>NC_086110.1:63870589-64473505 GCF_963921235.1 Mobula hypostoma
TACCTTCCTAGACATTAGGCATGTCCCCCTTCTTCAAAGAACAGGGTTTCCCTTTTTTCACCATTGATGCTGTCCTCACCCGCGTCTGTTCTATTTTCCAGACATCCGTACTCATTCTATCTTCCCAATGCCTTAAAAGGGATAGAGTTCCTCTTGTCCTCACCTATCACCCCACAAACCTCTGCATCCAACACATCATTATCCACAACTACCACCATCTTCAATGGGATACTACCACCAAGTACATCTTTACCTCCCCCTGCCCCCACATTCATAGCTTTCTGCAGAGATTGCTCCTCTGAGATTCTCTTGTCCATTCATCCATCCCCATTGATATCCTCCTGGCACATATCCCTGCATGTGACTGAAATGCTACACCTCCCCATTCAACTCCTCCCTTAATTCTATTTAGGGCACCAAATTCTCCTTCCAGGTGAGGCAGCACTTCATCTGCAAACCTCAGGGTTGTCCATTGTATTTGGTGCTCCCAATGTGTCCTCATCTACAATGGTGATACCCAACGGAAATGGGGAGACTGCTTTGTCAAGCACCTCCGTTCCTCCCGCCGAAAGTGGAATTTCCCAGCGGCAAACCATTTTAATTCCCATTCTGAGATGTTGGTCTATAGCTTGTTCTTTTGCCATGATGAGGATACTCCCAGTGGGGAGGAGCAGCACCTCATATTCTGTCTAGGTAGCCTCCAACCTGATAGCAAGAACATCAATTTCTCTTTCCAGTATTATTTTCCATCCTTTCCCTCCTCTTCTGTTTCCCACAGTGGCCTCTTACCACTTCTCATAACCTGCCCATCATATCCCCCTGGTACCCCTCTTTCATCCAGTTCTCCCATGATCCACTCTACACTACTATCAGATTGCTTCTTCTCAAGTCCTTTACCCTCCATACCCACCTGGCTTCACGTATCACATTCTAGCTAGTCCTCCTTCCTTTTTATTCTGGTGTCCTCCCCCTTCCTTTCTTGTCCTGAAAAAGAATTTCAGCCCAAAATTTCAATTGTTTATTCATTTCTATTAAATCCTACCTGACTTGCCGAGCCCTCCAGCATTTTGTGTGTGTTGCTCCTCATTCCCTATCCTTCCTTCAGCTTTACAAATTTCTTTTGTCTCTTTTTCAGTTCTGATAAAGGATCTCCTACCAGAAACATTGACTCTGTTTCTCTTCCCACAGATGCAGCCTGACTTGCAGAGCATTTCTGGCTTTTGCTGCTTTTATTTCAGATTTCCAGAATCAGCTGCGTTCTTGATTTTCAATTATTCCCATCTATTAGTTCAGAGCAAGATCAAGAGTCTGAGTCAATTACTCTACTCAGTAAAGTCAGAAGGGTCTTGGCCCAAAACTTTGACTGTTCATTTCCCTCCATTGATGCTGCCTGGCCTGCTGAGTTCATCTAGCATTCTGTGTATCTAAAGAATCCCTTGTGTCCCTAAATGCAGAGTTTGAGCATGTTTAGTTTATAATGAGAGCTGGGTTAGGCTGAATAGAGGAAAATATTATAAGTATTTGGGTCAGGCTGGGCACAGATTGGGACAGGTATTAATTATATACAAATCCTTAGTTTTGGCATGTGTAAACACTGAAACTTGGGACTAAAGAACCTCTATGTCTCGATTATGGGAGTAAACTGGAAAATTTCATTTCATTGCAGCTAACATTGCATTCTGCATAAGCTTCTTAACTATCCATGATGACTTACCAACTATACCTCTCAGACTACAGCGGGTAGTAGGGGAGAAAGATGACAGCAGAATATGGAATTGAAACGTTGCCTGTCAATGCTCTCCCAAATCCGGTGTCTCATATCTGTATTACTGGAATGTGGCACGTCAGATCCCAAGACTAGTGCAGTGGAAAGGGTGGAGGCAGACCTGCCTGAGGTCGTAGTTTGCCTGAGTGATAGAGTCTGTCAAGCACGTACCTCATAGCTTAATCCATCTAGTTCTGGCTTCAGATCTTACAGCTAACTTTTATCATCAGGTCAAATGTCAGAAGATTGTAGCTTCAAAGCCCAGACCTGCATTAAGGTCAGTACTTGTACATCACACAGAGGAGAAAGCCAAATTGTCAGAGGTACTGTCCCTTAGATGAGATACTTTGACTTTTCTAGTGGTTTGGTTCCCTTTGAAGACGAGCAAGGATGTACATCTAGAGCTCCACCCAGCAATTCTCCCTCAACCAGCACCAACAAACACAAAAGTTATGTTGGGGAAAAATGGAAATACTTAGCAAGTCAGGCAGTGTCTAGAATGGAGAACAGAGAACAGTCCAGCACAGGAACAGGCGCTTCAGCCTACATATCTTCAGCAACTTGATGCTACCCTAACTTATCCAATCTGCCCGAACTTGGCCTATATCCCTCCATTCTCTGCCTATTCAAGTGCCTCTTAAACATTGCTATCATATCTGGTTCTACTGTACCACCTCCTCTGGTAACCCATTCCAGGCAACTAATACTCCTTATATATAAAACTTGCTCCTTGACTCTTTCTCCTCTCACCTCAAATCTAGGCCTTATCGCAGTTCCACCCTGGTGAAAAGAACTCCCACGATTTACTGTGTATATGTCTCTCATAATTTTATATACTTCTGTCAGATCACCCCTCAACCTCTGACATTCTAGAGAAAACAATTCAAGTTTTTCTGTCTTCTCCTTCTCCTTATGGTTATTGTTCTCCAATCCAGGCAACATCCCAATGAACCTCTCTTACATCTTCTCCAAAGTCTCCAAATGCATCCGTTTGTGTGGCAACTAAATCAGCACACAGTACACAAAATGTGGCCTAACTGAACCTTAGTACATCTGCAATATAGCTTCCTGAGTTTTACAGTATATTCAGTGCCAAAACCAACAAAGGCTAGCACGACAGAAGCCTACTTTACCACCTATCTGCAGAGAGGGGATTAGTTAATGATTGAGTTGGACCTCCTCTTACTTACCCCTTGAAAAGGACCCCTTTGGCCCATAATGTTGTGCTGACCCTCAAACCCTGCCTCCTATATAAGCCCCCACCTTAAATTCCTCCATATACCTGTCTAGTAGTCCCTTAAACTTCACTAGTGTATCTGCCTCCACCACTGACTCAGGCAATGCATTCCACGCACCAAGCACTCTCTGAGTAAAAAACCTTCCTCTAATATCCCCCTTAAACTTCCCACCCCTTACCTTAAAGCCATGTCCTCTTGTATTGAGCAGTGATGCCCTGGGGAAGAGGCGCTGGCTACCCACTCTATCTATTCATCTTAATATCTTGTACACCTCTATCATGTCTCCTCTCATCCTCCTTCTCTCCAAAGAGTAAAGCCCTAGCTCCCTTAATCTCTGATCATAATGTACACTCTCTAAACCAGGCAGCATCCTGGTAAATCTCCTCTGTACTCTTTCCAATGCTTCCACATCCCTCCTATAGTGAGGCAACCAGAAATGGACACAGTACTCCAAGTGTGGCCTAACCAGAGCTTTATAGAGCTGCATCATTACCTCGCGACTCTTAAACTCTATCCCTCGACTTATGAAAGCTAACACCCCATAAGCTTTCTTAACTACCTTATCTACCTGTGTGGCAACTTTCAGGGATCGGTGGACATGTACCCCCAGATCCCTCTGCTCCTCCACACTACCAAGTATCCTGCCATTTACTTTGTACTCTGCCTTGGAGTTTGTCCTTCCAAAGTGTACCACCTCACGCTTCTCTGGGTTGAACACCATCTGCCACTTCTCAGCCCACTTCTGCATCCTATCAATGTCTCTCAGCAATCTTTAACAATCCTCTACACTATCCACAACACCGCCAACCTTTGTGTCCTCTGTAAACTTACTTCAGTAAATTTATGTATTGTACTGTACTATTGCCACAAAGGAAAACAAATTTGTCAACAGCAAGGAGTTGCAGAGGGTTGCAACTACATCATGGGCACTAGCCTCTCCACCATCGAGAACGTCTTTAAGAGGTGATGCCTCAAGAAGGTAGCATCCCAAGTATTAAGGACCCTCACCATCCAGGACATCCCCTCTTCTCAATATTACCATCAGGAGCCTGAAGATGCACACTCAGCATTTTAGGGACAGCTTCTTCCCCTCCTCCTTCAGATTTCTGAATGATCCATGAATCTGTGAGCACTATGTCACTATTCTTTATTTAATTTTAAATATCAATCAGTCTATCTACCTATCTGGTTAGCTAGCTAACTAACTAGTTAGTCGTTCAGTTATTGATGATGGGTGGGGTCACCCATCTTGTAAAGACACTGCCCAGAAGAAGGGAATAGCAAACCACTTCTGCAGAAAATTTTCCATGAACAATCACGGTCATATGTGCCTACGTTATTTGATATGGCAGATAATGCGGATGAATTATTCTTTTATGTCTTACTGTATTGCTGCCACAATTTCAACGAATTTCACGATATACGTCAACGATACTAAGCCTATCTTGATTCAGATTCAGATTCTGAAATTAGTGTCAGTGCCTAGGTCTTAAAAGTAGTGCCAATATTGTGGGCAGGCACTGGCTCATGAGGTTATTAAGCCTGAGGACAAGGCAATATGTACCACTGAGGTATGTCAACATAAAAAGATTAGACTAAATTGCCTTGTGTGAGACTGATGAACTGGAGTTTTCTCAATTATCCCGTTGACAAGGAAACCTCCGTGAAAAGTCATGAGCTGAACATGCCAAACAAATTTATTAGATAGAGGAACAGGAGTAGATAATTGAATATCAACCACGCCCCGTGCATCTCTGCAACATTTCTGTCATCAAGGTTAGGAATAGCACACACTTAAAAGTGCTGTCATTCTCTCCTCTCAGCCTGCAGTGATTGGCAGTCGAGGCAGGTAGAACAAATAACCATGCACTTGTGCTCGCACTGCTTCTTTGTATTAATCATTGGTGGTGTGTTTGAAACAGAGGACATTTTAGATGAGAAAGGACCAAGGTCTCTCATCGAAACATGCAGTCACATGATTGTAAACAATGGAGACATTGATTAATTGTGGCAATCAATCTCATTGTGTTTGTCCACCACCCTCAAGCCTGGTGTGAACACACAGCGAACAGAGGAACGTTTATGGAACCAAACCTGTTCAAGTCTCTGGAGTGTAGTAGTAAGGGAGCTTAAGTGTCATTGCATTTATTTCTACTTCACTGATATCATGGTTACTTACAATACCACCTCCATCACAGAAGAGGCCAGGCAACATCCATGCCAGAACTACCAGACTCAAAAATAGTTCCTTCCCCGAAGTGTCAGGCTAATCAAAACATAGTCTCGGCCCGAAACGTTGACTGTACCTCTTCCTAGAGATGCTGCCTGGCCTGCCGCGTTCACCAGCAACTTTGATGTGTGTTGCTTGAATTTCCAGCATCTGCAGAATTCCTCGTGGATCCACCCATTAACTCATTCCACCACAAACCTGACATCCACATCAGCCACTCAGCACCCTCCATCTCCCTCCCATGTACAGCCTCTTTACAGTTACTTGTACACTGCCTTTTATAGGATTGCTTTTATATTTATGGTGTTTTTATACTTATGGTTTATTGGATCCAGAGTAACAAGCATTTTGTTCTCTTTTACACCTGTGTACTGAAGAATGACAATGAACAATCTTAAATCTTTGATCCTGAGTTTAGAAATGTTGCAAGCTTACTCTCAGAGGCTTCAAGCCCAAAGAGAAAGGATAATTTTTTTCCTCAAGAAAATGGATCTCAGGATCATATACAATGACATATATGTACTTTACTTTCAACTTTGAACTTTGGAAATGGAAAGACAGGCTGTGTAATCTTTTGGATCCTGGCCAGGAGAACACTGCAGCTTTAAGTAAGGCCGTCCTGTTAATGAGTACAACCTGTTCAGGGATATCATCATGTGTACTGTTTTTTAATTGATTGTCCATGTGTTTCATGTTCAGTAAAGTTTCTTCCTCACAATTTTCCCTCATGGTGAAAATCATTTCAGATCTTCATTAACAGGAGGGATCAAACCCTGGTTCATGGTACTATGTTCAACTTGCGCATGACAATTGTGATTGGTTGAATGAATATGCAAAGTAAATGATACTGTTCACTTACTTCAGCTTATATTAATACAGCATCAATGACCAGGGTGCAGCTCTCCCCCACCCCATCATTTGTGAGGAGCTTGGGCGTTCTCCCCGCGATCGCATGGGTTACCTCTGGATGCTCCAGACTCCTCCCACATCTGACTGAACAGTGGCCAATTGGAGAGATCGGAAGCTTGAGAAGACGTAATTCACTTAGGTTTGCTGATTGAGTAGAAAAGGCAGTGACTCGCTACAGTTTTGGTGCTTTGACCAATGGCCAATCAATTTGGGATTGATAGGCAGGAACAAATGAAAGTAAGACCGGGGCAAGTGGAGCAGCCATTGTTGGAGTGGCAGAGTTAGAGTGGAGAAGGCAAAATTAGCTCTAGGTAGAGTTCCCCCCCTTTACATTTGCTCAGTTAGGACAGTAGAGATGCCAGGCAGAATGGTGGAATGCTCCTCTTGCAGGGTGTGAGAAGGTAGGAGACCTCCAGTGTCCCTGACACTACACCTGCAAGAAGTGCATCCAGCTGCATCTTCTAACAATCTCCGTTAAGGAGTTGGAGCTGGAACTGGTTGAACTTCAGATCATTCGGGAGGCTGAGGGGGTGATAGACAGGACATATAGAGAGGTAGGAAGAGTGACGAGGTTCTGCAAAGCGAGTTCAGAGAGTTCGGTACTAAGTTAAAAGGCAGGATCTCCAGGGTTGTGATCTCAGGATTGCTATCTGTGCCGCGTCCTACTGAGACCAGAAAAAGGAAGACTAAACAGTTAACACATGGCTAAGGAGTTGGTGTAGGAGGGAGGGCATCAGATTTTTGGATCATTAGGCTCTCTTCCAGGGAAGGTGGGACCTGTACAGAAGAGACGGTTTGCACCTGAACTGAAGGGTGTCTAATATCCTAGCGGGAAGGTTTGCTAGTGCTGCACGGTGGTGTTGAAACTGGAGCTGCGGGGGGGGGGGGGGGTTGGGAACCAGAGTGACCGAACAGTTAATGGAGAGGTTGTGGAGGCAGATGCAGGTAAGACCTCAGACAAAGTCAGGAATCAAAATTTGGGCATGGTGTAACTTGTGTCCTGAGCTGTGTTTATTTTGATGCAAGTATTGCAGGAAAGGCAGATGAGTTCAGGGCATGGATCAACACCTGGAATTATAATATTGTTGTCATTAGTGAGACTTGGTTGCAGGAAGAGCAGGACTGGCAGCTCAGTATTTCAGGGTTCTGTTGCTTTAGATGTGACAGAGTGGGAGGGATTAAAGGAGAAGGGGTGACATTACTAGTCAGGGAAAATGTCATAGCAGTGCTCAGTCAGGACAGATGGAACACTTTGCATCTAGTGATCACAATGTCATTAGTTTCAAAGTAAATATGCAAAAAGGTAGGCCTAGTCCATGGGTTGAGATCCTAAACTGGAGAAAGCCCAATTCTGAAGGTATCAGAAATGATCTGGCAAGTACTGTATGGATTGGGACAGGCTGTTTTCTGGAAAAGGTGTACTTGGCAAGTGGGAGGCCTTGTTCTGCATGGATGAACTGGGCCAAAGGCCCTGTGTCCATGCTCTGTAATTCAATGACTTTATAATCCTTTGAATCTCCCTTTCTCTCTGTTTCCTCCTTAGGATGATGATTAAGAGCTTCCTTTTTAGCCTAGTCTTTGCTCATTTGTCCTAATAATTTTTGTTGTTGTTTAGCCCTTCTACTGTGTAGCACCCAAGGGTGCTATTGCATGGAAGTTGTTGTTATCGTATGTAACATGAGTATGATTGATTGAGCTTTACTCTGAAATGGCCCTGCAAGCCACTTAGTCCAAATAGAAGCTGGGCAATAACATCCAGCCACGAACGGGGGTGTATAAATAAACCTATTGATAATGCTGTATGATATTGTTTGCAGAGGTACTGCTGCATTAGAAATGTTTAAAAAGCTAATGATTTACTTTTAAAGTTACACCTCATCACAAAATGAATACACAACTAGAATTAAGCAGAATGTCAAAAGAGTCTAATTTGAATGCTTAAAATAACCTCTGCCTCAAAGACAATGTGTTGTTACAACAAATGTCCAATGCACATAATTAACTGGCTGAAGCCCCAGGCATTTCTAAATACATTAATTGTTACAGTTTTGTGTGACTTGCTCCTTTCACGTCTGTTCATTCTTGAACAACAATGCATGTTGAAGTACCATCATACGTGTAAATTGGGAAGGATGAAATTTGACATTGTAATGATGGAGATGTTGTGTGGAACGTCTGAGTTTGTTTTGATTTCAAGAGCATAGTTACATAACTGTAGTTCTGGAGTTAAGTCAAGCCCTGACCAGGTAGAACTTCCTTACCTAAGGGACATGGTGAATTAGATGCAACGTTAGTACACTCAAATGGTTTCATCATCGCTATTATTGCTCAGCTATCTATTCCATATTTATTTGATTAACCGAGTTTCCACCAAGTGACAGTCTACAAAGGTGTAGCAGTCCGCAGCTTTAAATTTCTGGGTATTAACACTTCAGATGACTTGCCCTGTGCCCAGGACATTGAGGTCATCACAAGGAAGACACTCTAGTACTTTTACCTTCTTAGAAGATAAAGGAGGCTTGACTTGTCATCAAACACTTGACTGAATTTCTACAGATGTACCATTGAAGTGTCCTGATTGGCTGCATCATGGTCTGGTACAGCAATTTGAATGCACAGGAACATAAGAAGCCGCAGAGAGTTGTGGACTTTGCCCCATATACCATGGGCACAGCCCATTTTACCATTGGTAGTATCTACAGGAGGCACTGCATCAGAAACAGCGACTCCTTTGTTTGCATCTTCAGAAACAGCTCTGTTTCTATCTTTAATATCTCTATTTTTCTCTTTCAGGGTTCTTTTGAAGAGCCTGACCTGGAGTTACATGCTGACTTCGGTTCTTTGCGGGAATGGGACTGGCCGTTATTTGATATGTCAAGGATGTGGCCTAGGAGATTAGTTTGCCTTCGGAGTTCCAGGATCTCATGGCTCTGGAGACGTGCGGACTGAAGGTCGGAGTCTCGGCAGGAAATCGGTATGTCGTGGGAGATGGAAGATCACTGGCTGTGTGCCCAGAGACCCGAATTCTTTGGGCACAGAGCTCGGAAAAAGCAATGCAATGGATTTTTAACATCATAAATTAGTGAGTTGTTTCTTATGTCTCCCCTCTCATTGTGAAATGGAGACACCCCTTTTATCCTTATTAGGGAGAGAGAGAGCCTGTGGTATGTTGAATACCAGGTGAATGAGCAGTCTTTGTGGTACTGCAAATCTGTGTCCTTGCTGATGCTTTGCTGCACGCTTGAGTGCTTGGTGGTGGGTGCTGATGCTTTATTTTGCTAGTGAGGGAGGAGGGATCATTGCTTTAGTGCTGCTTATGTGTGTGTGTGGGGGGGGAGGTAGCTGGGGGCTTTGGGGTTCTAACATTTAACTGTCATTCATTGTTTGAGGGCACTCCTCTGTTTTTGTGGATGGTTGCAAAGAAAAAGTACTTCAGGAAGTAAATCTGACATTAAATGTATCTTTGAAATCTTTGAAAGAAATGTATCATCAAAGATTCACACCATCTGGGCTACGTCATCTTTTTGTGGCTATCATGCAGGAGGTACAGAAGTCTGAAGTCCCTTGCCACCAAGTTCAAGGACAGATTCTTCCCTTCAACCATTTGATTCTTGATCAAACCAGTACAACTCTGACCACCACCATTTAGCCACATCATGACTTATTTGCCCACTTTGGACTGGAATGAATACATTTTTATTCCAATTGTGTTCTTGTTATTGTGCTCTTTCTGATGAAATTTGTGAATAATTCATGTTTAATTTGTTTTTCCTGTGAACGCTGCTTATCAGATGCAATGCGTCTGTGATGCTGCTGCTGCAAGTTTCTCTTGTACATGCGCAGAAATGTACTTGTACGTATGGCAGTAAACTTGACCTTGACTTTGATGGTTGGACTTGGTAATTGTCCTCTGTGTCATTAGTCCACACTTCTGGATCACAAACTCCCCTGTCTAGAGGATCATAAATCAATCCTTTAAATCCCAGCTAGGAAATTTAAATAAATATAATTGTAATATAATTTAAGTTAAATATAAACATAATGGAAATTTAAATAAATATGGAATGGAAAGATGATAAGCTCACTATTATGCCCATTAAATCAAGGCAACAGAGATGACTTTCTTTTCAGTTTTTTCCATTCATTTGGAGCCATCCATTTTCACGTCCATTTCACCACTCCTAGGATGAGTGCAAAAATTAGCCTCATAACAAAGAAAAGCCTCTTCCTTACCACTTCTTTATATACTGTACATTATATTCTTCCACCAATGTATTGAAACAACAGGGCTTCTCCCAACCAATGCCCTTTCAATTCAGTGATATCATTCAGAGGACCTGTCCTGGATCCATCACGTAACTGCCATTACAAAGAAAGAATGGTGGCACCTCTACCTTCTTAGAAGATTGTGAAGACTTGCTATGTCATCTAAAACTTTGATAAACTTCTATAGATGTGCGATGGAGAGTATATTGACTAGTTGCATCACAGCCCGGCATGGAAACACCAATGACCTTGAATGCAAATATTGCAATTCAGGCGTTGGAAGTGGACCCAAGTGCAGGACTCCGACACATAAGTAACATTAACAAAAGTGTGTTTATTAACAGTTGCAAAGAAGGCCGGAGAGCGAGGATTGGATGCCTACGTGGACGTGATCGTTGGACAACAAACCGGAGGAACCTGGACCCGGAGCTTGGTCATGGAGCCTGGACTTGGACTTGGACATGGAGCCTGGACTTGGACTTGGACATGGAACCTGAATCTGGACATGGACATGGAGCCTAGACTCGGACTCGGACATGGAGCGTGGACTTTGACTTGGACAGACACAGAACCTGGACTTGGACTTGGACACAGAGCCTGGACTCAGACGTGGAGCCGGAGCTCAGACTCAGACTCGGATGCGGAGCTGGGGCACGGACCTGGACTCGGATGCGGAGCTGGGGCACGGACCTGGACTCGGATGCGGAGCCAGGGCTCGGACTTGGACATGGACACAGAGCTGGGACTCGAACTTGGACATGGAGTCGAGACTCGAATTTGGACACGTGCCGGGACTCGAACTTGGACATGAGATGGCAAAACCAAATGACAGACAA
This sequence comes from Mobula hypostoma, assembly GCF_963921235.1. Classification (NCBI taxonomy): domain Eukaryota; kingdom Metazoa; phylum Chordata; class Chondrichthyes; order Myliobatiformes; family Myliobatidae; genus Mobula; species Mobula hypostoma. Next base: position 63,881,834 of record NC_086110.1, read on the forward strand.
TTCGTATCTTAACTTGGAGTAGCGGTGAATGGCCTGCAATCCTCTGCTAGACACGAGACGACAAAACCAAACAACGACAGACAATTAATATCTTGACACGGAGTAGCACAGGAAGCGGCAAACGGCCGGCAATCACTTAGCTGGACACGAAGAGACAGAATTCCAGACTCGGAGTAGAGGCAAATGGTTAGCAATCCTCAGCTGGACATGAAAACGACCGAATTCGCATCTTGACTTGGAGCAGCGGCAAATGGCCGGCAAAACTCAGCTGGTCATGAAAACGACAGAATTCCCAAAACAACCCCAGGCACTGAAGCAACTTAGAGTCCCCTATTCTCGGTGGCCCAGAACGTGCATTGCCACACTGGCTCAGGTGACGGTCCAGACACTGAGTAGGTGTAAGCCGGAGTCTTTATGCTGCCGGTTCAGATGAGGATCAGGGGCCCTAATCAAGGAGCCCGGTAGAACACAGGGAAAAGGAAATTAACTGAATGAGGAGTCAACGGACCTGACCGTGACAATACCACCTGCCCCCCGCCCCCACAATGGGAGTCTGCAGGCGATCCAGCAGGCTCTCCCGGATTATCAACGACCCGGGTGGTTGAGGGGGGGGTTGGCAGGAGGGGACTCTGGTTAGCGAGAGTTTGTAAGACAGTGTCTGTGGCCGCTGGGTCTGTGTTTGGCTGGACCGTTCTGTTACAATTTGGGTGTTGGAAGTGGACCCAAGTGCAGGACACCGACACGTAGGTAACAGTAGCAGAAGTGTGTTTATTAACAGTTGCAAAGAAGGCCGGAGAGCGAGGATTAGATGCCTACGTGGACGTGATCGTTGGACAACAAACCAGAGGAGCCTGGACCCGGAGCTTGTTCATGGCGCTTGGAATTGGACATGGACACGAAACCTGGACTCGGACACGGACACGGAGCCTGGACTCAGACTTGGACGCAGAGCTTGGACTCGGACTCGGACTCGGACTCGGACACGGAGCTTGGACTTGGACTTGGACTCAGACATGGAACCTGGACTTGGACTTGGACTTGGACATGGAGCTGGGGCTTGGACTTGGACTCGGACGCAGAGCCAGGACTCGAACTTGGACATGGAGCCAGAACTCGAACTTGGACATGGAGCTGGGACTCAAACTTGGACATTAGAAGGCAAAAGCAAACAATGACAGAAAATTCATATTTTGACATGGAGTAGCACATGAAGCGGCAAACGGCCGGCAATCACTTAGCTGGACATGGAAAGACAGAATTCCCGACTCGTAGTAGCGGCAAACGGTCAGCAATCCTCAGCTGGACATGAAAACGACCGAATTCACATCTTGACTTGGAGCAGCGGCAAACGGCTGGCAACAGTCAGGTGGACACAAAAACGACCGAATTCCCAAAGCAAGCCCAGGCACCGAAGCATCTTAGAGTCCCCTATTCTCAGCGGCCCAGAACGTGCATTGCCACACTGGCTCAGGTGATGGTCCAGACCCCGAGTAGATGTAAGCCGGCGTTTTTATGCTGCTGGTTCAGATGAGGATCAGGGGCCCTAATCAAGGAGCTCGGTAGAACACGGGGAAAAGGAAATTAAGTGAAATGAGGAGTCAACGGACTGGACGGTGACAGGAAAAGCTTACAAAGGGTAATGGAGATAGCCCAGCCCATCATGGGTCAATCCCTCTCCACCACTGAGCACATCTACATGGAGTACTGTTGTGGGAAAACAGTATCCATCATCAGAGACCCCAACCATCCAGGCCATGCTCTATTCTGCCATCAAGAGGAAGGTAAAGGAGCCTCAGGACCCACACCACCAGGTTCAGGAACAGTTATTACCTCTCAACCATCAGGCTCTTGAACCAGAAGGGATAACCCACGTTCCCACAAACTATGGACACTTTCAAGGACTCTTCATCTCGTGTTCTTGATATTGTTGATTTATTTATTATTATTATTTTGTTTGTGTTTTTTTGTTTCTTTTATTTACAGTGAATGGCTGCAAGAAAATGAATCTCAAGGTTGTATATGGTGCATACAACCCTGATTGTATAGTTTTACTTTAATTACTATTGAAAGGTAGGAAACAAGGCCACTAACTTCTGAACTGCAATCTCCCACACTCAGCAAGAAGAGAGTGACTAAATAATGTGCTGTTTATGTTGTGGGCAAAATATAAGCCAGGATGTCAGAGCCACTGCTCTTTTTCAAATGGTGAAAGCTATTATCGCCACTTAGGACAACTAACAGGACCTTGGTTTCGCACTTTATTTGAAAGATCACAAGTCTAGCACAAGCGTCTGACACCTGTCTATCAGGCACTGAAGTACCCAAATTAGAGCTCACCCAAGCAGACCTTGAACCCACAAAATTCTGATAGAAAAGCGAATTTGCAATCGACTGAGCCACAGCTGAGAGGCTTTCTCAACCAGGCAGCAGCAAAGTGAGGTGTAGGAACCTACAGACATGAGAACGAGTTCTGTGGTGATGTGGTGTAAAATCTGCAACCCGTGCTGAAAACGCAGTGAAGCAGAGATCAGTATGATTTGTGTGGAGTGAACATGGAGCTTTCCTGCAGAAGATTTAATTCTTCTAATTTTCCACAACTTGTGAACGTCACTGAAGAAAAAGGCACCGAGTTGTATTAACAGTGGATGGAGACATTCCAGTGGATGAGACAGCCTCTGCATACTTGACGTTGAAAACCTTTACAAGCACTCCCTGGTCTTTTAGAAAGGCTTTTGCTTCAATAAGATAAAGATTAGATTAAAAAATAACTTTATTTGTCACATGTGGATTGAAACATGCAATAAATAAAACACACTGTTTGCATAAAATAATGTAAGAGGGGATTGTGCTGGGGGACAATGTGAAAAAGACTAAGGAGCTGGTGGTAGACCTGAGGAGAGCTAAGGTACCGGTGACCCCTGTATCCATTCAGGGGGTCAGTGTGGACATGGTGGAGGATTACAAATACCTAGGGATACGAGTTGACAATAAACTGGACTGGTCAAAGAACACTGAGGCTGTCTACAAGAAGGGTCAGAGCCGTCGCTATTTCCTGAGGAGACTGAGGTCCTTTAACATCTGCCGGCCGATGCTGAGGATGTTCTACGAGTCTGTGGTGGCCAGTGCGATCGTGTTTGCTGTTGTGTGCTGGGGCAGCAGGCTGAGGGTAGCAGACACCAACAGAATCAACAAACTCATTCGTAAGGCCAGTGATGTTGTCGGGATGGAACTTGACTCTCTGACGGTGGTGTCTGAAAAGAGGATGCTGCCCAAGTTGCATGCCATCTTGGACAATGTCTCCCATCCACTACATAATGTACTGGTTGGGCACAGGACTACATTCAGCCAGAGACTCATTCCACCGAGATGCAACACAGAGCGTCATAGGAAGTCATTCCTGCCCGTGGCCATCAAACTTTACAACTCCTCCCTTGGAGGGTCAGACACCCTGAGTCAATAGACTGGTCCTGGACTTATTTCCTGGCATAATTTACGTATTACTATTTAACTATTTATGGTTTTATTACTATTTATTGTTTATGGTGCAACTGTAATGAAAACCAATTTCCCCCAGGATCAATAAAGTATGACTATGACTATGACTATGAATCAAACCCCAATCAGTGCTGTAAAGCGATTGTGCTACGCTACTGTGCCAAGTACCTCAGATTCATGAAGTCTTGTTTCCCCTCAGAATGACACCTTACATTCCCACAGTTCTTCCTGGTGGAGTACCCAAATTTCTAAACTGACTGACGTCTATAAATATGAACCCATTATTTCAACTTATCGTTTATTAGTGGTCCAAAAAGATTCTTGATTTCGTGCACAACAGAACATAGATTTTAATTAAGATATCACAGAACGTTAATGCTTTGGCCTCCACTTGTCTCCCCAGGGTCTGAGAATGTAAACAGTGAACAACAAGTTTGACTAGATGAAAATCAATAGAAGCTGCATTTGCTCGAGGGCAGACAGTGGCAAAGCCTAATGCTCTGCAGTGACTGGCTTTTGTGTTCTTGGCATTGACTGGTTTTGGTTTTGCTTGCACAAGCTCAATGCTTGTTGTTTTTTCATACAATCACAGAGTTGGAAAAGAAGGCCTGAAACAATCTGAGGCTTTTTTTTGGATCACATCAGTGTGATGGGTGTGGCCTGAGGATGGGGTGACGGGATAGGATAACTGCCCCAGCAACAAGCTGCAATGGTCCAATCAGTTTCAGCTCCAACAGTTTGGGCTTGGTTCCAATACGCTCAGTGCCAAAGGCTGATTTTGTTCTGCCAAAAAGCAAACAAGGATAGGAACTAAAGTGATATGTTGCCTGTGAAACTTTCCCTCAACAAATTACCTGTACTTAGCTAATTAGTACCCATTTTATAATCATTGTGCAATAAAAATAAGTACACTTTAGAATCTTGACTAAATTGTTTTTCCCTCGATTGGATTTTGTCCCATTTTCTCTCTGCTTGTCAGCTCCCCATTGTCTGCTACAAGAGCATAACCAATCACATCAAGAGGTGAAAATTGGTGGACTCCCATTTGCCCTCTGTGTGAGACACCTGGAGTTATCTTGTGCATCTCCCTTGAAGGCATTGAGAGCCATAGATAAAGTACAGTGTGGGGAATGATGAACAAAAATAATCTCATTGCTTCAAATGAGCAAGAAGGCAGTGTCATAGAGACCCATATGAAACAGGCCCATCAGCCCACTAAGTCTGTGCTAGCCATCAACCACCCATTTACACAAATCCAACATTAATTTTCATCTTCTGGTTTAAGATGGCGCGACTGAAGGTGAGTAACAGCTTACTGGTGGTTCATAAAACAAGAAATACAACAAAATACTTCATTAATAACACTTTTTCTGTGGTAAATTGTGGTAAACAATCACCACAAACAAAGAAGAGGAGAGCAAAGATGACGCTGACTCGAGGGTGTGATGCAAAGTTGGAGCGAGGTTGAGGCATGTTTAAGGAAACGTGGTCGGAGTGAGGTCGAGACATGGTTGAGATCGAGTTGGAATGTGTGAAGTGGAGAAGTTTCAGAGCCCATTCACTCGTCCAAGAGTGAGGGCTGATCGACCTAAACGCTGGGCCAATTTGGAAAAGGCAGGTATGGGCTGGAATGTGGTGATGGAGTCCAGGCCCAGAGTGGATTGAAGCAACAGGGCCTGGATCTAAGAGCGAGAGACAATCAGGTGTTTGGACAATTTAAACACTGGGCCAGATGGATCGAAAAGGCAGGTGTCAGGACCAGAAATGAGGGTTGGGCCGGTTCTACTCACTGCTCTGCAATGTTTGTTCCGCTCTCCACTGCATGGAGGCTTAGGCTGTGGGCCTGCTCTGGGCTTCATGTCTGTGAACTCACCTTCATTCTGAATGCTATTGCTTGCTTTTATTGTTTGCACGATTTGTGTTTTTTTTCTCTCTCTCTATGCATTTGGTGTTTATTAGTCTTTTTTAAATGGGTTCATTAAGATTTCTTCCTTTATGGCTGCCTGTAAGGAGACGAATCTCAAGATAGCATAATTTCTACACACTTTCATAGTAAGTAAAATTTGAACTTTGAACTTTGATCTCCTCATCAACTCCTCTTAGATTTTACCATTCATCTCCACACGAGGCACTTTACGGTGGTCAATTAACCTGTAAATCTGCTATCCCAGCATGTGAAGACAGACTCCGGCGGATTGAGTGGACAAGAGCAATGGAAGGTCCAGTAGTCAAGAAGGCTGTCTCTGCAAGCTTTGTGGAACGTGTAGAGTAGGACAAGACACAGAAGACGTCTTGGTCATCCACTGCGCCTAGTCCCATCTCCAGTGGTCTCGACTCTTGTCTTGCCACTGGATCCAGATGGGAATTGGGAAGAGAGAGTGAGGCTGACACTGTGCAACTCTCCCTCACTTAAATCCAAATCATGCACTAGTCTTGACACCATTGTCATCATAATGGTGTCAAGGTGCTCATCGATGATGATAATGGACGAACAACAAATCTGCTCAGGTCTGGGAACACCCAGAGGAAACACATGCAGGCACAGGAGAAATGTGAACTCCACGTGGACTGCACAAGAGGTCAGGATTGAAAAAAGGTCCTTCAGGATCAGAATCAGGTTGATTATCACAGGTCCATGTTGTGAAATTTGTTGCTTTATGACAGCAATACTGTGCAATACATGAAAATTACCATTAATTACACAAAGTAAATCATCATCATCACTATGTGCTGTGTCGTATGATGTGGGCAATCATGTTCTATGATCATGATCGTTCTTGGCAAATTCTAAAGAAGTGGATTGCCATTGGCTTCTTCTGGGTAGTGCCTTTACAAGATAGTGACCCTAACCATTATTAATACTCTTCCAAGATTGTCTGCCTGGCATTAGTGGTTGCACTAGGACTTGTGTTATGCACCAGCTCCCGATATGACCATCCACCTCCTGCTCCCATGGTTTCATGTGGCCCTGATCAGGGCCTAAGCAGGTGCTACACCTTGCTAAAGGGTGACCTGCAGCCTAGCGGAGGGAAGGAGCACCTTACAACTGCTTTGGTAGAGATGTATCTCCACTCTACCACCCAATAAATACAGAGTGGAAAAGAAGAATAATGTGATAATATACATGGATTCATGGACCATTGAGAAATCTGATTGCAGAGAAAAAGAAATCTTTTGAAAATGTTGGGTATGGGCCTTTAGGTTCCTGATGGTAGTTATGAGAAGAGGGGATGTCCCAGACGGTGAGGGTCTTTAATGATGGATGTTGCCTTCCTGACACACCACCTTTTAAGGATGTGCTTGGTGTGGGCTGAGCTGTGTCCGGATGGAACTGACTGAGTCTACAGTCCTCTGCAGTCTCTTTCGATCCTGCACATTGGAATCTCCATTTCAGAGTGTGCTATAACCAGTCAGAATGCTCTCCACTATATTCCTGTAGAAATTTGCAAGAACCTTTGCTGATGTAACAAATCTCCTCAAAATCCTAATGCAGGTTGGCGAGTGTTCTCCCAACTTCCCCTTCCTGAAGCCCACAGTCAATTCCTTGGTCTGGCTGATATTGAGTGCAAGATTGTGGTTGTGACACCAGGCCTGAGAGCCTGCTCTGCTGTTCTGAAACTGAATTTTGGCTTAATTCCATTTTTCTCCATAACCCTTGATTCTTCACTACTCTAGATTGTCTTCATTGTCTCAGCCTTGAATATTTTAATGGAATCAGCCACTGCAGCTCTCTGAAGCAGGGAAATGTAAAGTTTGAAGACCTTCAGAGAGAAGAAACTCATCATATCTCCACCATAGATGTGAATCTGTCTACACTGAAATATTGCTCAATGTTCTAGATTTCTTCATGAAAGAATCATCCATTGACCATTTACCATGTTACATTCTCTCATAACATTATACACGAAGTGGTCTCTGAGTGTATGCTTGTGGTCTTCTGCTGCTATAGCTCATCCACTTCAAGGTTCAATGTGTTGTGCTTTCAGAGATGCTCTTCTGCACACAACTGTTATAATGTGTGATAATTTGAGTTACTGCTGTCTTCCTGTCAGCTTGAACCAGTCTGGCCATTCTCCTTTGACCTCTGTGATTAACAAGGTAATTTTGCCCACAGAACACAATGTGTATGCTGTTAGGTCAGTTATAAACTTTACGATTGAAACTGACATATTTTTGAGATCCAATACTCTTGAGTATTGTGGCGAATATGTGTATTTTGACTGAAGTGATTCACCCACTTCTGTTGTAAAATTGATTCATGGAATTTTTTTTAAATAAAGGAAGTCAGGCCTACACTTCCTGTAAATTAGTGGAATAAATGAAGCTCCTATTCAAACACAGACAATTTTGTGGTTCCTGGGCAGGACAGAGATGGAAAATATTTCTCTTGTTGAGAGAATCTTAAGGCATAAAGGGGAAAACAAAATCTTTCAGAGTGTTGTGAATATTTGGAAATCCCTGTTCCTGACAATTATGGAGGCTAAATCATGAACTATATTCCAGAGTGAGATGGTCAGGTTTACATACTAAAGGAAAATTCAGAGTTATGGGGAATCAGGTAGGAAAATGGAGTTGGTCAAATGATAAATTGGTTTATTGTTGTCATTTGTACTGATGCTTAGTTAAAAAAAACTTTGTTTTGCGTGACATCCATACAGATCATTTCATTATATATTCAGTGACCACTTTATTAGATACCCCCTATACTTATAAAGTGGCCTCTGAGTGTAACCACATGGTCTTTTGCTACTGTAGCCCATCCACTTCAAACTTCAACATGCTGTGCATTCAGAAATGCTCTTCTGCACACCACTGTTGTAACACATGGTTAGTTGAGTTACTATCACCCTACTGTCAGCTTGAACCACTTTGGCCATTCTCTTCTGACCTCTCTGATTAACAAGGCATTTTTACCCACAGAACTGCCACTCACTGGATGCTTCTTTTTGTTTTCCCACCATTCTCTTTAAACTCTAGGGATGGTTGTGCATGAAAATCCCAGGAGATCAGCAATTTCTGAGATACTTAAACAACCTCATCTGGCACCAACACTCATTCTACGGCCAAAGTCACTTTGATCACATTCCTTTCCCATTCTGATGCTTGGTTTGAACAACAACTGAACCTCTTGACCATGTTTACACACATTTATACATTAAGTTGCTGCCACATGATTGGCTGATTAGATATTTTCATTAATGAGCAGGTGTTCAGGTATGCCAAGTGTACATTTCAATAATATTACCTCTTGGTTTTCTAAATTCAGTAACTTTCTCAGCACTTCATTTCAGAATACATCTGTGTGGAATTTCTCTGAACTGTTTCTAGAGCAAAAACATCTCCGTCAATAAGTTTCATGAAACCCATGACCTGACGTAAACAAGTCATATTTTCCTGATCTCTTGTGGCTGTGGCTTTTACTATTCATCATTTTAGAAGTTACTGACTATTTCATATTAAATTTCCTGTGAAGTAGCTTGGGACATTTTGCTGTACTGCTTATGTTGACATGGTGATAAATTAACTGGACTAGAATTCAAAGGCCTGAGTAATTAATCCAGAGACACAAAGTTCCAGTCCCTCGATGGCAGCTGAAGAGTTTAGATTCAAAAATTGTGCAGGCTTGGTTTCATAACTTTGTACTAGTCATCGTCATAAATTCATGCAGAATGAACATAGGCACGTTGGCCCACTGAGTCTAGTACACTACTGTACACATTTACAGTACACTACTCCCATTCACCATATGTTCCCATCAGTTCCCTCCAGATTCAGAATCAAGTTTATTATTATCACTCACATATGTTGTGAAAGTTATGGTTTTGTGCCTGCACTAAAACCATCGGGCATTAAAATTACTGTAAGTTACATACAAAATAAAATCAAAAAGTTTCAAGATTGTTCAATGTCATTTCCTGCACACAAGTGAAAGCAGAATAAAATAATTGTTAACACGAGGAAATCTTCAGATGTCTACTATAAGCCTACAGACTCTCACAGCTACCTGGACTATTCCTGTTCTCACCCAGTCTCTTGCAAAAATGCCGTCCCCTTCTTGCGATTCCTCCGTCTCCGCCACATCTGCTCTCAGGATGAGGCTTTTCATTCCAGGACAAAGGAGATGTCCTCCTTTTTTAAAGAAAGGGGCTTCCCTTCCTCCACCATCAACTCTGCTCTCAAACGCATCTCTCCCATTTCACGCACATCTGCTCTCATCCCATCCTCCCACCACCCCACTAGGAATAGAGTTCCCCTTGTCCTCACCTAACACCCCACCAGCCTCCGGGTCCAACATATTATTCTCCGTAACTTCTGCCACCTCCAACGGGATCCCACCGCTAAGCACATCTTTCCCTCCCCCCCCCTGCTTTCTACAGGGATCACTCCCTACGCGACTCCCTTGTCCATTCGTCCCCCCATCCCATCTCACTGATCTCCCTCCCAGCACTTATCCTTGTAAGCGGAACAAGTGCTACACATGCCCTTAAACTTCCTCCCTCACCACCATTCAGGGCCCCAGACAGCCCTTCCAGGTGAGGCGACACCTCACCTGCGAGTCAGCTGGGGTGATAGACTGCGTCCAGTGCTCCCGATGCAGCCTTCTATATATTAGCGAGACCCGACGCAGGCTGAGAGACCGCTTTGCTGAACACCTACACTCTGTCCGCCAGAGAAAGCAGGATCTCCCAGTGGCCACACTTTTTAATTTCACGTCCCATTCCCATTCTGATATGTCTATCTACGGCCTCCTCTACTGTAAAGATGAAGCCACACTCAGGTTGGAGGAACAACACCTTATATTCCGTCTGGATAGCCTCCAACCTGATGGCATGAACATCGACTTCTCTAACTTCCGTTAATGCCCCACCTCCCCTTCATACCCCATCTGATATTTATTTATTTATTTATTATTTTTTCTCTCTCTCTCTCTTTTTTCTCCCTCTGTCCCTCTTACTATACTCCTTGCCCATCCTCTGGGCTTCCCCCCTCCCCCTTTCTTTTTCCCTAGGCCTCCCGTCCGTCCCATGATCCTCTCATATCCCTTTTGCCAATCAACTTTCCAGCTCTGAGCTCCATCCCTTCCCCATCCCGTCTTCTCCTATCATTTCGGATCTCCCCCTCCCCCTCCCACTTCCAAATCTCTCACTATCTCTTCTTTCAGTTAGTCCTGACGACGGGTCTCGGCCTGAAACGTTGACTGTACCTCTTCCTATAGATCCTGCCTGGCTTGCTGCGTTCACCAGCAATTTTTATGTGTGTTGCATAAAATAATTCTGACTCTGGATTTGATGCAGCACCAAAATGAGCACACAGATAAAAACTACAATAAACATAAATACATAGGATAACATATTGCATGTTCATAATGATGCTAGGCTATTCATAAGGTTGCTGACAGGAAATAATATGGCAGAGTTCAATGGAGTTTCACGAAAATGATCCCAGGATTGAATGGCTTGTCATATGAAGAGTGTCTGATGCCTCTGGGCCTGTATTCACTAGAATTCAGAAAAATAAGGGGTGATCTCATTGAAACCTATCGAACGATGAAAGGCCTTGATAGAGTGGATGTGGAGAGGATGTTTCCTATGGTGGAAGAGTCTAAGACCTGAGGAGACAGTCTCAGAATAGAGGGGTGTCCTTTTGGAATGGAGATGAAGAGGGATTTCTCTAGCCAGAGAGTGGTGAATCTGCTGAATTTTTTTGCCACAGGCAGCTGTGGAGTCTTAGTCTTTAAGTATATTTAAGGCAGTGGTTGATTCTTGATTGGTCAGGGCATGAAGAGATACTGGGAGAAGGCAGAAGATTGGGGCAGAGAGGAAAATTGGATCGGCCACGATGAAATGGCAGAGCAGACTTGATGGGCCAAATGGCCAAATTCTGCTCCTATATCTTATGGTCTTAATAAAGTGATGTAGTTAGTGGTTGGAGATTTTGATCAGCCTTACTACTTGGTGAAAGTAACTGCTTTTGAGTCTGGTGGTGGTGATGTGGATATTATGTAGTTTTGTCCCATTTGGGAGTGGGACAAACAGTGAGTGGGACCCATCATGATGTTACTTGTCCATTTCCAGCACCTTTCTGTATATATGTCCTCGTTGGCAGGTAGGCTGGAGTCAGTGATGTATGGGGCAGTTTTGACTACACGTTGTTGAACATTTCTAAATGCCCCAGTGCATTTTCCATAACAAGCAGTGATACAGTTGCTGGGACGCTCTCTACAGTGCATCTATACAAAGATGTGAGTATGGATGTGCAAAGTCCAACTATCTTCAACCTCCTCAGAAAGTAGAGATGTTGGTGAGTTTTCTTGACTGTGTAGGATGTGTTCTGGGACCATGAGAGTTTGTATTTGATGTGCATTCCCAAGAGTTTGAAACTTCATGCAGTTTCCACTGCTGTGTCACTGATGTAAAGACAGGTGTGAGTGGTACAAGTTCTCCTGAAGTCGAAAGCCATCTCCTTTGTCTTGTTAACATTAAGGAAGAAGTTATTTGCCTGGCACTTGGCCTCAAAGTCTTCCACATCCTCTCTATAGGCCGCCTCATCTTTGTTGGTGATGAGCCCCATTACTGTCGTGTCATAGGCGAACTTGACAATGTGAATGCTTGAGTGTTTTGCCGTGCAGTCCTAGATGAGCAAAGTGTACAGCAATGGACTCAGTACACAGCTCTGGGTTACCTGTGCTGAGCAGGATGGGGAGGGAGGAGTGTTTATGCACCCCGACTATCTGAGATCTGTTCATTAGGATGTCCAACACCCACTTGCACAGTGATGTATTTAGACTGAGGAGTAAGAGTAGGAATAAAAAGGACAAACTAGGAATAGTGTGGTGGGGTTCATACATTCATGGACCATTCAGAAGCCAAATGGCAGAGGGGAAGAAGCTGTACCTAAAATTTGATTTAAGATTAACGATTAAAGGTTATCTTTATTTGTTGAAGCATCTACCATATAGTGAAACACTTCATTTGCATTGTGGATGTGCTGGGGGCAGCTCTCAAATTCCACTATGCTTCCTGCGTCAACATAGCATGCCCACAACTTATTAATCTTAACTTGCCTTTAGAATGCTGGAGGAAACCAGAGCATCTGGAGGAAAATCCAGGAGAACCTGCAAACTCTTGACGGATATTGACTTCTTAAAGGCAGTGTGTATCTTAAGCCTCCTCCACCTCCTCCATGATGACTACTTACTTACACACAAGGGGCAATTGTCCTACCATGCCTTTGGGATTTGTGAGGAAACTCGTGCACTTGGAGGAGCGGACTTGACTGGAAAATCAACACCAAGGCTGCTCACAAGAAAGGGATGAACAGACTCTATTTTCTAAGGAAGCTGAGATCCTTCAATGTGTGCAGCAGGATGTTGGAGACCTTTTATCAGTCTGTTGTAGCGAGTGCCATCCTCTTTGCTGCTTTATGTTGGGGGAGCAGTATTGGTGCTGGTGATGCAAAAAAACTAAATAAGCTCATCAGAAAGGATGGATCTGTCCTTGACTACAAGCCAGTCTCTTTTGATTTAGTGGTGGAGAGGAAGTCACTAAACAAACTGTTATCCATTATGGAAAGTCTGGCACATCCTCTCCATGACCTACTGAATAAGCAGCAGAGCATCTGTCGAACAGGTTCATTCAGCTCCGCTGTCACAAGGATCGTTGCAGAAAATCTTTCCTACCAAATGCAATAAACATCTACAACAGGTCACACAAAATGCTGGAGGAACTCAGCAGGCCAGGCATCATCTATGGAAAAGAATACAGTCAACGTTTCAGGCCGAGACCCTCCCAAATGTTGACTGTACTCTTTTCCACCGATGCTGCCTGGCCTGCTGAGTTCCTCCAGCATTTTGTGTGTGTCGCTCAGATTTCCAGCATCTGCAGGTTTCTCTTGTTTATACAACAGTTCATTTCTGCGATGGGAGAAGACACAAATCACAGTACAATAGTCTCTATTTATTATTTGGTACAACAGTAAAGCACATTATTGCACATTGGTAAATTATTATTGTGTATATTATTATTCTCTACTTTATTATGAGTTAATATTATTATATATATCATTATTTATTTTTATTGCTGTGTTTTAAAATGTTGCTGCTGTAACAAAATAATTTTACACTCAGGATCAATAAAGTACTTACTATTATTATTATTATTACTATTATTATTAAACCTATGTGGTCACAAGGGATCATGCGAACTCCACAAACTCAGTACCCAGGCTGCTGGTGCTGTGAGATAGTGACTCTCCTTGCAGCACCACTGTGCTGTCTGCCTCAAAACATAATGGTGACCATGAGACAGACAGATTGTCCTTCAGCAAAGATGTCCTCCATCTCTACCCAGCCTGTTTGTTCTCCTTGCCAGCCATTGATCAACAGAGTGAAGGAGTTTTAATCAACTTCTTTATTTTGGGGGCAATTGCAGACAATTAATAAATGTTTACTGTGCAGGGGGCATCTGTAGCATGTTATGAATTAAAAGGAAATAAATATTGCAGCTATATAAAATCTCAGTTAGACCGTACTTGAATTATTGTGTGCAATTCTGGACACCCCTTTACAAGAAGGATGTAGAGGCTTTGGAAAGGGTGCAGTAGAGTTTTACCAGGAGCTGCCTGGATTAGAGGCTGTGAGTTATCAGGAGAGGGTGGACAAACTTAGGCTGTTTCCTCTGGTCGCGGAGGCTGAGGGGGAAACATTACGGAAGATCATCATGAAAGGCTTGTCAGCCACCAACATTTCACCAGGGTAGAAATGTCAAATGCTAGAGGACATACATTGAAGGTGAGAGGGGGGACATTTACAGGCTCTGTGCAGGATAAGTTTTTTACAGAGAGTGGCAAGTGTTTGGAAACTTGCTGCCCAAGGTACTTGTGGAAGTAGATATGATAGTGGCGTATAACAGGCTTTTAGATAGACACATGAATATGCAGGGAATCGAGAGAGATGGACCACATCCAGGCATGAGCAGTTTACTTTAATTTAGCATCGTACTTGGCACAGACAAGATGCATGCAAATAGTTGACTGAAAGGAAATAGTTTCCCAAGTTTTACGAATAAAAGACATTACTTTATCACATAAAGTTGATATAAAAAGAGAGAAGAATAGAAATTTAAGTTGTATATCCGCCAGTATTGCCATTCATTCTGAACATAGGTAGAACATACAATAGTACAACAAAGGAGAAGTCCCTTTGGCCGATGATTCTGTGTTGAACTTATTTAGCTACTGGCACTCTGCTTACTCATGTGGCTAACTAAGAGCTTCTTAAACACCTCTGTTAAATCTGCCTCCACCACCACCCCAAGTACCCACCACTCTCAGGTTTGCAACACTTCTGCCCAGTATTGCAAGAAACGTGGCAATGCCCTGCATCGTGTGGTCTTCGAATGTTTTGGCTGTGGCTGTGTGGTTTTCCTTTGGGTGCTTCCGTTTCCCCTCACATCCTGAAGATGTGGGGTTTGGTTGGTTAACTGGCCAGTGCCCTGGTGTGTCGGTGAGTGGCTGGTGGGGGATGTGGGGGAGAAGAAAATGGAGTAATGTGGCATTAGTGTGAATGGGTGCTCGATAGTCAACAGGGAAGCAGATTGTCTCTATGTCGTATCCCTCTATGACTCTATAATAGTCATTATGTGTCTCACACCCGCATGCGCACGTGTACTTTACACTCCAGGGCTGCCTTTTATTGTGGGTTGCTGGTATAGAGCGGATAGATTCACGTGCTGCTAAGTGGCTGTGGAATGGGTATTTGCTGCTTTAAAAAAAAATTTAATAAGGCTTTAAAGTTGAAATTGGTTAAAAGGTGGCTACAGTATTCTTGAATTGACTGGCTAAACTTATGAAATGAAGGGAACAAGTCAGAGGTATCCAATCTGACAATACTCATCAAGTCCTGTGTAATTTCAGTAATAGTTCAGTTGCTGAACAGCATCAAAGATCTAAATCGACATCAGTGAAGCACAACAAAGACTCATTCATACTAAAACAATGGCAGATTCAATGACAGTGCTGAGTACAATTGATATGACGTCCATGGGTCTTTCTTTTTCTGAGATGCTTCTGAAAATAGAAAGACACAACAATGCATTACATATAAAAGTTAACAAAACTACTAGAGGGAGACTTAAAACAGATTGCTCTTTGATCTAGTCATTTTTCTCAAACTACCAAATGAGTGGTGTTTGACAAATTTCAATCGGTATTTTTACATAATGGACGGAATTGATAACAAAGCAGCTGGATTTACATTTTCAGCCAACATGTCGCCAAACCTTCCATTATTTGTTTTGTAATACTTACACTTACTGTATTTATGTTTTTCTCACTGGATACAGTACGGTGCAAAAGCGTTGGACACAGACACACACACACACACACACACACACACACACACACACGCACACACACTCACACTTATATAGGCCCTAATATTTTTGCACAGTACTGTATTTGTCAATGTGGAGTGGAGAGTGAGTTTGTAAAGCTGGCAGGAGCACGGATGTTGGGAATGGTGAGGGTGGAGCGCCGCAGGAGGCTTGTGGGACAGGAGGCAGAGAAGGAATGGAGCGGGTGCAGACACACCCAACCCTGAGACGCCAGGCAAGGTCATTTGATTCCAAACAGTGGTTAATTTATCATTACAGAATGTCTCTCTGGTGCTTCCCGTACCCTCCCCTCTCCGTTCCCCTTTATCCCAACCATGAACTCCCTCTCCCTATAAGACCATAGGACATAAGAGCAGAATTAGGCCATTCAGCCCATCGAGTCTGGTCCACCACTCCATCACAGCTGATCCCGGATTCTACTGAACCCCATACACTTGCCTTCTCACCATGTCCTTTGATGTCCTGACTAACCAAGAAACTATCAACCTCCTCTTTAAATATACAGTCTTGGCCTCCACTGCAGTCTGTGACAGAGCATTCCACAGATATCCGCTACCCAATATCCCGGCCCCCTTCCCACTCAGTCCACAATAGAGACCCATATCAGAATCAGGTTTATCATCACTCACATATGCAATTTTTTTTTGCAGCAGCAGTACAGTGCAATACATAAAATTACTACAGTACTGTGCAAAGGTCTTAGGAATCCTTGCTATACATATGCAATGAAAAACGTATTTTTTGTGTGCCATCCATTTTTTGTGTCGGTGCGTGGCCAAGTGGTTAAGGCATTGGACTAGTGATCTGAAGGTCACGAGTTCGAGCCTCAGCCGAGGCAGTGCATTGTGTTCTTGAGCAAGGCACTTAACCACACATTGCTCCTGCACATTTATAGCCCAGCTGCGGCGATTGGTGCAGTATGGACAGGACAAGACATCCAGTCAGTTATTGTTATTGTCACATGAGCAAGATCTGGTATGATCCAGTCAGATCATACCATGCATTGTTATTGGTATTGGTATGGGTTTATTGTTGTCAGATGAACAAGATAAAGTGAAGGTCTTGTCTTGCATACTGTTCTTACGAGGGCGGCATGATAGCATGGGGGATGGCATAATGTTCTTAACTATCTTCAGTTCAGCTCCATTGATACAGACAGGGCTGCGTAATCTCCCCTGCTTCCTGAAGTCAAAGACCCGCTCTTTTAATTTGTTGACAGGGGTATAATATAGGATATAGAACATATAACATTACAGACAGCGATAAGCGCTTTGGCCCACAATATTGTGCTGATCCAATTAATTTAGTAACCAAGTGGCAAACTAAATGAATCTCTTCTGCCTACATAATGTCCATATCCTCTTATTTTCCTCTTCATGTGCCTACCTAAATGTCTCTTAAGAGTCTCTGATGTTTTTGCCTCTACCACCACCCCAGGGTAGAACATTCCAGGCACCTATCACTCTCTGTGTAAAAAACTTGCCCTTCACATCTCCTCTGAAATTATCGCTTCTCACTTTAAACACATGCCTTTTTGGGATGCAGTGGAATTTTGTTGGTGTGGCTGATGAGGCAATAAAAACATCTATTTATTTACAGTATTTGTTGGGAATCAACACAGAGTGGGCACTTCTAGCCCTTTAAGCCCAGCAACCTACCTATTTAACTCTAACCTAGTCACGGAATGATTTACCATGACCAATTAGCCCACCAGTTGGTATGTTTTTGGACTGTGGGAAGAAGCTGATGCAGTCATGGGGAGGAACGTGGTGGGAATTGAACCCAGGTCGCTGGTACTGTAATGCTTTGTGCTCATCACTATGCTACTGTGCAGCCTGATATACACACAGTATGTTGGAATAGGAAACAAAGTTCAAAGGAGGTTCTGATAAGGTGTCATTAACAGCTCAGAGCAAAAATGAAAAGCTGAACCACAAGGGGGATAACCTCCAGATTATTACCTGAGCCATGTGCAAACTGACAAAAAATAAAGAGGATTAGAGAGGTAAAGGCGTGGTTGAAAGAATGGTGTGGGAGAAGTGTGCCAAGGTTCGTGGGACACGGGCACCAGTACTGGGGAGGAAGAGGGCTATTCCGCTGGATAGGCCTCACCTGAACTGTGCTCAGACCAGTGTCCTGGTGAATCACATAAGTAGGATTGTAGTCAGCAGCTTAAACTGAGGAGGATGCGGAAAGGGTCCCTGAACAGGATGTTTAATAAATCAAGAGGAAGTGAGCGATCAGTGGCACGGATAGTGAGGGGGAAGCTGACAGGCTGAAGCAGGAAATGTAAATAATAATGTAGAGCTAGTAAAACAGCCTTTATATGAATGCACATGCAATTTATAACATGATAAGATGAGTTGACAGCACAGATTACATATGAATATGATCAAATAACTATTAAAGAGAAAACAGGAGATTCTGCAGATGTTGGACATCCAGAGTAACACACATAACATGCTGGAGGAACTTAGCAGGTTAGACAGTGTCTATGAAAAGGAATAAAGAGTGTTTCTGGCCAAGGCCTTTCATCAGGACTCATCAGTAGCTACTAAAGGGATGAGGTTACAGGAGGACAAACACTGCTTATTCAATCTTCTGGATCATGCAATATTTTAAAAGAAAAGGTGAAAAAAGCAAAGGAGACAAGGTGTTTTTTTTTAGTCAGGGAAGGTGTCAAACTGGTGTTGGGTTGTGATATAGAATTAGTGGTAGTAGCGTAAAATTAATTTGGGTTGAAGTTATGTACAGTAGGGAAAAGACGACTTGGGCTGTGGCCTATCGCTCCACAATATTGAACTTCTTAACAAATCAAAGCGGAAATGGAGAAATATCTAGGGCATGCTTGAAGGCAGCTGCAATAATCATAGTAAATGTTAATTAATATATTGATTGGATGAACCAAATTGACAAGGGTATCCTGAAAGAAGAATTTGTTGAGTGCAACAGGTAAATCTTTTAGGAACAAGATGTTACAAAACCTACCTGGGAACAGATCATGTGTAATTCAAGATTCAAGATTGTTTAATGTCATTTCCTGCACACAAAGGTAAGGAGAAAAAAATAATTGTTACTCCAGATCTGACGTAGCACAAGAAAACCCCACACAAGATAAAGAACACAATAATAATAAAACACACAACAAATATAAATACATAAGATAGCTTATACACATAGGTTGATTGTATGTGCATGAAGTAACACAAGGCTGTACATATTGTGACTGACAGGAAATAATAAAGTAGTGGTTGAGTTAGTAGGTGGAGGTGTTGATCAGCCTTACCGCTTGGGGAAAGTAAATTGGTCCTGGGGTGGACGCTGCTTAGCCTCCTCCCTGATGGGAGTGGAACCGACAGTCCAAGAACGGGGTTGGTGGCATCCACCTTATGTAATGAGGAGGAATTAGTCAGAGGTCTCATGATTAAAAATCTCATAGAAGGTAATGACCACAATATGATATATTTCTGGATGCAGGTTGATATTGGATACCACAGGACAAATAAACACTGTCTTCGACTTAAATAAGGACAATGATATTGGTATGAAGTTTGAGCAGCTGGTAATAGATCATATAAAATCCCATTTTCTAGCTACATTGGATCCTTTCCAACTCGCCTTCTTCCCAAACCTGATGATGCCATAGCCTTGGCCCTCACTCTGTTCTATCCCATCCAGAAGATGATTCCTCATACGTTCCGATTTTGTTCATCAACTTCAACTCAGTGTTTAACATGATCGCCCCTCAGAGGCTGGTGGGTAAACTGCCCTCAGTGGGACTAAACACCCCTTTCTGTAATCGGATCTTGGACTTCTTGACAGAAAGTCCCCAGTCCGTCTGAGTTGGCAGCAACATCTCAAGCTCCACCTCCTGAGCAGCGGTGCGGCCCTGGACTGTGTGCTCAGCCGCTGCTGACTCTCGACTGCACCAACGGATTCAGCTCAAACTAACTATCAAGTTCACTGATAATACTCTAGTGGTTGCCCTCTTCAGCAACAATAAACAGTCGGCATACGGAGAGGAGGTGGAGAGAGGCTTGTCAAATGGTGTGAGAACAACAGCCAGACTCTTAACGTGGATGTCTGCAGTCCACTATTATCTCAAAAGAGATGATTGTGGACTTCAGGAAGGGACAGGTCCACCACTCTCCATTGTACATTAATGGCTCTGCCACGGAGAGGGTGAAGAGCACCAAGTTCCCAAGTGTGCACAAAAGGGATGATCTAACCTGGACCCAAGCACCTCCTCACTGGCCAAGAAGGCACAGTAGCATCTACATTTTCTGAGGAGTGCAAGCCTCCTCATCCCCATTCTAACAATTTTCAAAGTCTGTTACATCACCATGTAGCATGGAATCTGCAAGGCATCGACCCTACAAGGAACAGTAAAAACTGCCAGGAGGAGCATTGACAACTTCCTTCCCCCCGCTCCCAAATTATTTGTGATTTTTATCAGGAATTTTGCAGACAAAAGGCCCAAAGCATGTTTGGGAATCCCTACCACCCAACCCTCAATCTCTATGACCCACTACCATCAGGAAGAAAATACAGAAACATCATGACCTATGACTGCCAGACTGAGTAACCGCTTCTTCGCTCAGTCTGCGAGATTAATGAATACCCTGCCACCACCAAAATCTCGACATTGGGACAGCAAGCTGTTTACTGTTTTGCTCTTTATCTGTACTGTGCCTTACCATATGTATTTTGCCTTATATTTTATTAACTTATTTATAATATAATCGTTTGGTTTATGTGCTGTGTGTGATATATGTTATGTGGGTACACCGCAGTCTGGAGGGACATTGTTTTGTTTAACCATAAGATACAGGAGCAGAATTAGACCATTTGACCTATGCATCTGCTCCACCATTTTTGGTTGTATTTACTGTATGTACAGACAGTTGACAGTAAACTTGAACTTGAAACTTGAACTTGGAGTTGCGTAATGTGGATTTGGAAAATAAGCTGTGAGAGAGGTCAATGGATGAACAGTGGCAGGTATTCAGTTTGTGACACTCAACATGAATTTACCCCATTTAGAAAGAAAGATTACACAAGAAAGAGGCACAATTTGTGGTTAACAAATGAGGTCAACGATAATATTACATTGAAAAGTAGAGCATACAAAGTGGCAAGGACTGATTGTTGGCCAGAGGACTGGGAATTCTTAGGCTCCAGCCATGAAAGATGGAAAAAAAAATTCTTAAGGAGGGAGAATATTGATTTTGAGAAGAAACTTGCTAAACTACAAGTTTCTATGGATAGCTAAATAGGAAGAAGGCTAAGGTGGGTGTGGGCCTTCTAGAGAATAAGACTGGTAAACATAACAGGAAACAAAGAAAAAGCAGAGAAGTTAAATCATTTTTTTGCATCGGAATTCACCACAGAAGGCACTGCAAATATCCCTCAGCTTATGGATGGACTAATACCAAATAGCAGGATGAGAGAATGTCTTCTTGGAGCAAAGGAGGAACAGAGGTGTATGAGATTATTAGAGGCATAAATAGAGTGGACAGCCAGTGCCCTTTTTTGCAATGCAGGATAGGCCAATATCAGAGGACATCATTAAAGGTGAGTGGACGAGAACTTTAGGAGAAAGGGTTTTTACACAGCGACTGGTAGGTTCCTGGAACGTATTGCCAGGGGTGGTGGTAAAGGCTGATACAACAGGGACATTTAAGAAACCCTTAGCTAGGCAGATAGATATAAGGAAAATGGAGGTTATAGGCTGTATAGAAGGGAAGGGTTATATTAATCATGGTGTAGGCATCATATATAGTCGGATGAAGGGCTTATACTGTGCTGTTCTATGTTAAAAGGTAGGAACTTTAAAAAAATCTAAATCACAAAGGATAAGGTATTAAAGGGAAAGAACATAAGACCATAAGCGCAAAATTAGGCCATTTTCCCCTTCAAATATGCTCTACAGAAACATAGAAACATAGAAAACCTACAGCACAATACAGGCCCTTTGGCCCACAAAGCTGTGCTGAACATGTCCTTACCTTCGAACTAGCTAGACTTACCCATAGTCCTCTATTTTTCTAAGCTCCGTGTACCTATCCAGGAGTCTCTTAAAAGACCCAATCATTTCCGCCTCCACCACCGCCACCAGCAGCCCATTCCATGCATCATAGCTGATTTATTGTCCCTCTCAAGCCCACTCTCATACCCTCTCCCTATAATCTTTGCTGTCCTTACTAATCAAGAACCTATCATCCTCTGATTTAAATATGCTCAATAATTTGACTGCCACTGCTGTTTGTGGCAATGAATTCCGCAGATTCACCACCCTCT
The DNA here is from genome assembly GCF_963921235.1 of Mobula hypostoma. Lineage (NCBI taxonomy): Eukaryota > Metazoa > Chordata > Chondrichthyes > Myliobatiformes > Myliobatidae > Mobula > Mobula hypostoma. The sequence goes on from NC_086110.1 coordinate 63,904,021, forward strand.
GTCTAAAGAAATTCTTCCTTATCTCTGTTCTAAAAGGATGTCCTTGGATCCTACGGCTGTGCCCTCTGGACCTAGACTCCCCCACTTTAGGAAACATCCTCTTAACATTCATTCTATAAACACTTTTCAATATTTGATAGTTTTCAATAACATTCCCCCCTTATTCTTCTAAACACCAGTGAGTACAGGCTGAGAGCCATCAGCTGCTCCCATTATGTTAAACCGTTCACTCTCGGGATCATACTCATATACCTCCTGTGGACTCTCTCCAATGTCAGCACAAGAGGAAGTATATTAGAATGCATTGAAAATTGGTTATCACATAGAAAACAAAGAGTTGGAATAAATGTGTCCTGGTCAGGATGGAGAGATGTATCCAGTGGAGTACTCTGAGCATTGGTTCTTTTCTGGTAACGTCCGACAGGAGGGAACACAATATAAGGTTTTTTATGTTTTAGTGATCATACAAAGATATACCGGAAGGGCATACTGTAATGAGGGTTTTGTGATGCTTTTGTAATGGTACAGTGCAGGGTATTCCGACTGGCTGCACCACCACCTGGTATGGAGGCTCCAATGCACAAGATTGAAAGATGCTGCAGGTGATTGTAAACTCAAGCCGATCCATCACAGGCAAAAGCCACCTCACCATTGAGAACATCTTCAAAAGGCGGTGCCTCAAGAAGGTGGCATCCATCACAAAGTCTCTCCACCATCCGCAACATGTACTCTTTTTATTGCCACCACCAGAGTAAAGGAGCCTGAGGACTCACCTTCAATATTTTAGGCAGAGCTTTGCTCCCCCCACCACCAGGTTTCTGAATGATTCCTGAAACCATGAATACTACCTCATCATTCCTCTTTTACATCATTTACGTATTTATCAATCAAGCAATTTATTGATTGATTTATTTATTAATCTATCACACTATTTATTTATTTATTGTGACTTCTAGTTTTTTCACATCATAAAACAAAAAAATTTATGACATATGTGAGTGATAGTAATTCTGATTCTCTGATTCCTCTGGTTCTTGACATCTCTGCTAACAGGAACCGTTTATTTATACCTGATCTGGAGTCACAAAGATTTTGCACACTTCTATGAGTCCTTCTCTGAACTAACTCTGCTCAAGGGAAAACACAACTATATTCTCTTGTCCATATTTTCTTTCCCATTTCTATAGAAGGATCTCAGCCTGAAACGCTGACTGTTTTTCCCTTTCCTAAAATGTTTCTCTGGATTTCCACCGTTTGCAGAATATCTTGGTTTTATCATATTCTTTTGTCTGTCCTTTTAATTTCACAACACCACAATAGTCTGGTGTATCTTTCCTACACCCTTTCTGAGTCCTTTCTTTTCCTGAAGCATTATGGTTAGAATGGATGTACACTTTGTAAATAAATTTTAAGGTGATTGGAGGAAATTTTTGCGGGGGGGTATCAAAGGTAAGTTTTTTATACAGAGAGTGGTCGGTACTTATAACAACCTACCAAGGGCAGTGGTAGAGGTAAATACATTAGGGACATTTAAGAAACTCTTAGGTAATCATATTGATGATAGAAAAATGAACGATTATGCAGGAGAGAAGGGTTAGATTGATCATAGAGGAGATCAAAAGGTCAGCAGAGTGTCATCGGCTTAAGGTCGGTACGGTGCCTACTGTTCTACGTAAACAAAAAATGAAATGAAATGCTGAGAACAGTGGACAACAAGTTGTTTCAAAAGTGCTGTTTCTTCAGAATTTTTTTTGATTATGATAGCCCACTGGAAGCTGAACACAAGTATAATTTCAGACTACTTGTATCACATAGGAATTCAGAGAAACAAGAAATTAACTATTATTGAATATAATGTGTTTAATTGTGTAATGGTTAAACTCAACTAAAAATGTTTTGTTGATGATTTTCATTAATCATGTGGATAGCCAGAGGCTTTTTCCCAGGGTTGATATGGCTAACATAAGGGGGCATGGTTTTAAGGTGCTTGGAAGAAGGTACAGAGAGGATGTCAGCGGTAAGTTTTTCACACAGAGAGTGGTAGGTACGTGGAATGCACTGCCAGTGATGGTGGTGGAGGCGGATCCGATAGTGTCTTTTAAGAGACTCTTAGATAGGTACCTGGAGCTTAGAAAAGTTGAGGGCTATGCAGTAGAATAATTCTGGGCAGTTTCTGGAGTAGGTTACATGGTTGGCACAACGTTGTGTGCTGAAGGGTCTGTAATGTGCTGTAGATTTCTATGTTCTATGCACTTGGTGTATGAGGCTTCTCACTTAAGTGTTCAACAGTAGTCAGCCAGCACTGATGGATTCCAGTTGCCCTGATGCCATTTCTCCATGATCACAATGTCTTGATGAAACCTTTCACCACGTTCATCACTGTTAGCACCAAGGTTTGTGGGGAAGAAGTCCAAATCCTTGAATGCCTTCCATGTGATTTTCTCTATTCCCACTAGAAGTTCTTTGAATTGCCTGTCACTAATGACCTGTTTGATTTGTGGACCAACAAAAATGTCTTCCTTAATTTTGGCATCAGTTATTCTGGGAAACATTTGTCTCAAATATTGAAATCCTTCATGGAAATTTATAGCTTTTCTAAAACCTATCCTGCCATGCAAAATCTGCCCTGCCTAAGCATGCCGAAAGGTGACTTTTCAACTTACACTGTGGGAAAGATTTTAATTGACTTGAATTATGAATTGAAATACCAAATTTAGATGATTTAAAAAATGGTGTGTGATAGGGAAATTTAATAGTGATTTTCATGACCAGCAGCCCAAAATCCATAAGGTATTCAGGAAGCAAAACCTTTGTTGCCTAGTGAAATTCGAAATGAAAGCAGGAAGCCTTAGAAACTTTCAGTGGGTCAATCTGCATTTGTGGGAAGAGAAACAGTTAATGGTTAAAGTCAGAGCTATGGTAGATGGAGAACAAATTACTTTAAAATTACAGAAAGTGGAAGTGGGGAGGTAGGATAAAGGACATATGCCTGATGGAGTGAGGCTTGGGTGATGAAGATGAGTCCAGGTTGCTGGAGGTGTGAGGTTCCACAATAATAGTGTGCTACTCTTCTATCAGATCTTGAAATTCCTGGAGAGACATGAAACAGCTCAGACACTTTGAGGCCATTTTGTTTGGTAGGATGTTAAATGCAGTTCCTTACTAAGTGCATGCACAAGATTCCATGACACTATTTTGAAGAACTAAGAGGTTGTTTTCTGCTGAATTCTTGGCAAAATTTATCAATAGGATACGTGGTACAGTCACTCATCATATCACTATGAGGCTATAAATTAGTCTTGATGAAGGGTCACAGCCTGAAATGTCAACTCTTTAGTTCATTCCATAGATCAGGGGTTTCCAAACTGGGATCCATGGACCCCTTAGTTAATCGTTGGGGTTCATGGCATAAAAACGGTTGGGAACCCCTGACATAGATGCTGAATCCTTCCAGCATTTTGTGTGTGTTACTCTATAAATCAGTTGCTGTATTTTTGACAACAGTGAGTGCTTCTCAAAAAATCTCATTGATTATAAAGCACTTCTGATAATCTGGGCATTATCAATGGGTCCTGTAGATATACAAGTCTTCTGATGTTGTCTTTAATTGCTCATTCACTTTGAATGCATGGGGTGCCAATCTCAATATTACAGCCTTTGAAATCCACCACCAAGTGGCAAATTAAATCAAATCATACAGTCTGTTGCATGAGTGTGAACTTCCATCCTAACAACTTGTCAAAAATGTTTAAAATATGAAATAAAACCTGATTATGATAATCTGAAGTGACTTGCTTAATAGATTGCCTATCACTGATAGTGCTAACTTTGCCTTGTATCAAACCAACAAGGTACCGAGTCTTAATTAGATGCAAGGTTTCAGTGCTTGTGCACAGAATTAATGGGCCAAAGGGGTTCCTTTCATGCCGCAATTTTTCAGCGACTCTGTTCTCAGGCTGATAACATTATTCATCTGCACTAAAGGAAGAGCACATTAATTTCAGTTGCCAATAGCTTATTTATTAGGTACAACTGTACACCTGCTCATTAATGCAAGTAACTAATCAGCCAATCATGTAGTGGCAACTAAATTCATAAAAGCATGCAGACATGGTCAAGAGGTTCAGTTGTTGTTCAGACAAAACATCAGAACGGGGAAGAAATGTGACCTAGGTGACATTGACTGTAGAATGATTGTTGGTGCCAGATGAATTGTTGGGTTTCCTCAGAAACTGCTGATCTCCTGGGATTTTCATACATAAAAGTCTCTAGAGTTGACAGAAAATAGTGTAAGAAACAAAAAACATCCAGTGATCAGGTGAAAGTGCCTTGTTAATGTGAAAGGTCAGAGGAGAATTGCCAGACTAGTTCAAACTGACAGGAAAATGACAGTAACTCAAATGACCATGAATTACAACAGTGGTGCGCAGTAGGGCATCCCTGAATGCACAACATGTCAGTCGCTGAGGTGGATGGGCGACCTCAGCAGAAGACCATGACCATGTACTCAGTGTCCACTTTACAAAGTACAGGAGGTTCCTAAGGAAGTGGCCACTGTATTTGCATTCATATTTACCTACAAAACATTTCACACGTTAAGTTCAATTAAATTAAGAAGAGCAATGAGATAGTAATGAGATAAAAGGCTGAGGCTGATAACTCTTGTTCTTGCTAATGGGCCACAGATAATAAAAATGTTTCAGAGATAAATAATGTGAAAAACAACAGTACATGGACTTATATGGCAACCTTCGGCATAGCACTTTACTTGAGAATTATCAGATAAAATTGGACAAAACCACAGAAAATAAAGACACAGAAAACAGAAATACATAATACTGAAAACAGACACAGAAAATGGAGGGCTCAGAGGTGAGAGGAGGGTTGATATGTTCAGGGAAAGAGTTTTGTGAGGAGGATAGATGAGACATCTCACCTATCACTTGTCAGCTTGAACTCCTTCCCTTCCCCTCACCTTCTTATTCTGGTGTTTGCTCCATTCCCTTCTAATCCTGATGAAGGGTCTCAGCTTGAACCATCAGCTATTTGTAGATGCTGCCTGATTTGCTGGGTTCCTCCAGCATATTATGTGTGTTGTTTAAAGTTGCTGGTCTTTGGGGGAACATACATGCTGGTCTAATGTTCATAACATCACATTTTACAGGGCCCAGAGTGGTGTGAGAGAGCACTCTGCACACGTCTCAGGGCCTTGATAACCTGTAGATATAAGTGCCAGTTAAATTTTGTATCAAGGCAGAAATGGTGGTTGGGATGGGTTAGGAGGTACAATATGGTAAATGGGAAGATAATTGCAGAACTATCAGAAAAATTGAATTAAATCAGAATAATCGAGAAATAACAGCAGGAACAGCATGTGTTGCTGGATTTCCAAGAGGAATACTCTGACCAGCTCACTGGAAAATGAATAAAGTCTGTCTCATTCATTTTGTTTATTCCTTTTGACTCTTGTTAGTCTAAATATAACTAAATTAAGGGCTAAAACTAATTCATATTATTCTGGCCGATAGAGGTAGAACTCATTTTGTATGAATACTACTTCCTGTACTGTTCTATATCACCTCTCTGTGTGAGTAGTTATGGAAGCACACGGAAGAAAGACAGTCACCTCCATCCGTTCATTATTCACCCTTAAAACAGCGATATCTTTTCACTCTGATGCCCTCACTGTGCAGGTGGTCACAACTAAGCAGTGAGCTAAAAAAAAAATCATCTCATTAACAACCTTGAAAGGAATTTTCTCTTTTGGGTGATTTTTGAGAAGTTTTTTAAGCCTGCTGCATAGTTGTCTTCACATGCACGGTAGACATCTTTCCAGTTCTAACTTTGTGGAAAGATATGAGCTTAGGAATTCCTTTCTTCCTTGAATTGGCACTAAAATAGTGTTGCTTGGCAGACTAGCACAGTTTTGAAAAGTTCTATAAAAATCAAAATCTCCTCCTGCAAGGCTTCCAGAACAGTGTTGTTAAGCTGCCTGGCACACTACTGTCCTTTGTCGGTTTTAGATTATTTTGATTTAATTCGAGGTTTTGCAGCTGTCAGTGCTTTGTTCTGTTTGCCTCTAAAAACATTCCAATTCAGGCAGCACTCTTTCAGTTGCTAGTAAGTGCTGCTGCCAAGAATGGATGCTGTAATGGCTGGTGGAGAAGGAGGTGGGAGAATCTTCCAAGTATTTCAGATTGATTTGAATAAATCTTTGAAAAACACTTACTTACTGTTGGATGTAGTGGTTAGCATGATACTTTACAACACAGGTGACCCAGCTTCAATTCCCACTGCTGCCTGTAAGGAGTTTGTACATTCTCCCTGTAACTACATGGGTTTCCTCTGGGTGCTCCAGCTTTCTCGCACAGTCCAAAGATGTACCAGTTGGTAGGTTAAATTGTCCCATGATTAGGCTAGGATTAAATTGGGGGATTGCTGGGTGGTGTGGCTCGAACAGCCAGAAGAGCCGATTCCATGCTGTGCTTATTTATTAAGCAATAAGTAAATATACCAGTCATAATTTTGTATACCCCTATCATTTCCTCATTTTCTTATGCTCTCAGGAATAAAGTTCACCCTTTCAACCTATACAACCTTTCCTTATAACTCAGGTCCTCAAGTCCTTTTGTTGATAGTCTATGATCCATCTCCAATTCAGCAAAAGGACAGTTAAATGTATTCATTCAAGATGCAAGGAAGTATTGTGATGATATTAGGTTTGCAGACTGCAAAGTTCTAAACTCACATGAAGACTTTAAGCCCTATTGTATATAAATAGCTACGGGTAACCTGACTAGAGGGAGATTATACTGAAACTACTCAATCTTCAAAGACTAGTTTACTTCTCTGTTTATTCTTCATAGTGAATTTAGCTGCCAATACCCTCTACTTGAGTGGTGGGACCCCTTTTGCTACCAAGAAGATATTTCCAGCTAACAAAGTAGTTTAAAACTCAGTTCATTTATTTACAGTGATACACGATTAAATCCACACACTCTTAAGACACATTTAAAATACACAGTAAATTTCTATCTTAAACATTTCCCAATTACAAGTCATTTCTAAAACTGAAACCCTTTCCTAAGCACAAGGCACAAAGGATTTATTAAACTCTAAGGATAAAGCATAAAATGCAAAAGACTAAGGATATCTCGAACACAGTTACAATTCCTATAAACTAAAATGACATACCAAAGATGCAGATAAACAAGTTGCTGTAGCAGAAACCAAAGCTAGAGGAATGGATTCTACTTCTTGTATGTTTCTTGATCTTCCTCACCCATTCCTAATAAGCCTGAACTGCTCTCTACATTTTATACCCCATTTTTCCCACTCAAGTGACTTAACAGGCATGTGATACTGACTCAGCTATCCTCTTAATACTGTACACAAAGTCTAAAGACATGTTTGGAGTCATAGATCTTAGCTAGCTAACATTAATGCTATAAAGCTAACTTTTGAGTGCATAATGCTCTTCCAAATATAAACACATCAGTTATTGATAGGCTAAATGATATTATCCATCTGGTTCTGCAAGCTACCTTGAACTAAGCAACCTAAGAGTCAGCTTGTCAGTTTGAAACAATCCCAAATTAAACAATCCATTGTCCTATACTCTATTCTTGAGCAACAAACAAAGCAGGTACAGTTAGGGGTGCAGTGCTGCTGGAGCTCACCGGAGTGCTACTCCAGCACCTCTGTAAAAAAATGTCAAAATAAACAAGCAGGGAGTTTAACAGCGGCCGCATATTAAATAGAGGGAATTTTACGAAAGCGGGGGTTGCGGAGAGGGGGTGGTGGCTGGTGGGGAAAATAGAACTAATAACATTAGGATATTTGATCGTTTTTGGTGAAATCCTGGAGCTGTGACTGTTCTGTGAAATTCCTCCTCGCTCGACTCGTTGTCCCAGCATACCCTGCTGTAGCCTCCCGCCATTTCACAGATCCTCAGTCTCTCTCCAGCACTCATTGTTTGAGCATTGTTCACCGAGAAAATAAAAATCTTGAAAAGATTTGAAATTTGAAAAGTGGCATGTCGCTTGCCGAACTGGGCCGTAAGGTCGGTAAGAACGAATCGGCATTCGCAGAATAAAGCAGAAAGAAGCTGAAATTCGTGGAAGTATTAGTGCTACCCCTACAACAGCAAGAATGGTCTCTCTGGTTCATTATAAGGTGCTTTATAAAGCATTAAGTATGTGGCTAGAGGACATGTCACAGAAGCATATCCCTGTTGATGGCAAAATTATGCGAGAAAAGGCACTTAATTTCTATGAGCACTACTGTGAGGGGGTTGAGGAGAGCAAGAGGAAGGAGTTTAAGGATAGTAAGGGATGGCTGGCTAGCTATGTAAAGTGCAACAGCCTCAAGAACTTAAAGATCACGGGAGAATAGGCAGGGCAGATGTACCAAGTATCCGATTACGGAGCTGATCGAAGTACACGCTTGAAGTCTCTCAGAAAAAAATTTGTTGATCACAAACTATCAAAAGCTCACACTGCTGCTCTGAGTGTTGAAAATATAGGTAGTGAAGATGCTCTTGGAAAATTATGTGACACCATGAATGCTTCGCATCTAAAGGCAACTTGTTCAATTTTTCATTCTGCATTTTATTTAGCTCAGAATGACAGACCATACTCTGATCACTTTGACTTATTAGAACTTCAAAAAAAATGGTATTGATATTGGAATTGGACTGCATTCCCGCACTAGTGCTACAGAGATAATTAATCATGTAGCCATTAATATGAAAAAGAAAATTTGCCAGCATATCAAGCAGATAAATGGCAAATTTTCTGTTCTCATTAATGAATCAACAAGCCTGAGCATTAAGACCACCCTGATAGTTTTTTTGAAATGTGGAAGTGATAAGGAAGGTGATCCCCATTTTATGTTTTCAGATCTAATTGAACTGCCTGATCAGAAAGCTGCAATTATTGCTAAGCATCTACTGAACTGTCTCAATAACCATGGGTTTGATGAGTCTTACTTGAAACAGAACCTTGTAGCATTTGCTAGTGGTGGGGCAAGCATAATGCTTGGTGTCAAATCTGCTGTTGCTACAATTCTCAAGGATCTTTACCCTGATGTGATAATTTGGTAATGTCTAAATCACAGATTAGAACTTGCAGTAGGTGATTCGGTGACAGAAGTTCATGGAATAAATCATTTTCAATCATTTATGGACAAATTGTACTCTGTATATAGTAAATCACCTCTAAATCAAAAGAAACTGTCTGAATGTGCCTCTCAACTAGAACAACAAATTTGCAAAATAGGCTGTGTTCTGGGCACCAGGTGGGTAGCTAGCTCGTTTTGGACAGTTTCAACAGTGTGGCAAAATTATGAAGCACTGTGTTTTCATTTTGAAAAAGCAATGAAGGATGAAACAAGATCTGGGAGTGACAGAAAAACCTTTGAAGGTCTGTTGAAAAGACTCTCTTCAGAACAGTTTCTATTGGACTTAGCTCTAATGTATGACACGTTGCATGAACTTGGTTTACTGTCAGAGTGCTTACAGAAACGCACTACTACGATTGTTTATGCAGACAAACTGTTCCAACGGAGCATGAGATCACTGCATGGACTGAAAGAGCAACCTGGTACAAGAACTCTAGAAGCTCAAGAGGCAGCTGAGAAGGGGAAGTTTGGAGAAATTACCTTAACAAGCAAAAACAAAATTGTCTCCATTAATTATCTACAGTTTCTTACTAGTCTTATAAACAATTTGCAGCACTGTATGTTCATGGCAACATCCTTGAAAGGTTCTCAAACTTCTAAACCTCAAAATATGTATAAATCCCTGCTAAATGAAATGTGCGTCCTTGATAAAGATAACTGGCCTACTGAAATACTGCCTAATTATGGTGAAGCTGCAATATCATCTCTCTGTAAGAGGTTTAAGCTTTCTTCTTCCTCTGTAATAAATACCTTCAGAGATTATGTGGAGGATCGTGGACACCGCACCCCCCAAGACTTATGCCCATTACTGAGCTGTTCACAAGTTATTCCTATTAGTACTGCTAAGTGTGAGAGAGGATTCAGTCACATGAACTTGATAATAACAACAACATGCTCTAGAATTCTTATAAGTCATGTATCAGCACTTACGTTTGTTCAGCTACACTGAGCTCCTCAAGTTCAGTGGAATCCTGAGCCGTATGTCACATGATGGCAGATCAGCAGATGACACCAGGACAAGAGTTGCTTCAGACTCCCGAACACAGATTACGCCTGAACCTTTGTGGAAATGACTGTGAGACTTCTCATTGGTGGCATTTGGTAAGTAGGTAATTACTTTTAAATGGGTAAAATACATGGTTACCATCTTTTTCTTTACTTGCTTGATAATTATATTTTATGATAATTAGTGAGTGCAACCGTGTAATACTTTGTCATATTATTAAATTAAGTATTATATGTTTTATTGTACCAGTAATACACTGAACTGTAGTGATAGGCTATAATCTTGTTAATGTCGTAACTGTCATTATATTTCCATGGAACTCTGGAATTCATATATTTCTTTCATCTTGGTTTAGTGCTTGACATTATAGGAAGCCCTATTCATATATGTGTATATGTGTGTGTGTATATATATGTGTATATATATATATATATATCACACCCAATTTGTGTACCTGCTCATTACATGACTGGGGCAAGGAAGTTGCCCAGTAAATGAAATGAGCAGGTACACAAATTGGGTGTGACATACATAGAGAGAGGATATAGGAAATGGCAAGCATTTTGTCAGCTCTGGCACCTAAAAAATTAGCACTGCACCCCTGGGTACAGTGATCCTTTACAGACAGAGCATCTTCAAAATATAGAGCTTGCTTGCAAAGCCCTTATATAAAAAGTTTTTTTTTAACTTCAAGCTGCTTCCCATTTACATTTGTGATATTGTGATGTGATGTGATGATAAGGTGCTGGTGAGACCTCACTTGGAGTACTGTGGGCAGTTTTGGTCTCCTTATTTAAGAAAGGATGTGCTGATGTTGGAGAGAGTACAGAGAAGATTCACTAGAATGATTCCGGGAATGAGAGGGTTAACATATGAGCAACGTTTGTCCGCTCTTGGACTGTACTCCTTGGAGTTTAGAAGAATGAGGGGAGACCTCATAGAAACATTTTGAACGTTGAAAGGCATGGGCAGGGTGGATGTGGCGAAGTTGTTTCCTATGATGGGGGAGTCTAGTACGAGAGGGCATGACTAAAGGATTGAAGGGCACCCATTCAGAACAGAGATGCGAAGAAATTTTTTTAGCCAGAGGGTGGTGAATCCATGGAATTTGTTGCCACGGGCGACAGTGGAGGCCAAGTCATTGGGTGTATTTAAGGCAGAGATTGATAGGTATCTGAGTAGCCAGGGCATCAAAGGTTATGGTGAGAAGGCGGGGCAGTGGGACTAAATGGGAGAATGGATCAGCTCATGATAAAATGGTGGAGCAGACTCGATGGGCCGAATGGCCAACTTCTGCTCCTTTGTCTTATGGTCTTATGGTCTTACATTTTAAGAACTGAAGACTGGCTTCCATTTACAGCCAGAAGTTAAACAAAGCAATATAATTGAATGTTTACTTACAAATGTGACCTTTCAAATGACAGTTGCTATTCAGTAAGGAAGCTTAGCAGACATGAGATAGAAGCAAATATCTATCACAATATCACTGTTTCGGGTGAGAAGTGTGCAGAGGAAGCAGTGAGGGTACAAACTGTTGTTGAACAGACAAGGAGATTTTCAGATTGAGTATTAGTCTTTAAGCATCTCAGTTTCAATAGGAACAGGGCTGAGTAAGAGCTGATAATTCTGTGAGTAACCAAAGCCGCTACTTTTCAGAACAAGGAAGCTGAAAATTATGTTGGAGGTGAACCATTGGATAGTGCACCATTGTCGACCACACTGAAGGAGTTTTAATCCGGAAAAATGATGCAAGGGCTTGTGGATGTTGGAATCTGGAGCAGCAAATAATCTGCGGGAAGAACGCAATGGGTTGAGCTGAGTTCCTCAGGCAGATGCAGGGTTCGGATTCCAACCATCCACAATTCCTTTCCTTCCTCAGATGCTTCTCAATCTGTCAAGACCATCCGGCAGATTGTTGCTTCTTAGTCTAGAATGGACTCTTCTAGGAAGAGTGGTGGTTGGCAGCTCGTCTAGGAGAAGGAAAACTCTGATCTCAAACCTTCACTGCCCTGTGGCTATACCCATTCATGGGGTAGGCTTTGGGAGTAAACCCTGAGGAAAAATCTGGAGCTGGAGTCCCTAAGGCAGACCTATGTTGAGCTCAACACTGACTGGCAACTCCTGTATGCTGTTGGTACCAAATTGCATCAGTCTCTGCCATTCCTTTGGATTCATCAGCTGTGTGTGGCGGGGGGGGGGGAGGGCGCACTGGGTGGTGTGGTGGAAGTTGCTGCTTGGGCAACAGGTTGCTCTCCATATCATACTGCCCTGCCTTGAGTACTGGTCTGCATATTGACTTTGACAGCTAGGATGCCATATCCATGGTTGACCCTGACCAGTGGAGGGCCATCCAGTCCAGAAAGATGACTTCAATATCATGAAATTTCTTTCAGAACGTTGGAGGAGGGGGGATGGGGGATGATGGCAAGCTTTTTTACAGGTTACCAAGATACCCAAAAATTGGTACAATCTGGAATGAAGCCTGTTTGCAATCTTAGAGCACTATTTTCTGCAGCATTGGGACAAGAAGCTTCCAGGCTAATAGAATACAAGTGGAATATTTCCCGGCTTTACAACTCCCTGTGGCATTAATTGATTAATGCTTATTCTGTCAAATAACCGATCCAGTATTAAGTAGCCAAAATTCCATCATGATATGTTGGCAAATTCCTTATTTGCAACAGTCCACATTTAAAAATATTGTTTTTGGGAGATATTATTCAAAAGCTTTATTTGCTCATTGACTGATACTGCTCTCCCTCCCTTATTGTGAAAAATCTCTCCTCATTCTGTGGCAGGCAGGCACCTATCAATAAGACCATAAGACCATAAGTCATAAGAGAAGAATTGGGCTATTCAGCCCATTGATACTGCTCTACCATTCAATCCCATAGTTGATTTATTATCTCTTTCAACCCCATCTTCCTGCTTTATCCCTGTAACCTCTGACACCCTCACTAATCAAGAATCAATCGGCTTTAAATATACCCAATGACTTGGCCACCACAGCCATCTGTGGCAATGAATTCCCACAGATTTGCGACCCTCTGACTAAAGAACTTCCTCTCTGTCTCTATTCTAAAGGGACATCCTTCTATTCTAATGGTTTCTCCTCTGGTCACATATTCACCCACTCTGGGAAACATGCTCTCCACATCCATCCTATCTAGGCCTTTTAATATTCTTCTAAACTCAGATGAGTACAGGCCCAGAGCCATCAAACGCGGTCTGACTAAAGGCTGATTTATACTTCTGCGTCAAATGGTCGCCGTAACCTACGCAAGTGGCTTACATGCATTGTGAACATTTATACTTGTGCGTCGGTGTGTCTGTATCGCTTTGCAATTCGGGCACGTCGCGCATGCGCACATACTTGCCCGTGCAAGGCTTCATGGTCATGGTAGACTTCCTCGGGGTAAACAAGTTTAAAGCGAGCATCTTTTTTTGTAAAAGCGAAATGTGTCCTCCATAATTTCAGAGGTTTGTAAAGCTTTATGGGAAGCATTGCAGCCAGAGTTCCTTCCCTGCCCTTCAATCGCCCAATGGGAAGCTATTGCAGCGTAGGAGCAAATGCAATGCTACCAAGCGGACCAATCACAGCTGTTGCGGTCTGCATTGCCATGACGCGTAGTTACATTTTGGGAGAGGTGCGTGTTAGGCTATGGCATAAGGATCCGCGTGGGCTCTGCGTTGGGTTCGCGGCTATGCCGTACCTACGGCGTTGATTTGACGCAGAAGTATAAACCAGCCTTAATGCCTTCTAAAGCCTTGGCATTATATCTGTAATGTATGGATCTATTTCTTTAGAGCAATGACTCCCCCCACCTCCAACACCCAAATTAGCACTACGTATTGATCTGTTGTGTACGCTTGTGGATTGCTGTCTACGCGTGGGCATTGTTTTTACTCTGTCTCTTGTTACACTGTGAATACACCAGTTAACGCTACCTCCTGCATGCGTGTTTATATCTTAATATATATGTAGTTGCACACAGACAGAACAAATTGGTGACGAGTACATACCTAATTGTCAGAAAATATCGCAAACAGCACTGACAGTTACGGGACGAAACAGTGAGAGTTAAACAGCATGAGAAAGACATCATGGACGCTAACAATGGAAAGCATGAGTAACAAAATATGATGCGTTGAACTTAAAGTGAAAATAACGTGGTGATGGCTTCATTTGGGAAGTTGATGAATTTGATAGTGCTAATGAAGGCTGGGAGTTGTATATTGAGACGGTCGAACTGTATTGTAACGTGAACAACATGGAGGAGCAAAAGAAAGCCCCTACACTTCTTAGCTTAATGGACCCAAATCTCTTACGCAACTTAGTAACCCCTGCAAACCAAGATGTTTGATGAAATTGTTACAATTTTACAAAATTACTTGTGCTCTAAGCTGCTGGTAATAGCTGAGAGATTTAGGTTTTACAAAAGGAATCACTCAAAGGATGAAAGCCTTTCTGAATACACAGCAGAACTGTGCAAACTTCCCCAGTACTGTGACCTTAAAGATGGACTTTCTGATGCATTAAGGGACAGGCTTGTATGTGACATGCATAGTCAAATCAGTCAAATGAGGCTACTGGCAGAAAGAGACCAAACCTTAGAATGGACATTGACCATTGCAATAGGAGACTGCAGCAAAGGATGCAGCAGACCTACAGAAAAGGAGGTTAGAATGTGAAATACACAAAATGTCCCTGAATGGTGCAAAAACCCAAAGGTGTTATCAATGTGACAAATCCTCCCGTGATGCAAATGACTGTTGGTTCAAAGAAAAAGTCTGCAGGGAGTGTCACACACAAGGTCACATAGAGAGAATATGCAAGGCAGACAAAAATCACGATCAAGTGAAAAGTCTCAAATACAAAACTAAGCAAATGCATAAAGTTATTGAATGTAAAACAATCAGACCACTTAGAGACTGACAGAGGTGAATTGTCATACCTAGAACTGCATAGTATAACTGAAGCAGAGCTCAAGATTATCTGGTTCATAATAGATGTGTTTATTGAAAATGGAGCTGGATACAAGGTCAACTTTGTCCATAATTCCAGAGGTTGAATACAACAAATTGTTTTCTAAAATACCAGTAGCAAAGACTTCAATTATACTAAAGATTTACACAGGTGATAAAGTGATTCTCAAAAGCAAACTGAAAGTAAATGAGATGTTTGGAGACCAAGCACAACAGTTAGAGCTTTACATATTGAAAAATGGAGGGCCAGTGCTTTTCGGACCTGAATGGTTGAGAAAAGTCCAACTAGATTGGCACTCAATCAAGGCTCTCGGTGTTGCATCAACAGGCAACTGCAGCCCAAATGGTCGCACTAACCAGAGACTGGCACAGCTGTTTAATGCTCATGAGAACGTGTTTGAGAAGGGGATTGGTAAATTCAAGGACATGAAAGCCAGAATTGAACTGAATGAAACAGCAACACCAAGATTCCCTAAAGTGCGTCCAGTGTTTTACGCATTACATCTTAAAGGGGATGCTGAACTACAGAGATTGGAGGCGCCTAGAATTCTTTCCAAGGTCAAATGGAGTGATTGGGCCATGCCCATTGTCCCAGTAACCAAGAAAAGGAAGGCCAGAGCCATTCACATATGTGGGGATTTCAAGGTGAGCATCAACCTGGTGCTGCGTACTGTGGCATATCCCCTGCCGTGAATAGAAGGCATTTTTGCATCTATGGCTGGCGGGGAGAGGTTTTCAAAGATTGACTTGTCAGAAGCCTATCTGCAAATGGAGATTAAGGAGTTAAGAAGGAAGTTCCTCACAATCAACCCTCATAAGGGACTGTTCCAGTATAATTGTTTAGCCTTTGCCATTGCATCAGCTCCAACAATTTCCAAAGAGCAATGGATCAACTGCCCCAAGATATCCCAGGAACACTATATTACTTCAATGACATCATTGTGACTGGCAAAAATGATGAAGCTTACCTCCAGAACCCTGGTAAAGTGCTTACCAGATTGAGTCAGTATGGTCTGTGCACAAAGAGAGAGAAATGTGAGCTTTTCAAGAATGAAATCTCATATTGTGGACATGTCATTGACAAGCAGGGCTTACATAAGTTCCAAGAGAAGATAGAAGCAGTGCTACAGGCACCTAAATTGGAAAATATCTCACAACTCAGGTGATACTTGAGCCTTGCAAAGTACTACCACCGGATTCTTCCAAACATTGCTACAGTGCTGCATCCATTGAATGCACTGTTACAGACAGAAGTGAAGTGGGAATGGTCAGAAAGATATGAAAGAGCATTCAAGGAAACAAAAAGACTAATAATATCCGATGAACAGCTCACCCATTATGACCCATATCTGCCCATCAGATTGGCATACGATGCATCCCCTTTTGACATTGAAGCCATTTTGTCACACATTATGAAAGATGGATCTGAACGCCTGATTCCATTTCCTTCAAGATTACTGACAAGCGCAGAACACAACTGCGTACAGACCAATTGAGGCCCTCAGTCGAGTATGGAGAACTGGTGTCCATCTTTAATCCCAGGAAGGGAATTCCAGTGATGATTGCTACCCAGTTACAACATTGGGCATTGTTCCTAGGAGTCCACTGTTATGACATAGAGTTCAAGGTTACCAAACAACACAGCAATGCTGATGGTTTGCCGGTAACAAATTCCAAAATACAAAAGGAAACAAAGAATGACCCAACATTGTCAAAAGTCTGTGAAATCACCATGCAAGGATGGCCCGCTCATGGTAACCCCATGTTTCCAGAGTTTTCAGTGAGATGAGATCAACTGTCGGTGTGTCAAAAAATGCTGATGTGTGGATCTCATATTGTGGTTCCCTGTAAACTGCGCACCAGAGTGTCAGAAAGTCTGCATGAATGACACCTGGGTGCAGTCAAGATGAAGAGTCTCGACTGGAGCTACATGTGGTGGCTGAGGATAGATAAAGAGATTGAAGACTTAGCCAGAAGGTATTCAGGATGCCAAGAAGTTCAAAGTGCACCCCTACAGGCACCAATACATTTGTGGGTGCGGCCGTCGGCACCATAACAAAGAGTGCATATTGACTTTGCTGGGCCATTCATGGGCTTCATGTTTCTGACTGCTGTGGATGCTCATTGGAAGTGGCTGGAGGTCATACCAATGAAGTCACCACCTCAGTTTAGACTGTTTCCGCTCTGAGGACTACCTTCGCCAGTAACAGCTTACCAGAACAAATTGTGAGTGACAACGAACCACAATATATATCAGAAGAATTCAGATTGTTCATGAAGAAAAATGCCACCAGACATTTCAAGATAGCTCCTCACCACCCAGCAACGAATGGGTTAGCTGAAAGATTTATCCAAACCTTCAAGGTCCATTAAAGCGATGGACAAGGAGAGCATTTCTCTACAACCTCCAAGTCAAAGTTGAGTTTATCGTCATATGCGCAAGGCATGTTCCCCTGAATTCCCCTGACTAATTGGTGACTATCTTGTTCTCATGAACTGTATTCCTGATCCCTCTCTCAAGAGGTTGGCCATTGCAGTATTGAATTCATATCCAACCACTGTGGAGGCCTTTCATTATAATGCCTTGAATTGTGAAAATTTATCAAAGTTTCGTAAACAGAAGTTGACACCTTGACCTCATGGAGAAGACCTTAACTTATGATCAGAAACAATTGTGCAGCAAGTCTAGGCTCCAGCTTTGCATTGAGGGATCATATGGTACATGATATTGGGAATCAAAGAGGAGAGGCTCATAAAGCATTATTAATCACATTGTTTGAAGGAAAATAGTGTAGAGCCAAAACACATCAATAAATTTACACAATGTGAAGTAACACAAATCATTTAATGAAAGCCATTATTGTTAACAGTGTTTATCTGGAGGGACTCTGCCCTTACTGCCAAGCTGCTCCTTCACATCTGTGTCAACACTAGCCAGTCAAGGTACAGAGCATTAATGGGATTTATAGCTTAGCAGGTCATCAAGACTGAGCTTTCTTTAGACACATCAAGCCTAAGAGAAAAGCAAGTCTTATTGTGATGAACTTTATTTTTGGTGTGAAATTAATTGGACCAAATTGTGATCTACTATGATATTCAACTCAAAGATTTTGTTTTTAGTATGAACTGGTCCATCATGGATTAAAATACTCTCTTGCATTTCTGGGATTGGCATTCTAATGGAATTGCTAGGGGGAGAGGGTAGAAGGACAGGGGGAGAGTTTCAAAGGATGGGAGAAGGGATGGAAGGATGGGGCGGAGGGATAGATGGATGGGAGGAGGGAGTAGAGGGATAAGAGTGGGTAGAAGGATGGGGAGGGAGTTTGATGGATGGAGGAAGGGAGTAGAGGGACGGGAGTGCAGAAAGACGGGGAGAGGTTAGATGGATTGGACGGGAGTAGAAGGACAGGTGGATGGGTTAGATGGATGGTGGAGGGCTGATGGACAAGGGAAAAGGGTAGATGGACGAGGTAGGTGGATGGGCCGGGGTGGTGTTGAGGGAAGAGTTGAAATATTTTTATCAGTTGAAAAGAGTCTGAATAGAATAAGCTTGGTGCCACCTCATTCAAGCTTGAGAACTCTACGCTATCGGGCTGTCCATCATTGATTCAAGGTACTGGTGCCTTCTACGGACTCCATGAGTATGATTTGCAGAAATTCTGCAGCCTCTGCCTTTTGGAAGGACAGGCTACAGAGTATGGGAATGCCAATTACTGCAATTCTTCTTCAATGTTGCAGTTCGATGAAATCCTGTTCAGACCCCACTTAAGAGTTTTGTGTTCAGTTCTCATCACTTCATTATAGGAAGGATGTGAAAGCTTTAGAGAGGGTGAGGAGGAGATTTACAAGGATGCTGCCTGAATTAAAGAGCATGAAGATAGGTCGAGTGAGCTGAGGTGTTTCTCTTTGGTGTGAAGGAAGACGAGACATGACTTGATAGAGGTGAACAAAAGAGGCATAGATTGAGTGAATAGCTAGACTTATTTCCTAGGGTGGCAATAGTTAATATAAGGAGGCATAATTTTAACGTGATTGGAGAAAAGTATAGTAAAGATATTAGAGGTAAGTTTTTTGACATGGAGAATGTTAGGTGTATGGTAGAACAGACCCATTAAGGATTTTTAAGAAACAGGCACATTGATGATAAAAAAATTTGAAGGCAATGTAGGAGGGAGGGATTAGATTGATTTTAGAATAGATTAAAATGTTGGCACATTTTTCTGGGCTGAAGGGCCTGTACTGTGCTTTGTGTTCTTTGTTCAAATAACGCAACAACTTGACTTAGAACATCATGATGATGTCAGTCCTGTCACTAGAAGTTCCTACCTGCCCTGAGGCTGGAG
The DNA here is from genome assembly GCF_963921235.1 of Mobula hypostoma. Taxonomy (NCBI): domain Eukaryota; kingdom Metazoa; phylum Chordata; class Chondrichthyes; order Myliobatiformes; family Myliobatidae; genus Mobula; species Mobula hypostoma. The sequence goes on from NC_086110.1 coordinate 63,923,536, forward strand.
TACCTTTACTTGTGCAGAACACAGCCCCCTACAGCTTCTCAAAGGCATTTAGGGGAAGGGATATTAATGAATGAATATCAAAAAGAAGAAATGTTAAATGTTGAACATGGTAATCAGACCAAGCAGCTAACTAAGAGCCAAAAGTCACTGGCTACCTTCATAGGATGACCACACACATTTAAAATACTTTGCACTAGTTACCGACACAGTGACTGAACTGAGCATGCCCAACTAACCTGACTCAGTCCTCAACTGAGCTTAATAAATTCAGATTCTGAGGAGCGTCTGGCAGCAGGTCCAAGAAGATATTATGATCACCGTGGGATGCATTTCAATGAATTATGCCAGGCAAAATTTTAATACTATAGACCAATTACACAATAACTGACATTTTTGTAACATATTCCACTTACTATCTGTCACAATTTTTGTAACTTTATTCACTTCCAGCTCACATCTACTCTGCTCAATATACAAACCACAATTACACAGATTAAACCAGAATGTATTATGGATGCATTCAAATTTTAATACATGCATAATATATTTTTGAATTACAGGGTGTCACTGCAGATTGCAACCTTCTACTCAGTTGCATATTGTGGGATATCTGAGATCCACCTATTAACCGCTTAAACAACATGACCCTCTGTTGACCTGTGACACCAAGCTTCCATTCTAAGGCATTTTCCTTGCAATGATGGTCAAAAAAGACACAGCGACATTTTTACTAACTATTCTGTTAAATATTTTTTTTATGGACTACAATCACGGCAATCCACAGCCTGTAATTTCCCTTTGGGAGTTGTGCTTTTGAACTGTCTGTATGGCCTGCTGTCTTTGAGGTATTCTGAAGGATTCGACGAAATGGACTTTCGAGACCGCAGGTATGGCCACGGCAGCCACTGCTGGAGTGGACTCTGGGCCAGATTGATATGGCTGGGCCCGGGGCCTGAGAGCGGGTAACGAGCCGACGTTTGGCCAATTTAAGTGCTGAGTCAGATAAAAAAAGATTACGATGTTGAGGCCGCGGGTGAAAGACAAAGCAGTGTTCAGCTGACTATTCTGTGAGGTTTCACTCGCCTCAGGGCTGAACTGACACTCCAGCAACTGGGACTCACCTCACGCTGAACGGGCTCTGTGGCTGTTGGCTCACTTTCAGGGACTCTGCATTTAATGTTCTGTGTGCTATTTGCTTATTTTTTATTGCTTACATGATTTGTCCTTTTTTTCACATTGGGTTACTCTCTGGTGTTTTTTGGTATACGTACTTTGATAATATAAATATAATATAATATAAACTTTGATCATATAATGCTTCAACAATATAACAAAAAAACCCAAGTTGTATGCTGCCTAGCTTGTTATACAGTTCAGTACTTTACAGAATAAATTGTAATGTGCCAGAATATAGGAATATGTTGGCACATTACAGAATGTCACACTACAGAATTTTATAGTTCTGTTTTACATAGGTATAAATGACAATTGACATTGTCCCTGTATTAACCCAAAACAAATTCTTTTCTGAACTATTTTATAGGAGGCATTAAAGCACTAAATTCTGCTCTATCCATTGTGGGTTTGCTCATGGGACAACCTGGGATGTAGTCTGTGATCTATCGGTAACCTTTGCATTGGTGCTTCGCTCTTCCAGGTCCAGCATTGCAGACTCACAGCTCGCTAGCCATAACTGTACATCTTTGGAAGGTGGGAGGAAACCAGAGCTTTTACTCATTATTTGGAGCTGGCTCCAGCACATCCTTGGACTGGCCATTGACGCAAAAATGATGCACTTTCATATTTTGATGTCCCAGAGAGAACGTACAAACTTTACAGACTACAGCAATAATCGAATCACGAGCTTACACCTGGTGCTGTGAGGCATTGCACTAACCATTACACCTTTGTGCTGCTTGTAATATATCATATCTATTTCACAGATAATCTCAAATTGTGGAAAACAGACTAATTTTCTTCTTTTAAAAATTTCTGCAGTAGCTCAGACTTAATACAATGGGAATATAGTGCACTGCAATACTGAAAGAAATTTATTGGAAAAATGCCACTTCATATTTACAATAATGTGACAGTTTATGGGTGCTTAGTCCAGAATGTTATTGCTGGCGAGACTTTCAGGCTAATAAGAACAATTAGTAAATTTGTATTTGCAGAACCGAGAATGAAGGAAATGGGCTGTGGAACAGGCACTTAAACGTTATTTTCCATATTATTATAACCTTAGAGGTATTTTTGTTCTTAGTATTGAGATATGGAAGAGGTCCTTTGAGTTTTGGTGCATTTCTTTACTTTATTGGTTGAATCCATCACAAGAACACTGTAGCTGCATAAAACAGGACGTGTGAATTAATTTTTGCATCCCTCCCGTCCAGCCCTTCAAGTCATGCCGCCCAGCATTCCTCCGATTTACAGGATGATTAACCTACCAAGCAGAAGTCTTTGGATTATAGAAGGAGCCGGAACACCCAAAGGAAACCCACGTGGTCATGGGAGAATGCACAAACTCCTTTCAGGCAGTGATGGGAATTGAACCCAGGTCGCTGGTACTGTAAAGGGTTATGCTCGCTACCACGCTACTGCGCTGCTCCAATTGGTATCACTGCTTACATTTCCAACATTGCGCTAGATTTGTACTTAGATTGAAGGGTAAAATAATTTGTAATGAACACTTGGAGATGATAAGAGAAAAAATCAATGTTAACGAGTGAACAGTGGCTCGATTCCCATTTTGTGCTCTCCCTCTCTCTGATCTCACAGTAATGCAGCAGTTAGCATAATGCTTGCAGCACCAGTATTCCGGGTTCAATTGCTGCAGCTGTCTGTAAAGAGTTACATTCTCCCCGTGAGTATGTGAGTTTATTCCGGGTGCTCGGGTTTCCTCACACATTCCAGAGATGTATGGGTTGGGAAGTTGTCGCCATGCATGGTTGGTGCCAGAGGCATGGTGAGACTTGGGGCTGTCCCCAGCATATCTTCGGACTGTGTTGATGCTATTTTGGGTGACGTTGGATCCATAAGACCATAAGACATAGGAGCAGAATTAAGCCATCTGGCCCATCGAGTCTGCTCCGCCATTCAATCATGGCTGATCTTTTTCTTCTTCTCCTCCGCAACCCCAGTTCCCAGCCTTCTCCCCGTAACCTTTGATGCCACGTCCAATCAAAAACCGATCAATCTCAGCCTTAAGTACACCCAGTGACCTGGCCTCCACAGCTGCATGTGGCAACAACTTTCACAAATTCACCACCCATTGGCTAAAGAAATTTCCCCACATCTCTGCTTTGAAAGAGTGCTTGCAGATGATGAACACTGAGCTGAACTAAATATGCCTGGACTCTTTTGATTTTGTGTTTTATATTCTGTTTCTTTTTTGGCTCATTTTTTTGCACGTGTGGGGGGTGGCTGATGTTTTTCTTTGAACGGTTTTCTTTTTTTCATGGCCGCCTGTGGGGAAGATGAATCTCAGGGTTGTATACTGCATACATACTTTGAATCTTTAATCACTGAGCCTTGAAAAATGATGCATTTCACTATATGTTCTGATGTTTCAATGTGACAAATGAAACTAATCTTAAATTTCTTTCTGTGAACTTACTCAAAGGGAGAAGAAGTACGAAATCAAGGAAATCTTGTTTCAGATGTGAAACCGTTTATTGTTGTTCAGTTGTTAAGTCGAGTCTGATTCTTCGTGACCTCATGGACCATAGGGGCCTGAGGATTTTCATGGCAAGATACAGAAGTAGATTGCCAGGCCTTTTATCTGCACAGATACTGCTACTGCCCAGGTTGGGACCCGGCTGGGTTTGAACTCAGGACCATCTGCTTTGAGGTCCAGTGCTGATACCACTCCACCACCAACTGGCCCCAAAACCTGTAGTTCTGTGTTTAGTTACACTCAGTCGCCAAGTTATTATGTAGAAGAGAAGATTCTATGTGGTCTTCGGATTGATGTGTTGTGTTTTCAAAGATGCTCTTCTGCAAGGCACCATTGTAATGTGAAGTTATTTGACTTACTGTCACCTTCCTGTCAGCTTGAACCAATCTGACCATTCTCCTCTGACCTCTCTCATTAACAAGGTGTTTTCACGCACAGAACTGCGGCTTACTGCATGATCAGCGGTTTCTGAGATGCTCAAACCAATCCGTCTGCCACCAACAAACATTCCATAGTCAAAGTAATTTGGATCGCTCTTCTTCCCCATTTTGATTTTTGGTCTGAACAACAACTGAACCTCTTGACCATGTCTGTATGCTTTTATGCATTGAGTTTCTGCTGCATGATTGGCTGATTAGATATTTACATTAAAGAGCAGGTGTACTGGTGTACCTAATAAAGTGGCCTCTGAGTATATGATCTCCTTATTTAATGACATATGTTTGTAATGCCTTGATTCATATTTTTAACTCTTATGCTGTATATAATTCATTTTGTACAGCTCTGGAAGAGCTGTTTGTTCTGCTTTAGCCTGTTCGGGTTATTGTTGAAGATGAGGGATGATGTGGAATGAGTGCCATCCAATTAGTGGGAGGTTTTTCTTGGTGAGGGACAATAAGGTTGGTCATGGGCTTTTGTTTGAGAGGAGATGAAGAGAGAAGATGCTGGGGAGAACCATTCATAGCATACGATCGAGTGGGGGACCTGTTTGTTCAAGGTGGATTGCGAGCGACAATCGGAAGGTGGTGTGCGCTTTCACGTTGACCGAGGACCCAGTGTGTGAGTGACAGAGAAGTTCAAGATGAGCTCCAATTTGTGAACATTTGACTATTTAATTGGAATGGGCCTTTTTCTTTTTGTTATTCTTTACTAGCCCTTCAGTTAAGATTCATCAATATTTATATCCTTTAATTGTATGCAGTGTACTGTCAGTTATATCGTGGGATTAATTTGTAACAGGGTAGCAAATGACACAGCATCCACACAAACTGAGGTTTGGGGTGGGATCCTGTGCAGTTCAATATCTAAAGTTTGGCAGAGACGGAGTTTGTACTCCCTAGACTTACGCAGCCAAGAAGCTGAGATGTTTCATGTTCTTACATTGTAGGGTCGGGCTTAAAGGTCGTATGAAATTGAGAATAATGAGAGGTGATCTTACAGAACATACAGGATTGTAAAGTGCCTAGTTAAGGTCAGAATGTTTCCTTTCATCTAGATCTTGTGGACCATGGGATAAGGGGTCACCCACATAAAATGGAGTAACTTCTGCTTACAGAGAGTAGTGCTTCTTTGGGATTTGCTTGTTCAGAATGCCATGGAGCTGTATCATTGAATACAATGATTCAGAGTATGAAGGGATATGGAGGGAAGGCAGAAGATTGGGCCTTAGAGGCAAAATGGATTAACCATGATGAAATGGCAGAACAGTCTCTATGGGTCAAATGGCCTAATCCTGCTCCAACATCTTATGGTCTTATGGTCTAATTAAGACTAAGATTTTGATTTGTTAATCCTAGAATTAGAAGGTACAGAATTCTGAACTCCCACAACACCAGGATCAGGAACAGCTACTTCCCTTCCTGCCCAGAAGAAGTGGCAACTCCCAGTGACCACCCATTTTAATTCCACTTCCCATTCCTATTCCGATATGTCAATCCATGGCATCCACTACTGTCGAGATGAGGTCACACTCAGGTTGGAGGAACAGCACCCTATATTCCGTCTGGGTAGCTTCAACCTGATGGCATGAACATTCACTTCTCGAACTTTTGGTAGTGCTCCCCCCCCCACCCCCCCCACCATTCCCCATCCCCTTTTCCCTCCCTCACCATATCTCCTTGCCTGCCCATTGCCTCCCTCTGGTGCTCCTCCCCAGTTTTCTTTCTTCCATGGCCTTGTTTCTGTTGCTCCTGTGCAGACATGTGCTGGTGCATATGACAATAAACTTCACTTTGACTTTGATCATAGATTATAAAGTATACCGCATAGATCATAAAGTATAGACAGCAAAATAAAGTGGAGACCATGATTCCGTCAGTCATGATGAGCCAGTTAATCGTTCAATAGACATTAAAGGGCCACATGCCACACAATTTCTCATTCCTTATAGTCTTTTTGAACTTCTTCGTAAGTATAATTATGGTATCGCCCACAAATATTCTTGCAGGTTCCACATTATCACTACTCTTTGGGTAAGAAAGTTTCTCCAGATTTATTGTGGGCTTGCCCTATCATCAAAATTTCCAACCAGGAATTCAGAGCAAGCTCTATTTGGAGAGCAGTTGGTATCTGGAGCTTGTTACCCCATGGAGTGGTGTGTGTATCGTTAATACAAATATAATTGGAAATGGAATTAGTGTGGCAATTAATATTTAAAAAGATGGGTAGCTGGTAACTGATCCAAAAAAAGCACAGATTGAAACCATCTGCTGGCTGAGTAACTGCAGCACTTTAATGCCTTATAAAGTTTATCAGTGGCTGTGAGCCGAGGAATCATCTCTGTTTAAGCAGCATTATTTCTCCCTGAGTGAATACATGAAGTGAGAATGTGACCTGTCAGCAGTGACAAACCAAGAGCCTGGTGCACTTTCGAATATCCTCACGACAAGGAAGCACAATTGACTGTAGGTTCGTTCTACAGATGTGTAGTAGAGAGCATCCCATCAAGCATCACTACAAGCTGTGTAAACTGCACTGTGTCGTTCAGCAGGTAGTCAAAACTGCCCAATGCATCACTGGCACCAGCCTACCCACCGTCAGGGACGTACATGCAGAAAGGAGCTGGAAAAGGGCCAGTAACATCATGAATGATCTCACCCACCCTGCTCATGGATTGTTTGTCCCATTCCCATCAGGGAGGAGGCTACCTAATATCCACACCAGGACCATCAGACTCAAAAACATTTACTTTCCCCAAGCAGTATGTCTGATCACCTCCACCCACTAACACACCCTCCACACTCAACTACCACTACTTCATCATTTCCTGTCAGTCACCTAACATACAAATACTCCTGTGTTTCGCATTATTTTATGGACACACAATCAATCTATGTATATAAGTTATCATATCTATTTATATTTATTGAAGTTTTTAAAATTATTATTGTGCTCTGTTTTGTTTTTATTTTCCAAGAGATAGCCATCATGATCGCCTACGTCATATGATACACCACATAATGATGATGATGTTTTGTTATTGTGCTGCATCAGAGCCAAAATAATAATTATTTCATTCTCCTTTACAATTCTGTACTAGAAATGATAGTCAATAAACTTGAATCACACTTCGGAGCAAAGTCAGACACATTCAGAATCAATTCTAATTGTGCATCTATGTTTAGCAGTGTGGAGAAACATCAGTCCTTTCCTAAGCCAACATCACCAGCATTGAGGTCCTAGCTTCTCTCATTTAGCTATGGTGGGCACGAGAACATGGAAGAACTCTGTAAATGTCATCACAAGAAAAGCATAGAAGCACCTCTGCTTTCTTAAAAGTTTGCATAGATTCATCGTGTCACCAAACACTTTGGCAAACTAGTGGAGAGTATCTGAACTGGTTGCATTACAACTTTGTATTGAAACACCAATGCCCAGGAATGGAGGATACTAAAGATAGTGGTGTATACAGCCAGTCCATCAGAGGCAAAGCCCTTTGCATTATTGGGTACACTTACATGGATCAGTGCCACAAGAAAGCAGTATCCAAAGAATCCCACCATTCAAGCCACGCTGTCTTCTCGCTTCCACTATCAGGTAGGAGATACTTTAGATGACTTAGCTTCCACACCATGTGGTTCAACAGCAATTATTACCCTACAGCCATCCAGCTCCTGAACCAATTTGGCTAACTTCACTGACTAAAACTCTGAACGAATTCTACAAATTACAGACTCACTTTCAAGGACTCGTTTACAACTCTTGTTCCCAGTATTATGTTTTTATTTGTACAAATTATCTTCTTTTGCACATTGGTATTTGTCAGCTTTTGTTTATATATTTTGTTGATTCAATTGTATTTCAGTTCAATTCCAGCATTTCGTTACTAGACCCCTGCGGGCTACAGGACAAAGCATTCTTTGCTGGAGTGTCCCAGACCAAATTGGTTGCCCTGATCAAATGGCTCAAAAACAGCAAAAAAAAAGTAATCAGAATCCAGGAACACATGCAACATGAACCCCAACGTCCCTCCAAATGAGTCCACAGCCTCTCCAATCAATCCTTGCAGTGTGGATCCCAAGGCTTCTACACTTTCCTCCGACAGAAGCTAGCGAGCGAGAGAGGAAGACCAGTCAATCCAAGCAGATGGCTCCGAATACCTGCCCGTTCTCCGCTCCTGTCCTCGTCGACTTCAACCTTTCTGGACGCCCTATCTTACATTAAAACAAAATGTTGAAGTATGTTTGGGGTGGTGCAGTGGTGCAGCGAGCGGAGCTGATGTCTGACAGCTCCAGAGACCCCGACTCAATGCTGACCTCCAGTTCTACCAGTTGTTCTCCTTGTGACAGGTTGTGTTTCCTCTGGGTGTTCTCATTTCATCCACCTTCCGAAAGGAGGGCAGGTTGACAGGTAAAATGCAGACATCCCACCTCTCCCGGAAGTTCCGGGAGTCTCTGGCATATTAATAGTGGCTCCCTGATGCTTGCAAATTATATACAATATCACGGAAATCAATTTTTTTGAGAGCGAGTGAGAGAAAGCAAGAGAGAGCGCGAGAGTGACCACGAGAGAGCTCGAGAGCAAGCAAGCGAGCGAGAGCAAAAGCAAGTGAGAGCATGCGAGCGAGAGAGAATGCAAGTGAGAGCGCTTGAGAGCGTGCGAGCGACCACGAGAGAGAGAGAGCACACGAGCGAGAGCGCGCCATGGCAGAGTGTTCCAAAAAAATATAAAACGTACGTCACCCCAAACTACACTAAAGTGTACCCCTGCCTAATAGGGGTCAAAATAATGACAGCGTTGCTCGCTGCACTGTTTGCAACAGTGACTTTTCTATTGCCCATGGTAGGTTAAGACTGTAAAAGACGTGTTGAGGTGAGTTTAACAGGTGTCATTCGTTCATTAGCATAGCTAACGTTATTTAAACTAGCTGGCCAGCTGCTAAGGAGCTACTCTATTGCAGACATCCCACCTCTCCTGGAAGTCTCCCGCAAATTGATGGTGCTACCTCCCTGAAATGAGTTTTTGCAGGGTGGGATGTCTGAAAATGGCTACTGTGAGTTCCCCAGAGTATATTGGTGAGGAGTGGAATCTCAGGAGGAATTGATAAGAACGTGAAGAAAATAAAATGAAATGGTAAAATACACTGCACTTGTAATGTTGTGAGCAGTTTATCTCAGAAAGGATGAGTAGGCATTGGAGAGGGTCCAGAGGAGGCTCACGAGAATGAAAGGGTTAATGTATGAGGAGCATTTGATGACTCAGGTCCTGTACCCACTAGAGTTTAGAAGAATGAGTGGGATTTTATTAAACCCTATTGAACATTGAAGACATGGAGAGGATGTTTTCTGTATTGGGTTTGTCTAGGACACAATCTCAGAATATGAGGATGTCTCTTTGGAACAGAGATAAGGAGGAATTTCTTGAGTCAGAAGGTGGTCAGTCTGTGGAATTCATTGCCACAGACAGCTGTGGAGGCCAAGTCATTTTGTATATTTAAAGCGGAGGTTGTTAGGTTCTTGACTAGCATAGCATCAAAGGTTATGGGGAGAAGGCAGAAAAATGGGTTTGAGAGGGATAATAAATCAGCAATGCTGGAAAGGCAGAGCAGACTCGATGGGCTGAATGGCTTAATTTTGCTCCTATGTCTTATGGTTTTATGATCATCATGGGCTTTAGAGTTGGTGTGGCTGATTCTTGATGGAGCTATGAACTGAAGTGTCCATTTCTGTGCATTGAGACTTCATATCTTTATAATGCATTGCTTCTAAAACATTTCTCACAGGCAGCGGACACACTAGGAAAGGAAAGTAAAGCATCTTTGGGAGGGAAAGATATTATTCTGCAACTGCTTCCACTGAGCTATAAATAAATCTGGACGTATTCTAAACTTATGGCAGTCTGCATTCATCAAACCTTTTCACCCCCAATCCCCCAAATGAATTTCTTACGCAGATAGATTTTCTTGTGCAGCATACACATACATTTTGAATATCTTTTTTCTCTCTTTTCAAAGCGGAGTTACATATTTGCATCCTTTTTTTTGTCCTGTTGAGATTATATTTACCACCCTTTGCTCTTTAAATTTGCTTTGTCCCATGGAAATAATGCTGATTTGCACTAGTTATTTTAAAGTGTTGCTATTTTTGTCTCCACATCTATTTTCTTTGACTTTAGCTTCTCCTCCTGTGTCACAACTCATGTTCGACCCAAAGGATGCGTGTGGAAACTATCCCCCGAGCCTCTCTGTTAAAGACGCTCTCGAGCTGCCTGATGGCAGTGAGCAAAAGAGCAGCATCAGTTCACCCTTCTTCCCCAGAGGGAGGGAGTCCTTTACTTCTTTTTACATCTACCGTACACAAAGGCCAGCATTCATGCGCTACTCTCAACCGAGCACTGGGTCCCCAGGCACTTCACAGGAAACCTACCAAATCAAATTTGACAGCAGACCTCATGGCAGGTACCAGGACAGGAGCAGATCAAGGGAAAGCTCTCCCCACCACTGGAGCACTGTCACAAGAATGAAGCATCCATCACCAGAGGCACCCACCTTCCAGGTCGTGCTCTCTTTTCACTACTACCATCGGGCAGAAGGTCCAGAATAGGACTGACAGGCAGATTCTAACCACAAGAGATTCTGCAAGGATTGGAAATCTTGAGCACCGCACACACAAAATGGTAGAGGAACTCAGTTAGTCAGGAAGTATCTGTGGAAGGGAACAAACAGTCAACATTTTAGGCAAAGACCCTTCAGCAGGACTGGGAAAGAAGGGGACAGAAGCCTGGATAGGAAGGCTAGGTGGAGAGGGGAAGGAGTACAAGCTGGCAGGTGATAGGGGAGACCCGATGAAGTAAGAAGCTGGGAGAGGATGGATGATTTTAAGGAGCAGTGGATGAAGAAGCATAGAGAATCAGGGAAACAAATCCAGATCCAGCAAATGCAAGTGAAGGCTGTAAACAGTGCGGTGATGAAACATGGAGATGTGCTAGAGACCACAAGAGGTCTTTTCTCCCAGCGATGAAATGTCAAATACTGGAGGACGTGCATTTAAGCAGAGAGGGGGAAAGCTTAAGGGAGATGTGTAGGGCAGGTTCTTTACACAGAGAATGTAGGTATCGGCAACAGCTGAAGGGAACGCGGTGGAAGTAGATATGGTATTAGCATTTAAGATGTTTTCGATAGAAACATGAACATGTAGGGAATGGACAGATATGGATCATGTGCAGGCAGAAGAGACTTAATTTAATTGCCATCATGTTTGGCAAACACATCATGTACCGAAGAGCTTACTCTTGCACTCTTCTGTTCTATTTTCTATGATTTTTGCGGAGCAGACTTGATGGGACAACGAGCCTAATTCTACTCCTATGCCCTATGGTCTATGTTGTAGGCATTAGAATTGGAGAAACACAGATCTTAGAGGCTTTTAATGCTGAAAGACGGCACAGAAACAGTGGAGTGAACATGGAGGGATTCAAAAAGGATGTGCAGCCTGTGCCAGTGACTATCTATCTGGGCAGATTGCACCCATTTTAAGGGATAGAATCACATGATTATTTCTTGTCATGTTGCCTGTGCCACAACTGACAGAAATAAAGATGGTATTTACTTAAATCTTGAAGTGTGTTAATGATGGCGATCTATGCTCTGGAGACCAGTTCCTGAGAACCCACAGTACATGACAGGAAGATTGTCTTTTTTCTTGATGAGAAATCACAAACAAGTAATCAAAGTTCAAAGTTCAAAGTCCATATATTATCAAATTCGTATGCAGTATACAACCTGAGATTCGTCTTCCCACAGCCAGTCACGAAACAAAGAAACACTGTTGAACACATTCAAAGAAAACTTCAAACACCCCACATGCAAAAAAAAGAACAAATCCTGCAACCAGCCAAAAAGAGAGGGTAAAAACAAAACATCAAACCACAGAGGCCTTGACTTGGAATGTTCAGTTTAGTTCAGTTCATTTCAATTTGGTGTTGTGTTGTTTGTTCAATGCAGGCCGCAGAGCGAGTCTGCACTGATCAACATCACACAAAATGGCAATAAAAAAAAAGCAGAAACCAGAAACACATCGTAACATGAACTACAGAGTCCCAGCCCACAAACTGCATTGATTAAAGCTTGCCCAAGACCCATGACTCTGGTACTATCCCCCAGCAGCAGTGAGCAAGTGTAAGAGAGAAACCAGTCAAATGCTGGCATCTCTCTTTGGCGGCAGCAAACAAGAGGGATGTATAGTTGGATAGGTTGCAGTGTTAGGGTATATGGCAAAATATTAACTTCAGCAACCAAACTTTAGACCAGAACGTGGACTGTAGATTAAATTTAAAATGCAGCCATAGACAATAGGTTCATAGAGCTGTGAACAGCAGTTAATTGAAAACCCAGACAATGCCGATTAACATTCGTTTTGGGTGTCTGGAGTGTGTGTGCGAAGAAGGGAGTGTGAAAATTATATGTAATTCAAAGGAAGCATTGTAGATACATTGTAAATATAGAATTGTCCTTTGATCTTTAGCACATAAAACGTCATGTTATAGTTGGGTCAAACAGGCCTCTTCCTTCAGAGAGTGTCTTATTTTGTCGAATAAGACTCTATTTTATATCTACCAGCTGTGCCTTTCTGGGTGACTTTGCTCACAATACAACAGCAGCATAACAAAATGCTCAGTATATACCTTGCATTTTATGTCACCATCAAATGTCTGGTATGGGTTTTAATACACTCCATTTGTAACAACAGAACATTAAATAGGGACATTTGTAACAATACAGAGTTAACTAAAATGATAAGAGCAATTGCTTGGCACATGAGATGTAGTGGAATTATGCCTGCATTCCCCATTCCTTTTTCTTGACAGCATCTGGTGTAGCTAATTTATCCACAGCTTCACAGCACTAGTGGCATGGGTTCGATCTTGACATTGTGTGTTGCCTGTGTGGAGTTTAAACCTTCTCCCTGTGTCCACTTGAGTTTTCTCCGCATACTCGGGTTTTCCTGAAGGCATGCAATTTCGTAGTTTAGTTCACTGTTGCAGGTCGTCCCTACTGCGTACAAGAGTGGTAGGGTCTGCGTTGCAGTTGACAAGAATGTGTGTATAATTTAAAAGATGCGATTAATTAATGGGTTAGTGTAAAACTGTGGTTGATTGTCAGTATGGTCTCTTTGCGCAGAAATAACTTTTTTTTGTGTTGCTGCTCTCCATGACAATGACCCGAACACAGTTGAAGTCCGAGAAGTTAATGTGGCACTATTACAGCTCAGGGCATCGGAGTTCCATCCTGGCATCCTCTGTAAGAAATCTCCGTACAGCCTCCCCGTGGAATCCGAGCGTTTCCTCCAGATGCTCTGGTTTCCTCCCACAGTCTAAAGACATACTGGCTAGGTTAATTGCTCATTGTAAATTGTCCTGTGATTAGGTCAGTGTTAAATCGGGGTTGTTGGGGATTGCTAGGATGGTGCTGCTCAAACTGCTGGAAGGGCCTATTTCATGCTGTATCTCTAAATAAAAAATAAATTAAAATACAGCCAATGTCAACCAGGACAAGGCAGCCTGCTTGGCAAGCAATTTATCCAGCATCTTATCCATGCACTTCCTCCACTTCGTAAGCAAACTAAAGAGTGCATTGCAGCCTCTCCCACTGCACCTTACCCCATCTTCTCCTTCCCATACCGTTACTATCTGGAGAGACACAGGAACAAACAACAGCACTTCTCCACAAAGTCAGCAGCTATCTATACCTTCCTGCTCCATCACTGTCACTGGTTCATGGTGCTGGAGGTCTGTGCCTGGAACCTTCAACAAAAACATAGAAGTTGGAATTAGCTGGCTAGCCAAGCAGCATCCGCACTGGGCTTGAGAACGTCCTCAGTTTACTAGCTTCTCTTTCCACCAGCCAGACCCTGATCTCTTCTCACTGTAGCCACCAGGAAGGAGGCTCAGGGGTCAGAGGTCCCACTCCACCCAGATCAGAAACAGTCATTATCCTTCAACCATCAGGCTCCTGAACCAATGACTATAATGTCAATCACCTCAACACTGAACTGATTCCACAACCTCTGGACTCACTTTCAAGGACTATACAACTCATGTCCTCCATGTTATTTATTTATTATTATTATTATTCGCTTTAGCACAGCTTATATTCTTTTGCACATTATTTGTTTATCAGTCTTTGTGTGTATTTTTTCACTCACCCTATTGTATTTCTTTGTTCCGTAAGAAAATGAATCTCACGGTAGTATATGGTGATATATGATGAGGCCTCCATGGAGAGCAAGCTGTTTCCCATGTAGCAAACCTCCCTCTCCATGCATCTAGGGAACAGCACAGACCGATGCAGTTTGGCACCAGCAGCATCACTGGAGTTGCCAGTCAGCATTGAACTCTATGTCAGCAACTCCAACTCCGGATTTTCCCCGAGGGTTTACTCCTTAAGCCTCCCCAATGAGTGGGTAGAGCCACAAGGCAGCGGAGGTTTGAGATCAGAGATTTCCTTCTCTTGGGTGAGCTGCCAACTGTGGCAGACTAGCCCAATCTTCCCGAAGTGACTGGTTTTAAGGTTCCAGTAAACAATATCTTGCCCTTATCCTGTCAGTAGAAACAATTCCACTGAGCTTACTAGCTAAGCCACATGTGAAGGCCAGGAACCTGACTTGGCTTTCAGATGCTATTTAGAGTGTACACCTTTGGGAGTGTTTACCAGGAAGTGACAGCTTGTCCCTCTCGCCATATAACAACCTTAAGGAACCAAAATGACATATATATACATTGATAATAAAGTAAAAAAGTAATACAGTAATAAATTTCAAAGCAACCTTTGAATACAAGGTTTTAAGACCGACATATCTGAAGCCATGGCAGCCAATGTTGGAACCACAGAAAAGATTCAGGGAAGGACATGAGAGTGGGAATTCTCAGAGTGAATAGGGCTGGAGGAGATTATATGAATAGAGAGGGATATGATCTATCTTCAAAAGAGCTTTGAAGATAGAAATTGCAATTTTAAATTGAAGGCATTGACCGATTTTACTGGCTTGTCATTGTCCACTGGCACAGAGAAGTTGCCGTATTTATCTACAAGTTGTGGATGCCAGTCCCAAACTTGCAGCTTTTCTTATTGTTCAGTGAA
The DNA here is from genome assembly GCF_963921235.1 of Mobula hypostoma. Taxonomy (NCBI): domain Eukaryota; kingdom Metazoa; phylum Chordata; class Chondrichthyes; order Myliobatiformes; family Myliobatidae; genus Mobula; species Mobula hypostoma. The sequence continues at coordinate 63,938,787 of NC_086110.1, forward strand.
AAAAAACTAATGTTTCTGGAGAGATGAATGCACTGAAATAAATAAAGGAAGTTATACAGCCACTTAGCATTACGCTAATGTATTGGGGCACTTACCTTTTGTTTAAAGATGTTTACTTATCCTTGGTATTGTTTCTTTAACCATTGAAATGAATGGAACATTTTGGCCAGCTCTCTTCCAATTACAATGAAGAGTGTTAAATGGCTTGCTCTGCATGGCTGCCAAGCATTAAGTGATTATCATTTTCAATTTCCATTCATGTGAATTATTGATCTTTGGGGTAGGGAAATTAATGATCATGTCCACAGAATAAAACACGATCACAATTCCATTGCACAACCACTAAGAAATTGCAGCGGCCAGAAAAGCAATAACTGGAAGTAGGTAGAAAATGCCAGGGTTTTCACACAGTCCTCTGCCCAGGCCAAAAAGCTCCAGACGATTTTTTAACAGTTGGAGCCAAGCAGAGTTGTAATTCCCAGTGTTTTTGCACAATTGCCTTGCAATCATTTCCAGCAACTAACTACCCTGTAATAAAGGGCTGTTAAGTTAATTGTGATAGATATTATTTTGGAGTCCCATTGGGAATTGTAAGCACTTAAGAGGAAACTTAAAAGTTTTTAGGATGGGGGGTCACAGTACAAACAACTGCTACAGTATAGATGTATATATATAGTCCAGTCTCATCCATTTATGGTTTGTTCCAGTTGCAAATTTCTCACTAGACAGTCCCAGTTCCCCAACCATTGGCGTGGACCTTGTTAATCTGGGCGACGTTTGAGTCGGCATGACTCTTCCTGTTCTAGTCACTCTCGTCTGGAGGTTTTTGCGGGCAGATGTAACCTAAGTGCAAAGGGTCCAGCGCAAAACCCCTACTGGGCCGCCACTACTGGGACGTCAACCCCAGACCCCTGCACCTCGGAGTCCAGACGGCTCCTGGAAACACCCTGACTGCAACATCCAGGTACCTCCAAAGAGTGAGACAGGTCCTAAAAAGCCAGCTGAATGGGAAGAAGAAGATCAGAGCCATCAACACATTCACCCTACTTGTCATCAGATACACAGCCACGATAGTGTGCTGGCCAAGGAACGAACTGGAAGCCACTGACATCAAGACCCAGAAACTACTAACAATACATGAAGGATTCCATACAAAGTCCAATGTTGAGCAACTGTACACCCACTGGAATAAAGGAGGACTTGGAAGTGTCAAGGCCACAGTCCTGAAAGAAATGCGAAACATCCATGAGTATGTCAGGAAGATGGCCCCCTATAGATGACCTGCTCAGAGAATACCTCAGACAGCAGGCAGCGGACATGGAAATGGAAGAGGGTGAAGCAGAGCTAGAGGACCAGAGACCGTGGCAAGACAAGCCACTACATGGGATATACTTGTCAGATATCAGAGGTAGCCGAGATAAGAAAGTCCTACCTATGGCCTGAAATGGCAGGACCAAGGGACAGTAAAGAGGTGCTGCTCATGGCTGCTTAAGAACAGGCACTGAGTACAAGAACAATAGAAGCAGGGGCTTATCACACCAGACAAGACCCAAGATGCAGATGGTGCACGGAATCTGCTGAAACCATCCAACACATAGAAGCAGGGACTGCATACAATGAATGGCACAACCAAGATGCAGGAGTTGTGTACAGGAACGTTTGCCTTGAGTATGGATTGGACACTCCCAAGTCCTAATGGGAACCACCCGAGAAGGTAGTGGAGAAAGACAGAGCTAAGATCTTGTGGGACTTCCAAATACAGACTGATAAGCAGGTAACAGCCAACCAACCAGACATAGCAATACTGGACAAGGAACAGAAGAAAGCAATAGTAATAGATGTGGCAATCCCGAATGACAGTAACATAAGGAAGAAATAATATGAAAGCTGGAGAAATACCAGGATTTGAAAGAGCAGATAGAAAGGGTGGGGAAAGTTAAAGTCGGAGTAAAGCTGGTGGTGGTAGGAGCACTTGGGGCTGTGACACCTGGACTTGGAGAGTGGCTCCAACGAATCCTGGGAACAACATCTGAGAACTTGGTCCGGAAGAGTATATGACTAGGAATAGCACGGATACTGCACCAAACCCTCAAGCTCCGAGGCCTCTGGCAGATAGCCCGAGACTGAGGGAAAAATACACATACGTACCACCCACATGGAGTGAGAAAAAATATATATCATATGCTAGCATGGAAAGAAGATTGGGTGATTGGCAGGAGACAAAGAGATGGAATAAACCAGAGGGCATTGTTGTGCATTCAGAGATGCTCTCTGCACAATAATGTTGTAACAAGCTGTTTTTTGAGTTACTTTCAGCTTCCTGTCAGTTTAAACCAGTCCGGCCATTCTCATCTGACCTCTCTCATTAACAAGGTGTTTTGACCCACAGAGCTGGCACTCACTGGATGGTTTTAATTTTTCGCACCATTCTCTGTAAACTCTACAGACTGTTGTACGTGAAAATCCCAGGAAATTAGCGTTTTCTGAGATATTCAAGCTAAACTATCTGGCACCAACAATCATACAGTCAAAGTTACTTGGATCACATTTCTTCCCCATTCTGTTGTTTGGCCTGAGAAACAACTGGACCTCTTGACCATATCAGCATGCTTTTATGTATTGAGTTCCTGCCACACGATTGGCTGATTAGATTTTTGAATTAATGAGCAGGTGTAGACATGAGCTTAATAAAGTGGGCACAGAATGTATACACAAACTCCGACTCCCTTTCTGACTCCCTCTCCCTCTCTCTCACCTTCTCTCTCTCTCTCTCTCTCTTTCTCTATCCCTCTCTCTCTCCCCCCTTCTCTCTCTGTCTCTCTCTCTCTCTCTCTCTCTCTCTCTCTATGTGAGAGTTTGCCAATATAATTTGGGACGAGTGTAAAGTTAAACCCAAGTTTCAACTGTTAGACTACATGTTTGAAGTCAGAGTTTGTAATTTCACATAATTCAACCAGAGAATGAATAGTATGGGAACTTCTAGCTTGACAAAAGGCATCTATTTTGAGGTAATCTTTAACACAAAATATCACCTTGCCTTATATTTGTGTAGGCTTAATGGAAGCCATGCCCAGAATAATGTGTGCCGATTAGGTCTCTTTATCAAAGGAAGGATATACTTGCCCTGAAGCACTGCAGTGTTAATTCACTAGATTAATTCCTGAGTAGAGTAGATTGTCATTGGAGAGGTGGAGTAAGGCTGGGCTAAGTTCACTGTAGATGAGAAAAACGAGGCTCGGTCTCTTGGGAGGGAAAATAGATTCTGAAAGGGACTACTGTAATGTGAGCCATAAGATTGTGTTCTCTAACTGGAGAGGGACCAGACCTGGATGGCACAGTACAAGGTTAAGGGGACAGCAATTTAGGAGTTGAAATTTCTGCACCTGGATTGTTGTTAATATTTGGAAATCTCTTACAATGCAGCCTGTGGATCCTCAGTTAAACGTAGAACATGCAACATTAAGGACAGAACATTTCAGTATCGTTCAGGACCTTCAGCCCACAATGTTGTGCTAACTCCAAGATCAACGGAATCCTGCGCACCCACATTGCCCTCCATTTTCCTTTTATCCTTGTGCCTGATTGAGTCTCCTAAATTTCCCTAATGTATCCACTTTTACCATCACCCCTGGCAGTGCGATTCATGCAACCACCACTCTCTGTGTAAAAACCTACCTAAGATATCCTTCCACCTTCCCGCCCCTCACCCCACTGATCAAACTTTTCTCCAACCTCTTAAAATGATGCTTTCTCTTATTTGCTGTTTCCACCCTGAGAAACAGTCATTGATGCATTTTAGCAATGAGGCTGATAGATATTTGGGAGGGGAAGTGAACTTGAGGTTCAGAATCAGTTGCAATCTTATTGAAGGTTTGGGCAGCTCCTGCTTCTATTTCTTGTGTTTTATTGTCGACTCATTCAGAACTTTCTCCTGAAAGTTCTGAACAAACTCTCAATCATTGATTCAATGGGAGGTGTAGTAAATAAAAAAAAGTGTACTGTCTGTACTATCCAGGACATCCTCAAGGAGCAGCGCCTCAAAAAGGTGGCATCCATCATTAATGACCCCCATCACCCGAGACGTGCCCTCTTAGCATTTCTACTGTCACGAAGGAGGTACAGAAGCCTGAAGGCACACACTCAATGATTCAGGAACAGCTTCTTCCCTTTTGCCATCTGATTTCTGAATGAAAATTGAACCCATGAACAACTCCCTCACTACTTTTTTATTTCAATTTTTGCACTACTTATTTAACCTATTTTATACGTATATATTCATACTGTAATTCACTGTTTTTCTATTATTACGTATTGCATTGTTCTGTAGCTGCTAAATTAACAAATTTCATGACATGTGCTGGTGATGTTAACCTGATTCTGATCCTGCAGTTTATACTGAATATTGATGAGTATTCTTGTGTGATATCCTGCAGGAAGCAGCAACAAACTTTGTTACTTGGTTGGTAACTCCTATATCGAGCTCTGCCTAGGTTGGGCATGTATTATAAAGAGTTAAACCTAACCCAGCTGCCTAAAAGATTGAAGAGTAGCTTTGCTTCATAGTGTTATTGGGTGAAAGGTGTGTGTCACAAGTTTTATGCTACCAAGAATAGCCATGATCTTTATTGAGCTCTTTTGTCAAAGCATTGATTAGCACCATCTTTGTATGGGACAGAACAGGGGCTATCACAGGTAGATAGGGTTGTAAAGAGAGCCTTCAACACATCGGCCTTCATAACTCTAAGTATTAAGTACAGGTGTTGTGATGTTATCTTGAAGTTGTATATTGGTAAGGCCCAATTTGGAATATTGGGCACAGTTTTGGTCACTTAACCCCATGAAGGATATCATTAAGATTGAAAGCGTGCAGAGAAGATTTATAAGGGCATTGTTGGGAATTTGAGGACCTGAGATATAGGGGAAGGTTGAATAGATTAGGATTTTGTTCCCTGGGAGTGTAGGAGAATGAGGTATACAAAATTATAAGGGGTATAGACAGGGTAACTGCAAGCAGGCCTTTTCCACTGAGGTTGGGTGAGACTAGAACTAGATATTATGGGTATATGAAATATTTAAGGGGAACATGAGAGGAAACTTCTTCACTCAGAGGAAGGTGAGAGTGTAGAATGAGCTGCCAGCGAAAGAGGTAGATGCGGGTTCAATTTCTGCATTTAAGAGAAATGTGGATAAGTACATGGATGGGAGGGGTATTAGTGCTATGTTCTGGGTGCAGGGCGATGGACTGGGCAGAATACTAGTTTGCTGTTGACTAGATGGGCTGAAAGGCCTGTTTCTGTGCTGTAGTGTTCTATGACTCTATTGAGTATGATACAATAGAAATAAATAATACAGAAATTGATGTTCCAAAAGGATCACAACCTTGGCGTGGTTTGGAGGCTTGTGTGCCTCAAAAACCCAGAAAGCCATACTAGCTGGAGTCAGAGGATTATTCTTTGGCTCTTGGTATGGTCACCCATGCCAGACAGGTCAAAGGGCAGAGGTCAGACTAAGAGTGGTCCACTGGGCCTCCAGGTTCGGGGTGTTAGGCTCAAGGATAGCAACCCTGACTGGTCAAACAAATCTGTTACGGAAATGGCAATGAATAATTCTTCTACATCTGTGTGCGACGGTATTCCTGAGCCTCCACCCAGGAATTGCATGGCTGACATTAGCGAAAACTGAGAGAAAACCACTAGCGCAGTGAAGGAAGCCCTGAAGACCAAGACAGACAAAGATGGAGGGCATTCATTTCTACCCTAAAACACCAGCAGTATAACGGGCAGTAAATAAGTAAATGATGCTTCAGTGTGTAACTTGGCAACTGCAATACAATACAATTTTCAAACAATTCAATGTATTCTATAATATCATTCATGGGACGAATTCTGTCAATTATGCTTTGTCAAAGCATGCCTCTTCCTGTCTGTGAACAAGTCCAGCAAGGAATTCATTTCTACAGCTGAACTTTCAGAGACTCATATCCCATGAATGAAAATTATTAGTGCGAAGGTGGCAATAGGAATAGAGGAAATAAAAAATGTGTAATAACTATCGGATTACACTTAAATTTAAGCCAGATAATAGCTTTCAGTTAAGGCTAAGTATTTTGCCAAGATTCTTCCTACACGTTTGTATATAGGGTAATGAATCAGTATGTGTTTCATAGACTACATTTGGGCACCGAAGAGGTTTCTTTTTAGTCATATCTATATCTACTATGGTTTTTGGGGCAATGGTTTAGGGAGTCCATAATAATTATGTTTGTACACTGAGAAAGCATAATCAGGTCAAATCTATTTTCCCTTGACAAAGCTACAGAAAAATTGCAAAGGGAATGGCATTACTAGGTGGTGATTCTGATCAGCAAATAGAAAAACATCGGCACAATGCTTCCACCAGAATGACATGAGTCAACCTGGAAATGAATATCATCCATACTAGCTGAATTTGTACTCATATAATACTGAAAAAGCAATGTCACCATCTGGGACAAGCCCCCTTCTCATTACTGCCATTAGGGAGGAGGTGCAGGGGCCCAAAGACACACATTCAATGATTAGAATTAAAGTTGGTTTGTTATTGTCACATGTACAGAGGGTACAGTGAAACACTTGACTTATATACCGTTCATACAGATCAAATCACTTCACAAACAGGTTCTTCCACTCTGCCACCAGATTTCTGAATGGTCCATGAAACCCAAGAGCACTTTCTCATTATTCCATTCTTTGCATTATTTATTTATTTTTGTAATTTATAGCAATTTTGTGTCTTTGCACTGCTGATAAAAGAAAACAGATTTCATGACAAACATGTCAGTGAGAATAAATTCTGATCCTGATCCAAAGTTCAATCAACTTTGACGTTTGACCTTTGATTCTGATTCTACAATGTGATGACAATGTCAGCTTTGTGTGATGTGATGATCTTAGTTACAATGCAACCATTATTTTGTATTCTGGTGTACAGTGACAACATATGGAAGGTCAATAAAAGATTATCAAGCTCATTCATTCCAGTTCAGAGTTATTGATTTCATCAAATTACCATTGTTAAAATTTATAGAAATAACTTTCCACCCATTAGCCATGTTAAAATCACCCTAGTAATCAAACTGCTGATGTTGTGGTAAGGTTGGAGTCATCACTCTCCCCATAAACATCCCCAATGTTTTGTCATTTCCTGCAGCTACAATTTGTTGAATTTTTACTAGCTATATTAATGATTCTCTTCAGGCTTTGTCCTCTTAATTTTGACTCCCTGTGCAAACAGAGCCATGATTGATTTGCTGTTTCGTCTATAAGGAGCTATCTCTGACAATGTAGTCTTGCTTTGAGGTGTCGGTCCAGATCCAAACCGTTGGAATGCAACTTGGCAAACCATTTTATAAGAGTATTGAGATTGCTATTGTAGTACTAAAACTCAGCACAAGGGCTACAACAAAATAAACAACACACATGGAATTGGAAATTCCTAGACCCTTTGCATGCTTTTTTGAAATAACTTTCTCCAGCTTGACTCAGAGCTACATTTTCCATGGCAGATCAAAATCAAAGTTGCGTTTATTGTCATATGTACGTGTATGCACAGTTTCAATGAAAAGCTTGCAGCAGCCCCACAGGTACATGGTGTCCGATACGCCACATTCACAAGATAAACCTAAATTAGAATGAGGAATTGAAATCAGGTTTATTTTCACTGACAGATGTCACGAAATTTGTCATTTTTCAACAGCAGTACAATGCAATACTTAAAAAGTTATGTTACAATAAGAAAAACAGTAGTTTGCAAAAGTCTTAGACACATATATATAGCTAGGGTACCTAAGACTTTTGCACAATACTGTATATTGGTTAAAATAGGAAGGTGATTGCAAAACCCAAATAAGAGCTTTGTATTAATTTAGTGGTATTAAGTGTTATTTTGTAACTGAATATACAGGTTTGTGCAAAAGTCTTAGGCGCCCTAGCTGTAGGTATGTGCCTAAGAATTTTGCACACTACTGTATATATAAACAATATTAAAATAGAGAGCAAAAATAGAGAGCTAGTGTTCATGAGTTCATTAACCGTTCAGAGACAGAGGAAGAACCTGTTTGTAAAACATTGAGTTTGTGTCAAAGCTGGGAGGCAGTGTGAAATGTGAGGAGGATGTTATGAGAATGCAGGGTGACTTGGACAGGCTGGGTGAGTGGGCAGATGCATGGCAAATGCAGTTTAATGTGGATAAATGTGAGGTTATCCACTTTGGTGGTAAGAACAGGAAGGCAGATTATTATCTAAATGGAGTCAAGTCAGGAAAAGAGGAAGCACAACGAGATCTAGGTGTTCTTGTACATCAATCACTGAAAGCAAGCATGCAAGTACAGCAGGCAGTCAAAAAAAGCTCATAACATAAGCATGCTGGCCTTCATAACAGGGGGAATTGAATATAAGAGCAAAGAGGTCCTTCTGCAGCTGTACAGGGCCCTGGTGAGACCACACCTGGAGTACTGCGCGCAGTTTTGGTCTCCAAATTTGAGGAAGGACATTCTTGTTATTGAGGGAGTGCAGCGTAGGTTCACAAGGTTAATTCCCGGGATGGCGGGACTGTCATATGTTGAAAGATTGGAGCGACTGGGCTTGTATACTCTGGAATTTAGAAGGCTGAGAGGGGATCTTATTGAAACATGTAAGATTATTAAAGGATTGGACACGCTGCAGGCAGGAAGCATGTTCCCGCTGATGGGTGAGTCCAGAACCAGAGGCCACAGTTTAAGAATTAGGGGTAGGCCATTTAGAATGGAGTTGAGGAAAAACTTTTTAACCCAGAGAGTGGTGGATATATGGAATGCTCTGCCCCAGAAGGCTGTGGAGGCCAATTCTCTGGATGCTTTCAAAAAAGAGATGGATAGAGCTCTTAAAGATAGTGGAATCAAAGGTTATGGGGATAAAGCAGGAACTGGATACCGATAGTGGATGATCAGCCATGATCATAGTGGATGGCGGTGCTGGATCGAAGGGCCGAATGGCCTACTCCTGCACCTATTGTCTATTGTCTATTGCGTCTTTGGGTTCCTGTATGCTCTCCCTGTTGGTAGTAATGAGAAGAGGGCATATCCTGGATGGTAACAATTGTACAAAGTAAGAACTAAATTTATTGTTGTGCAAAGTTGCTGTTACTGAGGTGGTGATTAGCGTTCTGCAGGCTGGTTCAAGAACTAAAAAGTTGAAGGGAAGTAGCTTATTGAAAGCCACAATACCTTTCTATGAATGATGAGTTATTTAGCATCTTTAAGGAAAAATATTTTTATTAAGCAAGTTGATATGATCTGGAATGAAGTGAGTCAATTGGAGATTCTATAGTAACTTTCAACAGAGAATTGGCTCTTTGTACATAAAATCAATTTTTAAATCAATGGGGAAAGAGCAAGAACAAGAAAGGAAGACTGATAGAGTAGTTCTTTGAAAGAGTAGTGTAGGCATGGTGGACCAAATGCCTTCATCCATCCTGCATACTCAGTAGATGTTTGAAAAGATGAAATGATACTTAGGCAACTATAGCACTCATTATTCATCTGACTTGCTGCGCAAAATGTAACCTCATGCTGTGAGGGCAGGTGTCTTCCAATCTCAGCCAAGGCTGGGATTTGAACTCATGACCCATAAAATGTGAGAGTGATCATTCATGCTGAGAATTGCCAGGTCATCCACCCATGCAAAGCAGAAATATTCCAGTGAAAGTGCATGGAATTTATCTAGCTTTCACACTAACAAACCTCAAAAGCTTAGAAGATGTTTTCTTACAAAATTAGATTCAATCTTTTTTAACTTCAGTAGAATCCATGGTCATGAACTATGCCATCAATGCAAAGAGGATTGGCACTATGCCCTGTTACTTCCATGATGTCAGATCCAATCTCAGCCAAGAGTAATAGGACGATAGGCTCCCTTCATTCCTGTGTTGATATTCAATATGAGAGTCATTTCTTTTACGATTTCTTGAAAGTACAACATAGAGACAGACCATTCATCACCATGTTTTGATCTCACACAAACCCTCCCACACGAGTCTACATAACTACAACATTGTATCCTTTATTTCCTTTTCTTGCACTGTTTATCGGGTTTTCCAATAGTTACAGCTTTATTTGCCCTATTCTGGTGGTGGTGGTGGAGTTTTATACTTCAACCATTCATTAGGTAATAACATTGTTCTTAAATTGAGCATATTGGTTAAGTAATAGAATGGATTGCCCCTGAAATAGTTTGGCAATCCATTCTATTCAGAGTCAACTGATGCCCACATCTGGACATGACAAAGATAAAAAGAATATCCCACTTTGTTTCATCAGGGCATTTTTACACTTATAACCCCTTACTTTTGGCTCCAGCTGTCAACCCCCAGATCTATTACTAGCTGGGACAAGTCTCTGTCTGGCAAGTGTTCACAACAGAAAATTTGGAAATGCATTGACAATCTCCCTTACAAGAATCCATACAGATCACTTAATAGGAAGAGTGGAGATGGGTGCTGTCAGTAGAAGTCACACCTACTCAAACACAGAAAAATACAAAAGAATATTTATTTTGTCTTTTATTGTGAACAGAATGTGGATTGGGATTTGAGTGGGTGAAGTGGGATAGGAGGGGAGATCTGTTCCCAAAACAATTGTGTGAGCAATTGGAATTAGATGCTTGGTTGTTGTGAATTTAAGAAATTAAAATGGTCAAGTCAAGTCACTTTTTGTTGTCATTTCGACCATAACTGCTGGTACAGTACACAGTAAAAATGAGACAACATTTTTCAGGACCATGGTGCTACATGAACAATACAAAAACTACACTGAATTACGTTAAAAAAACAATGCAAAACTACACTAGACTACAGACCTACCCAGGACTGCATAAAGTGCACAAAACAGTGCAGGCATTACAATAAATAATAAACAAGACAATAGGCACAGTAGAGGGCAGTAGGTTGGTGTCAGTCCAGGCTCTGGGTATTGAGGAGTCCTGACGAAGGGTCTCGGCCCGAAACGTCGACTGTACCTCTTCCTAGAGATGCTGCCTGGCCTGCTGCGTTCACCAGCAACTTTGATGTGTATTGAGGAGTCTGATGACTTGGGGGAAGAAACTGTTACATAGTCTGGTCGTGAGAGCCTGAATACTTCGGTGCCTTTTGGTGTAACCAGCTTTGCAAAATTTCCTAATACTTGATTCTAAGGAACAATAGGACTAAAGATAATGGATTTCATTCAAATTGTCAGTGTTGTTGCATTTTCTGGGACAGTCCATGGTTTTCCACTGTATGTTAAACACAGTCTCAAGGTCTTAACGAAGTTGGGGAGTGTGGGTTTCCAAATGAGTTTACCTTTACTGCTTGATTTTCAGATAAAGAGTCCAGCCCAAGAATGGAGCAGGAACTGACATTGACCTACATTGATGTACATTTACGATGGAAAGGCTATGCCACAAAAAATCCAAAAAGCTAATTTCAAATCCCATCTTGACGTTTGAGGAATTAGAGCCATAAACCACAACAGCAGAGAAACAGGCCCGTCTAGTTATGCCAAACAATGATTCCCCCTAGTCCCAGTGACCTGCACCTGGATTATAGCCCTCCATACCCCTCCCATCCATGCATTTATCCGAGCTTCTCTTACATTTCAAAACAGAGATGCGGAGAAATTTCTTCAGCCAAATGGTGGTGAACTTGTGGAGTTTGTTGCCACATGCAGCTGTGGAGGCCAGGTTGTTCAGTGTATTTAAGGCAGAGATTGATAGGTTCTTGATTGGACATAGCATCAAAGGTTACGGGGAGAAGGCCGGGAACTGGGGTTGAGGAGGAGTTAGAAAAAGAGGATCAGCCATGATTGAATGGCGGAGCAGACTCGATGGGCCAGAAGGCCTAATTCTGTTCCTATGTCTTATGGTCTTATGGCCTTATGGTCTAAATTGAACCCACATCCACCACCTCTGCTGAGATAAGCCAGCAATGTGAATTTGGAAAGGAAGTAGTCTTTTGAACGATGACCACAAAAACTGCTCAATTGTTGTAAAATCCTTCAAAATTCACTCATATCTTTACAGAGGTGGAAATCCACCATTGCTCTTGGTCTGATCTATATGTGGCTCCTGATTTATCTCTTACAGTTGACTCTTCAATGTCCTCTAACAAGCCAGTCAGAGATGGAGGGCTTGGCATAATCTTTTCAAGGACAATTAGGGGTATGCAGTAAATGTTGGCCCTGCTGTTGATGACCAGATCTTGAAAAATAAATTAGAAAATAACTTGGCGATGCTGACCTACCCTGGAGTTCTTGTCACCTGAGGGAGTGGGGTCAATCCATCATACAATTTTTTTTGGAAGGAGTTAAACTCCATAGAACAGCTGAGGGAAAACCAGGTGTCCAACTTCTCTGTTTGAAGCTCCACAATCTCCACCCCATCCATTCAACACTATCTGATCAAAGTGGCATTGCACATTTACATTACAGGTATGAGCTGAGCAATTTGATTTGTCAATGTATTTCCGCTGAAGTCAGCATTAAGTCCAAGAAAGCTTGGCATTGTTTTCCTTTATTGATTCAAGAAGAGGTGCTTATCTTGTCTCTTCAAGGTATTGTTGAGTAAGAAGAAACATCATCAATTCATCAACTTCACTGTTATTACCAAGCATCCAATGGCCACAGAAGACTGAATTGCAGGTCCACTGCTAGCAGTGGGTAATGTCTATTGACAACAGCACTGGTGAAGGACTGACCCAGAGCATGCTAGTGCTAAGCTATTCTCTTTTAAATCATTGCCTCTTGTCCATACTCACCCTAATCAGGTTGTGTCAGGCTGTGAGAACTCCACATGTGTATCGTTACTAAGGAACACACACAACATATTGGAGGAACTCAGCAGGTCAGGCAGTATCTATGGAAAAGAGTAAACTGTTGGTGTTTTGGGCTGACATATTTCATCAGGACCCGAAGAAGGGTCTCGGCTCAAAACGTCAGCTGTGTCCTGAAGGTGCGTCGTGGCCTGAAGCGTTGACTCTTTATTCATTTCCATAGATGCTACCTGACTTCCAGCATTTCGTGTGCATTGTTTTGGATTTCCAGCATCTGCAGATTTTCTCATGTTTGTGTATATTCTTCCTGCTGGTTTACGGCTCAGGAAAAGAACTAAAAGTCAGACATATCAAAATGGTTGAATTTATCATAGAGGTGAGCAAGTTGGGGTATGATTATGGATATTCATATAAGGATTTGCAGAAGGCAGTTAATAGATTCCTTACTGATCAGTAAAATTGAAACTGCTTATGTTTAAGCAAATGATCTCAAAATGGCTGAGAAACAGGAGACAGATAATGGGCAGATATTTTAATTGGTGGCACAGCACAGGAATTTGTTCTGGGGATTATTTACTTACAATTTACATTGTGGCTTAGAAATATTAGCTTATATGATGACAAGTCATTGACTGGAAATGTTCTCTCTCTGCCCACTCCACCCCTCTCTCTCTCTCTTTCCCACCCGCACTCTCTCCCCTCACTCTCTGTCTTTCCCTCTCTCCCATTCTCTTTGTCTATGTCTCTCTTGATACCTCTCCAGCATACTTCTAGACAAGTGAATCATTTATAGAAATAAATGGCTTTATATGTGTGCAGTTATGAAACACAGAAATTGTACGATATTTGGACACAATACATACTTTGTTAGGTCATTAAAAATTTTAGGACTGAAACTGACAGATTTTTGAGATCCAACACTTTAGCATTGTGGTGAATATGTGTATTTTGACTGAAATGATTCATGGGATGACCACCCACTCCTGATGCAAGATTAATACACGGAATGGAAGTTTTTTTTATATCAAGGAAGTTGGGCCTACACTTTCTGGAAATTAGTGAAATAAATGAAAATCCTATTCAAACACAGACAAGTCTGTGGGTTCCTGGGCAGACAGGGAAGGAAGATATTTCCCTTGTTGAGAGAATCTAGAACTAATCTTAAGCCATGAATGAGGAAAGAAATGAATCTTTCAGGGTGTTGTGAACATTTGGAAATCCCTGCTCCCGACAAATATGGAGACTAAATCATTCCAGAGTGAGATGGACAGGTTTAGAGACTCAAGGAAAATTAAGATTTATGGGGAATCAGGTAGGAAAATGGAGTTAGTAAAATGGCAAATTGGTTTATTATTGTCACATGTACTGATGTTCGGTGAAAAACTTTGTTTTACATGACATCCATACAGGTAATTTCATTATATGCGTAGTGGCCACTTTATTAAGTATCTCCTGTGCATAATAAAGTGGTCTCTGAGTGTATGCGCATGGTCTCCTGCTTCTGTAGCCCATCCACGTCAAGGTTCAACATGTTGTACATTCAGAGATGCTCTTCTGCACACCACTGTTGTAACAAGTTACTGTCACCTTCCTGTCAGCTTGAAACGGTCTGCCCATTCCCCTCTGACTTCTGTCATTGACAAGGTGTTTTCACCCGCAGAACTGCCATTCACTGGATGTTTTTTGTTTACTGCACCATTCTCTGTAAACTGTAGAGACTGTTGTGTATGAAACCCCCCAGGAGATCAGTATTTTTGAATCGGAATCAGAATCAGGTTTATTATCACCAGCATGTGACGTGAAGTTTGTTAACTTAGCAGCAGCAGTTCAATGCAATACATAATCTAGCAGAGAGAAAAGACAATAATAAATAAACAAGTATATCAATTACGTATGTTGAATAGATTAAAAAATATGAAAAATAGAAATACAGTATATTAAAAAAGTGAGGTAGTGTCCAAAGATTCAACGTCTATTTAGGAATTGGATGGTGGCAGGGAAGAAGCTGTTCCTGAATCGCTGAGTGTGTGCCTTCAGGTCTCTGTATCTCCTACCTGATGGTAACAGTGAGAAAAGGGCATGCCCTGGGTGCTGGAGGCCTTTAATAATGGATGCTGCCTTTCTGAGATACCGCTCCTTAAAGATGTCCTGGGTACTTTGTAGGCTAGTGCCCAAGATGGAGCTGACACGATTTACATCTTCTGCAGCTTCTTTCGGTCTTGCGCAGTAGCCCCTCCATACCAGACAGTGATGCAGCCTGTTACTCAAACCACCCCACTGGGCACCAGCAATCATTCCACTGTTAAAGTCACTTACAGAGGCATGCAAAAGTTTGGGCACCCCAATCAAAATTTCTGTTACTGTGAATAGCTAAGTGAGTAAAAGATGAACTGATTTCCAAAAGGCATAAAGCTAAAGATGACACATTTCTTTAATATTTTAAGCAAGAAAACTTCTTTTATTTCCATCTTTTACAGTTTCAAAATAACAAAAAAGGAAAAGGGCCCAAAGCAAAAGTTTGGCCACCCTGTATGGTCAGTACTTAGTAACACCCCCTTTGGGAAGTATCACAGCTTGTAAATGCTTTTTGTAGCCAGCTAAGAGTCTTTCAATTCTTGTTTTGGGGATTTTCGCCCATTCTTCCTTGCAAAACGCTTCTAGTTCTGTGAGATTCTTGGGCCGTCTTGCACGCACTGCTCTTTTGAGGTCTATCCACAAATTCTCGATGATGTTTAGGTCGGGGGACTGTGAGGGCCATGGCAAAACCATCAGCTTGCGCCTCTTGAGGTAGTCCATTGTGGATTTTGAGGTGTGTTTAGGATCATTATCCTGTTGTAGAAGCCATCCTCTTTTCATCTTTGGCTTTTTTACAGACGGTGTGATGTTTGCTTCCAGAATTTGCTGGTATTTAATTGAATTCATTCTTCCCTCTACCAGTAAATGTTCCCCATGCCACTGACTGTAACACAAGCCCAAAGCATGATTGATCCACCCCTGTGCTTAACAGTTGGAGAGGGGTTCTTTTCATGAAATTCTGCACCTTTTTTTCTCCAAACATACCTTTGCTCATTGCAGCCAAAAAGTTCTGTTCAACAGGTTCAAAGGAACGTCTAAACAAGCCTGATGCATTTTGGAAACAAGTCCTGTGGACTGATGAAGTTAAAATAGAACTAAAATAGTTAAAATAGACAGTTTCAAGCTGACACCAAATGATTTGGCCTCCACAGCTGCCTGTGGAAACAAATTCCACAAATTCCCCACCCTCTGGCTAAAGAAATGTCTCCGCACCTCTGTTTTAAATGGAACTCCCCATCTATTCTGAGGCCATGCCTTCTTGTCCTGGACTCCCCCACCATGGGAAACAACTTTTTCACATCTACTCTGTCTAGGTCTTTCAACATTTGAAAGATTTCAAATGGGATTTCCTAATGATGTCCCGCTGTAACCTCTGACAGTCCTCCACACTATCCACAATACCCCCAACCTTCGTGTTATCAGCAAATTTACCAACCCATCCTTCCACTTCCTCATCCAGGTCATTTATAAAAATCACAAATAGAAGAGGTCCCAGAACAGATCCCTAAGGCACACCACTGGCCACCAACCTCCATGCAGAATATCACCCATCTACAACCACTCTTTGCCTTTTGTGGGCAAGACAATCTGGAACCTCAAAGCAAGGTTCCCTCGGATCCCATATCCCATGCCTCCTTACTTTCTCAATAAACCTTGCATGGGGTATCTTAACAAATGCCTTGCTAAAATTCATATACACTACATCTACTGCTCTACATATACAGTACTTGTAGAATGCCTTGGGCTTCTTCCTAATCTTGCTCGCCAAGGCCTTGTCATGACCCCTTCTTGCTCTCCTAACTTCCTGCTAGCCTTATAATTTTCTAGATCTCTATCATTAACTTGTTTTTTGAACCTTTCAAAAGCTTTTCTTGACTAGATTTTCAATGGCCTTTGTACATCATGGTTCCTGTACTCTACCATCCTTTCCCTGCCTCATTGGAACATACCTATGCAGAATGCCACACAAGTATCCCTGAACATTTGCCACATTTCTGTTGTGCATTTCCCTGAAGACATTTGTGCCCAATTTATGCTTCCAAGTTTCTACCTGATAGCTTCATATTTCCCCTTACTCCAATTAAACGCTTTCCTAACTTGTCTGTTCCTATCCCTCTCCAATGCTATGGTAAAGGAGATAGAATTATGATCACTATCTCCAAAATGCTCTGACTAGGTTCATTTCCCAATACCAGATCAAGTACAGCCTCTCCTCTTGTAGGCTTATTGACATATTGTGTCAGGAAACCTTCTTGAACACACCTAGCAGACTCCGCCCCATCTAAACTCCTTGCTCTAGGGAAATGCCAATCAATATTTGGGAAATTAAAATCTCCCACCATGACAGCCCTGTTATTATTACACCCTTCCAGAATTCGTTTCCCTATCATCTCCTCGATGCCCCTTTTATTATTGGGTGGTCTATAAAAAATACCCAGTAGAGTTAATAAGCCCTTCCTATTCCTAACTTCCACCCACAGAGACTCAGTAGATAATCCCTCCATGACTTCCTCCTTTTCAGCAGCCATGACACTATCTCTGATCAGCAATGCTATGCCCCCAACTCTTCTGCTTCGCTCCCTGTCCTTTCTGAAACATCTAAAGCCTGGCACTCTAAGTAGCCATTCCTGTCCCTGAGCCATCCAAGACTCTATAATGGCCACAACATCATAGCTCCAAGTACTGATCCACGCTCTGAGCTCATGCGCTTTGTTCATGATACTCCTTGCATTGAAATAGACACATCTCAAGCCATCGGTCTGTGTGCATCTATCACCTGCCTATCCTCCCTCTCACACTGTCTACAAGCTTTCTCAATTTGTGAGCTAACCACCTTTTCTCCATCTCTTCAGTTTGGTTCCCATCCCCTCGCAATTCTACAAACGTAGTTTAAACTCTCCCCAATAGACTTAGCAAACTTCCCTGCCAGGATATTGGTCCCCCTTGGATTCATGTGCAACCCAAACGCGGTCCCAATGATCCAGAAATCTGAGTCCTTGCCCCCTGCTCCAATCCCTCAACTACGCATTTATCCTCCACCTATTCCTACTCTCACTGTCACATGGCACAGGCAGAAATCCTGAGATTACTACCTTTGAGGTCCTGCTTCTCAACTTCCTTCCTAACTTCCTGTAGTCTGTTTTTAGGACCTCCTCCCTTTTCCTACCTATGTCATTGGTACCAATATGTACCATGACCTCTGGCTGTTCACCTTCCCACTTCAGGATATCGTGGATGTAATCAGAAAAATCCGGGACCCTGGCACCTGGGAGGCAAACTACCATCCGTGTTTCTTTCCTGCATCCACAGAATCTCCTGTCTGACCCCTAACTCTAGAGAGCCCTAACACTGCTGCCATCCTCTTCCTTTCCCTACCGTTCTGAGCCACAGGGCCAGACTCTGTGCCAGAGGCACGGCCACTGTTGCTTCTCCCAGGCAGGCCATCCCCCCAGCAGTACTCAAACAGGAGTATTTATTGTTAGGGGGACAGCCACAAGGGTACTCTCTAGTATCTGACTCTTGTCCTTCCTTCTCCTGACTGTTACCCTCTTATCTGTCTCCCAAGGCCCTAGTGTGACTACTTGCCTATAGCTCCTCTCTATCACCTCCTCACTTTCCCTGACCAGACGAAGGTCATCGAGCCTTGAAATGAATGCTAACATTGCATTTGCTTTCCTCACCACTGACACAACTTACATGTTAACATTTAGAGTGTTCTGCACAATGACTCTTGAGTCCATCTGCATCTCAGAGTTTTGGATTTTCTCCCCATTTTGAAAATAGTCTGAACATTTATTTCTTCTACCAAAGTGCATGACCATTCATTTTCCAACATTGTATTTCATTTGCCATTTTCTTGTCCATTCCCTTAATCTGCGTAAGCCCTTCTGCAGCTTCACTATTTCCTCATCACTACCTGCCCCTCCACCAATCTTCGTATCATCTGCAAACTTGGCAACAAAGCCATCTACTCCATCATCTAAATCCTTGATATACAGCATAAAAAGAAGCGGTCCCAACACCGACCCCAGTGGAACACCACTAATCACTGGCAGCCATTCAGAAAAGGATCATTTTATTCTCACTCGCTGCTTTCTACCAATCAGCCAATGTTCTGACCATGCGAGTAAACTTTCCGGTAATATCAAGAGCTCTTAACTTGGTAAGTGTCCTCATGTGTGGCACTTTGTCAAAGGCCTCCTGGACGTCCAGATATACAACATCCACCGCATCCCCTTTATCTATCCTACTTGTAATCTCCTCAAAGGATTCCAACAGGTTCATCAGACAAGATTTTCCTTTAAGGACTTTGTCCTATCTTGTCCTGTGTCAGGAAGTAGTCCATAACCTCATCCTTAACAATTGACTCCAACATCTTTCCAACCACTGAGGTCAAGCTAACTGGTCTATAATTTTCTCTCTGCTGCCTCCCTCCTTTCTTAAAAAGTGGAGTGACATTTGCAATTTTTCAGTCCTCCAGAACCATACCAGAGCCAAAGATTCTTGAAAGGTCATTGCTAATGCCTCCACAATCTCTACCATTACCTCTTTCAGAACCATAAGATGTAGTTCATCTGGTGTGGGTGACATGTGCTTTTAGGTCTTACATCTTTTTGAGCGCCTTCTCCATTTTTTATAGTAACTGTATTCACCTCTTCCTTCACACCCTTCAACACCTGGCATACTGCTTGTGTCTTCCATGATGAAGACTGATGCAAAATATTCATTTAGTTTATCTGTCTTCTCCTTGCCCCTGTTATTTTTCTGGCCTCATTTTCCAGCTGTCCTATATCTACTCTCATCTCTTTTTTATTTTTTTATATTTTTATATACTTGAAAAAGCTATTTCTATACACCTTGATATTGTTTGCTAGCTTGCTTTAACATTTCATCTTTTCCCTCCTAATAATTATTTTTGTTGCTTTCTGTAGTTTTTTAAAAGCTTCCCAATCCACTATCTGCCCACTAATTTTTGATTTGCTGTATGCCCCCTCTTTTGCTTTTACATTAGCTTTGATTTTCCCTATTAGTCACAGTTGTACTATTTTGCCATTTGAGTATTTCTTTGTTTTTGGAATATATCTATCCTGCACCTTCCTCATTTTTCCCAGAAACTCACACCATTACTGCTCTTGCATCACCCCTGACAGCATCTCCTTCCGATCTAACTTTGGCCAACTCCTCTCTCATATCACCGTAATTTCCTTTACTCCACTGAAATACTGTTACATCAGATTTTACTTCCTCCCTTTCAAATTTCAAGTTGAACGTAATCATATTGTGATCTCTGTCTCCCAAAGGTTTCTTTATCTTAAGCTCCCTAATCACCTCTGGTCACAATCCAGTATAGACAATCCCCTAGTAGGCTCAATGGCCAGCTGCTCTAAAAAGCCATCTTGTAGGCATTCAACAAACTCACTCTCTTCAGCTTCATTACCCACCTGATTTTCCCAATCTAACTGCATGTTAAAATCTCCCATGACTATCATAACATCGTCCTTTTGACGTACCTTTTCTATTTCCTGGTGCAATCTGCAGTCCACATCGCAGCTACTGTTTTGAGGCCTGTATATAACTGCCATCAGGTCCTTTCACTCTTACAGTTTCTTAACTCAACTGACAAGGATTCAACATCTTCTGATCCTTTGTCATATCTTTTTCATCATTTGAAGCCATTCTTTACCAGCAGAGCCAAGCTACCCCCTCTGCCTACCTTCCTATCTCTGTGAAACAATGTGAAACCTTGGACATTCAGATCCCAGCTACAACTGTCCTTCAGCCACAGTTCAGTGATGGCCACAACATCATACCTGACAATCTGTAAAAGTGCAACAAGATCATCCACCTTATTTCTTACACTTTGTGCATTGAGATATAACACTTTGAGTACTGTACTTGCTACCTTTTTTGATTCTACATCCTTAATGCATGATCCTCACCCTGCTGGCTGCAATTTTGCCCTATCATCTACCTGCCCTTCCTGAATGTGTGTCTGCATGTTATCTTTGCTTTTTTACCATCTGTCCTATCCCGAGTCTCCTCACTACTGTTCCCATCCCCCTGCCAAATTAGTTTAAATTCTCCCCAACAGCCCACAAGATTATTGGTCCCCCTTGGGTTCAGGTGCAACTTCTCCCCCTTTTTACAGGTCATACCTCACCGAGAAGAGATCCCAATGATCCAAGAATCTGAAGTCCTGAGCTCTGCACCAGCTTCTCAGTCACACAATCATCTGCCAAATCAACATGCAGAAACTGCTGGAGGAAGTCTGTTTGGATTTCCAGCATCTGCAGATTTTCTCTTGTTTGTATCTGCCAAATCATCCTGTTTCTACCTTTACTGCTGTATGGTACAAGTAGTAATCCAGAGAATACTATGCTGGAGGTCCTGCTTCTCAGCTTTCTGCCTAGATCTCTAAAAGCTCTCTTCAGGACCTCTTTGCTTTTCCTTCCTATGTTATTTGTATCAATATGTACCAAAACATCTGGCTGCTCTCCCTCCCCTCCAAAATGCTGTGGATGCAGTCTGAGATGTCCCTCTCCCTGGCACCTGTGAGGCAGCATACCCTTAGGATGACCCTTTACATCTACAGAATCTCCTATCTGTTCCTCTGACTGTTGAGTCCCCTATAAGCACCTCTCCCCTCTTCTTACTCTTTCCCTTCTGCACCACGGACCCATGCTCAGTGCCAGTCACCTGGTCTCCATGGCATTCCCCTGAAATGTCACCCCCCACAACAGTCTCCAAAATGGTATACTTATTATTGAGGGAAACAGCAACGGGGTGCTTTGCGCTAACTGCTTATTTGCCTTCCTATTCCTTTTCTGGACAGTCACCCAGCTACCCGTCTCCTGCAACTTAGCGGTGTCTACTTCCCTGTAACTCTGATCGATTGATATCCTCACTCTCCCATACAAGCCAAAGATCACCCAGCTGCTGTTTCAGATCCGTAACACGGTCTTCTAGGAGCTGCAGCTGGATGCACTTCATGCAGATGTAGTTCCCTGGGCCACCCTGGGTCTCCCAGGACTCCAACATCCGGCATGAAGAGCACACAACGGCCATTTAAACTGTACTAAGTACCCCTGACACAGTAAGAAAAAACGGAAACTTAACAGTAAGTTACCTGGATAACTTAGCCAGAGCCAACACCTGACTCTCTCACTCTCACCACGGGCCTACTCTTGACAATGGCTGCTTCACTTGTTCCTTGTATACTTTTATCTACTCCACTCTGCTCTTCTCCTGCCACTGACTGGACCACCAGAATGACGTGGAACACTTGCGAAGCTCTCCTTTTAAATGAGTGCCACTGACCTGTGAGAAACTTCCTTGCACTGATCCCACTGCTGACTGGGCTGCCAGAATGGGTCAAATGGCCTAATTCTGCTCCTATGTCTTAATGCTTTACGGTCTTATAAGCTTCTTATGTTGACAACTGGGTGGCTTCTCTTCTAAGGTTTTCACCTGCCCCAGCGTGAGCAGAAAGTTTGTAATGCAAGTCTGTGAGCTCCCGGCCTGTGACGCTCATTGTTTTAATGGGTGTAACATCTTGGACCAGCAGCTGTCTGCTTCCATTCAGCATTCCCTGTTTCAGCCAGGCAGGGCAGCAGGAACATTTTTAACCCAGGTGGCCAATCTGGGTTTGGAAAAAAAGCAACAAACTCTTGGTTTTGAGAAATTAATTCAGATCTGTTAGCCTCGAAAACAAATCCAATAAGCAAAGATGCCTGAGATTTATGAGAATACTAACCTTCGATGAGGTTTACTGAGCAGGATGTGATTGAATGTTGGGTCATTGGCTTAAGAATTACATTTGGATTTATTTGAGAGAAATGGGTAAGTTAGGCATTTTTTCTTCTCAACTGCCTATCCTTTACTCTCCCCATTTCCTCTGTTAATATCTTCCTCATAACCTGCCGCATCAGATTTAAAACAGTTCTGTGATAATAGTGGCTGTGATGCCTTTCCTTCAATGTCACCCCATCCATTTCACATGTGGAATTGCAAAGTTCAATGTTCAAATTTGTTATCGAAGTATGTATTTGTCATCGTTTACAACCCTGAGATTCATTTTCCTGTGGGCATTCAAGAGTTGTAGAGTCCTTGAAAATGAGTCCATAGGCTGTGGAATCAGTTCAGGGGTGAGGTGAGTGAAGTTATCCACAGTGGTTTAGGAGCCCGATGCTTGAAAATTAATAACTGTTCCTGAACCTAGTGGGCTCCTGTATTTCCTTCCCGATGGCTACAGTGGAACATCTGGAGAAATTTCTGAAACGCCAGTTCGCTGCTGTTGTTACTGCGTGACCTGGAATCTTTCGGAGGGAAGGCCTCAAAATCCCCGGCTTTGCCTGCTGTTGGCGACCGAGATTGAGGTTGAATCGTTCGGATAGAGATGGCGCTCAGTACTTGGTGTTGGAAAGCTGGTCGGAGGTTCAAAGTTTTTGGATGACTCAGAGTTGGACTGTGGTCGGGCATGGCAGGGAGAGTTTTCCTTTCTTCTCCTGTTTGCGTGAGATGTGGGACATTTGAGAAACTTTGAACTTTTTACTGTGCTCATGGACTCCTTCATCAAGTTATGGTATTGTTGCACTGTTGTAAATATATGTCATAATTATGTGGTTTTGTTAGTTTTTTCAGTCTTGGTCTGTCCTGTGTTTTGTGATATCACACCGGAGGAAATATTGTATCACTTCTTAATGCATGCATCACTAAATGACAATACAAGAGGACTGTGTGCCTTCATAATCTAAGAGAGCAAGGCCTAGATGGTGGGGTTCTGATGATGGATGCTTTTTTTTTGTCGCAGTACTCCTTATGGTGGAGAGGGTTTTTCCTGTGATAAACTGGGCTGTACCCACTACATTTTGCAGTCTTTTCCATTCATAGGCATTGGTGTTTCCATACCAGGCTATGATGCAACCAGGCAGGATTTTCTGTGCTGTGCATCTAAAGATGCTTGTCAAAGTTTTAAATGACTTGTTGAATCTGCACAAACTTTTAAGAAAGTGAAGGAATTGCCATGCCTTCTTTGTAATGACAACTACATGCTGGTCTCAGGATTGATAGTCTGAAATGATAACACCAAGGAATGTGAAGTTACTGACCCTTTTAGTTCCTCTGATGAGGACTGGCAATGGACCTTCTGTTTCCTCCTCCTGTAGTCAATAATGAGCTCTTTGGTCTCGCTGACATTGAGAGAGAGGTTGTTATTGTGGCATTACTCAAGTAGATTTTCATTCTCCCTCTTATATGCTGATTCATCACCACCTTTGATTCTGCCAGTGGCAGTGGTGATGAAATTGAACATGGCACTGGAGCTGTGCTTAGTCTCACAGTCATAAGTATAAAGTGAGTAGAATAGGGGGCTGAGCACACAGCCTTGTGGTGCACCAGTGCTGATGGAGATCTTGGAGAAGATGCTGTTACAATGATTTAATATTCTATACTCATCAGTTATGTCACTGGCACTTGGCAAGAGTACTTGACTCCCAGAAAGAACTTAATTATATTCTTCTTTACATCTGATGCTCAATTTTTTACTCATTCATGGCCAGGGCAGCACTAAGAGCCCATCCCTAATTGCCAATTTATCTACTTGAACTGCATTGGTACCTTTTCTGTAGATAGTTCATCAACACTATTGGTAGGAAGTGCCAGAAATGAATACAGTGAAGTGAGTCATTTGCATTAACAACCAAGAGAAGGTGCTGGCAGCAGCCCATACGTATCACCATTCATTCCAGCGCCAATATAGCATGCCCACAATGTTCAACTGAACAACATAAGCAACAACAAGAAAAGCCCCTTTTCTGCCTCCCACCCACCCAGCCACCACCTCGCACACAACCCTAGGATAGGCCGCTTCTAGCCTCCAGCGATCTATGGACTCATGGACTCACAGACATCGTACCTCTGGCTTCCCCAGTGGATTCATAGTCTCGCAGACCCAAGACTTTAGCCATTAGGTCTTGACGTCCGGACTTGATTTTAACTTCTGCCTTCGACCTTCTTGCCACTTCCAGGCCTCCAGCCTCCAGCCTCCAGTACGAAGAGCTGTCACAATTAAGGAATGGCAACACATTTCCAAATCAGACAGTTGTGCAACTTGGAAGAGAACTTGCAGTTGTTGATATCCTGCTGCCCTTGTCCTTCTAGGCAGCAGAAGTTTTGGGAAGTGTTGTAGGAGAAACCCTGCTGCATCGGATCGTAGATCATAGTAAAGCCAGGGTGCTCTAGTGAAGAGTGAAGTGAACATTGATTGTGGTAAATGGAAAGTGGCACTCCAACCTCTCTGCCCATTAGGAAGCTTTGACAGAAACAAAGAGAATCAGAATCAGGTTTGTTATTGCTGATACATGTCATGAAATCTGTTGTTTTGTGGCAGAAGTACAGTGCAAGACATAAAAATGACCGTTAAGTCACAAACAAGTGCAAAAGAGGAATAGCAAGGTAGTGTTCATGGGCTCATGGACCATTCAGAAATCTGATGGCAGAAGAGAAGAAGCTGTTCCTAAAACATTGAGTGTGAATCAGGATCCTGTACCTTCTTCCAGATGGTGGTAACGAGAAGAAGGCATGTCCAGAATGGTGATAGTCCTTAATGATGGATTAAGGCAATGTCCTTCGAAGATGTCCTTGAAAGCTTCAGATTCTGGTTCTATTTGAGAAATTATTATCTAGCCATGAGTATCTGCAGCTGTTTGTACCACAGTGATAGTTTTTAAAGAGCATTTTTAAAGAAAGCTCTCTGAGATGAAACAAAACAGAAGGAATGTGACGAAAATATTAAAAAAATCTGCAGATACTAGATAGCTGAAATAAAACAGAAAATGCTACCATCAGGGAGGAGATACAGGAGCTCAAGTACACAATTTCAACATTTTAGGAGCAGCTTCTTCCTCTCCACCATCGGATTTCTGAACAGGCAATGAACCCATGAACACTACCTCATTATTTTGCTTTCTTTTAGGCATTACCTGTACAGCTACTTTTTTATATTCCTTATTGAAATTTATAGTTTGTTTTATCTATTGCATTGTGTTGCTGCTGTAAAGCAACAATTTTCATGACATAAGTCAGTGTTAATAATCCTGATCCTGATTCTGATTCTAGGAACACAGCAGATCAGGCAACATCTGTGGAAGGAGAAACAGCTAACATTTCAAGTCACACATAAAAGTTGCTGGTGAACACAGCAGGCCAGGCAGCATCTCTAGGAAGAGGTATAGTCGACGTTTCAGGCCGGTCAAAGACTCTTCATCAGAAATACAATACTTGAATCTATTGGAGAGCAGAAACCCAAGTCCAGCCCAGTCAATTTATGCAATTGTGAAGAAAGTAGAGTTTATGAATTATTACAGTTGCAAGAATGGTGGGGGTGGAGAGGGGAATTGTCTTTTTCCAAGGGCAGAGGAGTCTAAAATTATAAAATATTGGTTTAAGGTAAGAGGGGAAATGAGATGCAAGGAATGAGTTTTTCACATAGTGAATGGTGGGGATATGGAATGGGCAGCTGTAGGAGGTGGTAGAGACAGATATAATTATAACATTAAAAAGGACATGACAATGGGTAGGAAAGACTTATAGCGTGGAATGAGCTGCCCAGCAGAAGTGATTGATTCAGGCTCAGTTGTAACATTTGAGAGGAATTTTGATAGGTTCATGATTGAGAGAGGTATGGTCTGGGTGGAGGGTTATGAGGGGACTAGGCAGAAGACCAGGTTGGCATGGATTAGATGGGCCAAAGGGCCTGTTTCTGTGTTGTACTAATCCATAGGGACTTGGACTAAATGCAGGCAAACGAAATGGCCATAGGTAGACTTCTTGGCTGTGATAGATGAGTTGGGATCTGTACTCAACAACCCTATGAAACCATGGAAATTGTGTTTCTGTTGATTACACTGCCAATATCACATTACTGAGAAGGTGGAAATAGGCACAGAAATGGAAGATCAGCTATGAACCTGTGGAACAGTGTCGGAGACCCAAGGGTCCAACCCTCTTTCTTTATTCTCTATTTTCTATGCTCTATTCTGCTCTGTGCATTTGTGACAACAGTCTCTAAAGTTTACAGAAAATGGTGCAAGAAACAAAGAAAAACATCCAGTAAGCGACAGTTCTGTGGGTAAAAATACCTTGTTAATAAGAGAAGTCAGAGGAGAATGGTCAGATTGGTTCAAACTGACAGGAAGACGACAGTAACCACATGTTACAACAGTGATGGGTAGAAGAGCATCTCTGAATGCACAACAAGTCGAACCTTGAAGTAAAAGCAGAAGACCACAGATATACACTCAGTGACCAATTTATTAGGTGACACTGGTGCCTGATAAAGTAGCCACTGAGTGTATGTCTCAGTGGCTTTTTTGTTTATAATCCAAATGGCCAAATCTCACTAATATCGTCAAAGCATTTTAACCACTGTAGTTAAACTAGGTGACAAGTTGTTATTTTGTTTGTTTAAGAACTGTTTTTGTCAGCTTTCTAAAGCCACTTGTGGTTAGTTTCAGAAACAAATATAAATTTCAGTCTGACTTTGCCAAGTGCCTATTTTCTCATGGCAACAATAGTTACATTATTACCGTGTGACTGTTTTGCAGAAATATGTGTATTTTCTTTATTACTTCATTGCTGCAGGAATCCTGAGTGACTTTTTAAAAATTCTTCTCTTCATTTTGTTAAGAATGTACTAATTCCTGTAACACTGAGGAGAGAAAAGGGCTTCCATTAAGCATCCTGCTTGATAAGCAGTGAAGGGCTGAGGGCTTGATAGCTGAATGGTCCTCTTATGCTCCTATATCTGAATTACATAAACATGTTTTTGATGTGGGTTTCGAAACCACAGATTTCTTTCCGAACTTGAGAAATGGATACTAGCCATTGATCCAGTCTACATTTAAACCTAAAGTTACAAGCATGAAAAAGTTAAAGAAAATTTGAAGTAAATTTAATGTAAATTTATTATCAAAATATGTACAGTATATGTCAGCGTACGCAACCCTGAGGTTAATTTTCTTGCAGGCATTCACAGTAGAACCAAGAGATTCAATGAAAAGCTACACACAAAGACTGACAAATTCCACTGAGTAAAAGAAGACAAGCTCTGTAAACACAATAATAAAAATAAATAAATGTAAATTAATAATACTGAGCTGAGAACCTGAGTTGTAGAGTACTTGAAAGTGAGTCTATAGGCTGTGGAAACAGTTTAGTGTTGAGGTGAGTGAAGTTATCCACACTGGTTCAGGAGCCAGTTCAGGAGGTTGAGGGATAATAACTGCTCCTGAACCTGGGGTTGTGGGATCTAAGGCTCCCGTGCCTCCTTCCTGATGGCCGCAGTGAGTAGAGAGCGTGGCCTGGATGGTGGGGGCCTTGATGATGGATGCTGCTTGCCTGGGGCAAGACTCCTTGATATCTTCAAAAGGGAGCGCTCACTGGTGAGATTGTGAGTAATGGACAGCCCGATACATCACAGGCACACCTTTCCCCACTACGGGTAATATCTACAGGAGGTGCTGCCTTAAGAAGGCAATATCCATCACAAATATCCCCATTATCTGGGTCAAGCCATCTTCTCACAGCTGCCATCAAGCAAACAGAGATGTACAATAACCTCAAGACCCACACCACTAGATTCACGAAGAACTACTTCCTTTCTTGAACCAACCAGCAAAACCCTAATCACTGCAGTTCAGCAACATTATTATCATGTTGATGACTTTGCATTAAACAGGATATTTTTTGTTCTAATTGTGCTCTTTTTTTTGTAAAAATGGTGTGAAATTTATGTTTAATTCACGTTTTTCTTGTGAATGCTCGCTCCTTTTCTAATGATATGTTGATGCGGCCTGTAATGTGGCTGCAAGTAAGTTTTCCGTGCATACATATACTTGTACCTATGACAAAAAAACTCGACTTCTGACTTAGATATCACTCCCATTTTCACATGTTTATTGCATCTTAATTCACCCAGTGTAGATTATAAAAACAATCACTTCCAGGAGAAATTGTGTACAATTGGAAAAGAGCCTGGGCTCTTCTGTGCGTGATGTTTTTGACATTTTCCTGTTGCCAGCCACACACATAATGATTCGCAGGTTGCACAGCATGCATCTCCTCTGTGGATGACAGCACAATACTAACCACTTTTTGTCTACAGTAGGAGAACAGCCAAATGGAACTGGGAGCTGTGACAGTCATGTAGTCGGCGTGGATAAATTGGACTAAAGAGCCTGCCTCTGTGACGTATGACATCATAACTCTATGACTTTTCATAACTTTATCAATTGCAAATTGATGATCACACAGGGTTCAGAAATAAGCTGGCATTGAAAAGGTCAGTGTTGACTCATTGATACCCTGTAGAGAGGATCTGCCAGCATCACTTCAAAGTTGACAAAATTGTGAAAAGTCTTAAAGTTATGGCATTATATGGCACAGAGAAAAGCTCTTTGACCAAACTTATTCATCTCTACAAGTTGGCAACCACAGCTAGTTCCATTTAACTGTGTTTGGTCCAATACCCTCTAAACCATGGGTTCCCAACCTGGGATTCACGAACCACTTGGTTAATGGTCGGGGGCTCCATGGCATAAAAAGGGTTAGGAATCCCTGCTCTAAACCTATCATATCCATATACTTGTCTAAATGTCTTTTAAATATAGTAACTGTACCTGCCTCTACAACTTCCTCTGGCATTCATTCCACTTACCCACCTCCCCCTATGTGAAAATGTTGCTGCACAGGTCCTGCTTAATCTTGGCCTCTCACCTTAAACTTTTCCCTCTAGCTTTGGACTCCACTATCCTGGGGCCATTCATCTTATTAATTTCCCCTCATGGATTTTATTCCCATTATCATTGAATGGTTTGTGGGCCAAGTGACCGTGATTCCAAAAAGCAAAAGGTACATTGGGGAAGGGTTTTGGATGTGCATGTGAAGAATAAGTGGGGGATTGGGATTGAAGGGATTGTTCAGATACCATAAACTTGATGGACTGATTGGCCTCCTTTATGCCAGAAAAAAGAATACATAAAATTATATAATGCAGAGATTGTGATCATAATGATAATTGAAATAGGGTCAGTGAGGACTTTCTGAATGGAATTACTTGGTCTCTTGGGGGAAAATTGCTTTCAAGGCCATGGGAAAAGAGAGGCAAATGGAAGTGATTTGATTGTCTTAGAAGGAGCTGGCATATTTTCAATGGGCCAAAACCTTTCCTTCTGTGTCATACCGATTATATTGCTCTATGATTCTTTGAAAACAGACAATGGGCTTCTCCATTCAAACCTACTTTATAGTATTACGAAAGCGATCAAAAGTCACTTAGTAAATTGAGGTATTCTATCTAATCAGTTAAATCTCTTTTGCAATTCAACCTAATCTGAAATGTGCTGATACATTACAGAAATACTGATATTAAACTGAATTGTTCTTCCCTTATTCACACAGAAGACAGGAAGATTAACTATTTTGTGAATTACATAAACTTAATTAGATTATTATGGTGAAAACGATTATATAAATTGGCATTTATGCCTAGAAGTTGCATCTCAGTCTCTTTTGGTGCACTAAACAGGCGCTGAATATTGTACTACTAGCCTAGACTCCAAATTGTGCGAGACTGCAGACTTAAAAAATATCCATAAAGAATCCACATCCCATCCACAAAAATGGGAAAGATACATTACAAGAACTGCCCTAGTCAGGGGCCTTTTATAACATAGAACACAGAACAGTACTATACAGGAAAAGGCCCTTCAGCCCAGCTTGTCTGTGTCAACCTTGATATGAATCTAATTAATCCCACCTGCCTGCACATGGTGTACATCCTTCATATTTATTGAGTACTACAGCATAGAAACAGGTCCTTTGGCCCATCTAGTCTGTGCTGAACTGTTGCTCTGCCTAGTCCCATCGACCCACACCTGGACTATAGCCCTCTACACCGCTCCCATCCATGTGCTTATCCAAACTTCTCTTAAATGTTGAAATCAAACCTGCATTCACCACTACCACTGACGCTTGTTCCACACCCGCACCACCCTCTGATTGAAGAAGTTCCCCCTTAGGTTCCCTTAAATATTTCCCCTTTCGTTCCCTTAAATATTTCCCCTTTCACCCTTAACCTATGATCTCTAGTCCTAGCCTCACCCAATCTCAGTGGAAAAAGCCTCTTTGCATTAACCCTTTCCATACCCCTCTTAGTGTATGGGGTGTCCAGGAAGGGGTAGTACCTCTGAAGGGGCTTGTGACATCCATCTGGGACAGTTCACTCACTGCTGGTCACCCACCAACCACTCAGCTCTCACCTGCAGCTTCAAGTAGGTGTTTGCATGTGACAGTGGCCACACACTGGGTACACCACTTCGACAGGTGGGCTAAACCAGGTGAGGAATGCCAGTGACCTCATACCCTAGTGAGATAGGGAAAAGTCTGTCCCAGCCTATGAAGTCAGCTCCAGCAGACTGGGTGGATGAGATCTACAGTGAGATCCAATTGCTGGGAAAGTGGTACTGCAACGTGCCATTGAGACTGAAGGGTATGATAAGGTGCAGAAGACATTATGTTCATCCAGTGCAACCAAGGAAGAACCGTTTGTACTACTGGACCCGGATTTCTGAGGTCAAGAGGAGCAACGGCTTTTCCACTAAAAACTCTCCTGCACAGGTTTCCTGTCATCGTCGGACATGATGGACAACCGACATAGCCTTCTTAGTGCCTGCCTTTTCACATGCCTGTCTCTTAAATGTTGCTGTTTTATATGCTTCTACCATCTCCCCCTTGACAGTATACTTCAGGTACTCATCACTCTCTGTGTAAAAGACCTTGCACCTTTTAAAAGTTTCCTCTCACCTTAAATGTGTGCTCTCAAGTTTTTCGTATTTCTCTCTAGGGAAAAGGACTCTGACCATCTATCCTGCCTATGCATCTCATAATTTTATAATCCTCTATCTGGTCACCCCTCAGCTTCAGCTCCAGAGAACAGAATCTACGCCTATCCAGCCTGACCTTATATCTCATACTAATTCAGTATACCTCCGTCGGCTCTTACCAATTTTCATCGATGCACCATAGAAGACATTCTGTCTGGATGCATGATGGCTTGATATGGCAACTGCTCTGCAAGAAACTGGAAAGAGCTATGGACACAGCTCAGCACATCACAGGAAGCAGCGTCCCCTTGATGAACACGGTCTACACATCTCACTGCCTCATTAGAAATGCATGCTTAAAGACTTCACGCACCCTGGAAGTTCTCTCTTCTCCCCTCACCCATCAGGCAGAAGATACAGAAGCCCGAGAGCATATACTACCAGGCTTAAGGAGAGTCCCTGTTCCACGTTATCAGATTCTTGAAGGATCTCTTGAGCAAGAAGGTAGACTTTTGGCCTCACAATCTACCTCATTATGATCTTGCACTTTATTGTTTATCTGCACTGCACTCGTTCAGCAGCTTTAACACTTTGTTAAATGTTTTAGATTATTCTATCTTAATGCACCATGTAATCATCTGATCCAGATAAACAATATGCAGGACAAGCTTTTCACTCTACCTTGGTGCACGTGGCAACAATAAGCACAACATTCACAAGATAAACATAAATTAGAATCAGAATCAGAATCATGTTTATAATTACTGACATATGTCGGAAATTTGTTGTTTGCAGCACTGTAACAATGGTGCAGGATATGAGGAAAATGCCGGCAAATGGGATCAGATCTGGAAGAACACAGAGCAGCAGAGCATAGGAACCTTCAGCACATGACGTATGTGTCACTGTGATGCCTATTTAAACTACACATCTTCCTGTACGGTGTCAATATTACTCCCCAATCCCCTTCTTCTTCATGTGGCTGTACTGCCCCATGTGGTGCCTTGGAAGGCACCTTGGTCTGCATGGATATTGGACCAAAAGGCCTTTTTCCCTATTTTAACTTTATGACTTTATGGAATCTGAATAAAAACTTCCTGACTTGAGCCAATTCAGT
Organism: Mobula hypostoma; assembly: GCF_963921235.1. Lineage (NCBI taxonomy): Eukaryota > Metazoa > Chordata > Chondrichthyes > Myliobatiformes > Myliobatidae > Mobula > Mobula hypostoma. The sequence goes on from NC_086110.1 coordinate 63,971,679, forward strand.
TAACGTTCTCTCATTTTGTGCTTCCCCACCCCCAGGTCTGAAACCACCTCCTCAACAATTATAGTTCTGAGAGAACTTGATGAAGGTAGATATTGAATTAGAATCAGAATCACTTTATTGCCAGTATGTGAAACATACCAGAATTAATTATGATTCAGTGCCAAGCATAAAACACAGAACAATACCACAACAGATAACATAAAAACAACCATCCACTTACAAGACAATAAGCAGTCAACAATTAGCAAATGGTCACATGCGCAGAAGTCAATAATCAAACTTGAATAAATGTGAACATGTACACAGACTCAATATTATCAACAGAACAAGAAGACCAGGACAGCCCACTTACTGGACGTTGTGCAGGGAGAGCTAGGGAATTATATGTGAGTGTGTTTTGTTGAGAAGCTGGATAGCTACAGGAAAGAAGCTTCGGAGATGACGTGAAGTTCTGGTGGTGATGGACTTGTAGCATTTCCCTGATGGCAATTTGGTGAAAAGGTGACTGCTAGGGTGGATGCAGACCTAGCCAAGAGGTTCAGTTGCTGTCCAGACTAAACATCAGAATGGTGAAGAAATGTGATCTAAGTGACTTTGGCCGTGGAATGATTGCTGGTGCCAGATGGGTTTGTTTAAGTATCGCAGAAAATGCTGATCTCCTGGGATTTTCACCCACAACAGTCTCTAGTGTTTACAGAGAATGGTGCAATAACAAAAAAAAAGGAAACATCCAGTGAGCATCAGGTTCTCTGGGCAAAAGCTCCTTGTTAATGACAGAGTTCAGCGGAAAATGTCCAGACCGGTTCAAGATGGAAGGAAGGGGACGGTAATAAGCATGCGTTACAACAGTGGTGTGCAGAAGAATGTACAATATATTAAACCTTGAAGTAGATGGGCCACAGCAACATAAGACCACGGACTTACACTCAGTGGCTACTTTATTAGGTTCAGGAGGCCACTGATTGTATATTTGGAATTCTGAGAAAAAATCCCAAATGGAGTCTCTCTCCCAGAGTTGATAAATGCAACTTTACCGTGTGTATTTAAAACCCTTTCTATTTTTCAAGATAGCTTTGGTCTTCTGGTTTTTTCCCCTTCCTTATTCTCTCTTTCACAGGATGTGCACATTGCTGAGGGTGAGGGCATTGATTGTCCATCCACTTTGATTGCAGCCGTACACACTGGTGTGTTCGGAGTCGCACATGGACCAGACTGAACAAGGCTGACACATTCCTTTCTCCAAAGTGCCTAAATAAATCAGATGGATTTTTATCACAATCCTGTAGTTTAGTGGCTAAACTAAAGCCAAGTTAGTTTGCTGGGACCTGCTGTTGAAATATCAGATTGTTATACTTATTTGAATTTAGATTCCATGGGTTCAACAGTGGGATTTGAAGCCTTGCCAGAATTCTGTGTTCCAGAATCCTGGCTGCTTGCCAGGTATCTTCATCATTATTGTAGCCGGACGTACATTGTGCACTATGAGTTGTGCAGACTGTTTACACATCACCAATTTAACATACTTTGGAAATATGAAAAACCTATTGACGTCGTTAGCATTGTCACAAGAAAGCAGGATCCTTCATCAGGGACCCCCGGCGTCCTAGACATGCTCTCTCCTCTCTTCTGCCACCAGGAAGAAGGTGCAGGAGCCTCAGGGCTCACACCACCAGATTCAGGAACAGTTATTACCCCTCAACCGTCAGGTTCTTGAACCAGAGTGGATAGCTTCACTCAACTTCATTTGTCCCATCACTGAATTGTTCCCACAACCTATGGACTCACTTTGAAGGACTCTTCATTTCAAGTTCTCGATGCTTATTGCTTATTATTATTCTTCCTTTTTTCTTTCCTTTCGTATTTTCACAGTTTGTTGTCTTTTGCACACTAGCTGTCCGCCCTATTGGGTGCGAACTTCTATTGATTCTACTACGGTTATTGGATTTATTGAGGATGCCCGCAAGAAAATGAATCTCTGTGTAGTATATGGTGCCATATATGTACTTTGTTAATAAATTTACTTTGCACTTTGGATTTTGAAAACAGTAAGGCCGCAATTGGAGTTTTGTGTTCAGTTCTGTTTACCCTGCTTTAGCCAGTATTTTATTAAACTGGAAAGAGTATAGAAAAGATTCACAAGGGTGTTGCCAGTACTCAAGTGGCGGGAGTTACAGGGAGAGGTTGGGCGGGCTGGGATTTTTTTCCTTGGAGCATAGGACTGAAGGATGATATTATGAGCCCTCGGTTGGCTGGGGTCGACCATGGATGTTGCATCCCAGCTGTTTGCAAGTCAGTACACAAGTCAGGGCAGTACGATACTGAGAGCAAGCTGCAGCAGGCTCCCCCTCTTCACACAGATGATGAACCCAAAGGAACACCAGAGACTGATACAATTTGGCACCAGCAGCATTGCAGCAGATGCCAGTCAGCATTGGACTCAACATTGAACTGCCCTAGGGACTCCAGCTCCGGATTTTTCCTTGGGGTTTATTTTTGAAGCCTTCCCCATCACTGGGTATAGCTGCAAGGCAGTGGAGGTTTGAGATCAGAGTTTTCCTTTTCCTAGGTGAGCTACCAACCACAGATGATGTCCCATCCGCCCAAACGACTGGTTTTAAGTCACCTTTGCCACTTCTTCTGTCAGTAGAACAGGCTCTGTGTGGCTTAGTAGTTAAGCCACAAGTAAAGGCCAGGAGCTGGACTTGGATGTCAGAGGCTATTTGGGGTGCACACCACTGGGAGCACTTACTAGGTAGTGGGAGCTTATCCCACTACCTCTGCGCACTCCTGGTTATGACAATTTAAGGAACCACCAATCTTATAGAGGTGTATAAAATCATGAAGTGCCCAGATAGGGTGAATGCACTCAGTCTTTGTCTCTGGTTTGGGAATGAACAACTAGAGGGCACAAGCTTAAGACAAGACTTGATTGGTAGCTTTCTACACAGAAGGTGATAAATAAACTACCAGAGGAAGTGGTTGAGGCAGGCACGATAACAGCTCTTAAAAGAGTCATTCACGACTCTTCTGGAGCTATCTTTTGTTTTCGAACCTGAGGATAATTATTAGCTATTTGTTGCATGGATATCAATATCAAAACGTACAGTGAAATGTATCATTTGGGTCAATGATGAACAAAGTCCGAGGCTGTGATGGTGGCAGCCCACAAGTGTCACCATGTTTCCAGTGCCAACATAGCATGCCCACAACTTACTGATCCTCACTAACCAATACAGCTTTGGAAAGTGGGAAGAAACTGGAGGGAACTCAGACAAAACCCACATGGTCACAGAGAGAACATATAAACTCCTTACATATAGCAGGAGGGAGTAAATCCCGATCATAATTCTGTAAAGCGTTACGCTAACCGCTATACGACCATGTTGCTAATTGTCGTCCCACTCTACCACTACTTTACAGTGCACTCTAATCTTTCATGCTCTTTTTTTATGTTTGACCGCCTTCTACCCAATTATAAACCTCCCCTTTGGTTCTTCTTGCTCCTTTCTCTGCCTCATCCTCGTTTGTAAACTTGTTTATAGATGAAGGATCACCCATCTGACCTTTTAACCGATTCTCCTCCACAGATGTATTCCGTGAATCTAGTTGGGATTTTACAGGCAACACACACAAAATGCTAGAGGAACTCAGCAGGCCAGGCAGCATCTATGAACAGAGTACAGTCAATGTTTTGGGCTTCGTCATGCTCAGCATTCAAATATTTTGGTGAGACTTCCTGTTATCCTAATGGTTGGGGATTTCTTGAGAGTGTAGGATGGATTTTGTCTGGGATTCCAAAGATAAGTGACTAAACACATTCACTTTATTTATTTATTGAGATACCGTGCGGAACAGGCCCTTCCAGCCCTTTGAATCATGCTGCCCAGCAGCCTCAGTTTAACCCTAGCATCATTTTGGGACAATTTACAATGACCAATTTACCTACCAACTGCTCCATCTTTGGACTATGGGAGGAAATCGGAGCACCCAGAAAAAATCCCCATGTGATCACGGGGAGAACATACAAACTCTTTATAGACAGCAGCAGGAACCTCTCCCATATCTTTCTTTCTTCAGGTGGATCACTGTGCAGTGCTGTTGTCTTGCATTTTTGTTCCTGCATCCATTTTAAGAACGCATTCAGCTTTCCTTTTAAGAACATGGTGTGAACACTGTGAACAGTTTGTGAATGTAGCTGGTAGATTACATGATGATTCAATTTACTACGTGTCCTTAATCACTATTGTAGGAGTTAGGATTGTGAAGTTATGAGATTTCTTGCTGGATTTCAAATGTTCCTCAGATCAAAGGTTAGGTCAGTGTCAGTCTGGAGTCATATATGGACCAACCTATAGATCAAGGATCAAGCATGAACTTTATTCACCATATAAGTACATTTACATGTATTAGGAATTTGCGGTGATGTGTTGGTCTGGGCATGACATGCAACAAAAACAACAACATTCAACAATTACAAAGAATAAAGAATTATACAAAAATAAAGCGATCCATATATATATATATATATATATACACACACAAATGCTAATGATGTTAGAGGTTAAAGGAAGGATATGGAATAAAATGTGCATAAATAAATAAGTAACAGCACATATTTACTACGTAAACACTGTTATAAAAAGTGGTTTAGAGTGTTTACAGTGCAGTGATAGGAGTAACAGACGGAAGGGGGTGTGGGAGGGGCTGACCAGAATGCTTGATCAGATTAGCTGCCTGGGGAAAGAAACTTCTAAGACGTTATTAAGTTTTATGTAAGGTTTTATTCTCCAATAACTGTAATGAAAAAGTAACATTTTCGAAGGAGATTTATGGTTGCTATTACTGATATGAATTTATTTAAAACTTATATTTATTTAATTAATTCTTCAGCTTCCTGGTGGAACTTGAGCTTATGGCCCTGGATTATTCATTACTAGTGCAGTCACAGAAACACAGTACTACAGTATTACAAGAAGCTCTTGTCTAAAGAATTTTTAATGGGACTGCACAACAAGAGGCATGGGAAGGAAATAGATGTAAGATTTTTTATTTCAGGACAAGTAAGATGATGCCACTCATCTTAACAACTGGGTCTCATTTTGACCTGGTAAGGTACACATTTAGCTCTGGTAGCTTAGTCCATCTCCCCACCTAAATCAATAAACAAACAGGTTTCCAGACACCATATACCAGTAGTCTTATTGAGTTGCTATCTTTGTTATTCTTAGTTAAATAATAATAATGTCTATTTTGGATATGCATGCAGAAAGCTTTCCAGCTTCCATAAATGGACAAGATCTTTGCCCTGTCTAAATCTCTCTTCTCCACGGGTTCGCAACCTTCTACCGTTCTTCTACCGTTAACTCAGGGGTCTGTGGACCCAGGTTGGGAACCCCTGCTCCTAGATAGCCTTTGAATGTTTTTAATATGCCTGTTTCAACCACGTGTTATGTGTCAAATGGCAGTTGTGATGCATCTCGTGTGGTAGTGTAATGAGTAGTGCTTGTCACTCTCACTCTTAGCTTCCACCGCTGGCTTGCGCAAAGGAGAGCTGAACGTGTAAGTCTCTCCCTGCCCGTACACAGCCTCTCCAACGGCCAGCCTCATGCCGTGCCTCCTTGTTGGCGACACACAGAGCCTGAACTCCTTTCGGACTCAGGCTGAACTACAGAGGATGGGGAGGAGGTGTGGCCCCTGCACACCTAACACGCAGGTCCACTGGTGTGTGGACACGCCCTGGTGCTCAAGAACCAGATCCCCAGCTACGGGTAAATAACTCCACTGCCCTGTGGGCAGCCTCGGGAGAGACGAAGGCTACAGGAGTAAACCCAGGCAGAAAATCCAACGTGGAGCACGCAGCGTGGCTGGACGTTACTGAACATCTGCTCGGCAGCTCCTGCTGCCAAGCTGGTGCCAAATGGATTGCTTCACTTTCATTTGGACTACAATGGTGAGGCCTGGAGGGGGATCTTGATGACTGGGCATCCCAGGATCTCCATACCTTCCATGCAGGCTTGTGCCCTGGAGAGGTCACTCCAGTGGTGCTATCCATTGTCCTTCAAGACAGACAGAAGCCATCTTCATCATCATCAACCACTATTTCTGGCCCCAGCTAAGCCTAGTTAAAGCCCATTGTCACACATTATAAATGTAGACAAAGTACTTTTATTTTTCAGATCAGTGCTGTTTCAAAGCAAAGAAGAAGAATTATTCCTGACAGCTGGACCAGTAATTATTCCCCATGGAATAAAACATCTTTGGGTTATGAATACGTAATTTATAGAAACCCATACACATGAACTCCCATGATATTAAGTTCAAAAGTCTGATGTACGTAGCTCTGTTTGCTCTTAAGAGCGGAAGAATTAGGTTTCTCTCAAAAGTTCAAAGTTCAAAATGATTTAATTATCAAAGTGCATAAATGTTACTATATACTATGCTAAGATTCTGTTTCTTGTGGGCATATTCAATAAATTCAACAACCATAACAGAATCAATGGAAGACCAGGTCAACTGCCTGTACAACAAGTGTACAAAAGACAACAAACTGTGCAAATACGAAAAGGAAGAAATAATAACAGTAATAATAATAACAATAATAATAAGAGTTGCAAAGATTCAGCATGACATCTAAAACTTAGACAAACTTCTATAGTTATGTGGTGGAGAGTATATTGACTGGCTGCATCACAGCCTGGTATGGAAACACCAATTCCCTTGAATGGAAAGTCCTACAAAAAGTAATTGATAAGGCCCAGACCATGATGGGTAAATCCCTCCCCAGCACTGAACACATCTATACGAAGTATTGTTGGAGGAAAGCAGTGTCCATCACCAGGGCCCCTCCACCAACCAGGTCATGTTGTCTTCTCATTGTTGCCACAGAAAGAAGCTGCAGAAGCCTCCAGACCCACATCAACAGGGTCAGGAACAGTCATTATCCCTCAACCATCAGGCTCCCGAACCAGACAGGATAACTTCACTCAACTTCAGTTGCCCCGTCATGGACTCACTTTTAAGGACTTTACAACTTGTGTTCTTGATACTTATCTCTTATTGATTTATTACAATTATTTATTTTTTTTTTGTATTTGCGCAGTTTGTTACCTTTTGCACATTGGTTGAACACTCAAATTGGTGCGCTCATTCATTGATTCTATTATGGTTATTGGACTTGTTGAGTATGCTCGTGAGAAAATAAATCACAGAATTGTATATGGTGGTATATGGGTACTTTGATAATAAACTTACTTTGAACTTTGAACTTTATACTCGATAGTCTTTAAATGTTGCTTATGTGCCCACATTAACCACTATTTCTGGCATTCTATTCCAGATGAAGAAACTGCCCTGTCATGGAGTTATACACCATGGAAACAGGCACTTCGGCCTGACTAATCCATGCTGAACAAGCTGTCCGCTCATGGTAACTCCTTTTGCCAGCGTTTGGCACATAACTTCTAAATTTCTCCATTCCACGTACCTTTCCAAATGTCTTAAATATTGCTATTTTATCTCTGTCAAACACTTCCTCTGGGAGCTCATTCCACAAAACATTCCATATCATTGTACAAAAGGTAGCACCCTTTATGTAAATATGTTACCCTTCAAGTTCTTATTAAACCTTTCCCCTCTCACCTTAAACCTGTGCTCTCTCGTTCTTGATACCCCAGCTCTGGGAGAAAGTCTAACTGCACTCGTCCTATCAATGCTCCTCTGAAAAAGAACCTCTCATTTTCTAACACTTCAGGGAATAAGTGTTTTTTAAATTAAAACGCTGGCTCCAATTCAGACTAACTTTAATGGCTCTAAATTCCTCTTGGAGATTCTTAAAAGGACACGACAGATGTTACAGAAATGCAAAACTTTCATTCCTAGGGAGAAAAATGACAGTGGAAAACATAGCACCACAAGGAGCTGGGTCAGTTGAGTCCACTTGTCAATCAAGAAGGTAGAATTAGAAGGGTTTATCATTATACAATGAATCAGTTATGTATTGCCTGTTTAATTCAAGCCTTTAATGACATCAGTATATTTTTCTTCACAAGGGGAAAACAGGTCACTCTCAGCTCTCTTCCAATGGACAATGGTTCAGATAAACAGGATGAGCAAAGGAAAACAACACAACATATGCAAGTAGTAATCATTAAACTTACCCCGTGCCCATTTCGTCATTGACAATTAACTCTGAAAATACAAACCAGTCAAGGCTGGCTTTTGTTGAACTGTTGATTAATCAAATGGAAGAGAAACAACTGCTGAATTAACTGCATGAGAGACCATAAGACCATAAGACATGGAAGCAGAATTATGCCATTCAGCCATTGAGTCTGTTCTACCATTCCTTCATGACTGATTTATTAACCATCTCAATCCCATTCTCGTGTCTTCTTCCTGTAACCTTTCACACCCTTACTAATCAAGAATCTATCAACCTTTGCTTTAAATATAGTCAATAACTTGACCTCTGTAGCAATGAATTCCACAGATTCACCAGGCTCTGGTTTAAGAAATTCCTCCTCATTTCTGTTCTAAAGCAATATCCTTCTATTCTGAGGCCATACCCTTTGGTTCTAGACTCACCCACTATAGGAAACATAACCTCTCCATATCCACTTTATCTAGCCCTTTCAATATTAAATAGGTTTCAATGAGATCCTCCCTCATTTTTCTGAACTTCAGTGAGTAGTGGCCCAAAACCATTAAATGCTTTTCTTATGTTAACCCCTTCATTCCAGGGATCATTCTCATGAATCTCTCCTGGATCTTCTCCCATACCAGCACATCCTTTCTCAGATGTGTGACATATCTTTGTTCCCACTGCAACTCTTTGCTGAGATTTAGTTCATACTGACTTCTGATGTGAATCATATCATACTCAATGAGCAGGACTGAAAATCCATGTCTACACTGATTCATTATCTAAAATGCAATAGAATGAATGGCAAAAGGAAACAAATCTGGGTCTCCACCTGCCCATGATAGTTTGGAAGTAAGACTTGTGTTTGTCAGAGGATGCAAATCATTGCTTAGTTACATAAGAACCACATGCATATCACAGAAACCAAAATCACGCGAACACAGGAAGACGTGCACTTCCTGCAAAGGAAATTAATGACCATATTAACACATACTATTGTGAGGCATGTTCTACTGTTCAATAACGTCATACTCAACTCCAGACACATTGCCTTTTCTCTTATTATCAAAGGTTATTAAATATCAACCAATCTCATACTTAATATTAACACTTACCTCCTTATCACTAATTGCTGTGGGAGGATGTTACAAGTTTCTACCACCTTCTGCTTGCAAAGGTTTTCCTAATTCCTCCAGAAACAGCTGGTTCTAGTTTCTAAGTTGTCCCCTCATATTTTTCTCCATCTCTCCTATAAGACATCCTTGAAAACTCTGGTGAAATCCTCCCTTACCTTCTTATTTGCAGGGTCTACAAACCTGATTTAGTAACTGAGTTATTGAGGTACTCAGCATGGAAAGCGACGAGACACCACCAACCACCAGCCATGCATTATACTAGTGCCTCTTTAATCCTATTTTCATTTCTCCCACACTCTTGACTTCCCTCAGATTATATCACTAGAAAAACTGCAGATGTTGGATATCCAAGCAAAAGGCACAAGATGCTGGAGGAACTCAGCAGGTCAGGCAGCATCTATGGAAATGAATAAACAGTCGACATATCCGGCTGAGACCCTTCATCAGGACTGGTGGAACCCTTCATCAGATTCCATCGCCTGCCAATGCACAACGTGCAGACACTCTCGTTTCCGAATACAGGGACATCCAGGGGAAACACATAGGGTGTTTACAAGGAACACATTAAAAACTGTCACAAGGAGAGTATTTAAATAGACCACATCAGACCAACAGACAAGGTCAGGACTGAACCCAGATCTCTGGACTGTGAGGCAGCATCTCTTCCAGCTGTGCAATTGAGACAATTGCTCCTTTCCACACCAATACATTCCTCCTGACATTCCCAAAATTCAGAGGTTATAGAGGAGAAACTTACCAATTAGCTTTTTTTGTCACATGTATATTGAAGTATCCAAACATACAACAGAATGTGCTGTTATGCATCAATGACCAACACAGTCTGAGGATTGTGCTGGGGGCAGCCAGCAAGTGTTGCCATGCTCCTGGTGCCAACATTGAATGGCCACAACTCACTAACCCTAACTGTAAGCCTTTGCAATGTGGAAGAAAACCGCAGCTACTCAGAGGAAACCCATGCAATCCTGGGGAGAATGTACAAATTCCTTACAGACAGCGGTGGGAATCGAACCCTGGTCATTGATCACTGCTGCTGTAAACTGATTGCACTAATTACTATGACTCAAAGTTGCCCTTCGTTTGGACATTAATATTAATTGCTATGGGTTACACTTATTCAGTCTACTAAGGAATTCAGTACATGAACGTGAGCACTACTGTTAAGCGCTTAAACATAAGTTCATCAAAACACAAAATAAACTGAAAGTGCTCGAGATCTGATATGGAAACAGAAAATGCTGGAAATACTCAGCAAATCAGGCAGCAACTGTGGAGAGAAAAACAGAACATCATCAGCAAACTTGGAAACCTAAAGTTATGATGATATGATAACCCTGGACAGCAATTTTTTTTGAGAAGTGTTCCTCAGAATTTTTTCTGATCACTTGAAGCTGAACACTGTACAATTTCAGACTACTTGCATCAAGCAGGAATTTGGAGAAAAATAAATGAACTTTTATTGAATAAAATGCATTTAATTGCATAAAGGTACTGATACTTTCAATAGTTCAACCAAGCTGTAAATGCTTTGTTGATGCAAACACGAGGAAATCTGCAGATGCTGGAAATTCAAAGCAACACAGACAAAATGCTGGTGGAATGCAGCAGGCCAGGCAGCATTTATAGGAAGAGGTACAGTTGATGTTTCGGGCCGAGACCCTTCGTCAGGACACGGGTCTCGGCCTGAAACGTTGACTTTACCTCTTCCTATAGATGCTGCCTGGCCTGCTGCATTCCACCCGCATTTTGTGTGTGTTATAATGTTTCGTTGATGATTTTTATTTGTACCTACTGTCTGAGGCTTCTTGTTTAAGTGTCAAACAATAATCAGCCAGCATTGATGGATTCCATTTGTCTTGATACTGTTTCTCTGTGACCACAATGTCCTGGTAAAACCTTTCACCACGCTCGTCACTGACAGCACCAAGATTTGCAGAGAAGGAATCTAAAAGAGAATGCAGAAAATGAATCTTTAGTGACATGTTGCACTTCATGGTTTTGTATGCTTGAAGCATTTTGGCAACTAGCTGTACACTGTTTGGTGCTCTGTAGCTGTCAAGAAAATTTTCAACAACATCCTTGAATGGCTTCAATGTGATTTTCTCTGGTCCCTCTAGAAAAACTTTGAATAGTCTGACAATGATGACCTGTCAATGATGACCTGTTTGATTTGTGTACCAACAAAAATGCCTTCCTTAAAGTTGGCATCACTGATTCTGACTTGACTTATGAATTTAAATAACAAACATAGGCAACTTTAAAAAAAGGTGTGCGGTAGGGAATTTCATGGTGATTTTCATGATCAGCAGTCCAAAATCCGTAAGATACACCCAGAAGTATTCAGGAAGCCAGGTCTTTGTTGTCCAGTGTAATGGGTGAACAGGCATGTTTTGATGAGGCTGAGGTGATTGATTCTGCAATGTGATATAAATAGACTGAATGGCAAAAACCTTGCAAATGGACTTTAATGTGGGTTTGCGTGAGGTCATGTACTGCACTAAGAAGAACCAAAGGGCGGATTATTATCTAAATGGAGAAAGGCTGCAAATAGAACACAAAACTTAACTGTACAGTGCAAGCCCTTTGGGCCACGATGTTGTGCCAATGTTTTAAACTACTCCAAGATCAATCTCATTCCTCCCTCCTACATAGCCCTCCATTTTTATATCATCCTGTGGGAGAGCTACAAAATAAGCTGCTGATCATTTAAAAGCCTAGAAACTTCTTTTCTTAGAGGGTGTTCTGCCTCTGGAATTCTCTGCCCTCATGAGTGGCGGAGGCCAAATTATTAGATATATTTCAAGATTTAAGATTGTTTGTTGTTATCCTTCAGTACATTAATGTAAAGAAGAACAAAATGATTTAATGTGGAAACAGAAACATACTTGAAAGCAGAATGGAGAAGCTTCAGTCAAGAGAGCTGTAGATGTGTCTAGGCTCGAGATGGATAATGTCTGCTAACCAATCCATTCGGTTGGAGATAGGTAAAATAACAAGAGAGAAGTCAGAGATAGAGAATTTCTGCCTGGTTTTATTGGCCATCAAAGGCAAGGCAAAGACAACATGGACCTAACATTGGATTAGTGTAGGTGGTAAAGAGGATCATTGTGGACATGATGGTCTGTAAATGTTGTGATGTGTTTTTGTGCTGTTCAACTTTATTTATTTTATTTAGAGATACAACACGGTAACATGCCCTTCTGGCCCAATGAGCCTGTTCATCCAATCAACAATTAACCTACAAACCCACACGTCATTGGAACGTGAGAGGAAATCGAAACACCCGGAGGAAACCCACACAGTCACAGGGAGAATGTGCAGACTCTTTATATGGAATTGAATCTGGGTCACTTGTACCATAACATCGCTATGGTAACTGCTATGCAACCATGTTGCCCCTATGACTGTAACCTGTGACAAACAGAAAATTTTAGCAAACCAATTTTGTGACTTGTGAATGACTGGGACTTGAAGTCAAGGGATCAGAGTCTTGCATCCTAATCTCTGAAATAAGCTGCCCCATTGGATGTTGGGATGCTCGTGTTAGGGACACCACTGTATGTAAATGGTTAGCGCGACACTATTACAGCTGGGGACATTGGAGTTTTGAGTTAATTTCCAGGGACACCTGTAAGGAATTTGTATGTTCCTCCTGTGATCGCTTGTGTTTCTACCGGGTTCTCCAGTTTCTTTGCATTGTTTAAAGACATACTGGTTAGCAGGTTAATAAGTCATTGGAAATTGTCCTGTGCTTAGGCTAGTGTTAAATAGGTGAATTTCTGGGTGGTGTTGCTTGTTGGACTGAAAGGATCTATTCTGCACTCTTTCTCTAAATAAGTCCCTCTCTCCTTCATACCCCATCCCTTATTTATTTATTTAATATATTTATTTATTCCCCCCCCCCTTTTTTCTCTCTTTTTTCCTCACTCTGTCCCTCTCACTATAACTCCTTGCCTGCTCTCCCCCCTCCAGGCTCCACTCCCCGCTTCTCTTTCTCCCCCGGCTTCCCGTCCCATGATCCTCTCCCTTCTCCAGCCTGGTATCCTTTTTGCCAATCAACTTTCCAGCTCTTAGATCCACCCCTCCCCTCCTGTCTTCTATCATTTCGGATCTCCCCCTCCCTCTCCCACTTTCAAATCTCTTACTATCTCTTCTTTCAGTTAGTCCTGACAAAGGGTCCCGGCCTGAAACGTTGACTGTACCTCTTCCTAGAGATGCTGCCTGGCCTGCTGCGTTTACCAACATTTTTTGTGTGTGTTGCTTGAATTTCCAGCATCAGCAGATTTCCTTGCGTCTACATTTGCACTGACATTGGTAACATGGAGGCTAAGCCCCCAATTCTGTTTTGAGTCCTTTAAGCAGCTCATTAACAATTCTCAGTCAATGAAAGTTAGCAATGGAGACACAAGAGACCACAGTTGCTGAATCTGATTGGAGTTTCAACCCAAAACACTGACAATCGCTTTCATTCCACCGACACTGCTCAACGGTCTCTGAGTTCCTCCAGCAGATAGCTGAGTGAAAATGATCACTTGAATTAGAATGTGGAACAGAATACCTTAGAATGATTGAGCCATATGGCAAAGAAGCAATCCCTTTGGTCCATGGCCGCTCTAGTATCTGCCAATGGAGATCCCATTTACCCATAGTAGATCCATAACCTCCTGTGAATTGATGATTCAAGTACTTGTCTAGAAGCTTTTTATGTGTCATGAATGTATTAAATGAAATAAAACTCAGGAAAATCTTAAAAGCATCTCTTTCAGTTCCATCCAATTTACACCAAGGCATATTTACCTTAAGAAACAAGAGAAAATCTGCAGATGCTTGAGAAAATTCTTTTACTTTGACTAGGGGACTTGGGTGCAGGAGAGCTGAGAGCTGATGTCCGATTTGCCAGGTGATCTTCCCCCTTCCTTTCCAGTCCTGATAAAAGGTCTTGGCCCGAAATGTCGATTGTTTATTCCCCACTATAGATGCTGCCTGACTTGCTGGCAGTTGAATGCATGGCTGAGGAGTTGGTTCAGGGAGCAGGGTTTTAGATTTTTGGATCATTTGGATCTCTTCTGGGGAAGGTGGGACCTGTACAGATTGGATGTGTTGCACCTGAACTCGAGGGGAGCAATATCCTTGCAGGTAGGTTTGCTAACAACAGGAATTCTGCAGATGCTGGAAATTCAAGCAACACACATCAAAGTTGCTGGTGAACGCTGCAGGGCAGGCAGCATCTCTAGGAAGAGGTACAGTCGACTGTACCTCTTCCCAGAGATGCTGCCTGGCCTGCTGCGTTCACCAGCAACTTTGAGGTAGGTTTGCTAGCATGGTTCGGGAGGGTTTAAACTAATTTGCGAGGGGGATGGGACCCAGAGCGATAGAGCAGTGAAAGAAGTGCATGGAGTAAAGCCAGATCTAACATATAGAGAGGCTTTGAGAAAAGAGAAGCAGAATAAACGGTGTATAGGTAGTAAGGTAGAAGGACTGAAGTGCGTGTACCTCAATGCAAGAAACATCAGGAACAAAGGTGATGAACTGAGAGCTTGGATACATACATGGAATTATGATGTAGTGGCCATTACAGAGACTTGGCTGGCACCAGGGCAGGAATGGATTCTCAATATTCCTGGATTTCAGTGCTTTAAAAGGGATAGAGAGGGTGGAAAAAGGGGAGGAGGGGTGGCATTACTGGTCAAGGATACTATTACAGCTACAGAAAGGGTGGGTAATGTAGCAGGATCCTCTTTTGAGTCAGTATGGGTGGAAGTCAGGAACAGGAAGGGAGCAGTTACTCTATTGGGGGTATTCTATAGGCCCCCTGGTAGCAGCAGAGATATAGAGGAGCAGATTGGGAGGCAGATTTTGGAAAGGTGCGAAAATAACAGGGTTGTTATCATGGGTGACTTTAACTTCCCTAATATTGATTGGCACCTGATTAGTTCCAAGGGTTTAGATGGGGCAGAGATTGTTAAGTGTGTCCAGGACAGATTCCTGTCACAGTATGTGGACAGTCTGACTAGGGGGAATGCTATACTAGATCTAGTACTAGGTAATGAACTGGGTCAGGTCACTGATCTCTCAGTGGGTGAGCATCTGGGGGACAGTGGCCACTGCTCCCTGGCCTTTAGCATTATCATGGAAAAGGATAGAATCAGAGAGGACAGGAAAACTTTTAATTGGGGAAGGACAAATTATGAGGCTATAAGGCTAGAACTTGCAGGTGTGAATTGGGATGATGTTTTTGCAGGGAAATGTACTATGGACATGTAGTCGATGTTAAAGATAAATTTGTCCCGGTGAGGAAGATAAAGAATGGTAGGGTGAAGGAACCATGGGTGACAAGTGAGGTGGAAAATCTAGTCAGGTGGAAGAAGGCAGCATACATGAGGTTTAGGAAGCAAGGATCAGATGGGTCTATTGAGGAATATAGGGAAGCAAGAAAGGAGCTTAAGAATGGGCTGAGAAGAGCAAGAAGGGGGCATGAGATGGCCTTGGCGAGTAGGGTAAAGGAAAACCCCAAGGCATTCTTCAATTATGTGAAGAAAAAAAGGATGACAGGAGTGAAGGTAGGACCGATTAGAGATAAAGGTGGGAAGATGTGCCTGGAGGCTGTGGAAGTGAGCGAGGTCCTCAATGAATACTCCTCTTCGGTATTCAGCAATGAGAGGGAACTTGATGATGATGAGGACAATATGAGTGAGGTTGATGTTCTGGAGCATGTTGATATTAGGGAGAGGAGGTGTTAGAGTTGTTAAAATACATTAGGACGGATAAGTCCCCGGGGCCTGACGGGATATTCCCCAGGCTGCTCCATGAGGTGAGGGAAGAGATTGCTGAGCCTCTGGCTAGGATCTTTATGTCCTCGTTGTCCACAGGAATGGTACCGGAGGATTGGAGGGAGGTGAATGTTGTCCCCTTGTTCAAAAAAGGTAGTAGGGATAGTCCGGGTAATTATAGACCAGTGAGCCTTACGTCTGTGCTGGGAAAACTGTTGGAAAAAATTCTTAGAGATAGGATCTCTGGGCATTTAGAGAACCATAGTCTGATCAGGGACAGGCAGCATGGCTTTGTGAAGGGAAGATCATGTCTAACAAGTCTGATAGAGTTCTTTGGGGAGGTGACCAGGCATATAGATGAGGGTAGTGCAGTGGATGTGATCTACATGGATTTTAGTAAGGCATTTGACAAGGTTCCACATGGTAGGCTTATTCAGAAAGTCAGAAGGCATGGGATCCAGGGAAGTTTGGCCAGGTGGATTCAGAATTGGCTTGCCTGCAGAAGGCAGAAGGTCATGGTGGAGGGAGTACATTCAGATTGGAGGATTGTGACTAGTGGTGTCCCACACGGATCTGTTCTGGGACCTCTACTTTTCGTGATTTTTATTAACAACCTGGATGTCGGGGTAGAAGGGTGGGTTGGCAAGATTGCAGACAACACAAAGGTTGGTGGTGTTGTAGATAGTGTAGTGGATTGTCAAAGATTGCAGAGAGACATTGATAGGATGCAGAAGTGGGCTGAGAAGTGGCAGATGGAGTTCAACCCAGAGAAGTGTGAGGTGGTACACTTTGGAAGGACAAACTCCAAGGCAGAGCACAAAGTAAATGGCAGGATACTTGGTAGTGTGGAGGAGCAGAGGGATCTGGGGGTACATGTCCACGGATCCCTGAAAGTTGCCTCACAGGTAGATCGGGTAGTTAAGAAAGCTTATGGGGTGTTAGCTTTCATAAGTCGAGGGATAGAGTTTAAGAGTTGCGATGTAATGATGCAGCTCTATAAAATTCTGGTTGGGCCACAATTGGAGTACTGTGTCCAGTTCTGGTTGCTTCACTGTAGGAAGGATGTGGAAGCATTGGAAAGGGTACAGAGGAGATTTACCAGGATGCTGCCTGGTTTAGACAGTATGCATTATGATCAGAGATTAAGGGAGCTAGGGCTTTACTCTTTGGAGAGAAGGAGGAAGAGAGGAGACATGATAGAGGTGTACAAGATAATAAGAGGAATAGATAGAGTGGATAGCCAGTGCCTATTCCCCAGGGCACCACTGCTCAATACAAGAGGACATGGCTTTAAGGTAAGGGGTGGGAAGTTCAAGGGGGATATTAGAGGAAGGTTTTTTACTCAGAGAGTGGTTGGTGCGTGGAATGCACTGCCTGAGTCAGTGGTGGAGGCAGATACACTAGTGAAGTTTAAGAGACTACTAGACAGGTATATGGAGGAATTTAAGGTGGGGGCTTATATGGGAGGCAGGGTTTGATGGTTGGCACGACGTTGTGGGTCAAAGGGCCTGTACTGTGCTGTACTATTCTATGTTCTATGTTCTATGTTCCTCCAGCATTTTGTGTGTCTTGATCATGATTTCCAGCATCTGCTGAATTTCCTGTGTTTTAAGATATATTTTTAAAGTCCTGATTTCTCTGCTGAATTCCAATGTTACAGAAGTCTACTGTAGTTAAAGGAAGGGAATGACTCACACCCCTCTGTGGCAGGATGCCAGGAGAGCTTACCCAGGCTGGAACTTTAGAGAGAAGGATCAAGGATCAAGGATCAACTTTATTCGCCATATACATTTACATGTATTAGGAATTTCCTGCGCTGCATTGGCATGACATGCAACAAAAAACAACAGCATTAACAATTACAAAGAATAAAGAAATATATCAAAATAAAGTTAGAGATTAAAGTACAGATATGGAATAAAATATGCATAGATGCATAATTACAATGCAAACAACATTATAAAAAGTGGTTTATAGTCTTTACAGTGCAAAGGGGTAATAGATAGAGCGGATAACTGCTTGATGTGAAGTTTTTGTTTTAATAGCCCTATAGCACTTTCCAGAGGTGAGTTTTTGGAAAAGGCAGTTTGCAGAGTGTAATGATTTTTCTGACTTCACTTCTTCATCCTCGACACATACAAGCCCTGCAGTGATGGTGGACTGTAGCCAATGACCTTTTCTGCAGACCTGACAAGTTTGCCGTCGTTTTCGTATATTGTGAGGGGATGGTGCACTAAGCCAGGTAGTAATGGCTGCTGTGTAAATGAACTCTATGATGACCTTCTATAATGACCCAGTATGTTCTGCTGAAGATACCACCAACTGTCACAAGAAGTATATCCTCTGCCAAGCCTTTTTATTAATAAAGAAGAAATGGTTCTCCCACATGAGGTGTGGTGAAATAATGTTGTTTTGAACGTTGAAGCACCATGAGTGATAATGAGTTCAAAGCTTTTTTCTCAGGCAAAGTCAACAATAAGGCTGAAACCAGGGACAATTTAACAGACCATTTGGCTTCTGCCATGCCAAACTTGTTAAATTGAATAAATTAAAACATAAGAGAATGTTACTGCCCTGTCAGTGCAGATCCATGCAGATATGATGTTTTCCATGACTGGAGTATCTCAGCCTAGTAGCACAGTCTTAAAAATAAGGGACTGGTCGTTCAGGACTGAGAGAGTTCTTCACTTACAGAAAAGTGATTCTGTTAATTTCTCTGCCCAAGATCAAGATCTTCTTCTCGTGGAAAAGTCCAAAATAAAGGGACACCAGTTTGGACTTAATGTGAGGGAGTTTAAAGCAGGTGCTGGAAGGCACTTTTCCATAAAAAGGGTGTCAGGAATTTGCTTCCCAAAACACAGAGATTGACAGATTTTAGGGTATTAGGGAATCAGGGGACACGAAGTTCGTGCAGGAAAGAAATGCTAATCTTATTAAGTGACCAGTAACATGTGAAGGAGCAAGTAACTTAATACTGTTTCTATTACTATGTTTTGACATCCTTGTGTCTCTATTTGGCACCCAGTTCTTCACCTTAAGCCTTCATATACTCCATCGCTTATGCATGTTGCCTCAGAGTACAGGAGCTGCAAAATGCACCACAATCTCCTCAGGCCTTGACTATATTCAGTCTCCCTTTGACCAGTATGAAGAAGTGTGGTGGTAGTTGTCCATTGTGTCAGGTGATGCCAGGAAACCTGTGCAGGAGAGTTTTAAAGTGGAAAATCCATTGCACTGGGCCAGTTCCACTCTCTCGATCTCAGAATTCCAGATCCAATGGTACGAACAAGCGTCACAAACTGGGGTCTTCCCTGGTTGCAGTGGATGGACATAATGTCTTCTGTGACTTGTCATGTCGTTCGATCTCCACAGAGCATTGCAGAACCACCTCCTGGCCCTCCTGGCCATTGGATCTTACTGTAGATCTTATCTGCCCTGTCCTTCAGGGCTGACTTCACATGCCGGGACAGGCATGTCCCTACCTCACCAGGGTGTGAGACTGTCAGCTACCCTCATGTGGTTTAGCCCGCCTGTTGAAGCAGTTTCCTAGGGTGATGCATGCAAACAGCTACTTGGAGCCACAGATCAGAGAGCTGGGGTGTATGGGGTGTATGGGGTGTCCAAGGGAGGGGTAGCACCTCTGGTGAAGGGGCTTGTCACTTCTGACTCACTTTTGGTCCCCACCGGACTCTCATGAAGGAGCACTACAATTAAATTTGTAGTGCATCCACAGTTGTGACACCACTCTCCAGAAGACAAGTACTGCAGTCATCTACAGACTCACCTCCAGTTCACACACCAAACCTAGTTGGAAATAAGAGTAACACACACAAATGCTGGTGAACTCAGCTAGCTAGGCAGCATCTATGGAAATGAGTAAACAGTCAATGTTTTGGGCTGAGACCCTTCATCGGGACTGGAAATAAAGAGAAGTCAGAGTGGGGGGAGGGGAGGAATAAGTACAAGGTGGTAGATGGTGTGAGACCAGGGGAAGGGGAGAGGGTGAAATAAAGAGCTGGAAAGTTGATTGGTGAAAGAGATAAAGGGCTGGAGAAGGGGGAATCTGATAGGAGAGGATAGAAGACTGTGGAAGAGAGGAAAGGAGGAAGAGCACCAGTTGGAAAAATATTGCAACACACACAACATGCCGGAGGAGCTCAGTGGGTCAAGTTATATCTATGGAGGGAAATAAACAGTTGATGTTTTGCAGCATCTGTAGAGTTGCTGCAAATATATTCCGCTACCTTAATAATTGCAGGGTCTAAATCCTGGAACATGCCGTGCCTTCAGGTGACTACAGCAATTGTCCAATGTAATCAGGGACTGATAGTAAATTCCCGCCTTGCCAGTGAGAGCTAATTCCCATAAAGGAATATAGAAATTATCTTACTGTATAATCACCTTCTCTGGCAAAGCCTAACACGCGAACAATAAGGTATCTCCCTCTTGGGACACCTGGAAACCATTCAGCTCTGTCAATATGAATGAGCTTAAAACTGGGAAGATTATCATCTTGTAAGCATTTCATGTCAGCTAGTGGACTATCTTTGCAATGATGAAGAGATTAGACACTCTGCAGAACAGACCTGTTACAGGAAGTTTCTAAGGCAGACTGAGATGTAAAGATATCAGAGACACATCAGATCCGAGAGTAGAATATTTGAGAAGCAAGATGTGAAGATTACATGGTCAGGTGCAGAGAGTAATGATCTTTTCATGTGGGAATATTGTTTGAAGATGCTTGGTAAGATGATTATCAGACACTAATAGAAAGCAAATTAACCCCAGAAACTTAATCCACCCAAAGGTACATGGAGCTTAGAAAAATAGAGGGCTATGGGTAACCTCAGGTAATTACTAAGTTAAGGACATGTTTGGTACAGCTTTGTGGGCCGAAGGGCCTGTATTATGCTGTAGGTTTTTTTTTTATGTTTCTATGTTTCTAATCCCACCAGCAGCCTATCAATCATGCCATAAATAATTTGGTTAATTCAGATGCGGAATGTATTGATGAGCTGAGACTGGGAATGGATGTGAATTTTATTGATATGATTACAGGATAATTTGGATAGATTAAGATCCTCTGATGGAAAAGTCCAAAACAAAGGGACAACACCATGAACTTAAAGAGAGTTCGAGTTCATGTTTATTGTCATTCAGCAATGCACACCGTCAAACAAGACGACATTCCTCCAGACCAAGGTACACGAAACAGTGCATCTAACTCACACATAACCCGTAAGGTAATATTACCACAAAAAAACTAACAATAATAAGGTGCGTATACAATATAAGTTTAAAAATAAATGTTATAAAGGTACTGACACTTCATACGTGATGAAATCTGGGTGGTGGCAAGGACGTCAGTAGTCTTACAGCCTAAGGAAAGAAGCTGCTTCCCATCCTGACAGTTCTAGTCCAAATGCTATAGTACATCCTGCCCGCTGGTAGAGGGAAAAGGAGATTGTGGGACGGATGTGAGAGATTATTGATAATGCTAAGGGCCCTGCATATGCAGCGCTGCTGATAAATATCTCCAACTGGTGGAAGAGAGATCCTGATGATCTTCTCAGCAGTCCTTGCATTCCTTGTAGGTGTCCTTGTAGGGTAGCAGACACCAACAGAATCAACAAACTCATTCGTAAGGCCAGTGATGTTGTGGGGATGGAACTGGACTCTCTGACGGTGGTGTCTGAAAAGAGGATGCTGTCCAAGTTGCATGCCATCTTGGACAATGTCTCCCATCCACTACATAATGTACTGGTTGGGCACAGGAGTACATTCAGCCAGAGACTCACTCCACCGAGATGCAACACAGAGCGTCATAGGAAGTCATTCCTGCCTGTGGCTATCAAACTTTACAACTCCTCCCTTGGAGGGTCAGACACTCTGAGCCAATAGGCTGGTCCTGGACTTATTTCCTGGCATAATTTACATATTACTATTTAATTATTTATGATGCAACTGTAACGAAAACCAATTTCCCCCGGGATCAATAAAGTATGACTATGACTATGTTCAGAAACTAATCGAAAGTAAACTACAGGAGCCCGGGAAAACATGTCAAATTAACTTTCACGTACGATGTGGTTCTGTAATGACGTACGTCATTCACGTACTTTTTACATATAATCCATAATAAATTATGTGAACAAAGAATACTTAATCAAACAATACATTTACAATACTGCTCAAGTATTCCTGAAATATGAAATGCACAACAGCAGGGATTTGTGGTTGGATAGCTTGCCATCCCTGTTCCAGACAGTGATCCAGAACCTTTCCACAAAAAGGGGTGTTGGACAATGGGAAAATGGACAGATTGGACTAGTTTTGATGGGCTTCTTGGTTGGGTGGACTAATTGGGCTGAAGGACCTGTTTCTGTGTCTTATTTGTCCCCTTTTGGCTCATATGATTCGAAGCCTTTCTTTTCCATTTACCTTTTAACTGTTGTTATTAAAGAGATACAGTAGTGGCATTTAAGAAGCATTTAGACAAGCACATGGACATACAGAGCTGGAAGGATATGGATCATGTACAGGTAGATAGGTTTGGCTTAATTTGGCTTTATTGTCAGTAAAGGCGTCATGAGCCGAGGAGCCTGATCCAGCATACTCTGGAGTTGAAATTTCATTTATACAGGAAAGATTTGAGTGGGAGGGCCCCTTTCATCACCAGCCAAGTGAGGCCTTGTGCTTGTTGGTGAGTTCTGGCAATGAGGTATTCTACCAGATGACTGGACAGTTTGCACAAGGAACCAGCCCAAAGCACCTATACACACCCTACTCCACAGAGTCTGCAGGGTGCTCTGTGCTGACCATTGCCTGATAGAGTTGTGGTCAAAGGCCCACATCTCGCAGCTGATCAGCAACCAGCAGAAGGCACAGGGTGTTGTGCCAGGTTTCTGCGAGGTCTTGGAAACACGTCTCTCTTTCTTTACACTCAGTGACCACTTTATTAGGAACGCTATTTTGTTTAGCTGTATTCATGTGTATGGTTGAATGACAATTAAACTTATCAAATCAGCCAATCATGTGGCTAAAAATCAATGCTTAAAAGTACGTAGACATAGTCAAGACATTCAGTTGTCATTCAGATCAAACATCAGGATGGGGAAGAAATATGACCTAAGTGACTTTGACCATGTTAAAGCCAGATAGTGTGGCTTGAATATTTTTGGAAATGATTTCCAGGGGTTTTCATGTACAATAGTCTCTAGAGTTTAAAGAGAGTGGTGTGAAAGACGAAAAATATTCAGTGAGCGGCAGTTCTATGGGGAAAAATCACCTTGTTAATGAGAGAGGTCAGAGGAGAATGGCCATATTGGTTCAAGCTGACAGGAAGGTGACAGTAACTCAAGCAATCACATATTACGACACTGGTGTGCAGAAGAGCATCCCTGAATGCACAACATGTTGAACCTTGAAGTGGATAAGCTACAGCAGCAGAAGACATAGCGGTGACTTTATTAGGTAGAGGAGGTATCTAATATAGTTTCCACTGAGTGTATAACGCCTCAACAATCACTTTTATTGTCGATTCCATTTGCGCTTTTGTTCCTGGAAACAAATCCTGAGTTCTAAGCAAAGTGCCAGTGTTCCACATAAACAGTAAGGAGGTTACCCTGTAGGTTGAACCATTGTTCGTAGTACATAAAGCATGCTTACATGAATCGGTGTAACTCAAAACTGTATAACTGAGCGTCTGATTTATAAGGATTAGCAAATGAAACTAATCTTGCTCAGTCAGCTTCACTAGACAGGTTTATTTTCTGCCGACACAAGAAGCTGCAAGTTAGAGCCACAAACTATCCGCAGGAGGGACTCAGCTGGCCAAGCAGCATCTGTGGGAGGGAAGGAATTGTCGACGTTTCAGGTCAAAACCCTGCATCAGGTAGGTTTTTTTTTATGACTGCATGTTTCCCCATGATCACGAGAGGGAAGAACCAAGTCATTGACATAATGATAATTAAAAATGGCTCCATTGGGATGGAGCACCAAACACCATTTTACTGCTGATGACAGAAGGTGAATGACTGCGTGCATCAGCGCACTGCTGGAAACTGTATCATCAATTTGCGTGACATGTGGCTCATGGAATTGGGCTACATATATATATATTTTTTTGCTCACTATTTTGAATCTGCCGTGCATGTTTTGCACCTTGGCTCCAGAGGAACAGTGTCTCTGTTTTGCTGTATTCATGTAGCATAGAAACACAGAAAACATACAGCACAATACAGGCCCTTCGGCCCACAATGTTGTGCTGAACATGCACTTACTTTAGAAATTACCATAGGTAACCCATAGTCCTCTATTTTTCTAAGCCCCATGTACCTATCCAGGAGTCTCTTAAACGACTGTATTGTATGGTTGAATGATAATTAAACTTGAATTTGATTTGATGTGAATTTTGATGAACTCTCAACATTAAGCTTGTTGAGTGCAGCAAATAAAACTGGGTTACATTTTAAAAATTTATTTAGAGATACAATATGGTAATAGGCCCTTCTGGCTCAATGAGCCACACCACCCGATTACACCCATGTAATCAATTAACCTACTAACCCATACGTCTGCAATGTGAGAGGAAACTGGATAACCCGAGTCAGTCCACACGGTCACAGGGAGAACGTACAAATTCCTTACTGACAGCAACGGAAATTGAATGGGGGTCGCTGGCGCTGTAAAGCATTACACTAACCACTACGCTATCCTGCTTTCAGAGTAGGTTACAAGGTTTGCACAATGTCATGCAATGAAGGGTGGACATTGTGCTGTTCTTTTCTACATTCAGTTCTCCGTGTCCTATATTCTAAGATTCTACAACATAGAAGATAATTCACCCAGCTGTTCCGTGCTGGCATTCAGACCATTTGAATAGTTTAAATTAGATTTGCCATTCCCACTCTCATTCCCCTCCAGCTCCCCCCTGTCGTCCACATTTTTGATTCTGGGATAACTTACATTTCAAGCACAAACCCTGCAAAGGGCTCAAAACTCTTTTTCATACGAGATATTCAACTTCCCTTTTGTTCTAAATCTTACCGAGTTAATCATATGTCTGCACTACCTCACTTTTGTCTCTTTAACAAATGGAATTAGCCTTCTTGCCTTGACACTGCCACACGTACTTTGAATTACTCTAAGTGGAATTTGAATTATTCAGACACCTTGGCAGTGTAAGTACACTGTACGCTCCTGTGTCATTTCAATTGTAAATTAGTATTCACTCCAATTCAGAAGTCAAACAATACAGTACCTTGAAAAGTTGACAGCAGTTGAAAAATTGGCATTGCTGGTGTGATTTGTTGAGTTTATTTTTTGAGCAGAAATGTGACTGTTTTAGACATTATGCCTGTCTTACATTTCACAAACATGCCAAGTTTTCACATCTCGGATTTCAATCTCAGATTTACACCTGAGCTGCTGTGAATCATTGAGCTATGTACAGACAATAAGATGCCATAAGACCCAGCAGCGATCAGATAGGGTGTAGCACCCATCTGAAAGGACACACCATCTATCAGAAAAAGGCCCAGCACCATTCAAGAAAGGCTCAGCACCCATTAGAAAGGACAGAACACCTATCAAACAGGGTACAGCACCCATCGGAGAGGGCATAGTACCCAGCAAACAGGGCACAACAGCCACCAAACAGGGCCAGGCATCCATCAAACAAGGCTCAAAACCTATCACCCAGCACAAAAGGCAGTGCACCCAACAAGAGGGCCCAGCACCCATTGTAAAGAGCACAGCACCTGATAAATTTGGCCTAGCACCCATCAAACAGGGACCAGCTCCCATCAGAAAGGGCACGGCACCTGAAAAAACTCAGCACATCACGTAAGAAACACTGCTTTCAACATACAGAGCACAGCATCTTAAAAACTGTGGACAGCAACAAACTAACTCAACATTGATAAAATGGCACAGAAAGATACCGACCCAGTGCTGCCAAATGTGAATAGCGTAGCTGAGTGAAAGGTCAGCATAGATGCCTCTATGCCATGTTGCTCTCCACGACCCCTGACCTTTTTTGGAAGTGTTGAAAGGGACATCAAATGTAATTTATTTTTATTTTGAAGAGAATAAAAGGTAGCTCCCTCCACACAAACCAAAGGCAATGTATTGAAAGGCAATGTACTGAAAAGAGGATGCTGTCCAAGTTGCATGCCATCTTGGACAATGTCTCCCATCCACTACATAATGTACTGATTGGGCACAGGAGTACATTCAGCCAGAGACTCATTCCACCGCGATGCAACACAGAGCGTCATAGGAAGTTATTCCTGTCTGTGGCCATCAAACTTTACAACTCCTCCCTTGGAGGGTCACCCTGAGCCAATAGGCTGGTCCTGGACTTATTTCCCGGCATAATTTACATATTACTATTTGATTATTTATGGTTTATTACTATTTAATTATTTATGGTGTAACTGTAATGAAAACCAATTTCCCCTGGGATCAATAAAGTATGACTATGACTACGACTTCTCTTAACAAATCCTTGACACAAGACAAAGAATGTGGAGTGAGGGCCTTATTTTATTGGACTGCCCAAGAATGTTGACTGAAAAAAAAATCTGCTGGGAGCTGTGTTTTACGTCATGTCCAATGATGTGAAAAACTCATGTTTAAACTTTTCATTATCAGTGTTCAATTTTTAATGGCTATCATGTTAGATAATGTAGTATGAACTCTTGTTCCTCTCTCATGACATAAATCAATATTTTAAAATTCATTTTTCAGGATCTGGGAGTCAGTAATAATGTCAGCATTTATTACTCATCCCTAATTGCCCTTAAGAAGGTGCCTGAGACTCCCTCTGAGCATGTTGGCTCGCTGATCAGCTCCAGATATTTGCATGGAATTACATGGAATTTTACAATTTGGGAAGTTGTAATTACTTCAGTGTTTCCCAGTGGTTCAGTGGTTTGAGAACTACTTCAGTGCTTTGCAAACTTTTTTTTTGGGTTACCGCCTCTTTGGCTCCCAGGCAACATTCCCAGTGGCCCCTCTCCCTTTCCAAGCCATTACATAAAAGCTATAAGGAAGTTTGATTTATGATGGCGAATGAATGAAAATAGGAACTGCAAATTCAAAGCAGTGATAAATAATTGCAAAAAAAAATTCTATTCTATTTAAAGCTGCAAATAAATTATTTCTTCACTTATTTACAGTAAACTAATTTTCGTCAACAATTTTAAAGCATATATTTTAGTCCAAATATTCACTCCTTCTTTGCCTTTTCACCTTTCAATGAAATGGATGGGCTTGGTGCAGATGTGAATCCTGAGCTGTAATCAGTAAGCAGCTGGTTATGTACGTATATATTGCTCCAAAGCTGAGTAAAAAGCTAGTGAGTTAGCTTAGAGTTGTTCTTAAGTTAATTTATTTTTTTCATGTTTAATTTTTGAGCTATTTTTAATTTTGTTAACCATTTAAATTCATTTCAACAGTTTTTGAAGCATTAATTATCAAAAGGAGGTTAAGATAGTCTGAGGTCTCAGTATCATTATGATGAAAGATCCTCCACCACAAATGTTAACTCAATTTCTCTTCCCAAAGAGTTGGGTCTTCACAACATTTTCTCTTTTTATTTCAGGTATCCATCATCTGCAGTGTATTTTTAAATTTAAATTTATTGAATGTCCCTTTCAAAGTGAGACTTTTCCAAAGTGTTTCACCATCAATGAAATCATCGTGTAGGGTAGCCATTGTAATAATATAAATAGTACAAAACAGAGAATATGATAACTTAGTTTTTTGGCTGCCCAATTAAATCATGGCTCATTAGTAAGAGCAAATAAAATTAAGGCAGGACCAAGTGGCCACTGGTGGAGTGGAGCAGGCCAGCTTTGGCAAGAAAAGGCTTGGGTGAGATAAGTATCTGGCAAGTTTCTTCTTCTTCATTCTTCAACTGCTAGTGAACAGTTAGAGCAGTGAGAATTGCTCCAGGGGTTGTGTTGTGTCCTTTGTCTGAGATGCGGGAATTCTGGGACACCTCCAGCCTCCAGAATAACCACATCTGTACTAGGTGCACGGAGCAGCAGCTCCTCAGAGAATGTGCTAAGGAACTGGAGCTGCAGCTCGATGAGCTTCGGCTCATATGGGAGAATAAGGAGGTGATAGATAGGAGCTACAGGGAGGTGGTTATCCCCAAGTTACGGAAGGCAGGTATCTTGGTGACCATCAGGAGAGGGAAAGGGAATATAGCCAGCCATTATACAATACGCTTGTGGTCTTCCCCCTCAATAATAAGAATACTACTTTGAATACCATTGAGGGGGATGACCTACCAGAGGGGAGGCGCAGTTACTGGGTCTCTGGAACTG
The DNA here is from genome assembly GCF_963921235.1 of Mobula hypostoma. Classification (NCBI taxonomy): domain Eukaryota; kingdom Metazoa; phylum Chordata; class Chondrichthyes; order Myliobatiformes; family Myliobatidae; genus Mobula; species Mobula hypostoma. The sequence goes on from NC_086110.1 coordinate 64,000,081, forward strand.
AGTCTGGTGCTGTGGCTCAGAAGGGAAGGAGGGACAAGAGGACTGCAGTAGTTATAGGAGATTCCATAGTTGGAGGAGTAGATACGTGGATGCGATAGAGACATTTGGGTGGTATGTTGCCTCCAGGATCAGGGACGTCTCAGATTGGATCTGCAACATTCTAAGGTGGAGGGGCGAGCAGGAAGATGTCTTGGTACATTTGGCACCAATGATATAGGTAGGGAAAAGGAGGATGTCCTGAGAGAAAATTTAGGGAGTTAAGTACCAAGCTGAAATGTAGGATTTCCAGGGTAGTAATCTCTGGATTGTTGCTTGTTCCAAGTGCCAATGAGGGTAAGAATAGGTTGATTTAGCCGATGAATGTGTGGCTGAGGGACTGTTGTAGGGAACAGGAGTTCAGATTTCTAGATCATTGGGATCTCTACTGGGGACGGTATGATCTTACAAGAGGGGCGGGTTACCCCTGTACCTGAGAGGGACCAATATCCTTGTGCACAGGTCTGCTAGAACTGTTAGGGGCCGGGCTTTAAACTAATTTGGCAGGAGGATGGGAACCTAGGAGAGGATGGGGCAATTGGTGTACAAGCAGAGGCAGTGTGTAGTGAGACTGTCAAAAATGAAGGGCAGATGATAGGGCAAAATTGCAGTAGGTAACAGGGCGATAAAATTGAAAAGTGTGACAAATACGGGGCAGAAGGTGTGATATTTGAATGCATGCAGTATAGAAACATAGAAACATAGAAAATAGGTGCAGGAGTAGGCCATTCGGCCCTTCGAGCCTGCACCGCCATTTATTATGATCATGGCTGATCATCCAACTCAGAACCCCACCCCAGCCTTCCCTCCATACCCCCTGACCCCCGTAGCCACAAGGGCCATATCTAACTCCCTCTTAAATATAGCCAATGAACTGGCCTCAACTGTTTCCTGTGGCAGAAAATTCCACAGATTCACCACTCTCTGTGTGAAGAAGTTTTTCCTAATCTCGGTCCTAAAAGGCTTCCCCTCTATCCTCAAACTGTGGCCCCTTGTTCTGGACTTCCCCAACATCGGGAACAATCTTCCTGCATCTAGCCTGTCCAATCCCTTTAGGATTTTATACGTTTCAATCAGATCCCCCCTCAATCTTCTAAATTCCAACGAGTACAAGCCCAGTTCATCCAGTCTTTCTTCATATGAAAGTCCTGCCATCCCAGGAATCAATCTGGTGAACCTTCTTTGTACTCCCTCTATGGCAAGGATGTCTTTCCTCAGATTAGGGGACCAAAACTGCACATAATACTCCAGGTGTGGTCTCACCAAGGCCTTGTACAACTGCAGTATTACCTCCCTGCTCCTGTACTCGAATCCTCTCGCTATAAATGCCAGCATACCATTCGCCTTTTTCACCGCCTGCTGTACCTGCATGCCCACTTTCAATGACTGGTGTATAATGACACCCAGGTCTTGTTGCACCTCCCCTTTTCCTAATCGGCCACCATTCAGATAATAATCTGTTTTCCTATTTTTACCACCAAAGTGGATAACTTCACATTTATCCACATTAAATTGCTTCTGCCATGAATTTGCCCACTCACCCAACCTATCCAAGTCACCCTGCATCCTCTTAGCATCCTCCTCACAGCTAACACTGCCACCCAGCTTCGTGTCATCCGCAAACTTGGAGATGCTGCATTCAATTCCCTCATCCAAGTCATTAATATATATTGTAAACAACTGGGGTCCCAGCACTGAGCCTTGCGGTACCCCACTAGTCACCGCCTGCCATTCTGAAAAGGTCCCGTTTATTCCCACTCTTTGCTTCCTGTCTACTAACCAATTCTCCACCCACAGCAATACCTTACCCCCAATACCGTGTGCTTTAAGTTTGCACACTAATCTCCTGTGTGGGACCTCGTCAAAAGCCTTTTGAAAATCCAAATATACCACATCCACTGGTTCTCCCCTATCCACTCTACTAGTTACATCCTCAAAAAATTCTATGAGATTCGTCAGACATGATTTTCCTCTCACAAATCCATGCTGACTTTGTCCGATGATTTCACCGCTTTCCAAATGTGCTGTTATCACATCCTTGATAACTGACTCCAGCCGTTTCCCCACCACCGACGTTAGGCTAACCGGTCTATAATTCCCCAGTTTCTCTCTCCCTCCTTTTTTAAAAAGTGGGGTTACAGAATAAAGTAGATTATCTTGTAGCACAGTTTGCGGTTGGCAGGTATGATGTTGTGGGCATCATTGAGTCATACCTGAAAGAAGATTGTAGTTGGGAGCTTAACATCCAAGGATACACATTTTTTTGAAAGGACAGGCAGGTAGTGACTGGGGGTCGGGGGGGGGGATGCAGTGGATTAATGTGGGTGGCACTGCTGGTAAAAGATGTAATCTATTCCTTAGAAAGCGGTGACATAGTATCTGAAGCTATAGAAACTTTGTGGGTCGCGTTACTAAACTGCAAGGGTAAAAAAAACACAGGATGGGTGTTACATACAGACCTCTAAACAGCAGGCAGGATGTGGTCTACAAATTACAGCGGAAGATAGAAAAAGCATGTCAAAATGGCAATGTTACTTTAATCATGGGGGATTTCAATATGCAGATAGATTGGGAAAAGCAAGTTGGTGCTGGATCTCAAGAGAGAGAAGTTGTGGAATACCTCCGTATTGGCTTTTTAGAGCAGCTTGTGGTTGAGTCCATGGGGGTATCAGCGATTTGAGATTGGGTGCTGTGTAATGAAGCAGATTTGATTACAGGGATTAAAGTAAATGAACCCTTAGAAGATCATATTATGATAGAATTCACCCTGTAATTTGAGAGGGAGAAGCTAAAGACAAATCTATCAGTATTAAGGTAGACAAAAGGGAGTTACAGAGGTATGAGAGAGGAACTGACCAAAATTCTTTGAAAAGGGACACTAACAGGGATGACAGCAGGGCAGAAATGGCTAGAGTTTCTGGGAGCAATAAAAAGGTGCAGGATAGATACATCCCAAAGATGTAGTATTCCAAAGGCAGGAAATCGCAACTGTGGTTGACAAAGGAAGTCAAAGCCAACATAAAAGTCAAAGAGGGGGCATATAATACAGCAAAAATTAGTGGGAAGTTAGAGAATTGGGAAGCTTTTAAAACCCAACAGAAGCAAACTAAAAAAAGTTGTAAGGAGAGAAAAGATGAAATATATAGTAAGCTAGCCAATGATATCAAAGGTTTTTTTTTCAGATGTACAGTATAAAGAGTAAAAGAGAGGCAAGAATAGACAATGAAAATGATGCAGGAGATCGTAGCGCAATTGTAGTAATGAGGGACAACGAAATGGCAAACAAACTGAATAAGTATTTTGCATCAGTATTTACTGTGGAAAACACTAGCAGTATGCCAGATACTCGAGAATGTCAGGGGGCAGGACAGATTAGGAGAACGGACAAAGGAGTAACGTATGGAATACAGTTGTGAGAAAATTCAAAATTCTAGGGAGCAAAGGGATTTTGGAGACCTCGTGCAGGATTTCTTAAAGTTTAATCTGTAGGTGGAGTTCGTAGTAAGGAAGGCAAGTGAAACATTAGTATTTATTTCAAGGGGACTAGAGCACAGGAGCAAAGGTGTAATGCAAAGGCTTTATAAAGCACTGGTGAGGCATCACTTGGAGTAGCATGAGCAGTTTTGGGCTCCTCATCTAAGAAAGAAGGTGCTGACATTAGCAAGGGTTCAGAGGAGGTTCATGAGAATTTTTCAATGAATTAAATGATTATCTTATGAGGAGTGTTTGATGGCTTTGTGCCTTTACTTCCTGGAACTTAGAAGGATAAGGGGGATCTCATTGAAACCTATTGAATGTTGAAAGGCCTAGATAGAGTGAATGTGGATAGGAAGTTTCCTGTTATGGGTGAGTTCCGGTCCAGAGAGCATAATCTCAGAATGGAGGAATGTCCACTTAGAATGGAAATGAGGAGGAAATTCTTTAGCTAAACTGTGGTGAATCTGTGGAATTCATTACTATGGATGGCAGTGGAGGCCAGGTCACTGGTTATATTTAAACTGGAGGTTGATGGGTTTTTGATTAGTCAGAGTCTGAAAGGTTATTGGGAGAAGGCAGAAGAATAGGGCTGATAGGAAAATGGATCAGCATGATGAAATGGTGGAGCAGACCTGATGGGCCGAATTGTCTAATTCTGCTCCTTACAGTCTACAATACAGCTATCACCTACACACAGTAATACACACAAAATCTGGTGGGACTCAGCAAGTCCACCAGCATCTATGGAGAGGAATTTTATCATCAAGACCATTGAGTCTACACTTCCATTCCATCATGGCTGATTTATTATTCCTCTCAACCTCATTCTCCTGTCTTCTCCCCATAACCTTTAACACCCTAACTAATCAAGACCCTCTCCACCTTGGCTTTTAATAGACTCAATGACTTGACCTCCACAGCCATCTGTGGTAATGAATTCCACAGATTCACCACCCTCTGGCTAAAGAAATTCCTCCTCACCTCTGTTCTACATGGATTACCTCGATTCTGAGGCTCTGCCCTCTGGTCCTAGATTCATCTGATATAGGGAGCACCACTCTCCATATTTACTCTATCTACAACTTTCAATAAAGATAGGTTTCAATGAGATCCCTCCTCATTCTTCTAAATGCCACTGAATACAGGCTCAGAGTCATCATACGTTAACCCTTTTATTCTCCAAAATGTGTCCTTGATTTGAAAGGTGCTCGTTAGTTAAATGTAGAACAAATAGTTGGAGATCCTTGCAAACTGTGTAGCAAAGCAAACATAAGGACCTGAGAAATAGGCTTTTGGAGCATGATCCAACACTTACCAATTATGTGGGACCTCTGCTTTGCCATAAAAACTGAAGCTACCTGGTGGCCAAACATTTAATTCTGATTCCCATTTCTATTCCAATATTTTGGCCCATGGCCTCTTGTGCCAAGGTGAGGTCACCCTTGGGGTGTAGAAGCAACATCTTAGATTCCGTCTATGTAGCTTCCAAGGTGATGGCATGAATATCGGTTTCTCCTTCTGGTAAAAAAATGTTTCCCTCCCCATCTTCTCTTCTTCTTTTCCCCATTCTGGTTTCCTACCTCTTCTCACCTGCCTATCGCCTCCCCTTGGGACACCACCTCCTTCCCTTTCTCCTATTGTTCACGCTCCTCGCCAATCAGATTCCTTCCTCTCCAGCCCTTTACCTTTTCTACTCACCTGGCTTCACCTATGACCATCCAGCTATCATCCTTCCCCTTGCCCCACCTGTTTTATTCTGGCATCTTTCCCCTTCCTTTCCAGCCCTGAAGAAGGGGCTCAGCCCGAAACCTCAACTGTTTATTCATTTCCAGAGATATTACCTGACCTGCTGAGTTCATCAGCAGTTTTTTTTGCTCCACTTACAATAATAATTCATCAATTCCATTTTAATTCTCTCCATATTCCCATTAACTTCCACCCGGATTCTAAACTCACTTGGAAATGAGGGGCAGTTTTTAGTGCCCTATTAACCCACCAACCCACATGTCATTAGGATCTGGGATGAAACCCACACAGGCTCAAGGAAAACATGCAAACTCCACACACACATCTCCCAAGGCCAGGATTGAACCTGGGTCTCTGGCGCTGAGAAGCAGTGGCTCTATCAGCTGCACCAATTGGGCTGCCCAAATTTAATACTTAATGGAGAGTAAAATTAAATTTCTCCTGAGATGACAGCTATTTAGCAGAGGGTTCAGTGGAGGTTCACAAAAATGATTCCAGGATTGAATGGCTTGTCATATGAAGAGCATTTGATGCCTCTGGGCCTGTGTTCACTGGAATTCAGAAGAATGCCCTCATTGAAACCAATTGAATGGTGAAAGGCCTTGACAGAGTGGATGTGGAGAGGATGTTTTCTTTGGTGGGAGAGTCTAAGACCAAAGGACACAGCCTTAGAATAGAGGGGCATCCTTATAGAACAGGGATGAGAAGGGATTTCTTAAGCCTGAGAGTGGTAAATCTGTGGAATTTTTTGCCACAGGCAGCTGTGGAGGCTAAGTTTTTAGGTATATTTAAATCAGAGGTTGATAGATTCTTGATTGGTCAGGGCATGAAGGGATATGGGGAGAAGGCAGGAGATTGGAGCTGAGAGGAAACTTGGATCAGCCATGATGAAATAGCAGAGCAGACTTGATAGGCCAAATAGCCTAATTCTGCTCCCATTTCTTACAGAATAATTGGTTCATTTTGGGATATCTTTTGATGCACAGGACCTAACCCTGCATCAGGATGTAGGGAGACGCTTAAAACCAATAGAGCAATGACAGAGAATGAATCTTGCAATGAAATACTACAACTGTCATTGCTACCCAGAAACAAAACTTGCCTGTTAGGTGCTCAGACAATGCGATGAGTAACAATGGAATCTGCATTGTATCAGAGCTAAATATCTCTCTCTGGGGATAAAGTGCTCTCCACTTGTGGAATTATCTCTCACATTGTCCTTCTGTTTATGTAACCTCAGTAATCATTTTAAGCAAAGCTATCAGTAGATGGCATCACCTCAGGTCAAAGTTCATGGAGCTACTTTATTTTGGATAGGGAAGGCAGAGGAAAGTTTTAATCGAATTATAAATAATTATGAAATGCCTGAAAGAAGCGTGCAAGAAGGAACTTTGACCCACCAAGCTTGCATCGGCTATCAAGTACTCATCTATGTTATTCTTGTTTACCAGCTCTTGGTCTATTGTCTTCCACACCATTGCAATTCCAGTGCTTGGCTTGAAATTTAAATTAGCCATGAGGTTATCTGTCTCCACTGATATGGAAGGGTCATTACACAGTATTGGAAAAAGCTTCAGAGGGTTGTAAACTCAGCCAGCTCCCTCATGAGCATGAGCAACCCCACACCCCAAGCATCAAGGACATCTTCAAAAGGTGGTGATTGATCAGTAAGGACCCCTATCACCCTGGACATGCCCTTTTCCTCTGACTACCATTAGTGAGGAGGTACAGGAGCTTGAAAACACACCATCAAATTTTTAGGATCAGCTTCTTCTCCTCCACCATCAGATTTCCAAATGGACAATGAACCAATCCATGAACACTACCTCACTATTTTTGTTGATAGATGTTCATGGTTGCAATACACAGGTGGTTTTCTAGGAATGCACCATGTCTATAATGTAGGCAAACACTGTATTAGAGCATAAAACACAGAACAGTAAGGCAATAACGCTTTGGCACATGATGTGTCTGCTGTCTGTGATGCTAAATTAAACTAACTCCATCTGCTTAATAAGGACAATGTCCTTCCACTGCCAGCCTAAAAACCTTTAAATATCACTGCCTGTCTGCTTTTTCCACACCCTTGGCAATGCACTCCAGGCACTTACTGTCCTCTCTGTAAAAAATTTGCCTTGTACATCTTCTATAGGCTTCCCCTTCTCATCTTGAACCACTCTGGGAAAAAAACTTCCCTATTTAAATGGAGTCTTTCACTGACAATCTAAATAGGGCAGATAGTCAAAACTATCAGATCTCCCCTCAGCCTCTGATGCAATCCAATTTATGCTTTCGGTAGCACATTAGTCGAGTGGTTAACACACCGCTTTACAGTGCCAGCGACCTGAGTTCAATTCCCTCCGCTGCCTGTAAGGAGTTTGTACGTTCTCCCTGTGACTGCGTGGATTCCCTCCGAGTGCTCAGGTTTCCTTCTACAGTCCACAGATGTACCGTTTTGTTAGTTAATTGGCCGTTGTAAATTGTCCCATGATTAGGCTAGGATTAAATCTGGGGATTGCTGGGAGGCGTGGCTCAAAGGGCCGGAAGGGCCGATTCTGTACAGTATTTCAATCAATCAATAAATAAAATGAACCATCAATAAATGCTTCAGCAGTCTACCAAGATCACAGATCCCTGAAAGTTGCCTCACAGGTAGATAGGGTAGTTAAGAAAGCTTATGGGGTGTTAGCTTTCATAAATCAAGGGATAGAGTTTAAGAGTCGCGATGTAATGATGCAGCTCTATAAAGCTCTGGTTAGGCCACACTTGGAGTACTGTGTCCCATTCTGGTCGCCTCACTATAGGAAGGATGTGGAAGCATTGGAAAGGGTACAGAGGAGATTTACCAGGATGCTGCCTGGTTTAGAAAGTATGCATTATGATCAGAGATTAAGGGAGCTAGGGCTTTACTCTTTGGAGAGAAGGAGGATGAGAGGAGACATGATAGAGGTGTACAAGATATTAAGAGGAATAGATAGAGTGGACAGCCAGTGCCTCTTCCCCAGGGCACCACTGCTCAATACAAGAGGACATGGCTTTAAGGTAAGGGGTGGGAAGTTCAAGGGGGATATTAGAGGAAGGTTTTTTACTCAGAGAGTGGTTGGTGTGTGGAATGCATTGCCTGAGTCAGTGGTGGAGGCAGATACACTAGTGAAGTTTAAGAGACTACTAGACAGGTATATGGAGGAATCTAAGGTGGGGGCTTATATGGGAGGCAGGGTTTGAGGGTCGGCACAACATTGTGGGCCGAAGGGCCTGTACTGTGCTGTACTATTCTATGTTCTAAGATACTTGCAGTTGCATTCTGATGCATTATAACTGGTTGTAGCATAATCTGGTACAGAGGGACGACTGAACAAAATGATAAAAAGCCGCAGAAAGTTGCAAACTCAGCCAGTTCCATCACAGGCACTATCATCGATGACATCTTTAAAAGGAAATGCCTCAGAAAGGTAGTATCTGTTATTAAGGACTCCATCACCCAGGATACGGCCTTTATCTCATTACTAATGTCAAGGAGGAGTTACTGGACCGTAAAGACACACACGCAACATTTTATGAAAAAATTCTTCCCCTCTGCCATTAGATTTCTGAATGAACAATGAACACTACCTCAAATTCTTTTCTTTTTTTTTGCTCTCTATTTGCCTACAGTATTTAATTTACTTAAAAAATGTATTTCTTATTTTAAATTATAGTTTTATTTTATTATTATGTATTGCAATGTACTGCTGCCACAAAACAACTAATTTCATGATGAAATGTTAAACCTGAATCAGATTCTGATTCTGCATCATAAGTCAATCAGATCTAGTGAGACCCTAGCATCTAAACCAGACATTTTACAGATTGCATTTTTCCTACCCTGATATAATTTGTGAATCATTTGGGTTCTCAGAACATTTCAAGATTATTTGACAACTTGTCATGGAGGAGTCTTAGCATGTCTTTTTATTTGCATCATCACCACTAAGCTGTTGGCTTGGGCCCAGGCTCAGTATCTAAGCAGTAACTGGGCCAAAAACCCAGGGAGGAGATTATGCAGTATTCAGAATTCACATAAGGGATATGAACTTTTTAAAACCCATCATAGTGTAAGTATGTAATGTCATTCTCTGCTCATCTAGTGTGATCAAAATTTCCTGGCTTCCCTTTCAAATTAGTGTCATTCACAAGATCTTGCTGTGTGGAAACGGTAATTCCAAATTACTACACTAACTGCACCTCATTTTATTCATTTGTTCATCTATCTATCTATCTATCTATTCACCCATTTCTTTCTTTATTTATCTGTCTGTCTGTCCATATATTTATTTATCTATCTAAATGTCTATTTATCGATTGATTGATTAATTTGAGATACAGCATAACAACTCCTTCCAGCACAACAAGCCCATGCCACCAATGAAAGGTTAAATTTATTTGTCACAAGTACATCAAAACATCGAAATAGACAGTGAAAGACATCGCTTTTGTCAATGACCAACACACTCTGAGGATGTGCTGGGGGCAGCCTGCAAGTATCGTCATTCTTCCAGAATGAACATAGCATGCCCAAAGCCTTCTGCCCCGAACCCATAGCCTTTGGAACGTAGGAGGGGACTGGAGGATCCAGAGGAAACCCACACAGACGTGGGTAGAATGTATAGGCAGTGGAGGGACCTGGTTTGAATCTGGGTTGCTGGCTCTGTGATGGCGTTGCACTAACTGCTATGCCCTGCAAGGATTACATCATTGTACCTAATCTACTTACTGCTCATTACATTGCTGGCATTTAGGGCAGCAATGACGTTCTTCTATCTCTGTCTGTCCTTGGCCATCTTCTCTGTTGTCCCTCAGGTGTGGTTCAGGACTCTCAGTCACACACAGATGTAGAAGGAATCTTCATCACTACTTCCTTAATATTTTTTTCATTAGTCAGAGTTGGTAGCCCTGAGCTGAACCCCCAAACCTGGAGAATTGGTGGGCCACTCTCAGTCTGGCCTCTACCCTTTGACCTATTTGACATGGGTGACCCTACCAAGAGCCAAAGGACAAGGCCCTCACTCCAGTGAGCTCTCCAGGTCATTGAAACATGCAAGCCTCCAAACCCTATGACAAGGTTGTAGTCCTCTTGGAGCAATTGGAGGATTGTACCTAAAGCACTTCTAAAATGGTTGTGAGGCATAACATGAGGCATGGCAGTAAAAGCAACCTGCAGTACTCCAGGTGGTACTTCTATTCACCGTTGTTTCAGGGCCACTAATGTCTCCAAACAGAATGAAGGCAAGAACAAAGAGAGGAGATGGCATCAGGGTTGGGCAGGGAAGCAGATACAAGCGCCTGAGTGGAAAGGTTCACAGACATCCTTGCTTTTTATGTGGAGAGGGGCAGGTTGATGTCCTTGATGCTCTTTGTGCGACTTGAGTTTGATGTTCTTCTTACCATTTGCGTGATTTGTTGTTTTTTATGTGGGGGAGCTTGATGTTTTTGTTGCCATTTGCGCGGTATGTTGGTTTTTACATGGGGGGCATTGACGTTCTTGTTGCTCTATGCACAATTTGTTGTTCTTTTGTGCTTAGACAGAGTAGTTGATGTTTTTCTTTGAACAACTTTCATGGTTTTCTTTGTTTTTCAGCTGTCTGGAGAAGGTGAGTCTCAGAGTTGTATACTGCATACATCCTTTCATAATAAATGTACCTTGAACCTTGAACATTGACCAACAATGTTCTAAGAACATTGTTCTAAGGACAAAATGAAAGGAATATATATTTGTTCCTGCACTTCAAGCCAGGTTGGAGTTCTGCAGCTGGCAAAGCACAAACAACGAATTATTTGTGTGACTAATCTATCTTTTTCAATGTTTCCATAGTCTATTACCACAAGAGAACAGCTTTTACAGTAAAGAGCAGACAATGTAAGGGAAGTGGGGGTGGATGGGATGGGAGGGAGAATACTGGATGCTCCATTCAAGGAATAGAATCAGGGCACAGTTTCTTAGTGACGTGTGGGCCACCACAATACATCTTTCAGAAAACAAACAAATACGGAATTGAGAGAACACGGAGGCTTGAAGAAAAGTTTGGCATTTTAAGAATGAGGATATTTAAAAAATGCTGCTGTGCATAAAGGGGACCTTCATGCTAATTTTTAAGGACTTTCTGCACACCCAGGCCACAAAACAACACAATGCCAAAGAAAATTCAAACTTCACTGTGAATAGAAGGAAATTATCGCAAAATTTCCCACGGCCTAGTTCAAATCAGTTCAACAGAGAAGCATTAGGTTTGAGTGGAGATGGGGAAAACAGAGACTTGAGTCTGTTCAAATATGTTAAAAATATCCCACTATCTACAGTAAGTATTGTTGCATGTTCAATACATGATGGATACTAGACAGATCATATCTGAGATACCAATAGATTTCAGTAGAACAGAAACAGAAACAGAGCAGTTGTTGATCTGTGGTTGGTTAGAGATGGTTCTGCCACAATCCTTATGATGGCAATCTTTCCCCAGTACTGTGGGGTAGGGTAGGGTAGGGTATTTCAAGACTTTTGTCCGATGATGTTAAAGGAATAGTGATCCACTGTATTTACAAGCTGGGACACAGTGTGATTTTGTGATGGCATTCACATGATCTACCTTTTGTACATTAGCTAGTATAAATAGATTGGGAACTCACAATAACTCTTGAGAATAGGCACCAGATGAAATGTGGGTGTTGGCACGATAGAGTGTTGCATGACGTTGCAAGCGTTGTTAAGACCTGAAGAGTGTGCTGAAGAAATTATACCAGCAAGTGAATGTGAACTGACTGGCTTTTTAGACCATAAGGTATAGGAGCAGAATTTGACCATTTGGCCCATCGACTCTGCTCTACCATTCTACCATTATCCCTCTCATCCCTGTTTTCCTGTAACCATTGATGCACTGGACCAATCAAGAACCTATCAACCTCCACTTTAAATATACTCACTGGCTTGGCCTTCAAAGCTGTTTGGGGCGATGAATTCCACAGCTTCACCACTCCTTGGCTCAAGAGTTTTCTTCTCATCTCTGTGTTCTAATTTGGTGTCCCTCTATTCTGAAGCTCTGCTCTCTGTTCATGGACTCCCCTACTATAAGAAACATGCCCTCCATGTCAACTCTATCCGTAATCTCAATGGGTGTGCCTGAGGGGGAATGTTTCGCACTGCTTTTGTGACCTATGTCTTGGTAATCTGTACCCAAAGCACCATGTGAGTATTATTGGCAGATCAACTTTCAAAGAGAAGGTGGTTAGGGACAATAAATGTTATTTATCCCTTCAACTTGGTACTGAACACAGTCAAGTACAGTCCCAGTGTCAACAGCAAATCTGTCCATTTAACATGGTGAAGTTTCTATGCTCTTTAGCGAAATTTCAGTTAGTCCCCTTATGTGGTGACATTCAATCTGTGGTGACTCTAAAGATTAGTTGTTAATTTTTTTCCATATATGCTTCACAGAAAGATAATTAAATGACATTTGGCCCCAGTGATGTGAAGTAATTAGCTTTTATTTCATTTCTGAGATGTAGATTCTACCAGAAAATCCAGTATTTATTGTCCATTCCTAATTGCCTGGCAAGATATTTTGGACGAGATGATGCAATCTGGAATCACTTGGAAGCCAGAGCTGGTAAGGATGACATGCAAGCGACTGAAGATAAAATGCAGACTGGGACAGCTTCAACCCATCACAACCCCATCCCTCCATTTCCTGCACATCTAGAAGCATCTTAAGTACATCTATCGTATTTGCCTTCACTACCACCTCCAGCAGTGCATTTCAGTTGGTCACCAATTCTCTGTGTAGAAACCTCTTCTTCAAACTTATCCCCTCTCGCTTTAAATTCATGGCTTCCAATATTGGACTGGTAAAAACACTGGTAAAAAGATATTGGCCATCTACTATACCTATGCCTTGCATTATCTTATAAGCCTTCTTCAGGTATTTCCTCCATCTCCACTTGTCCGGAGATAGTCCAACCTCTCCCCGTAGCTGGAGTGGTACAGAAGTAGTGTCAGTTCTCATATCGAGGTTCAATTTCCATCGCTATCTGTGCGTTTTCCCTGTGACAGTGTGGGTTTCCTCAGGGTGCTCTGGTTTCCTCCCACATTCAAAGCACATACGACTAGGGTTGATGAGCGGTGGCAATGCTACGTTGGTATCATAAGTGTGGTGACACTTGTGGGCTGCCCTCTGTAAGAAAGTTTGCACATTCTTTCTGTGTGTGCGTCGAATTCCTCCAGGTGCTCTGGTTTCCTCCCACAGTCCAAAGACTTACCAGTTAATAAGTTAACTGGTCAATGTAAATTGTCCTGTGATTAGGCTGGGATTAAATAGGTGGGTCACGGCATAGATCTTGGGCTGGAAGGGCCTCATCCATGCCGTATCTCTAAATAAACAAACAAACAAACAAATAAATAAATAAACAGAAGGAACACAGAGATTGTGGAAAGTTGTAGGAGTGTCTCCTGGAAATGAATTACATAATTTCATGTGGCTGGGATTAAATGTCATTTAATAGTATTTCTGGGAAGCATGAATGGAAAAAAATATGTTATTGAGTGTCTATTTCTGTTGCCAAAGATAACAGAGATGTGGAGGAGAAATTTGCTCCTTATCTTTTGGCATGTCTATTATATACCACAACAAACACTAGTGCCGAATGGCTCAGCAGAACGGGGACTAAATATTAATGAGATGGTCGTTGATCAATAGGTGTCATGCAATGGCACTATTGATTAGGCCTTCAATCACCTTGCTGAGAATCTCACGCACTTGAAATTCTAGGGCGGCACAGAAGCCTAGCTGTTCACTTAATGCTTTACAGTGCATGTGATCTGTGTTCAATTTTCGTCGCTGTCTGTAAGGAGTTTGTTCATACTCCCCGTGACTGTGTGGGGTTCCTCCTTCATTCCAAAGATTGGTTAGTGAGTTCTGGGCATCCTATGTCGGCACTGGAAGCATAGTGACACTTATAAGCTGCTCCCAGCACATCCTTGTACTGTTGTTCATCGATACCAACAATGCATTTCCCTGTATGTTTTGATGTTTTGCTGTACGTATGACAAATAAAGCTAATAAACTCAAAGTTATCTGCACGAGTACATGTAGAGAGAGGTGCAATGAAGAACTTACTTGTAGCAGCATCACAGGCTAATAGTATCAGATACACTCCATCCACAAGGAAAAAAAACACAAATTAAACATAAAGTATCCACTACTTTTACAAGAAAGAACACACATAATTAGAACAAAAAATTAATTCTAGTGCAAAGCAATCAAAGTGGTCATGATGTTGTTGAACTGTAGTGATTAGGATTATTCTGTTTGGTTCAAGACAAAATTATTAAAGGAATATAGCTGTTCTTGAACAAGACAAGCAAAAAGCTGGAGGAGCTCAGCAGGTCAGGCAGCATCTATGGAGATGAATAAACTGTTGACGTTTTGGGCTGGGAACTTTCATCTGGACTGGAAGGGAAGGGGGAAGATGTAAGAATAAGAAGGTAGGGGGAGGGGAAAAAGGACAAGCTAGAATGTGATGGGTGAAGCCGGGGGGTGGAGGAGAGGAATGAAGTAAGAAGCTGGGAGGTGATAGGTGGAAAAGCTAAGGGCTGAAGAAGAAGGAAACTGATGGTAGAGGGGGAAGAAACAGGAGTAAGAGGGGGTGGTGATAGACAGATGAGTTGAAGAGGAGAGGTAAGAGGGAAGACAGAGTGGGTAATGGAGGAATAGGGAAGGGGAGGAGAAAAGTACAGGAAGTTAGAGGTATTGATGCCATGCTATCAGTTTGGAAGCTTCCTAGATGGAATAGGAGGTGTTGATCCTCCAACTCTCAGTGTTAAAATGATTAGAAGATTATAGGCTCAGAACATGATGCAACAAGTGTGAATTCTTTAAACCAAGTATCACATACTGTGGTCACACTATTGATGCACAAGGACTACATAAGTGTGCTGAGAACATTCAAGCAGTGGTCGATGCTCCAAGGCCAGAGGATGTGTCACAGCTGTGGTCTTTTTTAGCATTTGTTAATTATCGCAACATGTTCCTGTCAAACCTGGCTCCTGTGGTCTTATCCTTGAGCTCATTACTACAGATTGGGAAGAAATGGCAATGGCATTTGCAAGAAATGGCAGTGTGAGGCGGTTTTCAAACAAAGTAAAGACAAGTGGTGACATTAGACATTATACACACATTATGATCTAATCATCTAGTGAAGCTTGCCATTCGCTGTTAAGGATGCCAATATGTCCAGATAAAGGTGTCAGGAGCTGCCAGAACCACTTCCTGCAGTCCCAGAGTCAACCCCTACAATCACCATGGAGGACTTTGACATTGTCAATGAAGTGAAGGTGCTCAACAAAGCTGTACTCCAGTCTACTCTAGTGTCTCACCAATTGTGGAGGAGGATGTTTTATGAGCACCAGCTGCAGTAGATGACCCCAGCAGATTTGCAGGTGAAGTTTGGCCTTACCTGGAAGGACTGTTTGGGGCTCTGAAAGGAGGTGAGGTAGGATGCGAGTGGGCGGGTGTAGCACTTCTTCTGGTTGTTGGGATAAGTGCCAGGAGAGTGATTAGTGGGGAGGAATGATGAATGGACAACGGAATCACGGAGGGTGTGATCCCTGTGGAAAGCAGAGGGTGGGGCAGGAGGTAAAGCAGTGTTTGGTGATAGGATCCCATTGAAGATGGTGGAAGTTGCAGAAAATTATGTTCTTGAATTTGGTGGTGTGGGATTTCTGGCTTCTGCCGCTGCAAGAAATTAGCTGGATTTTGTGTGTTCCATGTGGACAGAATATACATGGTTCATCAACCATCGGATTGAGCTCAAGAGCCATGAAGTAATGTTACAGTTATTCAAAACCTTGATCAGACCCCACTTGGAATACTGTGTTCACTTCTGGTCTCCTCACTATAGGAAGGATGTGGAAACCATAGAAAGGGTGCAGAGGAGATTTACAAGGATGTTGCCTGGATTGGGGAACATGCCTTATGAGAATAGATTGAGTGAACTTGGCCTTTTCTCCTTGGAGCGACAAAGGATGAGAGGTGACTTGTCTGAGGTGTACTGTATGTGTGACAAATAAAGCTAGTTTTGATTAAGATCTTAATCTCAAAGTACGTGGACAGGAAAGGTCAAGCGAAGAGGTTTCCAACCTGGGGTTTACGAACCCTTCGGTTAGTGGTAAGGCTCCATGGCATGGAAAAGGTTGGGAACCCTTGGTTTAAAGGGTTACAGGCCAAATAAGTGCATTTAAGTTGAGCTTAGATTGTAATTCTTGTACGGACGAGAATGTTTGCTCATGGCAGAGAACGACCTTGCTATGTTATCATCATTCCACACCATGAGCCTTCGGAAGATCCTCTGTATTTTCTGGCCAAGAACGATCTTTACCCATGTCCTACTCCTTCAATGTCACCAAGAGGACATAGCCACAAGCATCATGAGGAATCTTTGGAGATAGGCTGGGCATGTGATGAGAAGAAAGGCCAAATCTATCATCAAGACAGCAGTTCACTGGACCCCTGAAGGGCAGAGGAAATGCAAGAGACTAAAGGCAACTTGGTGCTATATCACAGAGGCAGGATTGAAGACTCTGAACCACACCTGGGTACAAAAGTGAAGATGGCCAGGGACAGACAGAGATGGAAGACCTTCAATGCTGTCCTAAACGCCAGTCGCCTAACAGGTAGTAACTAACCCAATGGTGATCTTTGTTGGCATGGACCAGATGGTCCAAAGTGTCTGTTTCCTTCTGTAGGTCTCTACGACTCTATGACTGCAGATTCCGCCATTCACATGTTCACTAGGATGCACAGCAGCCAATTAATCCAGTAACCTGAATATCTTATGGATGTGGGAGGAAGCCGGGGTATCAGGAGGAAACGCACACTGTCACAGGGAGAAAGTGAACACTCCACAGAGGATGCACAGGAGGTCAGGATCAAACCCCAGTGAATGGAGCAGTGAGACAGCGGCTGTACTTGTTGTCGCATTGTGCCATTAAACCGTTGAACATATGGTGTAATGCCGTATTTTTTGGTGTTAAACTTCCAGCATTAATGCCTCCTTAATCCTGGACCATGTTTTTGAGATGTTGCAATAAAGTGAGACCCTGTCATGAACCATCGATTGTAAATACAAAATTAAAGGTAGTGCAGTGGTTAACTCAACGCTTTACAATTCCAGCGACCCAGGTTCAATTCCCGCTGCTACCTGTAATGAGTTTGTACATTCTCCCTGTAATTGTGTGGGTTTCACCCGGGTGCTCCGATTTCCTCCCACACTCCAAAGACGTACAGATTAGTAGGTTAATTGGTCATTGTAAATTGTCCTGTGATTAGGCTAAGATTAAATCGGGGGTTGCTGGGCAGGACGGCTTGAAGGGCCGGAAGGGCCTGTTCTGTACTGAATAAAATAAAAAAAGCAAAACCAGCAATATACCTGTGTTTTTCACTCCGACTCTTATATTTATTCTGTTCTTGTACTCCAACATAAGTGGTCCCAGGAAGCAAGTTCCCATCTTCCCATGACCTCTAACACAGATCATGTAGCTAGGATACTGTGTATAAATAAAAAGAATTGATTGAGTGGTTTATTTTTCAGAAAGTATTGATTGTCTGTCATGTTTTCTATTTGTATTACAGATTTTAAGTTTCCCGCATATTTCAACAGAAGAATAAATGTCTGTGATATTTGTTTTCTTATTGTGCTTATTCTCAGCACACAGTAGCGATATTTATGGGAGCTCCCACTCTCTTCACACTCCACCCCAAACCTTGTCATATTGTCCTGTGCAAGCATTACTTAAGGAGACAGATTCTCTATTCTCTCTGATACAGATTGGGGTGGGATGGTATTGTCGCAATTAGTGTAACACTTTACAGCACTAGTGGCCCATGTTCAATTCCCAGTGCTGTCTGTAAGAAGTTTGCATGTTCTCCCCATACAAGAGCCCTAGGACACACATCACCAGATTCAGGAACAGTTACTGCCCCTCAACCATCAGGCTCTTGAACCAAAGGGATAAATATACTCATCTTCACTTGCTTCATCGTTGAAAAATGTTCCCACAACCAAAGGACTCACTTTCAAGGTCTCATGTTGCTTATTTATTTATTATTTCTATTTCTTCTTTCTGTACCTGTATAGTTTGCTCTCTGTCTTCTGCATCATGGTTAAACATCCAGGTTGGGCGGTCTTTCATTCATTCTGTTATGGTTATTATTCTATAAATTTATTGAGTATATGCCCACAAAAAAATGGTATCTCAGGATTGTATATGATGACATACACTGTATGTACTTTGTACACTGCATATACACTGCATGTGGGTTTCCTCCAGGTGCTCTGGTTTCCTCCCACAGTCCAAAGACATACCGGTTAGTAGGTTGATTGGTCATTGTAAATTGTCCTGTGATTGGGCTAGGTTGACTGGGTAGGTTGCTGGGGGGTGGGGGTACAGCTCATTAGGCTGGAAGGGTGTGTTCTACACTGTATCTTTAAATTAAAAAGATATAGGGATTCATATTGTAGGGTCTGTCACTCATGTAGTTCAGCACTATCTAGAATACAATATGCTCACTTTATCTGTACTCCTGCTACAAGACACAAGTCTCTATCATAACCAACAGCAACCAACAACATCAGCTTACTGTGGCCCCAATATACACAAATTCCTCAGTGCATATTAGCACTAAGATCACATCAGCAGTATCTTACTGTTCTTGTCTTTGAATACCAAGAAGGTCAAAGGTAAAACAAAAAGATTGAAAAGAAAGAAAAGGACAGAAAGAGAGGGTAGGATGGTGGGGCTAGGTATTCTCATTATATCCAAGAAGTACTTAGATGACCAATGGCTTTAAAATCTGCAGGCTGAGTAATGGAATTTGACAGTAGGGGCTTGATAGCTCATTCAGAGACTGGGAGTTAAAGGGTCTGTTTGCTGGATGTATGATTCAGTGAATCTATGAGCGAGGCATGGGGAAAGAAAAGGAAAGAAAGAATATAAAGGGAGGGGATGAATATATGAGGGAAAAAGAGAAGGAACTAAATAGGAAGTGAAAGGGAAAGAGTGAGAGACAAGGAAAAAACAGAAAGAAGGGGGAAAATAGAGTGAAAGAAAGAAAATATAGCCAGGAAGGGGAAAGAGAAAAAAGAGAGGGAAAATCTCAGAAGGAAGAGGTAAAAAGATAAGGAAAGAGAAGGAGAGAAAAAATGGAAAAGTGGTAAGGGGGGGGGAGATAAACAGAGAGAAGGAGAGAGAGAGAAGGGATAAAGGAGAGGGAAAGCTGGACATTGGAAGCGAGAGAGAGAGCAGAAGTAAAAGGGAATAAAGAGCGAAAGAGCAAGAGGCAAGGAGAAAGGAAGAGAGAGAGAGGAAAAGAAATGGAAAAAATAAGGTAACAGATTTAAAGGGAGAGAAGAGAGGAAAAGAAGGAAAGGGAAAATGAGGACAAGAATGAAATAATAAAGAAAAGAAAGAGGTTAGAATGCAAAAAAGACACAAAGTAAATGAAAGGCAGTAAAGAGAGTACGAAAGAAGGAAAGAAAGACAAGTGCCTGAAACTTATACTGTACAAGACATTATGAAATATAAACTCCATTGCAAAATTGAAATATAATTTCCAGAAGAATGAGTGATTTTGGAGAACCCTGTTTTAATTCCCAACTGTTGAATGTGATCTTTTTTCATTTCTTGCATCCTGAGCAAACCCAACCATGTTAAGGTTTACTAATGCTTGCTGGGGTCTTGATTAAGATGGAAAACCCCATAGAGTCAACAGCCAGTGGGCTGAAGACACATTTTCTCCAGGCAGCCTAGTTTCCACTTGAGGCTTTGTTCCAGTAATGAAAACCATACAGGGAAGAAAAGTTAGAAGGAGTCACTGTAAAATCCCAGGCATAGCTCTGCAATACCAACAGTAGTAGAATTACAACATTCCACATCTTTATTAGATGCTGCCTGACCTGTTGAGTTCCTCCAGCATTTTATAAGCACATGCAATTGTGCAGCTGCTGGTAATCCAGAGTAACACACATAAAATGCAGGAGGAACTCAGCAGATCAGGCAGCATCTATGGAGAGGAATGAACAGTTGACATTTCGGGCCAAGATCTTTTATCAGGACTCATAGCAAGCCTTCCTGAAGATGGGTCGGCCATTTATTCCCCTCCATAGATGTTGTCTGACCTGCCAAGATTCTCCAGCATTTTCTGTGTTCCTCCAGCATCTGCAGAATCTCTTGTGTCTTAATGGCAGTGGATTGAAGAGCACGAGCATCAGCATTTCCTTGTTCTTTTAAGCACTCCTTATAAGCCACTCCTTTGACAATCACTGTGGTCATCGGTTCTGATATTCACTAATAAACCCAGCTGTCAGGTTTTTGTCTGATATCTGTTATATGAGACATTTTTCTATGCTAGAGGCACTACGAAAGCGTTATTATAACGTAATTGTAAAATAGTATCAAAAGCTATCCAAATAAATTACACACAATGAGGCAAATGTTGTAAGCTTCTGTTGATATTATCTGTATGAATCACAGAAGGTGCAAGACAGCAGATGGCTGCAGTGAGTTACAAGCCCTGGAATTAACCAGTGCTGATTATACCCTAAAACACAATGCTGAAGCTCAGTTGGTTTATGAACATCAGCAGAGCCCCAGAGCTGAATTGTTGTGAACTCACGGTGCCATTTACTGTTCCTTAATTCAAGAGCATACACAAAAAATGGATATTTTCTATTCCTAAATCATGACAATGTTCACCTTGACAAGCAACGAGATTCAGGAACAAGCTCACAGATTCCAAACAACACGTTCACATAAATTGTCTTCCACACACTAATACATGAGAACACGTGTACAAAAGCACATGCGTACAGTCTGATGCAGAGACAGGTATATATTCAGACAGACAGGTTCACACTCACAGTAGATAGTATGCAAAGACACACACACATCAAAATTGTGTGGTATCGTGTATTTGGATTTTCAGAAGGTTTATGATAACGTCTGGAATAAGAGGGTCATGTGTAAAATTAAAGGATCAGGGATAATATGCAGCCATGGGTTGAAATTTTCGTGTCAGATTGGAAACATAGAGTAGGAGTAAATCAATTTTTTTTTGGTAGGGAGCTGATAGTTGTTCTAGAACCATGGAATAGTACATCACAGAAACAGGCCCTTTGGCCCAGCTCACCCATGGTAGGAACAGAACTGGATTCTTGTGTGCTGTTTCGGTCTCCTCATCTAAAATAGGATGTACTTGCCGTCAAAGAAAATGCAGCAAAGGTTCACCGAAACCATTCCCTGAGATGGTAAGACTGTTCATGTGGAGAGGCAGAGTCTGTAAAGGTTGCATTACACAAGACCAAATGACCATAAGATACAGGAGGACAATTAGGACACTTGGCCTATTGAGTCTGCTCTGCTATTTCATCATGGCTGATTCATTTTTTCTCTCTGCTTCAATCTTTTGCCTTCTCCCCCACATTGCTTCATGCCCTGACTAATCAGGAATCTATTAGCCTCTGCCATAAATATACCCAATGACCTGACCCCCACAGCTGTCTGTGGCAACAAATTCTAAAGACTCACCATTTTCTGGCTAAAGAAATTCCTCCTCATCTCCAATTAAAAGGACACCTCTCCATTTTGAGGCTGTGTCCTTTGGTTTTAGACTTCCCCACCATAGGAAACATCCTCTCCACATCCACTCTATCACGGTCTTTCAGCATTCGATAGCTTTCAATGATGTCACCCCTCATTCTTCTGAATTCCAGAACCTTCAAACATTCCTCATACGACAAGCTTTTCAATCCAGAATCATTTTTGTGAACCTCCTTTCAACCTTCTCAATGTCACCACATTCTTTAACTAAGGGCCTAAAACTGCTCACAATACTCCAAATGAGGCTTCACCAGTGCTTTATAAAGCCTCAACATTACATCCTTGTTTTTATATTCTAATCCTCTTGAAATGAATGCTAACATTGCATTTGCTTTCCTCACCACCAACTCAACCTGCAAATTAAGCTTTAGGGAATCCTGCACGAGGACTTTCATGTCCTAGAGTTTTAAAGAAAGAGAGGGGATATTTTTGTAAACACAACATGTTACTAGATTAGGTAGACGGGATATGGAGATGGTAATTCACCTATCTGAGAGTCTAGACTGATAGGATACACTCCCAAGATAAAATTTAAGACATTTCGGACTGACGTAGTAAGAACTTTCTTTATTCAGAGGGTGGTGAACTAGTGGAATTTCCTACCATAGGAAGTTGTAGAAGTGCAGTCATATTTAACCACCAGCAGACATATAGGCAATCCATTCTTTTTAGCACCCCTCTAGGTATTACCCGAGTCACTGCACCGTAAACACTTTAAACCACTTTTTATAATGCTGTTTACATGCCGGTATTTAAGCATTTATGTGCATTTCATTCCATATCTGCAGTTTTATCTTTAACTTTATGTTTTAAATCATTTTTTATTCTTTATAATTGTTGAATGTTATTTTTTGTTGGATATCACACCAAGACACTGAGGCAAGTTCCTAATACATGTAAATGACTATGGCAAAAAAAGTTGATTCTTGATGCTTGAAAAAATGACGTAGCTGAATTCCTAGGTACTAAAGGTATCAGAGAATCTGAGAAGACAGTGATAATATGGTTTTGAGACAGAGTTGTGTTCAAATTTAGTGGCAGAACTGGCTCACTGACCTGAATGGTCTATTTCTGCTCCTGTTTTCTATGTTACAAACATACATGTAATGATGGTCATCAAATGTGAATTTGCCCTTCTTTTATAGTCTTGAATTTACAGCGTAGAAAACCCCATCTACTTTCTTCTTGAGCCTTCCCCATCGGAAATTTATCTGGCCTTGTAAATTGTAAGATTAATTTTCAGGATATGAACTGGGCACCTCTGACAAGTCTGCTATTTAATGCCCATCCCTAATTGGTCTTGAGAAGTTGGTGGTGAGCCATCTCTTTGAACCTCTAAGGACTTTTTCCTGTAAAAATTATCCCACAGTACTGTTCAGTAGGGAAACTCCAGGATTATGTTCCAGGAGTGACAGACACCAAGTGATGTCCAAGTTAGGATAGTACAATATTTGTACAGGAACATAGAGGTATAGTTATTTTTAAAGCTCCCACTGCCTTTGATCTTACTGGCGAAATTGGAATTGGAATTGATTTATTATTGTCAGATGATCAATATACAATGAAAAGCTTCTGTTGCATACTGTTCATACAGTTCAGATCGTGATATAGTGCATTGAGGTAGAACAAGGTGAAACATTAACAATCCAAACTCACTTTACACCGCACACTGTTGGAGCAGTGCTGCCAGGATAATCAAGGACACAATCCACCCAGCCAACACACTTTTTGTCCCTCTTCCCTCCAGGAGAAGGCTCAGGAGCTTGAAGACTCGTATGGCCAGATTTGGGAACAGCTTCTTTCCAACTGTGATAAGACTACTGAATGGATCCTGACCCAGATCTGGGCCATACCCTCCAAATATCCGGACCTGCCTCTCGGATTTTTTACACTACCTTACTTTCCCTTTTCTATCTTCTATTTATGATTTATAATTTAAATTTTTAATATTTACTATCGATTTGTACTCCAGGGAGCACGAAGCGCAGAATCAAATATCACTGTGATGATTGTACGCTCTAGTATCAATTGTTTGGCGACAATAAAGTAAAGTAAACTAAACTGTTACAGAAAAAAGTCAAATGCAGGTAAGTAATAAGGTGCAAGGTCATAGCTAGGTAGATTGTGAGGTCATGTTATACTAGGGGACTATTCAATAGCCTCATAACAGCAGGATAGAGCTAACCGTGAGCCTGCTGGTATGTGCTTTCAGGATTTTGTATCTTCGGCCCGATGGAAGAATGATTGTCCAGGTGAGTTGTGTCTTTGATTATGCTGGCTGCTTTTCAGAGCTATAGACAGAGGTTGATACCACAGGTTTAGGAGGTACATTTGAAGTAGTTTGTGGGCACGTGGCCAAGGACTAGCATTGAACTAGCTACCTGAAGGTCGTGAGTTCGAGCCCCAGCCAAGGGAACACGTCGTGTCCTTGAACAAGGCACTTAATCACTCATTGCTCTGCGATGACACTGGTGCCAAGCCATATGGGTCCTAATGCCTTCCCCTTGGACAACATTGGTGTCGTGGAGAGGGGAGACTTGCAGCATGGGCAACTGCAAGACTAACAACCTTGCCCAGGCCTGCGCCCTGGAGAGTGAAGACTTTCCAGGCTCAGATCCATGGTCTCCCAAGACTAATGGATACCTTTGCTTTGTGGGAACAATCACTTTGCATTTTGTAGATGGTACCCACTGCAGTTGTCATGCATTATGTCGTGATGGGTTTGAATGTTCATTGTGCTAAATAGCATTGTGGGATTTTTCCTGTTCACTGGAAGTGTGGCCTTGGTTTAACACCTACTCCAAGAATATAGTATGACCAACACTCACTCAGTATTACACTGGTGAGTTAACTAGGATCATGTGCTCTTATTTTGGATGGGGATTTCTACACTCTGACTCAGAATATAAAACAAAGAATATTTAACACTGCAGCACAGAATAGGCTGTGCCAACCTTTTAGCTTACTAGAAGATCCTCTCTTCCTACATAACCCTCCATTCTTATATAGCATCCACGTGCCTATCTAAGTGAATGCCCATAATGAAGCTGCCTCTACCACCACCCCTGGCAGGGCATTCCATGTGCTGTCTTCCCCCTATATTTCCCTCCAATCACCTTAAAATCATTAAAGCCATTTCTGCCCTGAGAAAAAGTCTCTGGCTGTCTGCTTGATCTATGCCTCTTATCACCCTGTACAAGAGAAAATCTGCAGATGCTGGAAATCCGAGCAACACACACAAAATGCTGGAGGAACTCAGCAGGCCAGGCAATGTCTATGGAAAAATGTACAGTTGATGTTTCAGGCCGAAACTCTTTGGGTCCCTTCTGGCCTGCTGAGCTCCCCCAGCATTTTGTGTGTGTTCCGTGTACCGCCCTTTTGAGCTGCCACTCAGAACAGTATTTCCTACAATGGAAAATCAAGCTCTTTTTTGAAACACCACCAGCAGATGTGTGAAGGATGTCTGCTATTTTCTGGAAAAATAATTATCTTACTGGGAAAATAGCAGAGAGTCCAAAAGACTGCTGTATCTGGCTCACCTCAGGTTGTTCTTGTTACACACCAGCAGACTGTGACATGACACACTGTATGTTATAAGGTCCATTTTGAAGCCACAGTGCTCTTTAGCACTTGTGTCCTGTCTTGCAGACTTGTCAAGCTAGATGCTGCTGTGGCAAAAACAATACTGCTGCATTTATGACTGATACTATGAGATCAAGAAATAATCAAATGACAGTCTCCCTCAAAAAAACACCTTCAATTATTCCCACCTACCCCACCAAATATCAAAGTTCAAGTTCAAAGGTTCAAAGTACATTCATTATCGATGTATGCGGTATACAATCCTGACATTTGTCTTCCCCCAGGCAGCCACGAAGCAAAGAAATGCCATGGAACCCATTCCAAAAAAATCATCAAGAACCCAACGTGCTAAAAAAAAAGGATAAATCATGTTAACAGCAAAAAACAAGCGAAAAATACAGAAAGTAAAACATCAAACCACAGAGCCATTGGAACAGCCTAGGAATGTTCAGTTTAGTTCGGTTCAGTTCACTTCAGCACTGTGTTATTTATTGACTGCAAGCTGCAGAACCAGTCCATCCGGATCAAAATCGCACAAAATAGCAATAAAAATAAGGAGTAAGCAGAAATCAGAAACACATTAATAACATGACCTACAGAGTCCAATCCACAAACTGCATAGATTAATCCTTGCCCAAGACCCAATACTCTGGCACCATGGAGCGAGAGGGAATGAGAGACCAGTCAAATGCAAGCAAACAGTGCTGAATACTAGCTCACCTTCCACTATCGTCCTTATTGATTTCAATCTTGCTCGGCACTCTAATCAGTGGGATTAGTGAGAAACGGAATGAAACACGGGCTCGTGCCCCGTCTCCAGGCTTCTTGGCCCCTAGGCCGTACATTCCACTCGGAACCTCGCCAAACTCCCTCGGAGACAGCAAAGCGCCAGGTCGCTCAATCAGGCCGAAAACAGACCATAAAAATGTAAGTTACAGGTTACAACAGTGGCAGAATCATACTTGGAAGAAGAAGAAATAGTTTGTGAACTGTCTGAAAGACACCCCTTTTGGTCACATTGTTCACTGGCGCCAACTTCACCTCTCCCTTTCCCAGTGTTCAGGAACAAGGCTGCTCTGAGTTTAATTACAGCTCAGAGATAACTTTTGGAACAACTAATAACTCTCTAATTATAAGAGTGTCATAATTAAGGAAGGAAGCAGTGTCTATCATTAAGGACCCCTACCAACCAGGCTATGCTCTCTTCTTGCTGCTTCCATTGGAATGAAGGCCCAGGAGTTTTAGGTCCCACACCACCAGGTTCAGGAAGAGTTATTACCCTATAAACAGCAGGCTCCTGAACCAGCGTGGATAACCTCACTCCCTTCAACATTGAATTGATTCCACAATCAACGGACTCACTTTCATGGACTCTACAATTCATGTTTTCAGTATTATTTATCAATTTGTATTTGCAGTTTGCCTTCCTTTGCACATTGGTTGCTTGTCAGTTTTTGTGTGTAGTTTTTCCCTAGTATTTCTTTGTTCGATTGTGAATGCCTGCAGGAAAATGAATCTCAGGTTAGTATATGGCAACATAAATGTACTTCGATAGTACATTTATTTTAAACTTTAAACTTGGAAGTCACTGTTTTATTGCCTTGTTGCAGGGATCATAAGTAAAGCAATAACATTTTGTATAGACTGATTGCTACTGCTGTGGCATGTTAGGCTCCTGAAGACTGCAATCCATAATTGGTTTGGAACTAAGTCTGTCCAGAGTGAAGGGGTGTTCCTAGAAAAGTGATCCTAAGTTTAAATCTGATGAAGCCAAACTGGTTTAACATCTGGCATGGGAGCCTGTGGAACATTTAGAATATCTCAGTTCCACAGTAAGATGGAAATGATCTCCAAGTTGAGGAGCACACAGCATGGCAAAGAAATCTCACGCACTAATAGTTTCTCTCTTGTCAACACAGCAGCAGGTGTCTTTGTATTCTGTCTGCACTGGCAGGTAGCGTGGTAACAGGCCCTTGCTCACTGCTCAGCAACCCATCTACATACTTAACCCTAGCATAATCACAGGACAATTTACAATGACCAATTCTCCTACTAACCAGTACGTCTCTGGAATGTGGGAGGAGACCGCGGCACCCGACGGAAACCCGTGTGTTCATGGGAAGGATGTACAAACTCCTTCCAGACGGCGTCGGAATTGAACTCCAAACTCCAAAGCCCCAAGCTGTAATATTCTGCTTGTCACGTCCAGTTTATGCTGCTTTCAGGCAGCTTTGAACTGTAGATACAAACAAAGGGCTGAGTCTGTCTCTCTTCATTTTTCACAGGCTCTTAAAGGATATATGACCAATGACAACAGCAGAGTACCCTCCTTTCAGTCTGAATTACTGTCTGGGAGGCCTTAATCCATCTATTGTTTTTCAAGTGACTTGAAAACCTCTATAGAAAAGATTATAAACTCAGTGTCCACTTTATAAGGTACCTCCTGTACCCAATAAAGTGGTTACTGAGTGTAAGTTGATGGGCTTCTGTTTCTGTTGCCCATTCACTTCAAGGTTCAACATGTGTGTTCAGAGGTGCTCTTCCACTGTTGTAATGCCTGTTTATTTGAGTTTCTGTCATTTTCCTGGCAACTTGAACCATCTGGTCATTCTCCCCTGACCTTTTTCATCAACAAAGCAGTTTTGCCCACAAAACTGTCATTGACAGGTTGTTTTTTGCTTTTCGCTTTTCGCCACATTTTCTGTAAACTCTAGAGGCTGTTGTGCGTGAAAATCCTAGGGGATCAGCAAGTTCTGATATACTCAAACCACCCCATCAGGCACCAGCAGTCAATCCGCAATCGCAGTCACTTAGATCACATTTCTTCCCCACTCTGATGTTTCGTCTAGACAAAAAACTGGACCTTTTGACCATGTCTGCATACTTTTGTGCATTGAGTTGCTGCCACATGATTGGCTGATTAGATATTTGCATTAATAAGTAGGTGTGCAGGTGTACCCAATAAAGAGGCCACTGAGCGTAGGTGTGGCTGTTCCAATTCTGAGTTGTTCTGGTATATGATGAGATCATAGCTGATCTGTGTCAATACAATCTCAGATTTAGATTCCGATTTATTTATCATATGTACACTGAAACATATAGTGAAATGTATTGTTTGTGTTAATAACCAACACACCTATGAATATGCTGGGGGCAGCCCCCAAGTATCACCACACATTCCAGTTCCAACATAGCATGTCCACAATATTTGGTAAAACAACACGGAACAGAAAACAGCAAGGAAGAAAAAAAACAGAGAAAATCTGCAGATGTTGGAAATCCAACAAGCAACACACACAAAATGCCAGAGGAACTCAGCAGGCCAGGCAGCATCTATAAAAAAAAGTCCAGTCAATGTTTTGGGCCGAAACCCTTTGGCAGAAAAAAACAGTGATGCAAGCTCCTTTCCACCCTTCCTCCCACCCACTCTCACGCAGGGATAACCTTCCACCTCCAAAACAGGCATTCAGCCTGCAATGTGCATGCCTCGGCTGTCAGGGTTTGACTTTTGATTAACCTTTTAGATTATGAGGACACGCAGTCCTCTTTTATTGTCATTTAGTAATGCATGCATTAAGAAGTGATACAATGTTTTTCCAGAATGATATCACAGAAACACATGACAAACCGACTTAAAAACTAACAAAAACCACATAATTATAACATATAGTTTACAACAGTGCAAAGCAATACCATAATTTGATAAGAACAGACCATGGGCACGGTAAAAGTCTCAAAGTCTCTCGAAGGTCCTATCATCTCATGCAGACGGTGAACTTGTCGATGCAGCACCCTGGAAGCATCCGATCACAGTCGGACTCCGAGTCCGTCCAAAAACTCTGAGCCTCCGACCAGCTCTCCGACACCGTCCACCGAGTGCCATCTCTGCTGAGCACTTTGACCCCAGCCCCGGCAAAAGGCAATAGGCAAAGCTGAGGATTTGGGGCCTTCCCCTCCGGAGATTCTCGATCGCACAGTAGCAGCGGCAGCGAAGTGGGCATTTCAGAGGTTACTCCAGGTGTTCCTCCGTGCTTCTCACGGCTGTCTCCATCAAATCCGGATTGTGCACGGCCCCCCAGTTAACACATACGATATTCATTCGGAATGGCGGTGTGTGCTGCGTCACACTGCCATCTTCTCCTCCCTCCTTGTCTTTGATCTTTGGTGTTGAAACTCTGGCCCACCAATGGTGGAGCCTCACATTCTGGATTCATGACCTGTTTCAGTTTTGTTGCCCTTAATACTTTTGCCAAGCAAAAATAAAATTATCAATGTTAAGACTATTTAAGGACTAATTTGTTCATTGGGTGGCAGGGTGGATATAGTGGATGGTCAAATGAATGGCTGGTGCATATCACAAGTCCTGGTTATGTGACCACTGATGCCAGGCAGACAATTTCTAGAGAGTAATGATAATGGCTGGGGTCACCTATCTTGTACAGACACTGTCCAGAAGAAGGCAATGACAAACCACTTCTGCAGAAAAATTTGCTAAGTGCAATTACGGTCATGGAAAGACCGTGATCACCCATGTCATAAAACACAGACAAATGAATGAGTCTGTTCATAAAAAAAAAATAGAAAAAAAACTCTTGATGCTGGAAATCTGAAATAACAAAAATGCTGGAAACACTTAGCAGGTTAGTCAGCATCTGTGGAGAGAGAATGAGTTAACCTTTCAGTTTGAAGACCCTTTATCAGAAACAGTTAATAGGAACAGAAACATCTCTTTTTCTCTTCTTCTGAAGATTGAGTCTTTGGGCAGAAGAAATTGCTGGTGACATGAGACAAAATAGGTTACAGGGTACAGTTTACTCAGGAATGGGATTCATAGAATTGCTCTGAGACAGGTATGGACTTTGAATGTTTTAAAACTCCAGAGTGACTTATTCAAATGAATTCTAATTTCCAAGCTGACAGAGTGGGAATCACTTCACTTACTAACCCAGGGGTCTGAATTGGTAGTCGTCTGCCATCTCCAATATGCTAGTACATCCCTGGGTTCATGGACTTAAATCAGCTCTGATCTTGTGGAGTGGCCAAACAGACTCCACCTGTTCCTACGTTCTTTTATTCTGCACTGAATCCCAAACCTCTATGACTCATCACACAGTTTGAAAGAAGTGATGCTGTTGAACGCTAAATGTTACAGCAAGTCTTTTTCGTACACTGTGCTGTGACTCGCACTATCTGTAACACAGGATGTCAATAACCTAAACGGGAACAGAAGATTATGTGAGCGTTTACTATGTATCTCATACCAAGCATTCATTCTAAGAAAACCAAAGTAGCGCAACTCTTCAAAAAAAAACTGCTGCGGTACGACATAAAGGACCCAAGATTAAAGAAACTTTTTGCTTGGTATTTTTTTTCTTGCCTATTTAAATGATGGTGTTAATGGCAGAAGAAATGAGATATGCATCAGCTGTGGTTTGGAAGAAGATTCTTACAGTACGGAGGAATTTTTAAATGCATTAATCAGCCTTGTAAATGGATATCCTGCCACATAGCTTCTTTCCTCGAAGTAGCTACCAAGGCATCATATTTCTTCCCTTCAGCCCACGACACCCAACCTTTATTAGTCCATGGTTACAAGCTTTTCTCCTTCCAAAATTGAGATTTTTTTTTGGGGGGGTGGGGTATTGGTTTCTTCAGTGTTGAACAATATTAAGGAAAGCAGGACTGGATTCGTCTACACTGTTTACATGTAGCAACATAGCCTCTATTTCCTGTCAGCCCCATCATATATCTCCAAGCAAGGAGATTGGGGCCCAATTACAGCCTGATGTCTAATCAATACACAGCTTATTCCTAGAGCAGGAAGTAAAGGAGTAGGCCCTTGGGAACCAGGGTTCAAATTACTCGACTGTCAATTCAAGATAGCAACTAATGATAGTAAAATACATCTAAAAGGGAGATGGGCAATCCAACTGTCTCACAGAGCACTTAATCCCAGAACAACTTCCACCTCAATATTACTTCAGTGTTCTAAACCACCCTGACATTCTTCTTCAGAGCAAGTGTATTCTTTTCAACATTTGCACTGTGCTATTTAAAAGATGATTCGCAAGGTGAAATATTGCTGTCCACATGGATAAGATATTTTTCTTAGTCCAAAGAAATTACGAAAGCATAATAAATTTCCTTTTTTCTCATTTCTTCTCAAGCAGTGAATGTGGATTCATCACAGTGAGAGAAGCTACTTGTAAGCCAGTACATAAACAGACCCAGAATACAAGACAAATAATCTTGAGCAAAACATGCACAAAATACTGGAGGAACTCAGCAAGTCAGGCAGCATCTATGGAGTAGAATAAACAGCCAGTGTATATTCCCTTCCTCAGGACTGAAAAGGAAGGAGACAGAAGCCAGAATCAGATGGTGCGGAAACAGGTAAAGGGCCGAAGAAGAAGGAGTCTCTACATAACCCTCTTGTCCACTCACCCCTCCCCACTAATCACTTTCCTGGCAATCGTGACAAGTGCTATATCTTCCCATTCTCCTCCTCCTCCTACACCACCAATCAGGACCGCAACCAATCCTTCCAGGTGAGACAATGCTTCATCTGTGAGTTTGTTGGAGCTATCTATTGTATCCAGAGATCCCAGTGTGGCTTCCCCTGCACTAGTGAGACCAAACGCAAATTGGGAGACTGCTTTGTCAAGCACCTTTGCTCTGTCT
This sequence comes from Mobula hypostoma, assembly GCF_963921235.1. NCBI lineage: Eukaryota > Metazoa > Chordata > Chondrichthyes > Myliobatiformes > Myliobatidae > Mobula > Mobula hypostoma. Next base: position 64,032,287 of record NC_086110.1, read on the forward strand.
GCCACAAAAGGCAGAATCTCTCAGTGGCAAGCCATTTTCATTTGACTTCCCATTCCCATTCCAACCTGCCTGTCCATGGCCTCCTCTACTGCCACGATATAGCCAAATTCAGGTTTGAGAAACAACACCTCATTTTTTGTCTTGATGGTATGAACATTGATTTGTCTACCTTCCAGTAACTTTGCCATGGGAAAGCAGCAGCCACCATTGGAGTTTCCCACCATGCAGGCCATGCTCTCTTCTCACCACTGCCGTCAGAAGTTGCAAAAGCCTCAGCACTCCATCACCAGGTTCAAGAAAAGTACAACCCCTCAACCATCAGGCTGTTGAATAAAAGGAGATAACTACACTCAACTTCACTTGCCCCATCATTGAAGTGTTCCCACAGCCAATAATCTCACTTTCAAGGACTCTTTATCTCATTGTCTCATGTTCTCATTATTTATTGCTATTTATTTGCATTTGCAATTGCACAGTTTGTTGTCTTCTGCACTCTGCGTGATCTTTCATTGATTCTGTTACAGTTACAATTCTATAGATTTGCTGAGTATGCTTACAAGAAAATGAATTTCGGTGTTGTATATGGTGACATATCTGTACTTTGATAATAAAATTTATCTTAAATTTTGAAGTTTGAATTCCCCACCCCCACATCACTCCTCTCTTTCATTATACATATTGTTCACCTGCTCAACTCTTCTCTTCTCCTCACTTATCCTCACCTCTCTCTGGTTCCCTCCCTCCTTCCCTTTCTTCCATAGCCTACTGTCCATTCCTGTTAGATACTCTCTTCTTCAGTCCATTACCAGCAGCATTTTGTGTGTGGTATAGAGTGCTGAAATTTCTTCACCTCCTCAATCTTGAATTAAAACTCTTTGAATTGGTTTCAAGACATTGACATTAGTTAACATAATTCAGACTGACACTTCACTTCAGCACCGTATTTTTGAAAAGGCTATCTTTTGGACCAGAATTTAATGTGAGGACTGATATCACAAGTCATCAAGATTTTTGTCATGTGCACAAGTATGGTGAGGTACAGGTAAATTAAAAACTTGCTTGTGGCAACATCATGGGCATGTAGACAAAGACAACACAGAGAATATAAAATATACAAGATAGTTATACGATTATATATAAATTATACAAGACTGTGAAGAGAGAGGGAAAGAAAAAGACTGTCCAAAAACATGGTATTGGTGTAACTTAGGGACAATTCCATGGTAGTGCAAGAAGTGATCTATAGAGTCAATTGATGAGGTAGGGAAAGGGTTGTGCTGGTCAGTTCAAGAACCTAATATTATAGTAAAGTAGCCATTCATGAACCTTGTGGTGTGAGACTTTAGACCTTTGTACCTTCTGTCTGATCCAGATGATTCCTCCCTCAAGCAGACATAAACTACCTGCTGCCTAATACTCTGCCCAAGGTTTATCATCAGTCATTCAAAATGGTGTCTTATGGTTGGCTATGGGAGTTTGCAATGTGCAAACTGGCTGTTCAGTTTACTACTTTACAACTAACACTTCATTGGCTATTAAGGGTGTTGGGATGTCCTGAGATTGCAAATGGTATTGCATATATGTACTTTCTTTTGTTTTAGTCAGGAGTTCTGCTCTTCTTATGCCCTTTAACATTCTCATTTATGAAGCAGGAGAGTTTTCATCAAAACAAGATACACAAATCAAAAGCCTATAGAGCAATGGATAACAGTATATTAATACTGTAGTTATATATTCTCTTCTCACTATAAGTACAATTCAATGTTAAGGCTTCCTACCTTCTGCCATCAGATTTCTGAACTATCTATGAACCCATGAACACTATGGTTGGGCTGAGCTGTTCTCTGATCAGTTTACTTGAAGGTGTTCTGTCTCCATGCAAGGGAATCTATCAGTGGGCTGTTGATTGAATTATTTCCAACTACCACACCATTTGTTCTCTCTTTTTTTCACTAGATTTTAAAATTTATATCTCTTATTGTAATTTAGAGTATATTCACTGTGCTGCTGCCATTGTTGGCACTGCAGAAGGATAGCGGTTAGCATGGTGCTAATACAGCTTGGGGTGTTGGAGTTTGAGTACAATCCCAATGACATCTGTAAGGAGTCTTTATGTCCTCCCTGTGGAATGTGTGGGTTTTGTGTGGGTGCTCCGGTTTCCTCCCACAGCACCAAGATGTACTGGTTAATAGGTTAATTATCATTGTAAATTGTGTCGCGATTAAGTCATGGGTTTCTGGGCAATGCGGCTCGAAGGGCTGCAAGGGCCTATTCTGTGACATACCTCAAAATAAAAATGAAAATAAATGAAACAACAAATTTAATAACATATATCAGTGATAATAAACCTGATTCTGATTCTGATTCTGAAATGCCATTATTATCGCAGCTCGATGTAACTCTGTTGCTGAGGGTGATTTTGCACCTTTCAGGTCCTTTTGCAGTGAAGACCATCATGTGTTGGGCTCATATTGGTGGATCTATTAGTTGCTTTATGATTTGATGTCTTTGGCTTTCACCCACAAAGGAGGAAAGTTGAACTTCAAATCAAGTGCGGACAGAGGAGTTTTAAGTAACAGCACTATTTTTATCTTTGGAGGTGCAGCCTTGCCAACTGGACATTTTAGGGCATACTGCCACAGTAATGACATCAAAATAATATTTAAAGCATGAGGAACAGAAATAACATTGATTATAAGTTATTTCTGGCACTGTGGCCAATGGGTGGTGGGTAAATATGAAGATATAATTAATGCAATGTTGTTAGCAATGGGTGGTTGGTGAGAATTAAGGTATACTTATTAATACAATTATTTAGAGACACAGCTTGGTAACGGGCCCTTCTGGCTCAACAAGCCTGTACTGCCCAATCACACCCATGTGACTAATTAACCTACCAACCATATGCCTTTGGGAGGAAACTGGAGCATCCGGAGTAAACCCACGCGGTCACAGGGAGAACACAGAAACTCCTTACAGACAACGGCAGGAATTGAACCCGGGTCACTGGCGCTGTAAATTGTTATGCTGACTGCTGTGTTACTGTGCCGCCCAATAATTCATGTAATGTCGTGGGCAATCAGTGGTGAGTTTATATAAATTTGTAAGTAATGTAATATTGTGTGCAATAGTTGGATATAATTAAGAATATTTTATTTATTCATTGAGAAACTGAATGGAGTAGGCCCTTCCAGCCCTTTGAGCCATACCATACAACAACCCACCAATTTAATGCTAGCCTAATCACGGGACAATCTACAATGTCCAATTAACCTACTAACTAGAACATCTTTGGACTGTGGGAGGAAACCAGAGTACCCGGAGGAAACCCATGCGGTCATGGGGAGAATGCCCAAAATCCGTATAGGGAGCAGTAGGAATTGGACCCAGGTCACCTGTACCCAGGTAAACTGTTGTGCTAACAAATACGCTACCGTAATGTTGAATCATGAGTTGATAATATTGTGATATAAGCACAATGAATGGTGACAAATCAATAATATTTTCAGTTTCCTTCATGGGTTTTACAAACCTTTGGCAGAAAGTTACAAGAAAATCAAAACGACAATTTAATCGAATGATTTGCATGTTCTGATATTTCACCTCTGTAGCACTGAAAGCTTGAGCTCCACTGATTTTCCTGATCGGCCATACAGTAGATCAATTTAAGCGTTTAACACAAAATCAAGCGCGCACCTTTTCTAAAATCAATGGTTATCTTTCATGAATGTAAATGAATATTCTCCTGTTCTAATGGTTGGACTACATCATTGCTAGATTTTACAGCCTGTGTGACTTAAGATCTATGTTGAAGTTTCTAGTGCCCCTGAAACTGCTGAAATGACGCTACTGTTTTCTGCTTTGGATCAAGGCATGTCTGGGGGCTTAGGAGATGGAGGGTGGGTTGGAGAGGTGCAGATGACTGTTGTTCGGCTGATAAAGACTATGCCTCTGCTGGCTTAGGAGGTGATGATTAGGCTAGAGCAGAGTGTTTGTGGGTGGAGGTAAGGGGCTTCTTGGAACTTCGGGGATTTCTTGGAAAGTTAGCTTGGATCAAATAAGACTGGTAAATAGGTAAATTGATCTTTCTAACTTCCAGTAATTTCTCTCCCTCTCCTTTCTCTCATTTTCCATTCCCTATTCTGGTTGCCATCTTACCCTTTCTCTCCTCCTCACCTGCCTATCACTTCCCTCTGGTGCCTCTCCTCCTTTCCTTTCTCCCAAGGTTCACTCTACTCTCCTATCAGATTCTTTCTTCTTCTGCTCTTTTGCTCTTCCAACTATCACCTCCCCGATTCTCACCTTGTTTCCCCCACCCACCTACCCTTTCACCTGGTTTCACCTATCATCTGCCAGCTTGTATCCCTTCCCCTCCCCCACCTTCTTATTCTGGCCTCTTCTCCCTTCCTTTCAGTCCTGATGAAGGGTCTCAGTCTGAAATAACAACTGTTTATGCCTCTAGTTGCTCCCGACCTGCTGAGATCCTCTGGCATTTGGCATGTGTTGATCTGGATTTCCAGCATCTGCAGAATCTCTTGTGTATTTGGTAAGTTGGTTCATTATTGTCACATGTACTGAAGTACAATGAAAAAAAGTTGTTCCGCATGCTATTCATACAGATTATTTCAAAATATTAGTGCAATGATGTAGCACAAGAGAAAAATAATAATAGTATACTGAATCATGTGTTTCAGTTTCAGAGAAAGTTCAGTGTAGGTAGACAACAAGGTGTAAGACCATATCAAGTTATATTGTGAGAGCAAGAAACACACATAAAAGTTGCTGGTGAACGCAGCAGGCCAGGCAGCATCTCTAGGAAGAGGTACAGTTGACGTTTCGGGCCGAGCCCCTTCGTCAGAACTAACTGAAAGAAGAGCTATTAAGAGATTTGAAAGTGGGAGGGGGAGGGGGAGATCCGAAATGATAGGAGAAGACAGGAGGGGGAGGGATGGAGCCAAGAGCTGGACAGGTGATTGGCAAAAAGGATATGAGAGGATCATGGGATGGGAGGCCCAGGGAGAAAGAAAGGGGGAGGGGGAAAGCCCAGAGGATGGGCAAGGGGTATAGTGAGAGGGACAGAGGGAGAAAAAGGAGAGAGAGAAAAGAATATATATAATAATAAAAGATAAATAAATAAGGGATGGGGTACGAAGGGGAGGTAGTTCATTAACAGAAGTTTGAGAAGTCAATGTTCATGCCATCAGGTTGGAGGCTACCCAGATGGAATATAAGGTGTTGTTCCTCCAACCTGAGTGTGGATTCATCTTGACAGTAGAGGAGGCCGTGGATAGACATATCAGAATGGGAATGGGATGTGGAATTAAAATGTGTGGCCACTGGGAGATCCTCCTTTCTCTGGCGGAAGAGTCTATCTTGTTGTACAAGGGGCCCATTCAGTAGTCTTATAACAGTGGGATGGAAGATGTCCTTGAGCATGATGGTATGTGCTTTCAGGTTTTTTTAATCTTCTGCCCAATGTGAAGGGGAGAAGAGAGAAGGTAGGGGATGGATGGGACCTTTGATTATGCTGGCTATTTTACCACGGTGATAAGAAGTGTGGACAAAGTTCATGGAAAGTAAATTCTAAATGTCAGTTCCCCATTCCCTTTCTGGCCTACAGATATATGATCTTAATTTATTTTCCAATGATTCCAACCACACCACAAAGGAATAGACATGTGGATGATTTTCTAAATGGGGAGCAAATTCAGAATTGGAGGAGCAATTGGAAGAGCAGGTCTCTGGAGACCTGGTGCAGGATTCTTTCTAGGTTAACTAGCAGGCGGAGTTGGTGGTAAGAAAGGCAACGTTAGCATTCATTTTGAGAGGACTGGAATATAAGAGTAAGGATATAATGCAAGTCATTGGTCGTGAACAGGTTTGGATCTCTTATCTAAGAACGGGCGTACCAGCATTGGAGTCGGTCCAGAAGAGGCCCCTCAATTTAACTCAGTTCAGTTTCATCCTACTTGGGCTCAGACATCACACTGGAGCAGTCTAGAATACCCCATCCATTCCTGCATGCAAGATCTCTCACTGGACATCCCACATGTTGGCAGAAGAACAGGAAAAGTCAATGAGAATTGAATCCAATGAGACTTCCTACTTCCAATACATGAGTGCTTAGAGGAAGAATCTGCAGATGTTGGAAATAGAATCATTGTTTCTTAATGATCAAGGTTATTGCAGCCAGGGGTGGTAGTTGGGATAAGCTCCTGTTAACTATTAAATGCTCCCAGTGGTGTGCATCTCAAATAGCCTCTGACAACCATGTCCAGCTCTTGGCCTTCACATGTGGCTTAGCTGCTTAACCTGGTGGAACCATTTCCACTGACAGGAGAAGAGGTAAAGGTGTAGGTTACTGGCATTTTAAAACTAGTTGCTTCGGGTAGACAGCACATCTAGGAAAAGGAAAACTCTACTGCCTTGTGGCTATATCCACTCATGGGGAAGGCTTCGAGTAAATTTGAGGAAAAATCCAGAGATTAAATCCCTAAGGTTGACCTACATTGAGTTCAATGCTGACAGGAAACTGCTGCAATGCTCTGATGCCAGAATATATTGGTTTCTGCCATTCCTTTTGATTCATCGGCTGCTCTCCATATGGTCCCGCCCTGGCTTACATGTAGACAATGACCTTGACTAATGGAGGCCTCAGAAGTCAGAGTGGACTTTGAGAGGATGATTTCAATAGTGAGGCCAGCCTAGGACAAGTGGTCTCTTCCTCAGAATACAAGGATGTCCCTTTAGAACAGAAATGAGGAGGAATTTCTTTAGTCAGAGAGCACTGAATCTGTGGAATTATTACCTCAGATGGCTGTGGAGGTCAATTCATTGGGTACATCTAAAGCAGAGATTTATATATTCTTAACTAGTAAGTATGTGAAAGGTTATGTGAGAAAGCAGGCGAATGAGGTTGAAAGGAAAGTAAATCAGTCATGATGGACTCAATGGGTGGAGTGGCCTAATTCTGCTCTTATGTTGTCTAGTTTATGGTCATATAAACTCACCTCTAGCATTTTCTGCTCAGGTTTTTCCTCATTTCCACTTTCTGCCAAATCATCAAACATCTCACAAATTTCTGGGATATTCAATGAGGAACCTTCTTTCTTGGGGATACATTTTAGATGGCTGTACATTTTAAATTTTTGTAATATAAGGGGCAATTTTACACCAAGCAATTCTACATTCATTTCTGTGGAAGTGTTTTCTGCTTCCCAAGTTGTCAATGTCCTAGTTTTTCTGCATGTCAACGTTTGTCAGTTCCTCCCGTCTCACCATGGCAGCCGAAGGGATGTTTAACCCTGAATGATGACCTAGTTTCACATTTGTTTGTGGTTTGCGTGTTGGTGCTTTCCATCAGCTGTTTCGACACGTTGTGCTTAAGGTGCTTCTTGAGATTTCCATCAAATGCCATAGTTTCTGGTAATCTATTGTATAATTTCACTCTACAAACCTGTGGTAAGTAGAGCGAGAAATTACTCTTGGTGATTCTCAGAGGTGAATTCTTACTGGTTTTATTTGACAATTTTGTATCTACCAGTGCAAATTTTTACATCATTTTATGTCTCTGCCAAAGTTCTGGACAATCACTTGAATGCAGTAAAAGGCTTTAGAAGGGTGACCAGCGGTAATTTCTAGATTTAATCAATATTGGTACACACACAGTGTAGACACAATGGAACATAATACCACATATTCTCCATGGCACACAATGGCAATATTGGGCCAGGTTGCATTGTACAGGTCCTCCAGCCTGAGATTTCAGTCTGCCCTCCTTCAGGATGGAGGGGTCCTTTGTACCCCATTCTAGTCGTGCATACTGAAGAGCAAAGCCAAAGTTGAGGTTATTGCTATGTTCGCAGACACAGGTATGCACAGATGCAATGATAACTTGCAGCAGCATCACAGGACCATGGAATCATCAAGCAATATTCACAAAAAATATTTATTAGTGATAAATTATATGCAATTTCTACAAAAAACCACAATTAGAGTAAAAAATGATGTCCATTACAGTGGAAAATAGCCATAGTGTTATTAAACTGTATTAAGTTTTGCCCGTTGGTTCAAAAAGCAAGTGACAGAAGAGAAGTAATTCTTCATGAACCTGGTAGTGTGCGACTTCACGCGTGTGTACCTCCTGCCCAATAATCGCTGTAAAAAAATGGCATGGCTCAGATGGTGGGGAACTTTGTTGATAGATGTAGCCAAAGGACCAACAGATCGGATCTAGTTCTGTAGTCCTTCCACATCCAGCCATAAATGCTGGTGGACAGTCAAACAACCCACTGGAGGAGGAGGCTCCACAATTATTCCCAACCTCAGTGATAGAGGAGCCCAGAACACCTGTGCTAAAGAGAAGGCTAAAGTACAGTCTATGCAATAATCTTCAGTCAGAACTGCTGAGTAGATGATCCAGCTCAGCCTCCTCCAGAAGTCCCTAGCAATCCAGATGTTAGTATGCAGACAACCCGATTCACTCCACGTGATATCAAGAAATGGCTGAAAGCACTGGATACTGCGAAGGCTATGGGCCTAGACAAAATCCGGGCAGTAGTCCTGAAGACTTGTGCTCCAGAACTTGCCATGCCATTAGCCAAGCTGTTCCAGTACAGCTACAACACCGGCGTCTACCCGACAATGAGAAAAATAGCGGAACAGGACAAGTCCAACCCAGCCATTTACTGCTCTATCAGCAAAGTAATTGAAGGGGTCATCAACAGTGCTATCATGCAGCATCTACTCATCAAAAACCTGCTTACGGATGCCCAGTTTGTGTTCCGTCAAAGCCACTGAGCTCCTGACCTCATCACCTCCTTGGTCCAACCATGGACCAAAGAGCTAAATAGCAGAGGTGAGGTGAGAGTGACAGCCCTCAACATCAAGGCAGAATTTGACTGAGTATGGCATTAAGGTGCCCTAGCTAAAGTGGAGTCAATGGGAATTAGGAGGGAAACCCTCCATTGGTTGGAATCATACCTGACACAAAGGAAGATGTCTGTGATGGTTGGAGGTCAATCATCTTATCCTCAGGACATCACTGCAGGAGTTCCTCAGGGAAGTGTCCTAGGACCAACCAGCTTCAGCTGCTTCATCGATGACCTTCCTTCCATCATTAGCTCATAAGTGGGGATGTTTGCACCATTCATGACTCCTCAGATAGTGAAGCAGTTCATACCCAAATGCATCAGGAACTGGACAATATCCAGGCTTGGGCTGACACATGGCAAGAAATATTTTAGCCATGCAAATGCCAGGCAATGACCATCTCCAACAAGAGAGACTCTAACCATTGTCCCTTGACATTCAGTGACATCACCATCACTGAATCCCCTACTATCAACACCCTGGGGGTTACCATTGACAGGAAACTAAACTGGTCTAGCTATATAAACATTGTGGCTACCAGTGCAGGTCAAAGACTAGGAACCCTGTGGTGTGTAACTCACCTCCTGACTCCCCAAAGCCTATCCACCATCTACAAGGCTCAGGTCAGGAGTGTAATGGAATACTCACCACTCACCTGGATGAGTGCAGCTCCATCAACACTCAGGAAACTTGACACCATCCAGTACAAGGCAGTTCACTTGATTGGTACCCCTTCCACAAGCATCCAATCCCTCCACCATTGACGAACAGTTACAACAGTGTGAACTATCTACAAGATGCACTGCAAAAACACACCGAAGTTCCTAAGCCAGCACCTTCCAGAACCACGACCACTACCATCTAGAAGGACGAGAAAAGCAGATACCTGGGAACACCACCACTTGGAAATCCCTCTCCAAGTCACTCACCATCCTGATTTGGAAACATATCACTGTTCTTTCATTGTCATTGGGTCAAAATCATGGGATTTCCTCCTTAACAGGACTATGGCCATCCCTACACCTCAGGGACTGCAGCAGTTCGAGAAGGCAACTCATCACCACCTTCTCAAGGGCAACTAGAGATGGGCAATAAATGCTGGCTTAGCTGGCGACACCCATATCCCGTAAGTGAGTAATGCAGCCTTCCTGAAACAGTGTCTCTTACAGATATTACCAATAGTTGTGAGGTTTGCGCCCGTGATGTATAGGCAGCGTTTAAGTTCAAGTTAAAATTCTAGCTTAATTGTCGTTCAACCAGATACATGTATACAACTAAATGGAACAGCATTTCTCATAGACCAAGGTGCAAAACACAGGACATATGGTCACGTACAACATACAGCACACAAAGTTATGTTAGCACATACAGTCACAAAATAATATTGGCACAAGTCCCTGAGTGGCACAGTCTGAAGACTGATGTCGGGGTGTTGTCCTGGAGCCATGTTTCTGCAAGACCAATCACGCAGCAGTTGCTCATCTCACAATGGGTCAGCTGCAGATGAAGGTAATCCAATTTTCTTCCAGGGAGTGAATGCAGGAGAGCAGCACCGATGGGAAAGCCGGCTTGCTGGAGCCAGTCCCAAGCTAGCACAGATTCCAGAGAGCACACTGTGCCATACCTCTGTTCTTTCTGCTGATTCCTAATTAGAAACATCAAGCCAAAACAAACTAATAATAAAAACAAATACTTTGCCTCATAATTATCTGCTCAACATTTCCTACTGAATTTTGCCTGGCTTGATCTTTCACAGGTGCTGCCTGGCACGCGATATGAGAAGCAATGGCCACTTTCTAATGCTGTCTTAGTTAGAACATGCACACTGTGGCCACTTTATTAGATACTCCCCGGAGCTAACAAAGTGGCCTTTGAGTTTATGTTACACACACAAAATGCTGGAGGAACTCAGCAGGCCAAGCAGCATCTATAGTAAAGTGTAAACAGCTGATATTTTGGGCCGAGACCCTTCATCAGGACTGGAAAAAGAAGATGAGAAATTGCATCAGAGATTAACTTCTCACCTTGTTTTTTCCCCAGTCCCGATAAAAGGTCTTAGCCTGAAATGTCCACTGTTCACTCTTTTCCATAGATGCTGCTTAACCTGCCTAGTTCCTCCAGCATTTTGTGTGTGTTGCTTGGATTTCCAGCATCTCAAGATTTTCTGTTCTCTGAGTTTATGTTTCTGATCTCCCACTGCTGTAGCCCAGGTTCAATGCGTTGAGTGTTCAGGGATGCTCTTCAGTACACCACTGTTGTAATATGTAGTTATTTGAGTTACTGTTGCCTTCCTGTCAGTTTGAACCAGCCTGGCCATTCTCTGCTGACCTCTCTCATTAACAAGGCATTTTCACCCACAGAACTGACACTCACTGGATGTTTTTTTGTTTCTCACACCATTCTCTGCAAACTCCGGACACAGCTATGAATGATAATCTCAGAAGATAGGCAGTTTCTGAGATACTCAACCCCCACTGTCTGGCACCAACAATCATTCCACAGTCAACGTCACTTAGATCACATTTCGTCCCCATTCTGATGTTTGGTTTGAATAACAACTGAACCTCTTGATCTTCTCTGCACGCTTTTATGCACTGAGTGTTGCCACATGATTGGCTGATTAGATAGCCGCATTAACGAGCACATGCACAGGTTCAAAGTTCAAAGTTCTAAGTACAATTTATTATCAGAGTACATACTTGTCACCTATCTCAGTGAACCTAATAATGCGGCCACCAAGTGTAGAACATGGAACGGGACAGCAAAGGAGCAAGACCTTCAGCTCATGATGTTGCGCAAACTAAATTCAGCTTATGATGCTTAATTAAACCAATCCCTATTGTCTCCCCATAGTTTCACATCCTGTCATTCTCTTGATATTCATTTGCCTGTATGACAGCCTCTTAAACCTCTCTGTTACACCTGCCTCCATCACCTCTGGCAGCTCACCCACCCTTCTCTGTGTAAAATACTTGCGCTGCACATCTCCTTTAAACTTTTGCCCTCTCACCCTCCAGCTAATCTTCTAATATTAGACTTTCTAGCCCTGTGAGAAAGATTCCGGTCGTAAATACAAGAGATTCTGCAGGTGCTGAAAATCCAGAGAGACACGTACAGAATGATGGAGGAACTCGGTAAGTCAGGCAGCATCCATGGGAGTGAATGAATAGCTGATGCTTCAGGCCAAGATCAAGAAAGGGGAAGATGGATGAGTAAGAAAGTGGGGCGAGGGAAAGGAGAGCAACCTAGAAGATGAGTCCAGGAACTTGGGAAGGGGGAATGAAGTAAGAAGCTGGAAAATGATAAGTGGTAGAAGTAAAGGGCTGAAGAAGGAATCTGATAGGAGTGGGATCATGAGAGGAAGGGCAGGTTGGGGGCACCAGGGGAGGTAATCAGCGGGTGAGGAGATGAGGTAAGATGCCAAAGTGGGAAATTGAATAAGAGGGAAGAGGAGGGGGAAAATTTCCAGAAGCTGGGGAAATTTTTGACTATGCCATCAGGTTGGAAGCTACTTAGATTGAATATCAGAAGTTACTCCTCCAAACTGAGAGTGCCCTCATCATGGCAGAAGTAGAGGCCGTGGATCAAATGAGAATGGGGATAGGAACCATAAGACCATAAGGTGTAGGAGCAGAATTAGGCCATTTGGCCCATTGAGTCTGCAAAGTACATGACCATACTCTTCTTGACACTGTGTTCCATCTGCTATTTCTGTGCCCATTCTCCTAATCTATCTAAGTCCTTCTGTATCCACTCAAAACTACCTGCCCCTCCACCTACTTTCATATTGTCTGCAAACTTTGCAATAAAACTATCAATTCCATCATCCAAATTGTTGACATGTAACATAAAAAGAATTGATTTTAACACCACTCATAACCGGCAGCCAACCAGAAAAACCTCCCTTTATTCCCACTCTTTGCCTCCTGCCAGTTAGTCACTGCTTTCTCCATGCTAGAATATTCCCTGTAATACCACGGGCTCACAGCTTGTTAAGCAGTTTCATGTGTGGCACCTTGTCAAAGGCCTTCTGAAAGTCCAAGTACGCAACATCAACCGATTATGCATTGTATATCTTGCTTGTTATTTCTTCAAAGAATTCCAAAAGATTTGTCAGGCAAGATCTTCCCTGGAGGAAATCATGCTGACTGTGGTCTATTTTATCATGTGCCTCCAAGTACCCTGAGACCTCATCCAGAATGATCGACTCCAACATCTTCGCAGCCACTGAGTTCATGCTAACTGGCCTATAGTTTCATTTCTTCTGCCTCCCTCCCTTCTTGAAGAGTGGAATGACATTTGTTATTATCCTGTCTTCAGGAACCGTTCCAGAATCTAGTGATTCTTGAAAGATCATTACTAATGCCTCCATAATCTCTTCAGACACCTCTTTCAGAACCCTGGGGTGTACTCCATCTGGACCAGGTGACTTATCTACTTTCAGACCTTTCAGTTTCCCAAGAACTTTCATTATCTCTGGCACCTGGAACTTCCATCACACTGCTAGTGTCTTTCACAGTGAAGACTGATGAAAAATTATTATTCAGTTTATTCGCCATTTCCTTGTTCCCAATTACTACCTCTCCAGCAGTCCAATATCCACTTGCACCCCACTTTTACACTTTATGTATCTGGAGAAACTTTTGGTATCCTCTTTAATATTATTGGCTGGCTTACTTTCGTATTCCATCTTTACCTTAATGACATTTTTATTTGCCTTCTGTTGTTTTTAAAAGCTTCCCAGTCCTCTAACTTCCCACAAATCTTTGCTCTATTATATGCCCCCCCTTTGGCTTTTATGTTGACGTTGACTTCTCTTGTTAGCCACGGTTATGTCATCTTGCCTTTCGAAAACTACTTCTTCCTCTTTGTGATGTATATGTTCTGTGCATTCTGAATTGTTTCCAGAAATTCCGGCTATTGCTGCTCTGCCTTCATCCCTGCTAGTGTTCTTTTCCAATCAATTCTGGCCAACTCCTCTCTCATACCTCTGTAATTTCCTTTACACTACATTAATACTGATACATCTGACCTTAGCTTCTCCTCAAATTTTAGGGTGAATTCAATCATACTATGGTCACTTTCCCAAAAGGCTTCTTTTACCATAAATCCTTTAATCAATTCTGTTTCATTGCATATCACCCACTCCAGAATAGCTGATCCCCTAGTGGGCTCAACCATGAGCTGCTCTAAAAATATATCTCGTATGCATTCTGGAAATTCCCCCTCTTGCAATCCAGCACCAACCTGATTTTTCCAATGTAGCTGTATATTGAGATCTCTCATGACTATTGTAACATTGGCATGCATTTCCTAACTCCCATTGTAAATAGTAGACCACATTCTTATTACTGCTTGGTGGTCGGTATGCAACTCCCATCAGAGTCTTTTTACCCTTGCAGTTCCTTAGCTCTATCCACAATTATTCAACATCTTCTGACCCTATATCACTTAATTCTAATGATTAGATTTTATTTTTTATCAATGGAGCAACGCTGTTCCTTCTATTGTCCTGCCTGTCCTTTCAATGCAATGTGCATCCTAGGCTATTAAGATCCCAGCTATAGTCTTGTTTCAGCCACTATTCTGTGACGCCTACAACATCATACATGCCAATCTACAAAAGTGCTGCAAGTTCATCTACCTTATTCTGTCTACTGTGCACATTCAAATGTAACATCTTCAGTCCTGTATTCACTCTTTTTGATTTTGTCTGACATACCGGAATACGAATGTGACAAGGAACCAATATATTGGTCATCTACTCTATGGCTCTCATAATTATATAAGCTTCTATCAGGTCTACCATACCAGTCAATATAAACAACCCCAAATTGTCCTCATAGATCATGTGCTCTAATCCTGGCAACGTCCTAGTGAACATGTGTTGCACTCTCTCCAAATCCTCCACATTCTTGCTGTAGTAGGGTGACCAGAACAGAATGCAACACTCCAGAGAAGACCACGACGGAGCTTTATAAAGCTGCAATATAATTTCCTGATTGTGGAACCCAAATCTCATCTAATAAAGGCAATCATTCCATATTCCTTTACCACTCTATCAACTTGTGTGATTGCTTTCAGGAAGCTATGGACTTGGACTTCAAGATCCCTTTTCAATATGTAAAGGATCTTGCCATTAACTTATTCTTTACATTTGATGCACCAAAGAATAACACCTCTTATTTGCCCAGATTAAACTCTATCTGCCATTTCTTTGCCCATCACTATAATTGATTTGTATCTCACACTACCCTTTGACAATTTTTACACTATCTGCACTGTCACCAGTCTTTATGTCATCTGTGAATGCATTCACCCACCTGTCCACATTTTCATCCAACTCATTTATATAAGTCACAAACAGAAGAAGTTCCAGACTGGATATCTGTGAAGCTCCATTAATCATGGACATCCAACCAGAATAAGACCCACTAACCACTATTCTCTGATTTGTATGGGCAAACCAAATGTGAACTCAAATAGTCAAATCAGCATCAACTGTGTACATCTCAATTTTCTGGATGAGTTTGCCATGTGGAACTTAGCTGAATGTCTTATTACCTAAAATCAATGCAGGCAATATCAACTGCTTTGACTTTACTGATCACCTTGGTCACAATCTTGAAAAACTTGATCAACTTAATAAGACATAATCTGCTCTGCACAAAGTCATGCTGACAGTCCTTAATTAGGCCATGATTTTCCCAATGCTCACAAATCCTAACCCCTAGGAATTAATTTCAATAGCTTTCCTACCACTGATATAACTCTCACTGGTCTATAATTCTCAAAATTATCCCTATTTCTCTTGTTGAACAGAAAAAAACAAAATTAACTACTTGTCAATGTTCCAGTACCTTGCATTTGACTAGAGAGACAGAAATATTCTTTAAGCTCCCAGCAATCTCAATGCTTGCCTCTTTCAATAATTTGGTTCTATCCCATTAGGCCGTGGAGATTTAAACATCTCAATATTCTTCATGGTATATAGAGGTATTCAACATTACCTCTTTCTTTATCTCAAAATATCCCATTATATTACCATGCTACACACTGATCTCACTGTCCTCTATATCTATCTACCATAGAAACAATAGAAACCATAGAAACTACAGCACAGAAATAGGCCCTTTGGCCCTTCTTGGCTGTGCCGAACCATTTTCTGCCTAGTCCCACTGACCTGCACATGGACCATATCCCTCCATACACCTCCCATCCATGTATCTGTCCAATTTATTCTTAAATGTTAAAAAAGAACCCGCATTTACCACCTCGTCTGGCAGCTCATTCCATACTCCCACCACTCTCTGTGTGAAGAAGCCCCCCCACTAATGTTCCCTTTAAATTTTTCCCCCCTCACCCTTAACCCATGTCCTCTGGTTTTTTTCTCCCCTTGCCTCAGTGGAAAAAGCCTGCTTGCATTCATTCTATCTATACCCATCATAATTTTATATACCTCTATCAAATCTCCCCTCATCCTTCTACGCTCCAGGGAATAAAGTCCTAACCTATTCAACCTTTCTCTGTAACTGAGTTTCTCAAGTCCCGGCAACATTCTTGTAAACCTTCTCTGCACTCTTTCAACCTTATTTATATCCTTCCTGTAATTTGGTGACCAAAACTGAACACAATACTCCAGATTCGGCCTCACCAATGCCTTATACAACCTCATCATAACATGCCAGCTCTTATACTCAATACTTCGATTAATAAAGGCCAATGTACCAAAAGCTCTCTTTACGACCCTATCTACCTGTGACGACATTTTTAGGGAATTTTGTATCTATATTCCCAGATCCCTCTGTTCCACTGCACTCCTCAGTGCCTTACCATTAACCCTGTATGTTCTACGTTGGTTTGTCCTTCCAACGTGCAATACCTCACACTTGTCAGTATTAAACTCCATCTGCCATTTTTCAGCCCATTTTTCCAGCTGGTCCAAGTCCCTCTGCAGGCTCTGAAAACCTTCCTCACTGTCTACTACACCTCCAATCTTTGTATCATCAGCAAACTTGCTGGTCCAATTTATCACATTATCATCCAGATCATTGATATAGATGACAAATAACAATGGACCCAGCACTGATCCCTGTGGCACACCACTAGTCACAGGCCTCCACTCAGAGAAGCAATTCTCTACCACCACTCTCTGGCTTCTTCCATCAAGCCAATGTCTAATCCAATTTACCACCTCTCCATGTATACCTAGCGACTGAATTTTCCTAACTAACCTCCCATGCGGGACCTTGTCAAAGGCCTTACTGAAGTCCATGTAGACAATATCCACTGCCTTCCCTTTATCCACTTTCCTGGTAACCTCCTCAAAAAACTCCAACAGATTGGTCAAACATGACCTACCACGCACAAAGCCATGTTGACTCTCCCTAATAAGTCCCTGTCTATCCAAATGCTTGTAGATTCTGTCTCTTAGTACTCCCTCCAATAACTTACCTACTACTGACGTTAAACTCACCGGCCTATAATTTCCCGGATTACTTTTCGATCCTTTTTTAAACAACGGAACAACATGAGCCACTCTTCAATCCTCTGGCACTTCACCCGTAGACAGCTACATTTTAAATATTTCTGCCAGGGCCCCCGCAATTTCAACACTAGTCTCCTTCAAGGTCCGAGGGAACACGCCGTCAGGTCCCGGGGATTTATCCACTTTAATTTTCCTCAAGACAGCAAGTACCTCCTCCTTTTCAATCTGTACAGTTTCCATGGTCTCACTACTTGATTCCCTCAATTCCATAGATTTCATGCCAGCTTCCTTAGTAAATACAGACGCAAAAAACCTATTTAAGATCTCCCCCATTTCCTTTGGTTCCGCACAAAGCCGACCACTCTGATCTTCAAGAGGACCAATTTTATCCCTTACAATCCTTTTGCTCTTAATATACTTGTAAAAGCTCTTTGGATTATCCTTCACTTTGACTGCCAAGGCAACCTCATGTCTTCTTTTATCCCCCCTGATTTCTTTCTTAAGTATTTTCTTGCACTTCTTATACTCCTCAAGCACCTGATTTACCCCCCTGTTTCCTATACATTTCATACAACTCCCTCTTCTTCTTTATCAGAGTTGCAATATCCCTTGAGAACCAAGGTTCCTTATTCCTATTCAATTTGCCTTTAATCCTGACAGGAACATACAAACTCTGCACTCTCAAAGTTTCCCCTTTGAAGGCTTCCCACCTACCAATCTACTTGGCGATTACCAATACAAAGTACTCATTTAAAATCTCAACCACATCCTTTGCCTTCAAATGTATGTTCTCTCCTCTAACCTTGACAAGTCTAATTCTCTCCCTCTTGATTCTTTTGTTCTGCATAAAATACTTTGAGATTGTCTTAGTTATACTTGTCAAAAGACTTTTTGTGGTTCGTCCTGGCTCTCCTAAATACTTCTTGAGTTATTTTCCGCTTTCTTTATATTCCTTAAGACCTTGTTTTAAATTGGCCTCCTATAACTTGCATATGCTTCCTTTTTCTTCTTCATTAAACACATAATCTCTCTCATCATCCAAGCTTCCCTTACCTCACCATCCTTGTCCTTCCATCTTTCTGAAACATAGCGGTCCGGCATTCTGTACAGATCATTTTTAAACAGTCTGGACCTGTTGGAAATAGATATGCACAAACACAGCTGCTCCCAATTAACTCACCCCACCTAATACTCTCATAAATTTTCCTCCACAAATACAAAGCTTTCACAAGAGGTCCATATTTCTCCTTATTCACAATTATCTTAAAATTTAACTGTTGTGATTATTGTTTCCCAAGTTCTCCTCCACCGAAAAGTCAGTCATCTGGTCAGGTTGAATTCCCTATACGAGGTCCAGTATGTACCTCCTCTGGTAGGACTATCTATGTAATGTTTATTTTAACTGTCTTGAATGCATGTAATGAATTCTTCCCATCTAAACTTCTCTGTCTGCATTGGGAAGTTGAAGTCAGCTATTATGACATCCCAGATATTTTTGTATTTTTCTCTATTCTGACTGCCGATATGATTCTCCCAGCAGATGAGCCTTCCATTATGTCCTCTCTGAGTACAGCTGTGACATTTTTCCTGATTAGTCATCCAACTCTCTCTCTTTTATCTCCTTCTCTGTCTTTTGAAACTCTGGAACGTTTAGCAGGCTGCCCTGCCCCTCTCTTCACCAAATCTTTATGATGGCCACAAGATCATAGTTCCATGTTTTGATCCCTGTTCTAAGTTAATCTCCCTTACCCTTAACACTTTTAGCATTAAAATAAGCACACTTAAGCCTTTTATTTCCATCATGTACAGTATATTCTCTTTTTCTTCCTGTCTGCCCACCTATACAGATTTACTGGTCATGACATCTCCCTTCTCCTTTCTCCCTCTACACTCTGGTCTCTGATCCCAGGCTCTCTTACTATTTGAAACATCCTTTCCATGTCCACTCTATCAAGACTCATTAGGTTCCAATGAGATTCCCTTCTCATTCTTCAGTGAGTACAGGCCCAGAGACATCAAACTTTCATTGTAATAAATGAAAAAGAATCAGTAGAAATATTTTTTTAATTGGAGAAGTTTGAGTAAGATGACTTCTTTGGAATTTAAACACTTATTGTCTCTTTCCCCTTTTCTATCTGCACCATCTCATTTAGTATCTCATTCAAACTTATGAAATAAGGTACGATAAAAGTTTATTTATCCTGAAGGAAATTATTGTTGCAAGATTGCTCAGTCAGAGATATATCCTTTAAAATACAAAATGTAAGCATTGAGGTACAAAAAATGTGCATTAAGTAATAGTGCAAATTACAGATGTGCCATGAAACCATATACTTACATACTTAACGAGGAGGAGTTGTAGAGTCTTATCGTCACAGGGAGAAAGGATCTCCTGTGGCGTTCGGTGGTACAACTCGGTGGAATCAGTCTATTCCCAAAGACGCTCCTGTGTGTGTCCAATATGTCATGGCGGGTGTGAGGAGGATTGTCCGTAATGCTCTGTAGCTTCTGCAGCATCTTCCTCTCAGACACAACCACCAAGGGAATCCAGTTCGCCCTCCAGAACAGAACCAACCTTCCTGACGAGTTTATCAATCTTCTCGGTGTCTGCTGCTCTCACCCTGCTGCCTCAGCAGACTACAGTGTAGAATAGAACGCTGGCCACCACTGTGTCATAGAACATATGCAGCATTGTACTGCAGTCGTTGAATGACTGGACACCTCTCTGGAAATACAGTCTACTCTGTCCATTCACGCACAGGACCCCTATATTTTTAGTTCAGTCCAATTTATTGTCCAGGTGAGTTCACAGGTATTTGTAGACTTCCACATCCATTCCCTTGATGGAGATAGGAATGAAGGGTGTTTTTACCTTCGTCAATCCACCACTAACTCCTTTGTCTTAGTGATGTCGAGCTGCAGGTGATTCAGCCCACACTACCCAACAAAGTTGTCCAATTATTGAAAGGCCTAGATAGAGTTTATATGGAGAGGATGTTTCCAACAGTGGGAGAGTCTAGGAACAGAGGATACAGCCTCAGAATACAAGGATATCCATTCAGAACAAAGATTAGGAGGAATTTCTTTAGCTAGAGGATGATGAATCTGTGGAATTAATTGCCACAGACAGCTGGGGAGACCAAGTCATTGGGTATATTTAAAACGGAGTTTGATAAATTCTTGATTAATATGCACATCAAAGGTTATGGGGAGAAGTCAGAAGAATGGAGTTGAGAGGAATAATAACTCAGCCATGATCAAATGACAGAGCTGATTTGATTGGCTGAATGGCCTAATTCTACCCCAATATCTTATGGCCTTATTTGTCCACCACCCACACACGGATCCTGCTGGGTCCCCTCCATCAACTTTCTCCATCTGCCCGTCTCACCTACCTTGATTGATTCCATGCTCCACCTTCTTGACAAATCAGATTCCATCATCTCCACCTATCACCTCCTGAATTTGGTTGCTATTTCCACTTTCTCCTCTAATATATCCCTATCATCCCTCCTTACCTGGATCTACCTATAAGCTGCTGGTTCTTGCTCTAGAACCCCACCATATTCTGATTATTTCCCCTTTGTCTTTCAACCCAGATGTAGACACTTGGCCAAGATATTGGCTGTCCATTTCCCTGCACAAATACTGCCTGAGCAGCTCAGCTCCTGCAGCTTCTTGCCACTATTCCTCCTAGTCAGAGAAAGGAGCCGATTTAGGCCATTCAGCACATCAAGGTTGCTCCTCCATTTCATCATGGCTGATCCATTTTCCCTTTCAACCCCTTTCTCCACATAATCTTTCATGCCTTGACTAATCAAGAACCTGTCAGCCTCTACCTTAAATACACCCAATGACCTGGCCTCCACACCTGCCATCATTCTTCTGAATGCCAGCAAGAACAGGCCCAGAGCCATCTAATGCTCCTCATACGATTATCCCTGAACAGGGAAGACAGTCACAAAATATCTTCTCCAACAAACACATTACAAATATCACGTTTCAAAAAAAAATCACATTTCATTCTTCAGTACAGGTCTTCTCTGTCTAATCTTTCCTCATGAATAAAACTGCGCAGCCCAGGAATTAGCCCAATCTTCCTTCACCTCTAAAGCAAGTATCTGGTCTCAGAAAAACCCTGTGGAGATTTTCTTGTGTTCTCCATCAAACTGGTCCTTTACTGCTAGGAAAAGAAAGTATCTTTTATGTTACAGAACAAACTGCTGAGTGTGTTATGGGACTGAGAGTTGCATTATTCGTGCAAAACATGATTAAAATTGAAAACAGATGAGTAAGGTTACGAATAACACTGGAAGAGTGTATTAGTGGATATTCTGGAACAGCTTATTATATCTTCACAGTATCTCTAAGAAGTGGCATCATTCTGGGTAATCCCGGAACATCAACCAACCGCTAAGAGATATGACAGCATACTGATAGTAATTTTTATGTGATTAAAAAAATAAAGAGCATATTGTGCTTATTATTCTGCTATCTTGGCGCCAGTAGGAACAGTGAAATGTTAAGAAAATCAGTATCACATAGAGTCATAGAGCACTGAAGCACACAAACAAGACCTTTGGCCCATCTAGTCCATGCTGTACTATTATTCTGGCTGGTCCCGTCAGCCTTCACTTAGACCAAAAATCTCCATACCCCTCCCATCTATGTACCTATTGAAACTTCTCTTAAATTTTGAAATCAAACCCATATCCACCATCATATTAGTTGTTGCCAATGTAATTGGGTTCATGGGGAAGGTTGGGGAAATCTAACCATTTCCAAGATCACAGAAGTCAAGGATTAATAGAAAGGTTTGCAACTGGAGAAGACTGAGAAAGGTCTTTTCTGTAACGTAAATATTGCCATATTGGTCTGAATGATCTGCTTCAGTGAAAGAAATCATAGGGAATTATGGTGCAGAAAAGGCCATTCAGCCCAGCATGTCTGCTCCAATCAAAGAATCAACTCCATCTTCCAGCACTGGTTTGAAGACTCTGTAGGTAGTGACTCTTCAGCTACACAGCTAATGTGGTTAGTAAAACACACAAAATGCTGGAGGAATTTAACAGGTCTGACTGCACTTAAGGAGGAAAACAAGTAGTTGACTTCCTGGGCCGAGACACTTCATCAGGACTTCAGAATCTCTAGAATCTACAGAGACTCCTGTGTTTATGATGTGCCAATGAGTTGAGGCATTTTTTTTGGCTATCATCTTTGTTTCAGACCACTAACAATATGGGTAATAAAAAAGATCACCACTATACTTCTGTGACAATTGCTTCAAATTTGCCTCCTGACCTTTGATCCTTCTTAAAATCAACACAATGACAAAAAGTCTGAATTTTCACAGCTCACTGGACTATAAGATTATAGAATGTCATCTTCTGTCCACCTTATTGATAAAACTAAAAAGTGATGGATATTTTTGAAATGGACTAAACAAATTTATGTCAATAGCTGCCAACAGAGCATTTATTAATTCAAAATCTAAGGTTGAGGTACTAGGTTGAAAAGAGTTGGAGAGACCATGAATGGATCAAAGAAAAGTGATAGGCTGAGCGCAAGAACCTTCCATTCGATCATGTCGTAGCGGAAGACTTTTCTAGAACCTTCTGCAGCATAATCAGATTTTGGGAAGCAGGAAGGTGCTGTAAGAGTAACTCTGTAGCTGCAGAGAAATTGCAGAGGTGAATTAATTACAGGCTGCTCCTGTGTAACAAATGGCTTCCATTTTTACAGACGTCCATAAGTCAATTTTGTCTGTAAGTCAAAAAATACACAAAATAACTCAACTTAGTAACCATGTGGTTATCCTCTATACCAGGAAAGAAAACCAACATGGTTTTGAAATGAATGGCATCAAAGAATACACAGTGAACAAGAAAGAAGAATTATTAAAAGTGGTGGCAGAAGGGAAATTAGCTTTGTCATTCAACAACACATGTCATACTCTGAATTTAGCAGAGTATTTGTTCAGATGTATGGACTTTCCATAACTCATGTAATTGCACCCCGAGCCCTGCTGTACATTCTTCTTCTTTTTCAGTTGTCCATCACGATTAAAAAATGGTTTGTTTCCAGTCCATTTGGGCAGATTCTGAGGTAACTGACGAGAGCAGGGTAGAGCCCACAGACTGTCTTAGCTAGATATACCTGATGGGATGGGTGGGTGGTAGTTTCTGGGGTGGCCCTCCTCTTCTAATGTTTATCCAGGGCGTCAGTGCTTCTACGTGCTTCTAAACCATGGTCTTGATGTCCTCTTTGCCACCCTGAATACTCATTCTCCGTTTTATTTCTTTATTGAGATACGGGGCGGAATAGACACTTTCAGACTTTCGAGCCACTCCGCCCAGCAAACTTGATCTAACCCAAGCCCAATCACAGGACAATTAACAATGACCACCTACCCTCTCAACCAGTACATACTTGGACTGTGGGAGGAAACCAGAGCACTCGGAGGAAACCCAGGTGGTCCCGGAGAGAATGTACAAACTCCTTACAGGCAGCGGCAGGATTTGAACCCGGGTTGCTGGCACAGTAAAATGTTGTGCTAACCGCTACGCCACCGTGCCAATGGACTAGCGACTCCCATCAACATACCTTTTCCTTTGCCATCTTGGTGTTCTCTTCCCATGACAGAGATCGGAATAGAATGGAATAAATCTGTACTGTACTCAGAACTGTGAATCATAGGCAAACAAATGCAGTTTACCCAATGGAATCATAACTGCAAGCCTACATTTATATTATACATAATATCAACTGCAAGGTCTGGTTTCTTGATATTTGATGTTTATAAATTACTTTGCTCTTGTCATTCATAATGGGGCAGCATGGTACCGTAACCACAGCACCAAGACCCGGGTTCAATTCCTTTGCTATCTATAAGGAGTGTGTCCATTTTTCTATGTGACTTTGTGGGTTTCCTCCAGGTTCTCCAGTTTCTTCTGACATTCCAAAGACATATGGGTTAGTAGATTAATTGGTCGCATGAGTGCAATTGGGTGGGGCAGGCTCATTGGGCTAGAACGGCTTGTTAGTGTGCTGTATCTCTAAAAAAACATGGCACATTTTCACAGTCTTTGTGGATCTGCACTAAAATCATTGTTTTCCAATCTCTCCCCTCCCTACTTCTGTATGTGCTATTATTGCTACAGTTCTCCAAGTATCTTCTCTTTACTTTCTCATTTTGGTCTCTAAGGTCCTTATGCTCCAGAATTCTCTCTGTAAACCCCTGGCTTGACAACAGATATATTACTTGATATCATACTGGTGAAGGACATGGGGACATTTATACTACAGTATAGGGGGTGGCAGGGTATCATAGAGGTTATTGTAATGCTTTGCAGTGCCAGTGACCCAGATTCCATTGTGCTGTTGTGTATAAGGATTTTGTATGCTCTCACCTTGACTGCATGGGTTTCCTCTGCGTGCTCTGGTTTCCTCCTACACTCCAAAGATATGAGTTAGTAGGCTAATTGGTCACTGTGTAATCAGGTAGTGCAGGCTCTTTAAGACCTGTTGCTGTATTTCAAGATATTAAAAGGATAGTATAGAAATGCAGAGGGTAGCTGAAAATCAAATATAGGGACTTGAAACCTGAAATAAAACTAGAAAAGTTTGGAAACCTAGAGCAGGTCTGGCAGCATCTTTGAGAAAGAGACACAGATAATTTTTCCGATCCAAAACCTTTAATCAGAAATGGGAAATAGAGGAACATGAATAATGTAGCAGAGAAAGTGGAAAAGGGGGATGGCTGGACCAAAGGAATTTTGTTGATTGAGAGAAGCTAGTTGACCTAAAATGGCAGCGAAGGGAATGTTTGTCTTTATCTTTTTTATTGTACACTCTAATCTGATGGGTATATTCCACAGCCTTACAACTACCAAAATTAAACGCTGGCTCAGCCTGTGAATCTCACATCCCTTGAATGAACATTAAAAAAACACAAAGAAGCTTATCTGATTTGGATTGGAAAATTGAAGGTATTAAGATGTTGATGGAACATTGACTGCTTAGAACAGCCTCAAGGAGGTGAGGGATCTTGTCAGGTTCTTATGACTCAATGAGCCAATAGAAATTACTAAGGAGCTACAGTTCATTAACAAATTAATAATAATAAAATTATTATTAATCAACTAAGCCTAAGCACAGCTCCAGTGGCATATTCAGGTTTCTGATGACAGCACAATCGTAGGCTGAATCAAAGGTGATGAATCAGCAGATAGGAAGCAGATTGAAAATCTGGCTGAGTGGTGCCACAACAAAAACGTCTTACTCAATGCCAGCAAGACCAAGTAGCTAATTATTAACTTCAAGCGGAGGAAACCAGATGTTCATGAGACAGTCCAATCAGACGATCAGAGGGGATAAGGGTCAGCAACTTAAAATTCCTTGGTGTTATCATTTTAGGAGATCTGATCTGGGCCCAGCATGCATAGTCAATTGTGAAGAAAGCACAGCAGCACCTTTACTTCCTTAGAGTTTTGAAATGATTTGGCATGAAATCTAATACTCCGACAAACTTCTATAGATGTGTGGTGGAGAGTACATCTCTGTGGCTGCACCACAGCTTGGTACGGAAACACCACTGCCCTCGAACGGAACGTCCTAGAAAAAGTCATGGATATAGCCCAGTCCATCACTGGTAATCACAGTCCATCACACTGAGCATATCTGCATGGAGTGTTGTCGCAGGAAAGCAGCATCCATTATCAGGGCACCCCACCACCCAGGTCATGCTTTCTTCACGCTGCTACCATCCTGACCAGGTTCAGAACTATAGTCCTAGAGCAAAGAAGCAGGTCATTCAGCCCAACTCCTCCATGTCAATCAGGATACCAACCAAGCTAGTCCCATTTGCCTGTGTTTGGCCCATATCTTCTAAATCCTCTTAATCCAACTACTTATCCAAAAGTCTTTTGAGAAATTAAAATGTTCCTGCTCTGTTTGAGCTGGTGTTCCAACACCATCAATTGCATTGCGGCCTATTAGATAGAAAGATAGATAGATTTATTTAACTATCACATGTACATCAAAACATACATGAACTATGTCATTTGCATTTAGAACCAAGGCATCCTAGAAGTGTGCAGGGTGCAGCCCGCAAATGTCACCAATGTAGAATGCCCTCGGTGTTCGGCTGAACAACACGAGCAGTGACAGCAACAGCAATAAATCAAAACAACAGAGAAATAAGCCCCTTTTCCACCCACCCGCCCTCTCACACACACACACAGACTGGCCTCCAATCCAACGACAGGTCGCTTCTGGGCCACCCGTCATTCTCCCCGGATTCTCAGCCCCACAGACATTTGACAGCCATCCTCCAGTCCCTGCTCCAGACTCACAGGCATCAGGCCTTTGACCTGCGGACACATCAACACAGCGGGCCCCAATCTCTGGACTCGCCAACTTCAGTCTTTGAACTTTGGGTGTCAACCTTCAGCCTGTTCATTGTATTGCTTAAAATGTGAAGACATGACTTCCCATCACTACCCTCTGGTTCCCCATTTCCTTCCCTTTCTACCGTTACATGTAGAAACAGGTACACAAGTAAATGAGAGCAGCTGTAGGTCATCTGGCCACCTCTGCTTGCCCCATCCTTCAATATAATCATAGATGAACTACCATGGCTTCGAACAAGCTTCTGTGCTATTTCCTAAAGAAGTCAATCCCCCATTCTATTGAAAATGATTTACTTCCACTTTAACTCCAGTCAGTGTTAGGGCTGATGTCATAAAGTTTGGGCAATGAAATACATATAGGAAACAAAATAACAGTGTTGAAGTGCTTATAAGATAAGGAAAAATAATCAGTCATTAGCTTATCACACTATTCATGATGCATTGTTATGTCTTAACATCTTAAGCAGTACAGTTAACAGACTAGTTTGAAAACTGAAGCCAGTAAGGCTAGGAGTTGAGGCACAAGGGTTGCCTCTGTGTTGGCATGCCTGGAGGTTGGAGGCCTGAGGGTCCAGGGTGAAGGACTGGAGGTCCAGAGGCGACCTGTCCCTTGCATTGCAGAAGAGAGTCCGCATTTGAGTCACAGCATGTTCCATGTTGAACTAACCTGCCAACTGGTTGGCAACTGAACTCTGTGACCTTGCATTGATTTTCTGCGGCATTGGAGTAAATATTTTCAGGTGCTCCTTTATCAGTAATGAATGAAGATAGGAAAAAAAGTCTTCATCCATTATTAAAGGGAAGGAATGGAGTAAATTATTGAATGTGCATTGGTGTTTTGATTTACTGATGCCTGACCTTGGATGAATATCTGTGTGCTCAGCTTGCCTTTACCATCTGTGAGAATGTCATTATGGAGTTCATATTGTGAAGTTGCAGCTCCTCCATCATGCAGAGGCAGACGGCTGCATAGTCAGGAACACGCTGGATTCCTGTCATTTTTGTCTGCAAGGCTGTTGTAGCAGCTACATTGAGTATTTAAAACAAACCAGTGAATGATGGAAATGCTCAGACGCGAGGCAGCATCTGAGGAGGTGAAATAGAGCTAATGCTTCAGTTTAATGATCATAAGAACAGAAGAATATATCAGCAAGAGTAGGCCATTCGGACCCTCAAGGCCACCCAATCACTCAAGATGATCATGACTGACCTATACTTGCCTTGGTTTCTGTGCCAGTTCCTCATAACTTCCAATTTCTCAATCTATCAAATGTTTACCTCCCTTAAATATGCTCATGGATGTACTATGCTGGCCTCAATGCCCATGCCATTGCCCCACAAACCTCAATTCCCCAATCTTTGAAATATTTATCTTTCTTTAATAATCTGTCCTCCACAATTCTCAGGGGGCAGAGAATTCTAGAGCTTCACCACTATCTGAGAGAAGTAATTTCCCTGCACCTCAGTTTTAAATAGCAGGCACCTTATTTTATTGCTATGTCCCATTTTTCTGACAGTACTTCTTCGGTGAGGAAAAAGGAAATTGAAAAATGTCACTTGGGTGGGCAACAGTAGATGGGAACATTACATTATCTATCGCGACTGAGAATCGGCCCTCCTTCCCTCCGCTGGCCTGCAGATCACCCTTGGACAAGGTGTGGACCTGGTACTTCTTTGGAATGTGGAAGGAGACTGGAGCACCCGGGGCTTTACGTATTGAAAAGCTGAGGGCCAGCACTGTTGCAACATGAATAGTTGAGAAAAATCCAACTAGACTGGCACACAATCAAAGTTCTCGATGTGTCATCAATAGGCAATGGCAGCCCAAACAGTAGCACTAACCAGAGACTGCCACAGCTGTTCAATGCTAATGAGAAGGTGTTTGAGAAGGATATTGGTAAACACAAAGGCATGAAGGCCAGAATTGAAATGGACAAAGCAGCAACATCAGGATTACATAAAGCGTGTTTAGTGCATTACGCACTACAACCTAAAGTGGGTGCTGAATTTCAGAGCTTGGAGGCATCTGGCATTCTCTCTAAAGTTGAGTGGAGCGATTGAGCCACACCCGCTGTCCCGGTGATCAAGAAAGGGAAGGCTGGAGCTGCTCGCGTATGTGGGGACTTGAAATTGAGAATCAGCCCGGTGCTGCGTACTGTGCAGTACCCCCTGCCATGAATAGAAGACATATTTGCATCTTTGGCAGGCAGGAAGAGGTTTTCAAAGATTGACTTGTCACAAGCCTGTCTGCAAATGGAAATTGAGGAGTCAAGCAGGACATTTTTCACAATCAAAGTAGATTTTACTTTGAACTTTGAAACTTCACGCTTTCCGTGGGGAGGATGTACAGAGACTCCTAACAGACAGAGCTGGAATTGATATCCAAACTCCGATGCCCTGAGTGGTAATAGCATTGCACTAACTAACTAGTGCTAAGTAAAATAAAATAAAACTCCAAATGTTGACAGTTTCTTTCTCCACAGATACTGCTTGACATGGTATGTATTCCCTGCAGGGTTATAAAAATATTTACATGATTTTAATTTACATTGAGACCAACCATTGATCTCATCTAAATGGAACACTGTCATAGGAAATCAGCATCATTCGTCAGAGATCCGCACCACCCAGGGCGTCCTCTCTTCTCACTGCCGCCATCAGGTAGATGGTACAAGAGCCTCAGGACTCACAGCACCAGGTTCAAGAACAGTTACTACCCCTCAAGCATTTGGCTCTTAAATAAAAGGGGATAAATACACTCACTTGCCCCACCATTGAAATGTTCCTACAATGAGTGTTCTCACTTGAAGGACCCTTTGACTTGTTTTCTCATGTTCTTGTTATTTTTAACAATTTATGTATACTTGCATTTGCAAGGTTTGCTGTCTTCAGCACTCTGGTTGATCTTCCATTGATCACGTTATGGATACTATTCTATAGATTTGATGAGTATGCAGACAAGAAAATGAATCTCAAGGTTGTATATGGAGGGATATATGTACGTATTTTGATAATAAAATTTACTTTGAACTTTGAAGTACCCAGTAATATCTATGGTAGAAAAAACGTTAATGTCATGATAGACCATAAGACCATGAGACATAGGAGCAGAATTTGGCCTTTCAGCCCATCGAGTTTGCTCCATGATTCCATGATGGCTGATCCCGGATCCCACTCAACCCCATACACCTGCCTTCTCACCATATCCTTTGGTGCTCTGACCGATCAGGAAACTATCAACTTCCATCTTAATTATACCCATGAACTTGAACTCTGCCACAGTCTTTGGCAGAGCATTCCACAGATTTACTACTCCCTGGCTAAAAAAATTTCCTCCTTACCTCCATTCTAAAAGGTTGTCCCTCAGTTTTGAGGCTGTGCCCTTTAGTTCTGGATACCACCACCAGAGGAAACATGCTTTCCACATCCAACTTACCTAGTCCTTTCAACATTCGGTAGGTTTCAATGAGATCCCCATGCATTCTTTCAAATTCCATTGAGTA
Source organism: Mobula hypostoma (assembly GCF_963921235.1). NCBI lineage: Eukaryota > Metazoa > Chordata > Chondrichthyes > Myliobatiformes > Myliobatidae > Mobula > Mobula hypostoma. The sequence goes on from NC_086110.1 coordinate 64,062,559, forward strand.
CAGGCCCAAAGCTGCCGACTACGCCTTATATGTTAACCCTTTCATCCTTGTGAACTTCTCTGGACCCTCTCCAATGACAACAGATTGCTTCTGAGATAAGGATCACAAGTATGGCAAGGATTAAGTACAATGAACAACTTGCTTGCAACAGCATCATAGGCACATAGGTACAGACATCACACTGAACACATTATGTATACAGAACAATGATGAGTGAGGGAGAAAATGACTGCAAAAAGAAAATGCACACAAAAACACACACACACACACACACACACACACACTCACACACACTCACACACACACACACTCACACACACACACACGCACACTCACACACACACACACACACAGACACACACACACACACTCACACACACACACACACACACACACACACACTCACACACACACACACACACACACACACGAAAGTGCAAAAAGAAGAAACAGGGACAACTCCATTGTAGTGCAGGAGATGGTCTGTGATGTTCTATTGCTGAGGTAGGGTTAGGAGTGGTAGGTTGATTCAAGAACTAGATGGTTGTAGGAAACTAGCTGTTCCTGAACCTGGTGGTGTGGGGCTTCAGGCTCCTGAATTTTCTGCCTGACGTTAACAGTGAGAAGAGGGCATTACCTGGATGGTGACAATCCTTCATAATAGATGTTGCCTTCTTCCAGCAGCACCTCCTGTAGATGCTGTCAGCTATGGAGAGGCCCACAATGGAGATGGTGGCCTCCACTACTCCCTACAACCAGAGAAGTTAGAATGGGAATGGGAGAGCCAATTAAAAAGACAGGACTGAAAGCTCAATCTTTTGTTTGCTAACTCAGTGAAGTTGCTCTTCAAAGCAGACACCCAATCTATGTTTGATATCAGCAGTGTGTGCGGGGTGACCACATAAGAAACATCAAATATAACTGTGGGAGTCTGTGAAATAATAACGCATATTGGTTGCTAACCTAACCCCCGAGATGGTGATACTAAGAAAAGGAGGGGAAGAATCAGATATGGACCCTGTGTGGAAGTGAGATTATTTCATATGAGACCAGGAAGCAGTACCTATATTGTCACAGGTGAAACAGAAAAAAACATCTGAGATGGAGGTGAAAGGATTGGGTAGGACTGAAATAAGAAGTTTTCAGATATCCAATGAAGAAAAAGATGAAGTTCAGGCCTATCTGAGATTCACTCACTGTACTTTTGAGCAGGAAAAAGAAAGTGGAGTCGAAAATGAAGTTGTTCAATGTAACAATGGGTCAGCCACGTGAATGAGGAAGAGTGGTTCTGTCTCTGCTGGAAGAAAATAGTTCACGACTGTCCTTTGTGGAAGGAAATCTGGTATCATTTCTCAGCCACAATGTCATTGAGTCCTAGAGCATGGAAACAGGTCCTTCCACCCAACTTATCTACACTGACCAAGATGTCTCTCTGACCTGGTCCCACTTCCCTGCATTTGGCTATATCCCTCCAGGCCAAGGATTTCAAACCTGGTGTCCACGGACCCCTTGCATAATGGTATTGGGCCATGGCATAAAAAAGGTTAGGAACCCTTGATATAGGCCTTTTTAAAATATATCTGTCCAAATGTTTCTTTAACATAGATAATTGTACCTACTGTTCAGTATTTAATATTTCAACAGTACTTTAGTAATCTTGTATTTATCTTAGTAGATTAAGCTTGTTTAAATAATTAATTACAGGTGATATGTAAAAATACATTAATTGCATGTGTCATCACACTACCACACGATACGAGCTCACCTTGCTTAAAGTAAAGATGAAGTTACACCTGTATTTTCAGACTCATGACTTCATTTGAATTAATTTAATGATTCAAAGTTACAAAATGTAACACCTACGTTTACCACATTCCACATATATACAAACCCACCACCCTCTATGTGAAAAGGTTGCCCCTCAGGTCCCTTTTAAGTTTCTCCACTCTTAAATTAAACCTATGCCCTCTAAATTTAGGCTCCTCTTTGCTGAGAAAAAGTGTGACTACTCACTTTATCTGTGTCTCCCATGGTTTTGCAGACCTCTCACAATAAGATTACCCCTCCACCTCCCACAATCCAGGGAGGAAAAATATACCAATCTATTGAGCCTTTCCTTGTAACTTCAGCCCTCCAGTCCTGGAAAAATCCCTGAGAGTCTTTTCTGCACCTTTTCCAGCTGAATGACATCCTTTCTACAGCTGGGGAGCAAGAAATATATAGATAATCTGTGTAGTGATCATGGGAATGAAAGGGCGAACGTATGAGGAGTATTTGATGGCTCTGAGTCTGGACTGGCTGGTGTTTAGAAGAATGAGGGAGAATCTCATTGAAATCTATTGAATGTTGAAAGAGTGGCCACACATTTTAATTCCATGTCCCATTCCCATTCTGACATGTCTATCCACGGCCTCCTCTACTGTAAAGATGAAGCCACACTCAGGTTGGAGGAACAACACCTTATATTCCGTCTGGGTAGCCTCCAACCTGATGGCATGAACACTGACCTCTCAAACTTCCGCTAATGCCCCACCTCCCCCTCGTACCCCATCCATTATTTATTTATATACGCACATTCTTTTTCTTTTTCTCTCTCTCCTTTTTCTCCCTCCGTCCCTCTCACTATACCCCTTGCCCATCCTCTAGTTTTCCCTCCCTCCCACTTTTCTTTCTCCCTAGGCCTCCTGTCCCATGATCCTCTCATATCCCTTTTGCCAATCGACTGTCCAGCTCTTGACTCCATCCCTCCCCCTCCTGTCTTCTCCTATCATTTTGGATCTCCCCTCCCCCTCCCACTTTCAAATCTCTTACTAGCTCTTCTTTCAGTTAGTCCTGACGAAGGGTCTCGGCCCGAAACGTCAACTGTACCTCTTCCTAGAGGTGCTGCCTGGCCTGCTGCGTTCACCAGCAACTTTGATGTGTGTTGAATGTTGAAAGACATAGATGGAGTGGATGTGGAGAAGATGTTTCCTATGGTGGGTGAGTCTAGGGCCAGAAGGCACTGCTCAGAATACAAGGACATCCTTTTAGAAGAGAGATGAAGAGAAATTTCATTAGCCAGGTGATGGTGAATCTGTGGAATCCATTGGCTCAGATGACTGTGGAGGCCACATCGCACTGTATCTTTAAGGCAGAGGTTGTTAGGTTTTTGATTAGTAAAGGTGTCAAAAATTATATCGAGATGGCAAGAGAATGGGGTAGAGAGGGATAATAAATTAATCATGATGATTCCATTACGGAGCACATGGAACAGACTTGCTGAGCTGAATGGTCTAATTTTGCTGCATGTCTTATGGTTCTATGGTCTTATGTTTGATTCCAGAGCAGAGCAACATGGTGCTTTTAGTTGTCTGAAATAGTATAATGGGCTACTCAGTTCCAGGCATGAATCTGGATTGACTGAAAATGATATTGACACCATGTGAACAAGGGGAAATATGGAATTTTAAACACTTACCCAATATGATCTGGGGTCACGAACACCAGTCTTAGAAACATAATCCTATATAATACATTACATGGAGAAGATTTTAAGTACTCTCTTCTCCACATCACACATGGGTTCCAGCTCAGTGTCTCTATATGAAGGAGCTGTGGTCATTTTGAAGCTGGCAACAGAATAAAAATATGGCAAACGACGGGCCAAATACTATTTATTTTAAGGCTGAGTGACAAGGCTTTTATAAGCAGGTTTAACTTACTCACCCAGATTTGGTCTCTGCTGCCTCACAGAAAGCAAACACTCAGTTGGCTGAGACAAGTTTGGAGAGTAGGGGTGGAGGCAAAGGTGCCTGAATATAGGAAATTCACACTAGCAGTGGGACAGGGAGGAACAGCTCCAGTACTAGTATTGATGTTGGATAATATTTTGTCACATAATATAATTTTATCCAGCAGCATCCATCAAAACACTTGCTGTGTGCACTCATAGAGCTGAACGTTTAGTAATATAATGACCATTCTTTCTTCGTGGGGTACAATGAAATTATTTACCCTGGTGAGCGGTGTGCTATGACACCCAAAATAAATCTTCAACAAGCAAAAATGTTAATTGAAGTTATTCTATTTTAAATTACCTTCACATGAATTAGATGATATAAAAAGAACGCAAATTTGGACAGCACTAATTTGCCATAAGATCGCTAAAGAATAGGAAAGCTGCAGGAATAGACAACATCCTGGCTGAGCTGATAAAATATGGAAGACAGACAGTGATAGACATCCTCACCAATATCTGCAACAAGCCTGGCAGACCAGGGAATGGCCAACACCCTAGACAAAATCACTCATTATCACCCTCCCCAAGAAAGGCAACTTGCAGCAGTGCCAGAATCAGAGAACCATAAGTCTTATCAGCCATGTAAGCAAAGTGATATTGAAAGTCACCTTGAACAGGTAGAAGAAATAATCGCTGAAGAGCAGGCTGGATTCAGAAGATGAAGAAGTACGACAGAACAGATATTCAGCTTCCGAGTACTGTGTGAGAAATACAACCAACATCAAAAGGACATCTTCCATGTCTTCATAAACGTCAAGAAGGCATTCAATAGGGTGTGTCCTGACGCACTCTGGGCCACAATGAAGAGATACAACACGAGCCAGAAGCTGCTCCAAGCCATCAAGCACTCTACATCAAAGCTATCAGTGCGGTACTTATTCAAGGCACAGTCAGAGTGGGTTCCACACATCAGTTGGAGTCTGACAAGGCCGCCTTCTTTCACCCATGCTGTTCAGTATTTTCCTGGAGCAAGTAACGACAGATGCCCTGGAAGACCATAGCAATGCAATCAGCTTCGGAGGACAGATCATAACCAACCTCAGGTTGGCCAATGACACTGATGGGCTGGCAGGAAGTGAGGGTGAACTGGCCTGCCTTGTGAACCGACTGGACGACACTTCTACCAGATATGGCATGGAGATCAGATCAGTGCAGAGAAAACCAAGCTGATGAGAATCAGTGAGGAGGAGCCATTCACGACAAAAATCGCTGTCAGTGGACAAGAACTAAAGACAGTCAAATGGTTCAAGTATCCAAGTATCCAAAGAGGATAAAAGCCTGAAGTCCTTGCAGGGACAGTCCAAACAACAGTGATACTGGCTAAACTAAAACCAATCTGGAGAGACAATAGCATCACTCTCAGATCCAAGTTGAAACTCCTGTATACGTTTGTGCTCTCCATCTTCTTATATGCATGTGAATCATGGATTTTGACAGCAGGGCTGCAAAACAAGATCCAGGCGGTAGAAATGAGATGCTTCAGAAAGCTCCTCGCCATTTCCTACACAGACCATGTCTCAAATGATGAAGTACAAAGAACCATCACCTAGCACATGAGACACTATGAACATCTACTGTCCACAGTACAGAAGGAGAAACTGAGATGGTATGGTCACTTAACAAAATCAAGTGGACTCTCAAAGATCTTTCTTCAGGGGATAAGAAAAAAGGGGTGGACAGAGGAAGAAATGGGCAAACAGCATTGCAGTGTGGACCAGAGAGAGCTTTGCCACAACCCAGGCACTCACCCACAACTGTGGGAGATGAAGGTGCAGCGCTGACATGCACAGAACCCTACAACCAAGGTGGGTTGCGGGATCTGTAACCGTAACCGTAATTTGTGCCTGGGCGGTGAGCAGAATCAGAATCAGAATCAGGCTAAATATCGCTGGCATATGAAATACATTGTTCTGAGGCGTCAGTACGTTGCATACATAATAAAAATACTATAAATGACAATAAAAATTACCGTGGATTCTGATTAATTGGGCCATCGGTTAATCATTGCAGCCGCTTATTTGGAAACGAAAACTAATCGAGATTGTAGCTGGGTTTCCCCTCATTTATTTGAGACCCTATGTTGCTTAATTGGGACAGGAGACTGTTGCCGAGCAGTTTCTAACTAGTGTCGATCGCGTACACTTGTGTGGCCGCTAGACACGACACCATGCTTAGAGCAAACAGCTTTTAAATGGCATCAATTGTGTGCACTTGTGTTATGTTATTCATTTTGAGTTGACTGATGCAGAATTAAAAAGCAGTGATTTTTGACACTACTTCATGCAGGAAAGCAACGCAGGCAGTCCATTACCCGCACTAGGTGCCTGCGCTGATTTTGTTCAGTTACAGTCAATCAAAAGAACACAGCAGCGTACACCGGATGAATTTCTCTGCCAATAAATATCAGGAATGATTACACAGTTTTGTAGTGCTATAGTAATATTGGTAGCATTCTAATTTGTTCTGTATTTTATTTAAATGAATAATTTGTTACTCAGTTAAATGGTAGTTTGTCTTCAACTATTTCAATGAAACTTCACCTAATTGGGGCAGCTGCTTAAATGAGGGAAAATGTTCTGATCCCAATGTGTCCCAATTAACCAGAATCCACTTTACGTAGAGCAGAATATATAAAAATAAAATAAATAAGTAGTGCAAAAAGAGAGCAACAAAAAAGAGAAAAAACAGTGTGGCAGTGTACATGGGTTCATTGTTCATTCAGAAATCTGATGGTGATAGGGAAGAAGCTGTTCTTAAAACACTGAGTACGGGTCTTCAGTCTACTGGACCTACTCCTTGGAAATAAGTGAAATGAGATTTTAAGTGAAATAAGATTTAATATGGGCAAAGCCTATTCCATTTTAAAAATAACTAGCCTGTGTATTCAATGTGAGAGGTAGAATCAAGGGAATGCATAGACTCGTAGAGTAATAGGGTCATACAGCATAGAAACAGGCCCTTTAGTCCTACTGTTCCATGCTGAACAGAACATCCTCTCTGCTAGTTCCAGCTGGCCACATTCAGCCCATAACTGTCCAAGTCCTTCCTCTCCATGTATCATAGTTCTCAATGTTCAAACAACAATGGGTATACTTCCAGAATGGCCACATGGTGTTTCTCATTTAATGTTTACAATCCAGCAAGGCCTAGAGCTGGAGAGATGTAAGGTCACACATGGGCTTCTGGGTCATAAATTAGCTATCTAGCATGTACAGATCGTATAGAATGGAGACAACCAAGAAGTTATACTATAAGGCCACAGATTCCAGACAGTAACAGCAGGTGGACAATGTTGGGCTGGGTGCTTGCCTTCATTAGCTGGGACATTTCAACTGGGAGATGTTGGCCTACTTTATAATGTAGCTATGTCACTGGTGGACTGACATGTGCATTTCTGATCACTAACCTATTGAAAGAATGTGATTGAACTGGGGAAGTTATAGAGGAGATTCACAAGAGCTTTGCCTGGCGTGAAATGTTTGAGGAGAAACGAGGCAGATCAGATTAGATTAACTTTATTTATCACATGTACATTGAAACACGAAAACATAGAGTGAAATATGTCATTTGCTTCAACAATCAACACAGTCTGAAGACATGTTGGGTGAGGGGGGGTGTAGCTTGCAAGTGTCAGCAAGCTTCTGGCGTTAACTGTGCATGCCCACAACCTAATAGCCCGTACGTCTTTAGAAAGCGCAAGGAAACCAGAGCACCTGGAGGAACCCCACCTGGTCACAAAGAAAATGTACAAACTCCTTCCAGGAATTGAACCTGGACTGCTGGCACTGTAAATCATTATGTTAGCCATTAAGATACCATGCCATGTGGTTCGGTTTGTTCACTTTGGAGCGTAGGAGGCTCGTATGGTGCGGGGGGGGGCGGGGGAGTGGCTGGGGAAACTGACGGAGGCATGCATGATTAGAAGTGATACAGAAAGGGCCAATAGTAAAATATTTTCCCTGTGGCAGAGGTATTTAGGCTGGAGGGCATAAGCTTAAGGTGAAAAATAAGAGGTTTAGAAGGTATCTGTGGAAGAAATGTTTCACACAGAGGGTAGTTGAAATCTGGAACATACTCCCTGAGAAGATAATGGAGGGAGGAAGAGAGATCTCGATAAATGAGCTGCTAAGTCATTATACCCCATTGCTAAGGGCTGTTAAAATGGATTAGTATAGACAGTACTTGATAGTTGACATAGGCATGGTGGTGAGAACGTTCTGCCATAAAAATCCATGACACTTTAACAAAAATGTATATTTCTACAGCAATTTTAAAATAATTAAATGTATCATGAAGTTTCACAGAAGAATTACTATATATAATTCAGCACTGAATTACATGGGGATGGGGTGAGGTTGTTTAAGTACAGTTGGCCAGAAGCATGCTTGTAGTTTATGTTTTACTAAGCTTTTTCAGTGAGGAAGGTGAAGACGTTTGGGAGGAAATTCTGCAGCTTACGGCCAAGGCAGCTGAAGCCACAACTGATAACGGAACAGCAAAAATCAGGGAGGTACTTACAGTCGCTTAAAGCACTACAGTGCCGAAACAGGCCCTTCAGCCCATTTAGTCTGTGCCAAACTGTTACTCTGCTTAGTCCCATCGACTTTAAAGATTCCCCTTAAATATTTTACTTTTCACCTTAGCCTATGATATCTAATTCTAGCTTCACCCAAGACACAGGAGGTGAGACACAGATACCTTGGAAGTTTGTGGGTCTGAGAGGAACGTGGACACAGAAAAGACCAAACTCTTAGAGAGCTTCAAAGGACTGAGATATTACCAGACAAAGACACAGGGCTGACTCCAAATGTAGACAAGTGCAAGATTGACAGAGCCACTTCATGTTTTGTTTGGAGAAAATCAAAGGTGTGAATGTTATCGCGCAGGCAGATCTGTTGAGAGGCAGGAGCGTTAAAATGCATCAGACAATCTACACCTAAGATTGCAAATTGCTATCAGGCTTTTTATAGCATTTTAACATGTTAGTTTTAACCAGAGAATTTCAATTTAAAAAATCCAGAAATAGACAGCAAAAAGCTTCTTTTTTTATTATGGGGTTGGAAGAATCAAATTGCATGAATCACAATCCTTAAATTGATTTATTTTCCCACTGTGCATACTTCTCTCATCCTCAATCTTTGTAGGATGATGTTGCGGTTCAGACACATGTTCGGGAGTAAAAGGGAAAGAAAGGGAAGCAAAGCATCTCGTTATAGCAAAATGATCCATTATGCAGCCAGACAACATTAATATCTGGTTTCCCTGACCCTACCTACCCACATTTTGGTAAAAAGATACATCTGTCAAGAATGAACTTGAATTTCATACAATCCAGATAAAATAGCTCAGGCCATATCCGTTGATAGAGTTATTTTTATTTATTTATGGCAAGATTTATTTTAAGAGTTGGACTATTTTTAACACAAAAATCACTATCTGACCAGTGAATAGATTAATGGGAAGGCACTCCATTGAAATATCTCCAGTCTATACCAGGGAAATTGATCTATGGAGCTCTGAAGGAATACAGCAATTAAATTCTCTAATAAAAAAGGCTCAGTGTGTTGCTGTATGAAGAGCAGCCTGGCTGCCTTGTGACCTCTGCTGGGTTAAAAGTAATTTTCACCAAGTTCCTCTCTTCTTCCCTGCTGATGCTCCTGCTCTCTTTTCCTTCCTCTCTTTCTCCCTATAAGGTTATCTCCATCTTAAGCACATTGCCATTTGTGGGATCGTGCTGTGCACGGACGCGCTTCCCAAGTTATAACCATGGTGGCACAATAGCTCAGCAGTTAAAGCAACATTTTTCAGCGCCAGCGGTAAGATCAAAGTTGGATTCCCGCGCTGTCAATAAGGAGTTTGTACGATCTGCTTGACCGTGTAGGTTTCTTCTGGGTGATCTGGCTTCCTTCCACATTCCACAGATGTACGAGTTAGGGTTAGGAAGTCGTGGGTGTTTTATGATGGCGTAGGAAAGCATGGTGATACTTGTGGCATGCTCAGGACAATCTTCGCTGCTTTGTTTTGACGCAAACAATGTATTTCACTGTATGCTTCAATGGACATGTAACAATAAAGCTAGCCTTTTTTGAAAGACCATGAGCCCAAGGATTTATCAGTTATCAAACATCTCAAGATGCTCTGCGACTCTGGAAGGTGCTTTGTAGGAGTGTCCTTCTTTCTTTTTTCACCTTCTTTCCTCTCTCTTTCCTAATCCTAGATTTATCCTCCTCCTGTGTCCTTCCCCTTCTCCAAACATTTTTATAAACGAGCTATATTTTAAAACATACGTTGAAATGCATTGTTTTGAGTCAACGATCAACACAGTCCAAGGATTGTGCTGGACGGTCTGCAAGTGTCGCTATGCTTCCGGTGCCAACAGATTGTGCCCACAACTGTCTAGCCCTAATTGTGTGTCTTGGACAGAAGTCGGAACACCCAGAGGAAAACTATATGATTGTGGGAGAACGTAGAAACTCCTTCAGACAGCGGTGTGAATCGAACCCTGATCACTGGTGCCAAAAAGCAATTGAGCTAATTGCTTTGCTATCACATTGTGAGTAAGCTCAAATTCAGAGTCTTAATCCTTACAGTCATACGGCATGAAAACAGGTCCTTCGGTCCAAATCATCCATGCTGGCTCTGTTGCCCAGCGAGTGAGTCCCATTTGCCCATACTCTGTCCATAGCCCTATAAAACTCTTCTCTTAACCAGATCGCTTTTTAGTGCTGCTAATGCACTCACTGTAGTTTCACGGCTTCCTGGAAGTGACTATCTGATGCGATGGCAAAGAAGGCATATGGCATGCTTGCTTTTAGGAATCAAGACATTTAGTTTAAGATTCAGGAATTCATGATGTAGCTTTAAAAAACTCTGGTTAGGCTGTGTCTTAAACCTTCTGGTTTAAGATGGCGATACTGAAGGTGTGCAGTAGCTTGCTGGTAGTTCAGATGGGAAGAAGTGCGGCTAAAATATTCCTAATAACACATTTTCTGAAATAAATTGTGGTCAACTATCACCGCAAACAATAACGAAGCAAGTGGAAGCAAAGCTGGTTCCAAGGATAGGTTGTGCAGGTGCATCACAAAACCGATGGGCAATATGCTCAAGACACAGATGGAGATCTTATCAATGTTGCTGTTGGAGTGAACGATTTGGAGAGGAGATGATGTTGAAGGGTTTTGATGCCCATCCACCTGTCTCAGGTGAGAGGTTGGATCGTTCCAAGTGCCAAGTCCTAGAGCAAAGGCACTACTTGGCACTTAGACAATGTAATCGCCAGACCAAATAGACTGGATAGTCTGAGTGTCGGGCTGATTTTGCTCTCCCACCATGTTCATCCCTCTCTCCCTCAGCTGTCAGCTCTGCAAGTTTCACAGCATTTTTGCCCCGCTAATATGATGAACTGAGATGGCTAATTTGAGAAGCAGACTTGGGCCTACTCCAGCTTCTCTGGGAAGTGGTTCTGAGGATTCCATCTGGTTTGGAACGCTGTAATTTGCTTTTATTGTTTGCTTGATGTTTGTGTTGCTTTTCCCGTCTTTTATGGTCTTTTTCTAAAAGTGGGTCCTTCGGATTTCTTGCTTTGTGGATGCCTCAAAGCAAACAAATCTCGTGCATAATTTATGCATTCTTTGATAATAAATGTGCTTGAATCTGGATTATTGTATGCAGTTCTGTTCACCCCATTATGGAAGGCTGTGGTGGCTTTGGAGAAGGTGAAGAAGAGGTTTGCCAGGATGCTACCTGGATTAAAGGGCAGTTGAAACAAGGAGAGACTGGATAGAGTAGGGTTGTTTTCTCAGGAGGAGCAGAGGCTGAGGGGAGGCCGGACAGAAGCAGAGATAGAATCAGTGGGTGGCGGTGTGGAGATACGACTTTACCAAAGGAGGTGTAAGGTGCTTTTTCCCTCCATTATCCCATTATCCATCAGGTCACCATTGAGTAAGGTGTGGGACTCAGTACGAGTCCCCACCCCCACAACTGGGGTCATGTGAAGGCATGGGAGCAGATGGTGGAAAGTTATATGAACAGCTGGTGGATGTCACTGGTTATGTGACCACTGAATGCCAGGCAGAAAATCTCTGAAGAGTGTTGATAATGGTTGGGGTCACCCGTCTTGTAAAGACACTACCCAGAGGAAGGCAATGGCAAACCACTTCTGTAGAAGAATTTGCCAAGAACAGTCATGGCCACGGATAGACCGTGATTGCCCACGTCATATGACATGGCACATAACATGGCTTTGTGCGTGGTAGGTCATGTTTGACCAATCTATTGCAGTTTTTCGAGGAGGTTACCAGGAAAGTGGATGAAGGGAAGGCAGTGGATATTGTCTACATGGACTTCAGTAAGGCCTTTGACAAGGCCCCGCATGGGAGGTTAGTTAGGAAAATTCAGTCGTTAGGTATACATGGAGAGGTGGTAAATTGGATTAGATATTGGCTCAATGGAAGAAGCCAAAGAGCGGTAGTAGAGAATTGCTTCTCCGAGTGGAGGCCTGTGACTAGTGGTGTGCCACAGGGATCATTGCTGGGTCCATTATTATTTGTCATCTATATCAATGATCTGGATGATAATGTGGTAAATTGGATCAGCAAATTTGCTGATGATACTGTGACGAGAATACACATAAAATTAAGATGTTTGCTGGCCTGGGTTAGCATCAGTGACATCAGCAAGTGGTCTGCCACCTGCCCTCAGGGGAAAGAGAGATAAGGAACAATGGAGCAGCGTCTGGAGATGTGTAATGAAGGGACGGGAGAGAGAGCTGTCTGGAGCGGCTCCCCCTTTGAACCCTGAACTGTTTGAAGTGATGGACAGGCGATGCCCCAGCAGGGGGATAAAAAGGGACAGGTTCGCTAAGGCAGGACACACACGCCACCTGAGGTAACGAGACCCTGGAAGCGGTGCGCCTCTCACGAGTTGGTGGGAAGTATCAGACAACGGCCAGGGTGGAAAGGTACGATCAGCGGGAACCCGGTGTGTGTCCGCCCTTGCCTGGGTGCTGGGTTCACTGCAGAGGATCGACCGCATATAGAGGAGGAGTCACAGTCGGTGACCTCAGGTGACATCACCAAGGACCTGCCCAAAAGCTGCTTGTGAGCCATATCGCCGGTCTGTGAGTGAAGCCGTGTCTGAATGATCAGCTGTTCCTGTTCTCTCTCTCCCTCACCCCACGTTGTCCATCGCCATGGCAACGATTACTGCAAACTGAACTACTAAACTGGACTGAACTTTGAGTCACTTTGAAATTTGGTCATTTACCCCTAGACAACGATAGAGCTTGATTGATTCTGTGCACATGTGTGTTTATCATCGCTGAACTGTTGCATTTATTATCCTTTCGATTACTGTGTTGCTTGTTTCTTTAATAAAACTTTCTTAGTTCTAGTACTCCAGACTCCAACTGAGTGATCCATTTCTGCTGGTTTGGCAACCCAGTTACGGGGTACGTAACATAAGTGGGGTTCTCGTCCGCGATTTTGAACGCTAAATTTGGGACGGAGTAAATTGATTGGGTTAAAATTCCCGAAAGAAAGAAAAGACAAACAGCAGAAATGGAGGCTGAGGAATTTATAAAGGCGCCGACCTTGGAGGCATTAGAGGATGCCAGGAAATCGGAATTGATAGCTGTGGCCAAACGGTTGAATCTTGCTAAGGTGAAGTCGACAATGAGGAGGGAGGAGATACACAGAGCTATTGTAGAGCACTATGTATCTAAAGGTGTGTTTCCCCAAGGTGAGCTGGGGGTGGTGTCTATTGAAAAACCTGCTGGAGACGCGGTACAGGTACAGCTTGAAAAACTGAGACTCGAGCACGAGTTCCGGGTACGGCAGTTAGAACACGAAGAGAAGGAGAGAGAGTTAGAAAGGCAAGAGAGGGACAGACAGTTGGAGAGAGAAGAGAAAGAGAGGGACAGACAGTTGGAGAGAGAGGAGAAACAGAGGGAAAGGGAATTTGAGCTGGAGAAGTTAAAGATAAGGGCCGAGCAGGGGCTCGTGCCGAACCAAGGTGGAGGGTTCAGGGCGACCCAGGAGGTTAGGCTGGTTCCCCCATTTGACGATACCGACGTGGATCGGTACTTTCTCCACTTCAAAAAAGTGGCTATAAGTCAGGACTGGCCGAGGGATAAGTGGGCTGTGTTACTTCAGAGTGTACTGAAAGGGAAAGCCCAACAGGCTTACTCAGCTTTGTCCGCGGAAGATGCCCAGAGGTATGAGGTGGTGAAAGAGGCCATCCTCAGGATTTATGAGTTGGTCCCGGAGGCATACCGGCAGAGGTTCCGGAATGCGAGGAAACAGTGGGACCGCACGTATTTGGAGTTTGCCCGTGAGATGCAGACATATTGTGAGCGTTGGTGCGCCTCGAAGGGAGTAGAGGGGGATTATGACAGACTGCTACAACTGATCCTGATTGAGCAGTTTAAAGGTTGTGTCCCTGAGGGTATGAGACCCTACCTCGATGAGAAAGAGGCAGCCACGTTAGCCGCAACTGCTAAGTTAGCGGATGAGTATGCGTTGACGCATAAAATGAAGTTTGCCCCGAGTAAAGGCTACCAGAAGGGTAGTCAGGACGGCGGGGAGAGTCCGCCGGACAAGTCAGAAAGTAAGCCGGGGACTAGTGAAAAGGATAAGGTAGACCGGGAGCAGTCTGGTAGGAAGTCTCCTGGGGTCGTCTGTTATAATTGTGGGAAAGCCGGACACTTTGCGTCCAGGTGCTTTGCCCCAAGGAAGGAGACGGGGAAAGGAAAAACGGCAATGTTGAATGGCTGTATCGAGCTGTTAAGCGAACCGCTAGGGAAGGACAGGTCTGCCAAAGTTCAGGAAGGGCGCGAGAGGTTTATCTCGGCCGGATTGGTGTCAGTGAAGGAGGGGTTAAAACCAGTTCCAGTGCGGATCTGGAGAGACACGGGAGCGTGTCAGTCACTAATACTGAAGAGTGTATTAGAGTTTAGCTCAGAGACCCAGACTGGGGAGGTAGAGGTCAAAGGTGTTGGGGAAGGGACAGAGTCAGTCCCTTTGCACCAGATACACTTACAAAGCAACCTGGTCTCTGGACTAGTCACGATCGGGGTGAGGTCCGAATTACCGATGAAAGACGTGGAAGTCTTGCTCGGTAATGACATCGCCGGAGGAATCGTGTTCCTAGTCGTGAGATTGACAGGTCAGCCTGCCAGCATTGAGGCCCCGCCCATGGACTCACAGGTTCATCACGGGACCGCGATAGTGAATTTAGCTGAAACGTTTCTGCCAACCTTGTATGAGACGGGGTGTAGTGAGACAAGAGGCAGTGAGGGAGCTGGGACAGACGTAGCAGTAGCCAGGAAAGAATTTGTGCAGACGCAGGAACGAGACGAGGGGCTGATGGTTTTGGCAGAGACAGCTCTCTCTGACACAGCTTTAACAAGGGAACTAGTAGGCTATTGTGTGGAGGAGGAAGTGCAAAGGAAAAAAGGGAAATTAAGTACAGTACCCGCAGATGAGGAATGGGGGGGTGGTGCAAAAGAGTTATGGGGATGAGGTTTTTAACATGGCCCACGAGGTACCCCCTGGTGGACATTTTGCGGTGCTGGAGGAAACAGTTGGTGGAATCATGAAAGAGATTTACCGGCTGCCCAGGGGGAAGAATGTTATTGATCATGACCGACGCGAACTGAGACGGTCACCGGCTTTTGATATGCTAACAAACCTAGTCGGTGTTAGCGTGGAAATCAATGAAGCTAGGGGCCCCCTGATAAGAGGAAAAAACCATTTTGAAAAGATTAGGATGGGATCGATCAGATGGGAGAAGGCTATTGTTTTGGCCAGGTCTACTGATAAGGTCTCTCCCTTAATCCCCGAACAAAGCGAATCTTTAGAAGAAGTAATTAAACGACTCGCACCCGTGTGTTTGATTGTCCCGAGGAAATGCAAAGAACTGGGACGTTGGGTGATGTCTGTTACAATAGGTTAGCCTAGTAAAGAACACCCATATATAATGAGTAATTCAGTGACTAAAGGGCTGATGAACACAGAGGTGTGTATTGGCAATTTAATACGGCTGTCTGAAGCCAGCTTGATAGTGAACCTTGAAAAAAATGAATTCAGCCACACGAGGGTCACTTACCTGGGAATTGTGTTGACACAGGGGCAGCTGGCAGCGATGCAAGCTACAGTGCAGGCTATCGCTGACCTCCCAACCCCGACAGACAAGAGGGCCCTCAGAAGGCTCTTGGAGATGGTGGGGTACTGCGTTTGCAATAACTCTGCGGTCAATACCCGTCCCCCTCCTACTAAGCCCTTGCGAGAGAAAAACTGAGTCGGAATGGGACGACCCTTGTTATTGTAGTCTGGGACAAAGCCAAATGAGAGGTTACATTGATCGCAATTCATCAGTGTTTTTGGCCACTATGAAGTTTGTTGAGTTGGAGCCTGGTCTAAGGGATTATTTTAACACATATAAAAGGAACAGAAAATGTGATGACTGTCTGTCAAGGTGTTGACAGCTTCAAACTCGCTGTGTTAGCCAAATAGCTGATAAAGATGTATATTTGTGTGTGTATCAAATAATGTATTCATGTTTGTAATTTTTACCTCCCGGTAAAAATCCTTAAAGGGGGGAAGTGTGACGAGAATACACATAAAATTAAGATGTTTGCTGGCCTGGGTTAGCATCAGTGACATCAGCAAGTGGTCTGCCACCTGCCCTCAGGGGAAGGAGAGATAAGGAACAATGGAGCAGCGTCTGGAGATGTGTAATGAAGGGACGGGAGAGAGAGCTGTCTGGAGCGGCTCCCCCTTTGAACCTTGAACTGTTTGAAGTGATGGACAGGCGATGCCCCAGCAGGGGGATAAAAAGGGACAGGTTCGCTAAGGCAGGACACACACGCCACCTGAGGTAACGAGACCCTGGAAGCGGTGCGCCTCTCACGAGTTGGTGGGAAGTATCAGACAACGGCCAGGGTGGAAAGGTACGATCAGCGGGAACCCGGTGTGTGTCCGCCCTTGCCTGGGTGCCGGGTTCACTGCAGAGGATCGACCGCATATAGAGGAGGGGTCACAGTCGGTGACCTCAGGTGACATCACCAAGGACCTGCCCAAAAGCTGCTTGTGAGCCATATCGCCGGTCTGTGAGTGAAGCCGTGTCTGAATGATCAGTTGTTCCTGTTCTCTCTCTCCCTCCCCCCACGTTGTCCATCGCCATGGCAACGATTACTGCGAACTGAACTACTAAACTGGACTGAACTTTGAGTCACTTTGAAATTTGGTCATTTACCCCTAGACAACGATAGAGCTTGATTGATGCTGTTATCTTAATTCTGTGCACATGTGTGTTTATCATCGCTGAACTGTTGCATTTATTATCCTTTCGATTACTGTGTTGCTTGTTTCTTTAATAAAACTTTCTTAGTTCTAGTACTCCAGACTCCAACTGAGTGATCCATTTCTGCTGGTTTGGCAACCCAGTTACGGGGTACGTAACAATACAAAGATTGGAGGTGTCGTAGACAGTGAGGAAGGTTTTCAGAGCCTGCAGAGGGACTTGGACCAGCTGGAAAAATGGGCTGAAAAATGGCAGATGGAGTTTAATACAGACAAGTGTGAGGTATTGCACGTTGGAAGGACAAACCAAGGTAGAATATACAGGGTTAATGGTAAGGCACTGAGGAGTGCAGTGGGTCAGAGGGATCTGGGAATACAGATACAAAATTCCCTAAAAGTAGCGTCACAGGTAGATAGGGTCGTAAAGAGAGCTTTTGGTACATTGGCCTTTATTAATCGAAGTATTGAGTATAAGAGCTGGAATGTTATGATGAGATTGTATAAGGCATTGGTGAGGCCGAATCTGGAGTATTGTGTTCAGTTTTGGTCACCAAATTACAGGAAGGAAATAAATAAGGTTGAAAGAGTGCAGAGAAGGTTTACAAGGATGTTGCCGGGACTTGAGAAACTCAGTTACAGAGAAAGGTTGAATAGGTTAGGACTTTATTCCCTGGAGCGTAGAAGAATGAGGGGAGATTTGATAGAGGTATACAAAATTATGATGGGTATAGATAGAGTGAATGCAAGCAGGCTTTTTCCACTGAGGCAAGGGGAGAAAAAAACCAGAGGACATGGGTTAAGGGTGAGGGGGGAAAAGTTTAAAGGGAACATTAGAGGAGGCTTCTTTACACAGAGAGTGGTGGGAGTATGGAATGAGCTGCCAGACGAGGTGGTAAATGCGGGCTGCTTTTTAACATTTAAGAATAAATTGGACAGATACATGGATGGGAGGTGTATGGAGGGATATAGTCCGTGTGCAGGTCAGTGGGACTAGGCAGAAAATGGTTTGGTACAGCCAAGAAGGGCCAAAAGGCCTGTTTCTGTGCTGTAGTTTCTATGGTTTCTATAATAATAATGATAAATAAATAAGTAAATCAATTACAGTATATGTACTGTATACTGAATAGATTAAAAATTGTGCAAGAAAACAGAAATAAAAAAGTGAGGTAGTGCTCATGGGTTCAATGTCCATTTAGGAATCGGATGGCAGAGGGGAAGAAGCTGTTCCTGAGTCACTGAGTGTGTGCCTTCAGGCTTCTGTATCTCCTACCTGATGGTAACAGTGAGAAAAGGGCATGCCCTGGGTGCTGGAGGTGCTTAATAATGGACGCTGCCTTTCTGAGACACTGCTCCCTGAAGATGTCCTGGGTACTTTGTAGGCTGGTACCCAAGATGGAGCTGACTAGATTAAGAAGCTCTACAGCTTCTATTGGTCCTGTGCAGTAGCAGCCTTCCCCCCACGCCCCCATACCGGACTGTGATGCAGCCTGTCAGAATGTTCTCCATGGTACATCTATAGCACACGGTATTGGGGGTAAGGTATTGCTGTGGGTGGAGAATTGGTTAGCAGACAGGAAGCAAAGAGTGGGAATAAACGGGACCTTTTCAGAATGGCAGGCAGTGACTAGTGGGGTACCGCAAGGCTCAGTGCTGGGAACCCAGTTGTTTACAGTATATATTAATGACTTGGATGAGGGAATTAAATGCAGCATCTCCAAGTTTGCGGATGACACGAAGCTGGGTGGCAGTGTTAGCTGTGAGGAGGATGCTAAGAGGATGCAGAGTGACTTGGATAGGTTGGGTGAGTGGGCAAATTCATGGCAGATGCAATTTAATGTGGATAAATGTGAAGTTATCCACTTTGGTGGCAAAAATAGGAAAACAGATTATTATCTGAATGGTGGCCGATTAGGAAAAGGGGAGGTGCAACGAGACCTGGGGGGGATCTGATTAAAACGTATAAGATCCTAAAGGGATTGGACAGGCTAGATGCAGGAAGATTGTTCCCGATGTTGGGGAAGTCCAGAACGAGGGGTCACAGTTTGAGGATAGAGAGGAAGCCTTTTAGGACCGAGATTAGGAAAAACTTCTTCACACAGAGAGTGGTGAATCTGTGGAATTCTCTGCCACAGCAAACTGTTGAGGCCAGTTCATTGGCTATGTTTAAGACGGAGTTAGATATGGCCCTTGTGGCTACAGGGGTCAGGGGGTATGGAGGGAAGGCTGGGGCGGGGTTCTGAGTTGGATGATCAGCCATGATCATAATAAATGGCGGTGCAGGCTCGAAGGGCCGAATGGCCTACTCCTGCACCTATTTTCTATGTTTCTATGTTTCTATAATGGGGCTGATGAGATCAAGTCTGCAGCTGGTATATTTTCTCTAAGATTGAACTGTCTAATACCAGAGGGCATGAATTTCACACGTGAGGGAGTAATTTTAAAGCAGATACGTGGGGCAAATTTTTAACTCAGAGAGTGGTGGGTGCCTGTCAGGTGTGGTGGTGGAGACAAAGACAATAGTCATTTAGGAGACTCTTACATGAATATACATAAAACGGAGGGAGATTGATATTGTGTAGGCAGAAGGGACTAGTTTAGTTAGGCTTTTAATTACTAGGTTAATGAGATGGCACAACACTGTAGGCTGAAGTGCCCGTTCCTAAGCTTCCCTGTCCTATGTTCCATCCAAAGCCTTGTCAAATGTAACTGCACTTTCCTACTTGTCACTGATCTTAGATGTGGATTGAGTTCACTGCATGTTAGAAGTTATCTGAGCATATATACGGTATCAACCCCATTAGGTGAATGAGGGAGAAAACAGTGAAGCTGTACTGCATCAGAAATCTATGGACGTGATATTTCCTGGAAATTCAACAAAGTATCTCAACCCAGCATTGCATCAATTCTATCCTCAGAATGCTTGAATTTTATGTTTATGTATCTAATTGACTCAGTGCCAGCATAATCCAAATGGTCCACCTACTTGATGGAATAGTTGGACTACAATAAAAAAAAACCCTTCTTTTCCCAGGTAGATAGGGTCTTAAAGAGAGCTTTTGGCATATTGGCCTGCATAAATCAAGGTATTGAGTACGGGAGTTGGATGTCATGTTGGAGTTGTATAAGATGTTGGTGATGATTATTGTGTGCTATTCTGGTAAACTACCTACAAAGTTGTACAAGGACAACGTCAATGTATTGAAAGAGGGCAGAGAAAATTTACAAGTCTGTTACCAATACTTGAAGACCTGAGTTATAGAGCAAGATTGAATAAGTTAGGACTTTATTCCCTCGTGATTGAATAAGTTAGGACTTTATTCCCTTGAGGAGATATTTGACAGAGGTATACTGAATTATGAGGGGTATGGATAGGGTAAATGCAAGCAGGCTTTTTCCACTGAGGTTGGGTGAGTCGAGAACTAGAGGTCATGGGCTAAGGGTGAAAGGTGAAATGTTTAAGGGGAACATGAGGGGAAACTTCTTCACTCAGAGTGTGGTGAGGGTGTAGAATGAAGGGATATAGGTTCGATTTCAACATTTAAGAGAAATTTCGACAGGTACTTGGATTGGAGGGGTATGGAGGGCTATGTTCTGGGTACAGGTCAATGGGACAAGACAGATTAATAGTTTGAGATGACTATATGGAACAAAGAGACTGTTTCTGTGCTGTGGTGTTCGATAATTCTATGATTTTCAATGGGTCTCCAGAGAGGACACCCTGTCTCTTCACTTTTGAACTAGGACTGTGGAATATTTTATACCCATATGAGAGGCTAGATAAAGCCATTGAACTTCACACCCAATAAACAACACCTCCAACATACTTTGCTCCCTCGGCCCTGGAATTTGTTTCACTCCCCAGTATGAGATGTGGACCCACTGACTCACTGGTAAATGAGTCACGGTTGATTCTATAAACAAAATGTTATCTTTATTTAGAGGTAGTAAACTACATCACAACTGACTGCCTTAAGAATTCTATTATCAAATAGTATTGTAAGCACTGCTGCTTTGTGTTAGGATGAATGCTCGTTGGAGAAAACTGAAGCTTGCCAGTGCAGAACTCTGTTAGCATTATGAGTAGTCCCCTCGCTGTACAGTTTTGATTGGTTAATACCAAAGGTGATGATTAATTTCATACCAGTGTCACATTCTTTACATTGGCCAGGTAAGGATTGATGGGATCCAGGAAGGTGATCCATCACCAGAGGCAGGGAGCACTGTATTGGAATATTCGAGAACTACTCCCTACCACACCTCCTACAGGATGGCTCACTAATGAATCCCGTTCACAATTTAAGACCAGAAATCAATGCTCTACTTTCAAGGTCAACTGTTGGTCAGAGAACTCCTGAAGATCAAACAGATATATTGTGTTTTTGGAAGTAAAAGTGAGGAGTGAACAACCGCTCATTGCCCTTGTATCTGGAGCGACAATTAAATACGGTTAAAGGTAAAGAAAACCGATAAAGATCAGAAACAAGAGAAAATCTGCAGATGCTGAAAATCTGAGCAGCACCCACAAAATGCTGGAGGAACTCAGCAGGCCAGGCAGCATCTAGGAAAAGAGTACAGTCGATGTTTCGGGCAGAAACCCTTCGGCAGTACTGTATGGCGTCGATAAAGATTAGCTTTATTTTCATGTGTACGTCCTTTGAAACGAACAGTAATCTGTGTTTTGTGCATCAACGACTGACTTGTGAAGGAACGGTAATATATTTTCAAATCAAGGAGTGTGTGGCTTGGAGGGCAAGTTCCAAGCTGCTGTTTCCAATCCTTTTGCTGTCTTTGTCCTTCTAGCTGGTAGAGGCGGTGGGTTAGGAAGGTACAGTCTGAGATGTCCCGGTGAGTTGCTGCAGAGCATTCTGTAGATATGGTGGCATGCATCGGGTGAGGAACTGGATATCTATTTGGCACCTGTCTATAGTGGGGTGGAATTTCCTGTCTGGCATTGAGCTTTGGGAGTATTGCTGGGGCTGCACGCATCTGGGGAAGTGGAGAGTATGCCATCACAGGCCTGACTTGAGCCTTGTAGATGGTGGGCAGCTGTCGGGCAGCTCGAAGGTGAGTTATTCACCACGAGATTCCCCAGACCTGCTCTTGTAGCCACATTGCGCTGCTGAGTTTATCCCAGCACTCTTTCATGGAACAAGTGTGTGAAATTCTGCTTGCAATTTTCCAGTCCTGAGCCATCACTACTGATACCTAGTAACGCCTAGGTAAGTGTTCTGCAATTTTCCCCTGAGTTCTTTTTTAGCAACCTTGGAAGTACTCCATTTAGGGCAAGCAATTCATTCTCCACCTAGCCTTTTAAATGCATTTATTATCGAAGTACATTTATTAGCAAAGTAGGTATAAATTATCCACCCTTGAGATTTGTCGGCTTACAGGCAGCTACAAAGCAAGAAACCCAGAAGAACCCAATTAAAAAATTACAAAGGACCAAATGCAGCGAAAGAGAAAAAAAACACAAATTGTGCAAACGATTGAAGCAAGCAACAGCATTCTGAACCAAGTTGAGTCCACAGACCCAATTTCCTTGGAGCACCAGAAGTAGGCCCAAAGCCTTGGTCTCAAGTTCGTCATATAGTGGGGCAAGACACTGCGAAGCTTGCAGACATGAAGCACGGAGCAGTGGGAAGTAGACTCATAGCCTCAGTGCTGTGGAAATAGGAGCTAACTCCAGAGGAGAGCAAGCAAAATCAACCTGACCCTCACCTCTGGTCCCAACAGCCTGCCTTTCCAGTCTATCTGGGCTGATGTTTCAATACCTCCATTTTTATCAATTTTGAGCCAGCTAGAACCTCAAATGCACATTCCTTTGGGGTAGAACCTTCTTCCTTAGTTGAAAAGATTTACTGTCAGAGGCCGTTCTATTAGGTACACCTATACACCTGCTCATTAATGCAAATATCTAATCAGCCAATTATATGGCAGCAACTCAATGCATAAAAACATGCAGACACGGTCAAGGGGTTCAGTTGTTGTTCAGATTAAACATCAGAATGGGGAAGAAATGTGATCTAAGTGACTTTGGAGGGAGGGAATGTCGACTCAGACCATGAGAGGCCTGCGTCGGGCATTTTCATGTGTTACAAGGTGCAGATTGGATGTCTGTGTGGGGCGCCATTCCTCACACAGACACTAGAGCAATGTGTGGTTAAGTGCCTTGCTCAAGGACACAAACATGCTGCCACAGCTGAGACTCCAACTAGTGACCTTCAGATCTCTAGACGAACGCCTTAATCACTTGGCCACGTGCCCAACACACACTTTTTTTGTGACAGCCGTACAGTGCAATCCACAACATTATTATAATACTGTGCTATGTTCTTAGGCACACTAGCTATATATAGACCAAAGACTTTTGCACAGTACTGTAATTCACTGTGCAATGAAATTCATTGCTTGTGTGAAGCCCACAGTGTAAACAGTATACATGGTAATAGTAACCACAATAATAGATACAGCAACAACCACAAAACAACAGAATCGTGCAAATAGTAAACAGAATGAATAACCAAGAGACATTGAATCAAGAGTCTGAGAATGACGCAGCATCACAGGGAAGGAGATTAGTAAAGGGTGACAGCTGTGGTAAAGAAATGTTCTTGAGTTTGGTTTGTCTGGGTTTTTATTCTCCTGAACCTTCTCCCTGAAGTTAAAAGAGAGAGAATGGAATGGCCAGGGTGGTGGATATCCTTAACAATACTATTAACCTTTCTGAAACAACACACCATTAAACCCACATTTGTAAAGTATTGTGTTCAGTTTTGGTCACCTCATTATTGGAAGGATGTGGAAACTTTAGAGAGGGTGCAGCAGAGATCTGACAGGATGCTGCTTGGATTAGAGAGCACGTATTATGAGGAAAAGTTGAGCGAGATTGAGCTTTTCTTTTTGGGGCAATGGAGGATGACAGGTAGCTTGATAGAAGTGTATCAGACAATACAGTTAGTGGTGTAGATAGAGTGGGCAGCCAGTGTCTTTTTCCTACGTAAATGACTAAGTTCAGAGGACATAACTTTATGATAATATACTTAAAATGATGGAGGAACTCAGCAGGTCAGGCAGTGTTTATAGAAAAGAGTAAACAGTCAACACTTCTTCAGGACCGAGTTTCAGGTCTCGGGTCAACTGTTTATTCTTTTCCAAAGATGCTGCCTGACCTGCTGAGTTCCTTCAGCATTTTGTCTGTGTGTGTTGATTTGGCTTTCATTCATAGAAACATAGAAAACCTACAGCACAATACAGGCCCTTCGGCCCACAAAGCTGTACTGAACATGTCCTTACCTGAGAAATTACCTAGGGTTACCCATAGCCCCCTATTTTTCTAAGCTCCATGTAACTATCCCAGAGTCTCCCAAAAGACCCTATCATATCCACCTCCACCACCGTTGCTGGCAGCCCATTCCATGCACTCACCACTCTCTGCATAAAAAACTTACCCCTGACATCTCCTTTATACCTACTTCCAAGCACCTTAAAACTGTGCCCTCTTGTGCTAGCCACTTCAGCCCTGGGAAAAAGCCTCTGACTATCCACACAATCAATGCCTCTCATCATCTTATACACCTCTATCAGGCCACCTCTCATCCTCCGTTGCTCCAAGCAAAAAAGGTCAAGATCACTCAACCTATTCTCATAAAGCATGCTCCCCAATTCAGGCAACATTCTGGTAAATCTCCTCTGCACCCACTCAATGGTTTCTACGACCAGAACTGAGCACAGTACTCCAAGTGGGGTCTGACCAAGGTCCTATATAACTGCAACATTACCTCTTGGCTCCTAAACTCAATCCCACAATTGATGAAGGCCAATGCACTGTATACTTTCTCAACCACAGAGTCAACCTGCGCAGCAGCTTTGAATGTCTTATGGACTTGGACCCCAAGATCCCTCTGATCCTCCACACTGCCACAAGCCTTACCATTAATACTGTATTCTGTCATCATATTTGACCGACCAAAATGAACCACCTCACACTTATCTGGGTTGAACTCCATCTGCCACTTCTCAGCCCAGTTTTGCATCCTATTACTGTCCCGCTGTAACTGCTGACAGCCCTCTATACTATCCACAACACCTCCAACCTTTGTGTCATCAGCAAATTTCACAAAGAGTAAGAGTCCCAGAACAGATCCCTCAGGTACACCACTGGTCACTGACCTCCATGCAGAATACAACCCCACTACAACCACTCTTTGCCTTCTGTGGGCAAGCCAGTTCTGGACCCACAAAGCAATGTCCCCTTGAATCCCATGCCTCCTTACTTTCTCAATAATCCTTGAATGGGGTACCTTGTCAAATGTCTTGCTGAAATCCATATACACTACATCTACTGCTCTACCTTCATCAATGTTTTTAGTCACTTCCTCAAAAAATTCAATCAGGCTTGTAAGGCACAACCTGCCTATCACAAAGCCATGCTGACTATTCCTAGTCATATTATGCCTCTCTAAATATTCATAAATCCTGCCTCTCAGGATCTTCTCCATCAGCTTACCAACCACTGAAGTAAGACTCACTGCTCTATAATTTCCTGGGCTATCTCTACTCTCTTTCTTGAATAATGGAACAACATCTGCAACCCTCCAATCCTCCGGAACCTCTCCCATCCCCATTGATGATGCAAAGATCATCGCCAGAGGCTCAGCAATCTCCTCTCTCGCCTCCCACAGTAGCCTGTGGTACATCTTATCTGGTCCTGGTGATTTATCCATCTTGATGCTTTCCAAAAGCTCCAGCAGATTTTCTTTCTTAATATCTATATGCTCAATCTTTTCACTCCACTGTAAGTCTTCCCTACAATCACTAAGATCCTTTATTGTAGTGAATACTGAAGCAAAGTACTCATTAAATACCTCTGCTATCTCCTCCGGTTCCATATACACTTTTCCACTGTCACATTTGATTGGTCCTATTGTCTCACATCTTATCCTCTTGCTCTTCACATACTTGTAGAATGCCTTGGGGTTTTCCTTAATCCTGTCCACCAAGGCCTTCTCATGGCCTCTTCTGGCTCTCCTAATTTCTTTCTTAAGCTCCTCCCTGCTAGCCTTATAATCTTCTAGATCTCTATCGATACCTAGTTTCTTGAATCTTTCATAAGCTCTTCTCTACTTCTTGACTAGATTTACAACAGCCTTTGTACACCACGGTTCCTTTACCCTAACATTCTTTCCCTGTCTCACTGCCAAGTACCTATGCAGAACTCCATGCAAACATCCCCTGAACACTTGCCACATTTCTTCCATACATTTCCCTGAGAACATCTGTTCCCAACTTTTAGTTTCCAAGTTCTTGCTTGATAGCTTCATATTTCCCCTTACTCCAATTAAATGTTTCCCTAACTTGTCTGTTCCTATCCCTCTCCAATACTATAGTAAAGGAGATAGAATTGTGATCACTATCTCCAAAATGCTCTCCCACTGAGAGATATGACACCTGAACAGGTTCATTTTCCAATACCTGATCAAGTACAGCCTCCCTTTTTGTAGGCTTATCTACATATTGTGTCAAGAAGCCTTCCTGAACACATCTCACAAACTCCACCCCATCTAAACCCCTTGCTCTAGGGACATGCCAATCGATATTTGGGGAATTAAAATCTCCCACCACGACAACCCTGTTATTATTACACCTTTCCAGAATCTGCTCCTCGATGTCCCTGTTACTATTGGATGGTCTATAAAAAACAGTCAGCAAAGTTATTGACCCCTTCCTGTTCCTAACTTCCACCCACAGAGACTCCATAGACAATCCACCTATGTCTTCCTCCTTTTCTGCAGCCGTAACACTATCTCTGATCAAAAGTGCCATGCCCTGACCTCTTTTGCCTCCCTCCCTGTCCCTTCTGAAACATCTAAAGCCTGACACTCGAAGTAACCATTCCTGCCCCTGAGCCATCCAAGTCTCTGTAATGGCCGCAACATCAAGGCTCCAAGTAGTGATTCATGCTCTAAGCTCATCCGCTTTGTTTATAATACTCCTTGCATTAAAATAGACACATCTCAAACCATCGGTCTGAGTGCATCCCTTCTCCATCACCTGTCTTTCCTCCCTCTCGCACTGTCTCCAAGCTTTCTCTATTTGTGAGCCAACCATCTCTTCCTCCGTCTCTTCAATTTGGTTCCCACTCCCCAGCAATCCTAGTTTAAACTCACCGCAATAGCCTTAGCATCCGGCTGGTGGCGCAGTGACATCAGCGCCGGACTCCGGAGCAGCGGTTCCCGAGTTCGAATCCAGTCGGGCCGCTCCCAGGCACACTTTCCATCCGTGCCAGGTTGAGGGTCAAGCTCACAACTCGGCCTCATAAAAAAAAACTGTGCTGTGAGAAGGACGTGGGGGACCACTCACAGAATCTTTCCTCCAAAACAACCACTTGAAAAAAATAGCCTTAGCAAACCTTCCCACCAGGATATTGGTCCCCTTGGGATTCAAGTGCAACCCGTCCTTTTTGTACAGGTCACTCCTGCCCCAAAAGAGATCCCAATGATCCAGAAATCTGAATCCCTGCCCCCGCTCCAATCGCTCAGCCACGCATTTATGCTCCACCTCACTCTATTCCTACGCTCAACTGCAGGTTTTCTTGTGTTTATAATTTTTTGGTGAATGGAGGAAAGTAAAAGGGGGGAGGGATGTCGGACTTTTACACGGAGAAGGGTGGGCGTGTGACGTCCACTGCCAGGACTGGTGGTAGAGGCAGAGACATTAGGGACATTGAAAGCAACCTTGGATAGGCACATGGATGAAGCCAAAATGGAGAGCTATACGGGAGAGAAGGGTTAGATTGATCTTGTAGTAGGTTGAAAGGTTGGGACAACATCATTGTCTGAAGGGAGTATTTTCTGTTGTACTGTTCTATGTTCTATTTCTATGTGAAATGGCCTGGAAGGAAATGATAAGTTTGTGATGGACTGGGCAGTGTTTACCACTGTCTGAGCAGGATAATACTATGCGGATAGCAGATACAGTAAGAAGGAAGGAACAGTCTTGACTAGCTGTGGTATCATGAAGCAGGGAACATTGATTTAATGTAATTAATGGAAGCTTTAGAGGGACAGGAGGGGAAATGTTTTCACACAGGAAGGCTCAGGGGTCGGTGACACATTACCTGAAAGGGCATTTGAAACAGAATCCTCACGGCATTTAAACTGCTGTTTGGACACATAGTTGATGAGCTGTGGCATTCAGGGCTTCAGATCAAGTGCTGGCAGGTGGGATTAAGCTGGGTCGATCTTTTACAACTGGAACAGATATGATGTGTTGAATGGCTCCTTTTATTTTCTATAACTCTATGATTCCAGTTTGTTTCCTTTCAAAGGACAAAGCAATAATTTCCAAGCAGTAAAAGAAGTTTCAGAAGAAGAGGTGAACCTTAAACAATGAGACGAGTGTCCAGGGGAAAATAAACATCCATAAAATATCAAAGAGGAACTTATCCCAATTCCTGTGTGTGTGACTGTTCATTTTGAAGTCCAAGCTTACACTAGTTTAAGGCAACACCAATTAATCCCTATTCTGTATTAGTTGATTATTTTTCTTCAACAGCCCATACAGATTAAATGAAACATTCCAATATACTCAACAAAATTAAATTTAATTAAGGAATGTAATGTTAGCCAGTCCCAACACTCCAGCATTTTTGAATTTCTTGCTTTAATTCGGAACCAACACCAGAATTACACTACACCCAAGGAAATGTTGATGTTTAATGAAAATAGCCCTGTGATCAATTTGTTCAGCCCCCAGTGCAAGCCTGTCAATTGTGGCAACGTCTCAATTTAATTCGGCATACTGTATATGACATATATATGGCTGAATACAAGAGATTCTGCAGATGCTAGAAATCCAGAGATTACAACACAGAAAATGCTGGAGGAACTCAGCAGGTCAGGCAGCATGTACGAGGGGAATAAACAGTTGACGCTTCAGACCAAGACCCTTCATCAAGTCCTGATGAAGGATGTTAGCCTGAAGTTTGACTGTTTATGCCCCTCCACTGATGCCGCCTGACCTGCTGAGTTCCTCCAGCACTTTGTGTGTGTTGCTCTCACATACAGTATACCAGGCTTTGTCTATACTATTCCAGGAAATGAAACCCCTCTATTGGTATCTGATGACACCATTTCACCTAATTTACATCAGTTCACATTTAGACAGACCTTTAAACTGGCAATTAGTTAAGTGGGCTGTGTCCAATCCATCACAGGCACATCCCTCCCCACCACTGGTAATATCTACAGGCGGTGCTACCTCATGAAGACAACATCTATCATCCAGGACCTCCAATATTTGGATCATGCCACTTTTTCACAGCTACCATCAGGCAGGAGATGAAGAAACCTGAAGTTCTATGTACTGTACCACCAGGTTCAAGAACAGCTATTTACCTTCAACCATTCAATCTTGAACTAATCAGTAAAACCCTAATCACTATGTATTAGCAGCATTATGACCACTTGGATCACTTTGCACCAAAAATGTTGATTCTACAATTCAATGGAAACGAAACATCACAGGTTTGCACAAATACGAACTGAAAATGATGAAGGGACAAGATATCCATAAATGGTATTCAATAGAGATTGTGCATATCCAATAGACTTTATATTAGTGATGTAATGGGTGATAAAGCCACCACATACTGCACGCTCTACACTGACTCATGTGAACGGCTATGTCGTCCCACAAAAAAATCTGGATACAACAGAGTATTTGCTTTGGTTCAATACATAAGCAGGGGACCCAACTCACTGCCTCCTCCTTCTTCTTCTTCTTCTCAGTCAGGTCCCTATCTTTGAGGAAAAATTGCTTCTATTCTAGTTGAAGTGGCTGATGAGGTCAATGTGGGTCCTGCTATCTCTGTTACAGGAGAGGCAGGAGGGTGCTTAATGGGTGGGAAGTATGTGCATTGGTGCTCTCTGCTTGTTGTTCCCACCAAGTTGCTGTGGAAGGCAAGGTTCTGAATGCCATTCTGATTGCTACTTCTTTATTTTGAGTGGCTGTGGGCTAAAGTTTCTGGTGAATTGATGGAGGTCTACTTAAAAGAGAATACCCTTGAACTGATCCCTCTGTTCACATGGTGCTATACCCACTGAAGTCAACTGAGCAATTGGAGGATCAATGCTGTTGACGTCAGCTTAGGAGAAATGTTTATCCTGCCAGTTGATTTTTACGTCAAGGACAGTTGTATCAAGGACAAAGTTAGGATCAACGATTTTTTCCATGTGTTCCTTCCGGTGGCTCTGACTGCTTTTCTGTCCCTGATAAGCTAACATCTGCTCTTGCCTCTCAGCAAGGTGGGCCACTGAGTATTTGATCTGTAGATCACGTAGCATGTGCTGAAATCTTTGCACATGTCAGTGAGTTACTGGACCCCTGTGCTTTTCCCAACACCCATCTGTTCATTAGGTCTCAGGTTCTGTAGTCTGGTGCATGTAGAGCCGATTTCTTCCACTTGAGTCTGTGGTGAGGTTTCCATTCCCAGAATGCCTTGAATTTCCAGGTTGTTAGATTTTGGATCTCCTGGTCATTCTCATCAAATCAGTCCTAATATATGTTGGCTGCCGGATACCAGTGGTGTTCCACAGGGGTCTGTGTTGGGGCCGCTTCTTTCTACGTTGTACATCAACGATTTGGATTATGGAATAGATGGCTTTGTGGCTAAGTTTGCTGACGATACAAAGATAGGTGGAGGGGCCTGTAGTGCTAAGGAAATGGAAAGTCTGCAGAGAGACTTGGATAGATTAGAAGAATGGGCAAAGAAGTGGCAAATGAAATACAATGTTGGAAAGTGTATGGTTATGTACTTTGGCAGAAGAAATAAATGGGCAGACTATTACTTAAATGGGGAAAGAATTCAAAGTTCTGAGATGCAACGGGACTTGGGAGTCCTTGTACAGGATACCCTTAATGTTAACCTCCAGGTTGAGTCGGTGGTGAAGAAGGCGAATGCAATGTTGGCATTCATTTCTAGAGGAATAGAGTATAGGAGCAGGGATGTGATGTTGAGGCTCTATAAGGTGCTGGTGAGACCTCACTTGGAGTACTGTGGGCAGTTTTGGTCTCCTTATTTAAGAAAGGATGTGCTGACGTTGGAGAGGGTACAGAGAAGATTCACTAGAGTGATTTCGGGAATGAGTGGGTTAACATATGAGGGACGTTTGTCCGCTCTTGGACTGTACTCCTTGGAGTTTAGAAGAATGAGAGGAGACCTCATAGAAACATTTCAAATGTTAAAAGGCATGGACAGAGTGGATGTGGCAAAGTTATTTCCCATGATGGGGGAGTCTAGTACGAGAGGGCATGACTTAAGGATTGAAGGGCGCCCATTCAGAACAGAAATGCGAAGACATTTTTTTAGTCAGAGGGTGATGAATCTATGGAATTTGTTGCCACGGGCAGCAGTGGAGGCCAAGTCATTGGGTGTATTTAAGACAGAGATTGATAGCTATCTGAGTAGCCAGGGCATCAAAGGTTATGGTGAGAAGGCGGGGCAGTGGGACTAAATGGGAGAATGGATCAGCTCATGTTAAAATGGCGGAGCAGACTCGATGGGCCAAATGGCTGACTTCTGCTCCTTTGTCTTATGGTCTTATGGTCTTATAGTCTAATATTTTCAGGTTAAAAAGCCAAAGATGCCAATCATAGTGTGCAGTGTGGCATGATATTGCAGCAGCTAGCACAATGCTTTCTAGTGCCAACAATTAGGGCTCAAATCTCACCACTGTCAATAAGGAATTTGGTATGTGCTACTCTAGAACCAGTTTCTCTGATTTCCTCATGTTCCAAAGATGTACAAGTTTGGGTTAGCATGTTGTGGACATGCTATTTTGGCACAGGAGGCATGGTGACACTTGCGCATCTTCAGACCAAGTTGGTCATTGACACAAAACAATACATTTCTCTGTAGGTTTTGATGATTCGATGTACATGTGACAAATAAAGTCAATCTTTAAAAAGCTTTAATCTTTTCTGGAGAGTCAAAATACTGTATATACTCTAACTCTTGTTAGGTGAAGATTGTTCTGATGTAGTGTCTGAGAAGAAGTATTTTTTCAGTGTATCTGACGCATGGAATTTCTTGGAACAAAGTTTCCACTGTAATCACTGATCAGAGCCAAGCTGATGGAGATAACAGAACAGATTAAACATAGAACATGAGACATAGAAATCTACAGCACATTACATGCCCCTTGGCCCACAATGTTGTGCCAACCATGTAACCTACTCTACAAACTGCCTAGCCCTACCACATAGCCCTCTAGTTTTCTAAGGTCCATGTACAGTACCTATCTAAGAGTCTCTTAAAAGACCCTATTGTATCCCCCTCTACCACCATCTCTGACAGTGCATTCCACACACCCAAACAGTTCAACAGTTTTCACTGTCTGTCATTAAATTGGTAATTCAAATGTACATGCAGTCCCTTGCTTGGAAGATGACTTAACTATGGCATTGACCGGATCAGGAAACATTTGCCATGAGGCCTTGTACTTGTCCATCTCTCACAAAATGTGTAGTTAATCATGGAAGGGTTTAGTCCAAGCTCTTTGTCAAGAGGAGGAGTCTTCTGGAGTTTACTTTTCCTGCTTCTTCCTTGCCCATCACAGCTTTCCAGAGGAGGACATACTTTTCAATCCTGACATCAAACTCCCCCGTAGAAGATTGGTTTGCCTCCTTCTAAGGATTGGGTTGGGGTCTTTCAAGGGCAGTGCGGCCTGTGACATCATCAGGAGTTTTGGCAATGAAGTGCACATGCTACTGACTGTGCTGAATCTGGGTTGGAGGGAGTGACAGAGTCCACTAGATGTACACAAAGACAGTGAGAGGTATTGACATAATTCTGGATAGCAAAACCCAGCTCAGCAAATTTGCTTTTGAAAGTTTGCTTTTCCAACAAAAAGTGCACTAATGCTTTGTTCTGTGACTTGGCCATATCCCACATGTGAAGAAAAAGGAAGATAAAGATTAGGTCTAGTTATCACACGTACATCGAAATCTACAGTAAAGTGTGTGTGTGCCACACTTCCTGTGCCAGCATAATATGCCATCAACTTACTAAACCCAACCGTTGCCTTTGAAATGTGGGAGAAAATTGGAAGGACCCCGCACAGTTATGTAAGGAACATACAAATCCTTACAAACAGCAGTGGGGATTAAATCCTAATCGCTGATCGCTGGTGATATAATAGTGTTACACAATCCACTACACTTCTGCACCAGCCTCACTTGCTTGGTTGCACTAAAGGCAATGAGGCAGACCCACCGTAATTCCTTCCCTTCAACACTTTGAACTTCACATCGAGCAGATGAAGCTGCCTCTGAGTTACTTCTTTTAAAATGGGATGGCTGAGGAACACCAATTACCATGCAGGCTTGACAGAGTGAGGTCTTAATCCATTGGCAAGAGGGTCCAAGATGAGCGGAGGTAAAGGGCAGGGACACCCATATAAATAAGTACCTGTGTACCCACGCGTGCGTGCACAGGCGTGTGCGGACACACAGGTGGACACATGTGCAGACACACACACACAATAAGTAATTAATAATACTGACAACATGAGTTGAAGAGTCTTTGAAAGTGATTCCATCGGTTGTGGATTCAGTTCAGTGCTGGGGTGAGTGAAGCGATCCACACTGGTTCAGAAGCCTCATTGTTGAAGGGTAATAACTGTTCCTGAACCTGGTGATGTGGGACCTAAGGCTTCTGTACCTCCTTCCTGACTGTAGCAGCAAGAAGCGAGCATGGCCTGGAGGATGGGCGTCCTTAATGACGGATGCTGCTTCCTCGTAGATGTGCTCAGTGGTTGAGGGGGGGTTTACCTGCAATGGACTGGGCTGTATCCACTGCTTTTTGTAGGCTTTTCCATTCTTGGGCATTTGTTTTTCCATACAAGCCAATGATGCAATCAGTCAGGATGCTCTCCACTGTGCATCTATAGATATTTGTCCAGGTTTTAAATGACATGCTGAATCTGCACAAACATCTAAAGAAGTATAATGACTGCCATGCCTTATTTGTATTGACACCAAGTGCTTGTCCTAGGACAGATCCTCAAAATTATAGCGCCAAGGAATTTAAAGATACTGACTCTATCCACTCCAATCGACTAATGAGGTCTGGCTCATCGGCCTCTGGTTTCTTAAGGGTGGAAAAGGAGTGTGTGGAGGAACCAGATGGGGAGGGGATGGTGAGCTATTTGGAAGCAATTCATGCAGGTGACAAGGAACTTGCTGGATCAGCTGGTGTTTCAGAGCATGTTGAGTAAATCCATGAATTGAAAGTATGAGCTGCATTGGTGTCATGAGTATATCATCTAGCTAAACTTGATCCCACGTTGGATTGACAACAATAACTTGCACTTATGTAAGCAATCAACCCAAGTCCCTTCACAGTCGCACGTGACACTGTACCACAAAAAGAAAGAGGACCGCCTTGTTGAGCACCGCCATTCTATCTGCCAAAACCAGAACTTCCTGTGGCCAAATATTCTAAATGCAATTCCTATTCCCTTTCGAACATGTTGGTCCATGGCCTCCTCTTTTGCCAAGGTGAGGCCACCCTCAGGGTGGAGAAGCAACACCTTATATTCTGTGTGGGTAGCCTCCAACCTGATGGCATGAATATTGATTTCTCTTCCAGTAAAAAAAAACTCTTCCTGTCCCCCATTCTGGCATCTTACCTCTTCTCATCTGCTTCTTCTCACCTGCCTATCGCTGCCCCCTGGGTCACCTTCTCCTCACCTTTCTCCTATGGGCCACTCTCCTCTCCTATCAGATTCCTTCCTCTTCAGCCCATCTTTCCTATCAACCTGGCTTCACCTATTACCTTTTAGCTATCTCCTTCCCCTCCCACCACCTATTTATTTTGGTGTCTTTCCCCTTCCTTTCTAGTCCTGAGGAAGTGTCTCGGCCCAAAACACTGACTGTTTATTCGTTTCCTTAGATGCTGCCTGACCTGCTGAGCTTTGTGTGTGTTACTTCGAATATCCAGAATCTGTAGATTTTCTTACGTTTAAGGTGAGAGAGCTTAAACGTAAGGAGGGAATTGAGGAGTTCAGCATCCAGAGAATTGAAGGACAAATCACCAAAGTTAGAGGAATGAAAATCTGGGATATAGAGAGATCAGGAGGGTAGAGACTTTGGAAGGCAGACACTCCAGAGAAGATTAACTAGAAAGACCCCAATTGTATAAGTGCAAGGTAAAATATAATTGCTTGAAACATGACTATGATTGTAAGAGAATCTAAATTTGACTTAAGAAAGAAAATATATTTCTTGTCCATTAAATCTGGCAGGATTTTATGCTCAGTTGATTATAATCAGTCCTGTTATGCTTTTTTTAATGGCTGATGCTCTGCAGATGTTCAGACTTTTCTTGTATTTCAATTGATTGACAGCAGGATTGGTGACATAAGTTATGGTGAGGCTGGTAGGAAGTTGCGGAGGAAAAGTAGAAGTGGGGGCAGTGTTCAGGAATTATGTTTCCTATCCAAGTGCACAGATACAGTCTACAATGGCACAGCAGATGTTGGTGCCTCACAGCTTCATAGAGCCGGGATCTATCCTAACCTTTAGTGCTGTCTCTGTGGAGTTTGCACATTCTCCAGGTGACTACTGGCTCCCTCTCTTTCTTCCCACATCCCATATCCCAAACGCGTACCGGTAATTAACCATTGTAAATTACCCCTTCATGTGAGTAGTGTTGAACCCTGATACTTTTGAGATCCAAAGTTTCTTCAGAAGTTAAGAATGAGGCATGAAACTTGTTGGTTAGGACTGTGTTACGAGAGCAAATAAGAAGGGGAAGCATTGTGAAAACAAGGTTGAACAGACTAAAAAGTAGTTATGGTTTTCTTATACCGGACTAGACATAAACAAAAATCCACTGATAGCAGTTAACCAATAAGATACTTACCTACAGCCTGTTACACAGTTGACATTTAGGGCAACAATGGAGGTTCGCCAACTATGTTGGTGTTCAAGGCTTCCTTCATCATGTCAGTCTTCTTCTCTGTTTTCACTACTGTCAGTTATGCAAATCCCAGGTGGAGGCTCAGGAATACCGTCACACTCAGATGCAGAAGATTCTTCGTTGCTGTTCCCATAACAATTTTCTTTA
Source organism: Mobula hypostoma (assembly GCF_963921235.1). Lineage (NCBI taxonomy): Eukaryota > Metazoa > Chordata > Chondrichthyes > Myliobatiformes > Myliobatidae > Mobula > Mobula hypostoma. Next base: position 64,098,767 of record NC_086110.1, read on the forward strand.
ACCAGTCAGGGTTGTTAGCCCTGAGCTGAACCCCTGAACCTGGAGGACCCGTGGACCACTCTTAGTTTGTCCTCTACCCTTTGATCTGTTTGGCATGGGTGACCAGACCAAGACCCAAAGCTTAAAGCCCTGACTCCAGCCAACATAGTTCCCTGGGTCATTGAGTACAGAAGCTTCTAAACCACAACAACGTTGTGGTCCTCCTGGACGAACCAATAAGATAGCTAGATTCAAGTAATGTGACACCTGCCGCTGTAGCTACGAAGTTTCCAGAAAAATTCAGAGGCAGCTGCCCCACCATTATTGAAAAAATTCACCAAACAGGTACATGTATATAGATAATTACATAAAAATACAAACAAGTATGGAAAAATTAAACAAGGGAAGCCCAAGAAAAGTAAGACTTCTATAATCCAATCCAACAGCAGTTGGCAAGAGATTTTGAAGTGGTGGGGTGAAGGGGAGGGTTTATGGAGAGACAAATTATTTTGAGTGAAGGAAAATATGTTTGGTCTGTTGTGAATCCTCTGAGACCCAGTATTATCTTGATGGACCAAATGGCCTCTTTCTCTAGCATAGAGAAATATGAAGAATGACAAGCATCTAAAAGCTTTTAACAGCCTAGACACTATTGCGTAAGTGTATATCTCATCCTGGGAAACAGAACAGAAAAGATACCACATACCTGGTCCTCCCTGAAGTGACAGGACCCAGCTCACAGTTGCAGGATCCTTTTACTGTTCTCACCACCTTTAGACTCTGGAGCAAATTAATCAAAATATCTGTTCCTGTTTCTTGATGAGGCTAAATCATACTGCAGGCCAACGGAGACCAATTATCCACCGCCATTCACTTGCAGACGCAAGTGTCAGGGGCCTCCCAACATCGGAGATCAGTGTGAATTGGAACCTTCTGGGGAAGAGAGGAGAGAATTTAGAGTGGCACCATAGCGTTGCGGTTAGCAAAATGCTTTACAGTACCTGCGACCCGGCTTCAATTCCCATCGCTGCCTGTAAGGAGTTAGTGCGTTCTCCCCTTGACTGCGTGGGTTTCCTCTGGGTGCTCTGGTTTTCTCCCAGAGCTCAGATATGTATGGGTTAATATTTCATTGGTCTTTGTAAATTGTCCTGTGATTAGGCTAGGGTTAAATTGTGGGATTGCTGAGTGGTGCAGCTCAAAGGGCCAATTCTGTTCCGTATCTCAATAAATAAATAAATAAATAAATTGCAATATTCAAGGACAGTGTAGAAGCAACCTACAGGAGTGCCATGATCTCCTGTCTACTCCTGACTACCCTGTTGCACTGTTTATTCAGCAAGAATGTCCTCTCGGATAAATGGCTTCATTTATTTCACTCTCAATGAGAGGGCCATTAAACAACCTGATATGCAATTTAATGAGATATATTGTGACTCCTTTGACATCTAAAACAGTACCGTAGGGTGCTCCCAGCAGCACCAGTCACTTTGACACTCCCTTGGAACCTGTGAGCTAGTTTAAATGTCACTTCATTTTAGCGTTTATTTCTTTATTCTCTGCAGCCATATCTGTCGCTTCAGCTAATACATCTCGACCTGATTGAATCCACGGCTCAGCTTAAATTTAAAATGACCCCCTTTATCTTCATATATAGGGAGCATCAATCTCTGCCTCCATCCCAGGCTGGGATTAAATCCCCATGAAGAAAGCTGTACTAAAGGCACTGCGGTTAATTAGAGATTTATTTGTTGAAATGAGTGTGGATGTTGTCCATGCCCAATATGTGCCCAAAGAGACTGCAGGTACTGGAACTGGAGCAAGAAACAATCTGCTGGAAGACTCAGTGGATTGAGAAGCTTCTGCGGAGCGTAAGGAATTGCCCACGTTCAGATCCTGATGGTGAGTTCAAACCCGGAACATTGACAATTCCTTTCCCCCCACAGATGCTGCTCGACCTACTGAGTTCTGATTAAGAGATAAAGCGAGATAATTTAAGCCTACAGTACTGTACAAAAGTCTTAGGCAGTATTTAAGACTTTGCATGGTACTGTAGTAATTTTATGTATTGCACTGTACTGCTGCTGCTGCAATAAAACAAATTTCATGAGAGCTGTGAGTGATGATAAACCTGATTCTAATCTGCGTCTCTTTTGAGAACTGAGAGCGGGAAGAGGCCAGGGAGTGGGGAGTCATGGTTGGAGAAGTAGAAGGGAGAGGGGAGGGAGCGGGAAGCACCAGAGGGACATACTTGTAGTGATCAATAAACCAATTGTTTGGAATCAAATAACCTTGCCTGGTGTCTCAGGGCTGAGTGTGTCTGCACCCATGCCACCTTCCGCCCCACTCTGGCACTCATTCTCTGCCACTTGCCCCACATCCTCTCCCGCAGCACTCCACCCTCACCACTTCCAACTTCCTATTCTCTTGGCCGATTTACAAACATGCTCTCTGCTCCATGTTGACCCAGGCACCCTAGCCATGTATATGTGCCTAACACTTTTGCACAGCACTGCATGTAAAATTAAATCAAAGTGAAATTTGAAAATACTAAAGGCTACAGATAAGCTTCAAAGTGAAAGTAAATTTATTAACGAAGCATGCATATGTCACCCTATACTACCTTGAGATTAATTTTCTTGCAGCCATTACCAGTAAAACTTAGAAATACAATAGAATTTATGAAAAGCTATAAAGACTGACGAACAGCCGATGTGCAAAATAAGACAAATTGTACAATTAAAAACAGTTCTTAAAAGTGAAACCGTAGACTGTTGAATCATTTCAGAGCTGAGGTGAGTGAAGTAATTCATGCTGTTTGACTTATTTTGACTTCTTTCACTTTTTGCTTGTTCTTTTTCAGGATCCGACTGTCAGTGGGAAGGCCTGCATTTATTCCTATTTACTCTTGGGAGGTGGTGATTAACTGTCTGTTTTATTTGTTGCAGTTCTTCATGGAAATAGAAGGCTCCATGTTCATCTGACCTCCTTCAGGGTATCATCCATTACTAACACAACAGGCTTAATGAAAATGCATTAGTATCACCAATCTCTGCACCCTTCCTTTCTGGAGATGTTTGTCATTCCGAGGGCACTGTTGCTTGGGTAGGGGCTGCTTTCGGTACATCTTTGGGTCAGATCTTCCCATGAATGCAAACCTGCACATTATTGAGAATGTAAAGTTCTTGCCAGTGTAAAGTTACACTACAGCTGGTTAGGGCGAGGGTAGAGATCAGAATGCATGGGGAGGTAGAAGTGATAGTGAGATTGGGAGAGTGACCAAGAGAACTGAGAAGGGCAAGAAGGCATGAGGCCCACCGAGACCGGGGGGGGGGGGGGGCTAGAAATGTTGAGGTTGGTAGGCCTGTGAAGCCCAGAACACAGGAGGATTGGGAAACCAGAGGTAAGGAAGATTGGGAGGATCGAGGTTGGGAGTGATGATGAGTTTAGAGATAATGAAGGAAGAGATCAGGAAAGCTCCAGTGTTTCCCACACACCTCTGGGAAATGGAGTGGAAGTTTCTTAGAAAATTCAGAGCCAGGATCATTGCAGTTTGCATGAACAAAAAGTGTACTCACAACACAAAGTGTACTCATCATCTAACTGCCCTATCAATGCATTTGACTGGATGACTCATTCCCCACTTTATCCTTGAGCTCACTGTATCACAGATAATCCCTTTGCCAGGACCATCTCTCCTGCCACCTTCTAGAACAGAGAATATAGAACAGTATAGCACAATACAGGGCCCTTGGCCCATGATGTCGTGTCAGTCTTTTAACCTACTCCAAGATCAATCTAACTCCTCCCTTCCAAATAAACTCTATTTTTCTTCCATCCATGTGTCTCAGAGTCTCTTAAATCTCCCTAAACTATTAGCCTCTACCACCACCCACCACTCACTTTGAAGAAACACGACCTCTGACATCTCCCCCTATACTTTGATCCAATCACCTTAAAAATTGTGCCTGCTTATATTAGCCATTCTTCGCCCTGGGAAAAAGGCTGTTCACATTCATCATCTTATAAATCTTCTCTCATCTCCTCTCATCCTCCTTTGCTCCAAAGGGAAAAAAAAGTCCTAGCTCGCTCAACCTTTCCTCATAAGATATGCTCTCTAATCTAGGCAGTATCCTGCTATATCCCCTCTGCACTCTCTCTAAAGATTCCACATCCTTCCTATAATGAGGTCTCCCTGACCCTCCGCTCAGTGCTACTGGATGAAGGTGATGAAGTCTGGGGTCTTGGATAAGGTTTGATTGGCAGAGTTTGTGGATTGAACTCATTTTTAGAGGACACAGCAGTTCATGTGACATGTGTTTCTGGTTACTCCTTTTTTATTTCTATTTTACACAATTTTGATCAGGGTGGACTGGCTCTGCAGCCTAGAGTCAATAAACAAAACAGCATTAAAATAAATTGAACTGAACTGAGGTAAACTCCACACACCTAGACTGATTCAAGGACCCTGCAGTTTGATGCTTATGTTCTATGTGTTATGTACTCGTTTTTTTTTGTCATTTGCATGATTTGCTCTCTTTTTTTGCATGCTGGGTGTTTGATGTTTTCTTTGAACATGTTCCATGGTTTTTCTTCGTTTTGTGGCTGTCTGTGGAGAAGATGAATCTCAGGGTTGTATATTGCATAGATACTTTGATAATAAATGTACTTTGAACTTTGACCACAACACACTATGCCAAGACTGGTCTAACCAGATTTTTATACAGTTGCAACATTGATTCGTATCTCTTGAACTCAGTCCACTGATTAATGAAGGCCAGCACATCATATGCTTTCTGAACCACCCTATCAACTTGTGCAGCATCTTTGAGGAGTCTATGGACATGGACCCCAGGATCCCTCTGTTCCTCCTTCTCTGTCCTTATACCTCTCTTTCCAGTCTTGAGAAGGGCTCTCAGGTCTGAACTGTTAGCTCAGTTTCTCTATCCACACACTGCCCGACCTGCTGAGTGTTTCCAGTATGAAGTTTCTTGCATAAAAGCAACATCCACAGCCCAAAACTTTAGCCAATCACATACATTATTTCAATATGCATTTCATTATGTGTAGCTTCACAAGACATAGATAAAGCCACATTATTCAGCAGACAAGATACACTGACTCATAGTTGATGTCTGGATCGCTTGAAGCAGAGTCGGTCTGCAGCACACCAGTACCACAAGATGACTAGCTGATATGGTTATTCAAATTAAGTCAGTGTTGTTGTCATAGGCAAACTGAGTTTGGCCTTCAGTCAGCACAGAAGCACAACACCCAAAGGAAATGGATACAAAAGTGGCATTTTAGAGGCTGTTGGATAGAAACATGAATATAAGACCATAAGATATAGGAGTAGAAGTAGGTTATTTGGTCCTTTGAGCCTTCTCTGCCATTCAATCATGGGCTGATCCAATTCTTCCAGTCATCCCCACTCCCCTGCCTTCACCTCATACCCTTTGATGCCCTGGCTAATCAAGAACCTATCTATCTCTGCCTTAAATGCACCCAATGACATGGCCTCCACAGCCGCTAGTGCCAACAAATTCAGTAGATCTACCACCCTCTGACAAAAGTAATTTCTCCGCATCTCTGTTCTAAATGGGTGCATTTCCATCCTGAAGTTGTGCCCTCTTGTCCTAGACTCCCCTACCATCGGAAATAACTTTGCCATATCTAATCTGTTCAGGCCTTTTAACATTTGGAATGTTTCCATAAGATCCCCCCTCATTCTCCTGAACTCTAGGGAATACAGCTCAAGAGCTGCCAGACGTTCCTCATTAGGTAACCCTTTAATTCCTGGAATCATTCTCGTGAATCTTCTCTGAACCCTCTCCAATGTCAGTATATCCTTTCTAAAGTAAGGAACCCAAAACTGCAAACAATACTTCAAGTGTGGTCTCACGAGTGCCTTTTAGAGCTTCAACATCACAGCTCTGCTCTTATATTCGATACCTCTAGAAATGAATGCCAACATTGTATTCGCCTTATTCACCACCGACTCAACCTGGAGGTTAACCTTTAGGGTATCCTGCACAAGGACTCCCAAGTCCCTTTGCATCTTTGCATTTTGAATTCTCTCCCCATCTAAATAATAGTCTGCCCGTTTATTTCTTCCGCCAAAGTGCATGACCATAAACTTTCCAACATTGTATTTCATTTGCCACTTCTTTGTCCGTTCACCTAAACTACCTAAGTCTCTCTGCAGGGTCTCTGTTTCCCCAACACTACCCACTCCTCCACCAATATTTATATCATCAGCAAATTTAGCCACAAATCCATTAATCCCATAGTCCAAATCATTGACCTGCATCGTAAAAAGCAGTGGTCCCAACACTGACCCCTGTGGAACTCCACTAGTAACCAGCAGCCAGCCAGAATAGGATCCCTTTCTTCCCACTCTTTGTTTTCTGCTGATTAGCCAATGCTTCACCCACGCTAGTAACTCCCCTGTGATTCCATGGGATCTTATCTTGCTAAGCAGCCTCATGTGCGGCACCTCGTCAAAGGCCTTCTGAAAATCCAAGTACACCACATCTACTGCATCTCCTTTGTCTGCCCTGCTTGTAATTTCCTCAAAAAATTGCAGTAGGTTAGTCAGGCAGAATTTTCCTTTCAGGAAACCATGCTGGCTTTGGCCTACCTGGTCATGTGTCTCCAGGTATTCCGTAATCTCATCCCTAACAATGGATTCCGACGATTTCCCAGCCACTGATTTCAGGCTAACAGATCTATAATTTCCTTTCTGTTGCCTCCCACCTTTCTTAAATAGCGGAGTAACATTTGCAATTTTCCAGTCATCAGGTACAATGCCAGAATCTATCGATTCTTGAAAGATCATTGTTAATGTCTCTGCAATCTCTCCAGCTACTTCCTTCAGAACCTGAGGTTGCATTCCATCAGGTCCAAGAGATTTATCCACCCTCAGATCATTAAGCTTCCTGAGCACCTTCTCAGTCGTAATTTTCACTGTATATGCTTCAATTCCCTGACACTCTTGATTGTCCGGTATAGTACAGATGTCTTCCACTGTGAAGACTGATGCAAAATATACAATCAGTTCCTCAGCCATCTCTGCAACTCTCATTACAATATCTCTAGCGTCATTTTCTATTGGTCCTATATCTACCCTCAACTCCCTTTTACCCTTTATATACATAAAAAAGCTTTTAGTATCTACTTTGATATTGGTCGCCAACTTCCTAATGACCTTAGTTTCCTTCTGCAAGTTTTTAAAAGCTTCCCAATCCTCTATCTTCCCAACACACATAAAAGTTGCTGGTGAACGCAGCAGGCCAGGCAGCATCTCTAGGAAATCCCTTACTCACTCTTCTTTCAGTTAGTCCTGACGAAGGGTCTCGGCCTGAAACGTCGACTGTACCTCTTCCTACAGATGCTGCCTGGCCTGCTGCGTTCATCAGCAACTTTGATGTGTGTTGCTTGAATTTCCAGCATCTGCAGAATTCCTGTTGTTTGCAGTCCAGTATTTGTTCCTTTCTGTTTTATCTGCACCACACCTCTACTGCCCTGTAAGTCATCCCACCGGCTGTGGTTATGTCCTTTCTATCATCTCTGACAGAGTATGTAGGAAATGAAGTTCAAAGTTCAAAGTAAATTTATTATCTAATAGAGCATGACCTGAATGACTGGGGTCATTCAATTTCGAGTTCTAATTTAATTATCATTCAACCATACATGAATATAGCCAAATGAAACAACATTTTTCCAGGGCCAAGGTGCAAAACATATTACCAACAGCACACACCACACTGTGCATAGCATGAAGTCACGAAGAAAAAAATAATATAACTCTAGTCCCTAAATTACAGATGCTTGATGACAGATGCTGCTTTCTTGTGGCAGCGCTCCTCGTAAATGTGCTCAGTGCTGGGGAAGGCTTTCCTTGTATCCATTCTTGGGATTTGGTGGTTCTATACCAGGCTGTGAACATTGTGCTGTTGAAACATTGTGTTCAGTTTTGGTCACCCCTTTACAGGAGGATGTGGAAGCTTTGAAAAGTGTGCAGAAGAGGTTTACCAGGATGCTGCTGGATTAGAGGGTATCAGCTGTAAGCAGAGGTTGGAAAAACTTGGGCTGTTTTCTCTGAGGCACTGGAGGCTGTTCAATTGTTGTTTCCACAGCTAAAGTTCATCGAACTGAGTCCATAAGACTATAAGTCTATGAGAATTAGGCCATTTGGCCATTCGAGTTTGCTGCATCATGGCTGACTTATTATTCCTTTCAACCCCTTTCTCCTGTCTTCTCTCTGTAACCTTTGACTCCCCTCAAGCAGCACACAAGCACCACATCTAAGTGATACACATAGACACCACAGACACAGAAAACAGCGTGCATGCACAGACACACCCATACACACACCCATGCATAAATGCACACACGCATAATTAGGAAAACAGACTCCTGAGATCTGTACTAAGGTTCATCTGGGTCTTTTGATTAATGTCTACAGCCTCCGAAGATGTTGAATTCTGGTTTCTTCAGCACTCTGTAGTGTATTGGGATGCAAGGTGCTAATAAAAACAAGGGGAAACTAATTGGATGCGGAGAGATTACAATTACAAAAAAACGTATTTTTCAGAAAATAAGGAAAGCAAATGAGGTTCAAAATGAACTTCAGATGTAGGAATCGAAATAAAATAGTTAATTCTGGAAATACTCAGCATTAGTGGAAAGAAAAAAAAAGTGAATGTTTTGACTTTGATTTGACATCTTCACAAAACATTTCTTTCCATCCATCACAGTCCATGGGAAAGCCTTCCCCACCATTGAACACATCACTGGAAAGCAGCATGCATCATTATGGATCCCACCATCCAGGTCATGCTCTCTTTGCACTATTACCATCCAGCAGGAGCTACATGAGTCTCCAGTCTCAGACCAGATTCAGGAACAATGCAACCCTCTGGGGGCTGAACCCGCAGAGGTAACTTCACTCACATCAACTCTGTACTAATTCCACAGCCTATGGACTCACTTTAAGGACTCTAGAACCCATGTTCTCAGCATTATTTATTTACTTATTTATTTCTACAATGTTTCTTCTTTTGCACACTGGTTGTTATGTGTAGATTTTCATAAATTCTATTGTATTTCTTTTTTTTTCTGTAAATGGCTGTAAGAGTATGAATCCCAAATTAGTATATAGTGACATAAACATACTTTAATACTAAATTTACTTTGACTTGGAATCCACTGATACTGTCTGGCCAGTCCAACGTATATTGCATTTTCTATTTCAAATGTATTCATATTGAAACTTCCACAACATCCCAAACAATTTATAGTTAACGGAGGAGTCATTGAAATGTAGCTACTTCTGCAATTTTGAAAACTAGTTTGCGCACAGCAGGAACCTTACAAACAACAGTGATAATAACTAATGATGTTGTCTGTGGAATAAATACTGATGTGGACGAGAAAGAACTACACTGTTTATCTCTCAGAGTGTCAAAGTGTGCTGTGCGATACTTTCAACCTCAAATCTTTGGGCACCAATAGTTTTTTCAATAAAAGCTTCCATTGATATCACGCATACGAAATATGCAAAATACTTCCCTGCAAATGAGGACCTTTGGCCCATGCTTTAATAGAGCTAACAAGGCACACAATGTAGACATAACAGGTCCTCTCAATAGCAATAAGATATCCAGTATATAACCTGTTCTTTAGCAATGTTGATTGAGAGATAGATATTGGCCAGAGCAGCAGGGAAAACCTCCTTTCTCATTTTTAATGTCTTTGTCCCAATGGAACTTTTAAGCAGCTTCAGTGAGAAGCTAGGACCTTATTTTAGTCTGTCAATTGAAAGGCAGCACTGCCAGCAATGCAACACTAGAGTGTCATCTTGGATTTCTGTACTCAAATCTTGGCAGTACAGCTTGAATCCACAGGATTTTGACTCAAAGGTGAGAGTGCCTTCCCACAAGTGGTAGTTTCAAGTGGGCACTAATTAGAGTGGGTGGCATTTGCAACATCCAGTAAAGAGTGGGAGGGAGCAATGATCACATTTTGCAGCTGAGGTAAGTTAGAAAAATGGATTCCTTCCAGGTCTGGATGAGGCCTTTGATGTGGGCAGTGACTAACAGTTTTGTCTCTGAATTTGATTATTATAATTCAAAACCCTTTCCAGACAGTTAACCTATTGTGGACAGAGCAGGATTAGTGTAGCATAGACTTTCATAGAACATAAAAATAACCATCTCCAAGATCAATCTAACTCTTCCCTCCCACAGGGCCCTCCATCTTTTCTTTCCATTTCTGATGGCATATTATATTGAAGCTGTATTTTTCCCCCAGATAAATACTGAACATGTAATGTGAGGTGGATGTTATGAGAATGCAGGGTGACTTGGACAGGCTGGGTGAGTGGGCAGATGCATGGCAGGTGCAGTTTAATGTGGATAAATGTGAGGTTATCCACTTTGGTGGTAAGATCAGGAAGGCAGGTTATTATCTAAATGGAGTTAAGTTAGGAAAAGGGGAAGTACAACGAGATCTAGGTGTTCTTGTACATCAGTCACTGAAAGCAAGCATGTGAAGAAAGCTAATGGCATGCTGGCCTTCATAACAAGGGGAATTGAGTATAAGAGCAAAGAAGTCCTTCTGTAGCTGCCCTGGTGAGACCACACCTGGAGTACTGTGTGCAGTTTTGGTCTCCAAATTTGAGGAAGGACATTCTTGCTATTGAGGGAGTGCAGCGTAGGTTCACAAGGTTAATTCCCGGGATGGTGGGACTGTCATATGTCGAAAGATTGGAGTGACTGGGCTTGTATACTCTTGAATTTAGAAGACTGAGAGGGGATCTTATTGAAACATATAAGATTATTAAGGGATTCGACACACTGGAGGCAGGAGCATGTTCCCGCTGATGGGTGAGTCCAGAACCAGAGGCCACAGTTTAAGAATTAGGGGTAAGCCATTTAGAACGGAGCTGAGGAAAAACTTTTTCACCCAGAGAGTGGTGGATGTATGGAATGCTCTGCCCCAGAAGGCTGTGGAGCCCAAGTCTCTGGATGCTTCTTTCAAGAAAGAGATGGATAGAGCTCTTAAAGATAGCAGAATCAAAAGTTATGGGGATAAGGCAGGAACTGGATACTGATTGTGGATGATCAGCCATGATCACAGTGATTGGCGGTGCTGGCTCGAAGGGCCGAATGGCCTACTCCTGCACCTATTGTCTATTGTCTATAATTCTCAAGATCAGAACAGTTCTGCAATAGGAGCATAACACATAGGACTATAATTAGGCCATTTGGCCCATCAACTGTGCTCCACCATTCCATAGCTGCCTTCTCTCCATAGCTTTTGACACTCATACTAATCAATAACCTCTGTTTTAAATATACCCAATGATTTGGCCTCCACAGCCATATGAGGCAATTGATTCCACTGGCTTAAGAAATTCCTCCTCATTATTGTTTTAAAGGGATGTCCCTCTATTCTGAGGCTATCCCCTCAGGTCCCAGACTCGCTCACAATAGAAAGCCTCCTCCCCACGGCCTTTTAAATATTCAGTATGTTTCAATTAGATTCCCCTTTCTCCTACACTTCAGTGAGTACAGGCCCAGAGCCATCAAATTGTCATCGTATGTACACCCTTTCATTCCCAGGATCATTCTTGTGAACCTTCTTAAGATCCTGGACAAGTTATTATCTGATTGCCCATTTAATTAATGCTGTTATAACCTTGCTGCCTGTAAGCTTGCCTATTTAGGGAGGAGAAGATGGCGGCACGACGCAGCGTGCGCGCCCATTCCAAATGAATATCGATGATATGTAACTAGGGGCCTTGCACAATCAGGATTTGATGGAGACAGCCATGAGAAGCACAGAGGAACATCTGGAGTAACTTCTGAAATGCCTGCTTCACTGCCGCTGCTACTGTGCGATCGAGAATGTCCGGAGATGAAGGCCCCAAATCCTCGGCTTTGCGTATCGTCTGTTGCCGGGACCAGGGTCGAAACACTCAGCAGAGATGGTGCTCGGTGCTCGGTGTCGAAGAGGTGGTCGGAGGCTCGGAGTTTTCGGACGGACTCGGAGTTGGACTGTGGTCAGATGCTTCCAGGATGCTGCATCGGCAAGTTGGCGGCGCTGGAGGTTTACCGCCTGCGTGAGTTGACGGGACTTTCGAGAGACTTCGAGACTTCTACTGTGCCATGTTCTGTTCTTATCAAATTATGGTATTGCTTTGCACTGTTGTAACTATATGTTATAATTATGTGTTTCTTGTTAGTTTTTAAGTCAGTTTGTCATGTGTTTTCCTGATATCATTCTGGAAAAACATTGTTTCATTTCTTAATGCATGCATTACTAAATGACAATAAAAGGGGACTGCGTGTCCTCATAATCATAATCATATTACATTTTCTGAAATGCATATTTCAAAGTATATGAGTAGCTCTGAAATATTTTAGGATATCCCAGACTGTAAATGCAATAAAACCAGAAAGTTCTGGAAATATACAGCAGGTCAGGCACCTTCTGTGGAGATAAAGACAATTATTATTTCAGGGTCCTTCTTTCTTAAATGCAAGCCCTAATTCGTTGCAGTAACCTGACCAATAGAAACAATTGCGCTCAAAGGCGCATTGGCAATAATGGGTAAGGAAAGAAAACCAGTGATGACTAGAAATGCTCGACAGGCCAAGCAGTATCTGTGGAAAGAGGAAGGAGAGTCTGTGTTTAATCTCAATGACCTTTCTTCAACACATTTCCGACTAAATGTCATCGATCTACAACATCAACACTATTTCCTGCTCCCTTGACCTGTTGAGCATTTCTGAAGTATTCTAATTTTACTCCGGGTTTCCAGCAGCTGCATTCTTTAAACTCAAGCGATTTTGTAAATGCTGGAAATCCAGCACAAGTCACATAAAATACTCAGCAGGTACTCAGCAGTCCAGGCAGAACTTAGGGAGAGGAATAAGCAGTCACACTTTCAGGCCATGACTTCTTTTCCTTTGTGCTCTGCTTTGAGAAGAATGGTTTTAGTTGCATTAATTTGTCCTTTGGTAATACCAAAAATGTAATGGATATACTGTAAAACAGGACTCAAATTTTCTACAGCTAATTCTGGTGTTTTGGGGAAGCTTCTCACTTTATTCTCCCTCCTCTACCCACCAACCTACTTTGCCCCTCACTTGGCTTCACCATCAGTTGCCAGCTCTTACTCCTCTTCTCCCCCCACCACCTTATTCTGGCTTCTTCCCACTTCCTTTCCAGTCCTGATGTAAGGTCTTGGCCCAAATAAGCATCTGTTTATTTCTCTCCACAGGTGCTGCTGATCCAACATTGTATGTGTGTGTTGCTCTGGATTTTTAGCACCTGCAGAATCTCTTGTGGCTGAGGTTAATATTGGTTTGTTCTTTATTAGTGAACTCAACCACCACCAGTCAGCATTTAAGCAAAATAATTGTTGACAAAATGAGCTAGTCACAGATTACAAAGGTTACAAAGGATCGCTGAGAAGATCACTGGGGTCTCTCTTACACCCATCTGAGATATTTATCAGAAGCACTGTATATGCAAGGTACCTATCATTGCTAATGATCCTCCCATCTGTCCGGCAATCTCTTTGACCCCCTACCATCAGGCAGGAGGCACTGTAGCATTAAACAAGCACTGTCAGATGGGAAAACAGCTTCTTCCCTCAAGCTGTGATACTACTGAACTTCCTGCCACCACCTAGGTCTCATCATGTAACAGTGCCAGTAGCCTTATGTTCTTTGCATTTTGACTTCTGTCGCAAAAGCACCTTATTGTTTTGAAAATTAGTACTATTACCTTTGTGTTGTGTGTGAGTTATATGTACTGTGTTGTGCACTATGGTCCAGCTTGGTGTTTCATTTAATGATACATATGCATATGGTTAAACGACAATAAACTTGAACTTGAATTTGAAATTGAGATTGCAATTCAAAGTATTTGAGGAATTATGTATTTGAAGTATTTGAAGAAGCAGTGTCAGAGCGCGCAGCAGTCCGTACTAGCCTGCTGGTTGATTCTCCTGTCGATACTGCTCGCTCCCTGGAAAACAAACTGGATTACCTTCATCTGCAACTGACCCAGTGAGAGATGAGGAACTGTTGCATGCTTTTCTTACAGAAACATGGCTCCAGGACAACATTCCACATACCATCAATCTTCAGGCCATGTCACTCAGGGACTTGTACAAATATTATTATGTGACTATGTTGTACTTTATCGTAACTATATGTGCTGCGTGTGACTGTGTTTTGCATCTTGGCCCCAAAGAAACAATGTATCGTTTAGCTTTATCTACATGTATGGCTGAATGACAATAAACTGGAACTAGATCTTGAACTTGAAGAAAGTCATTTACTTGTAATTTCTTTTTGAAAGTTACTTTTGCCCTGGTTCTACAATTAAATTTTATACCATTTATCTAAGTAAGATTTTAGTCACACTTCCCTGAAATAAGGTCATCTTTTGTTAGTATCTGCATTCATTTATCAATTCATCAGGTTCTGCCAGTGAGACTTAGCATTATCAGATGCTATCAACCTTCAGAAACACACAGGGATATGAGCAAGCTAAAACAATACTCATTCATTATTTACCGTGGGTGGTGCGGTTAGTGCTCTGTGGCCACCAGTTGGACTCTATAGCTGATTTATGGGATTGAAGACTCAGCTGTGCGCCAGCATTTTTCCACAGTGAAATAAAATCAAGAGTATTTCAATTCAATTTCTGTTGGATACGAGCACCCCAACACCATGCTTTCTTCTTGCTGCTGCCATCAGGCAGGAGGTACAGGAGCCTTAGGTCCCATACCACCAGGTTCAGGAACAGCGGCTATCCTACAACCAACAGACTCCTGAACCAGGGTGGATAACTTCACCTACTGCAACACTGAAATGATTCCACAACCTATGGGCTCCCTCGCTATGAAATCTACACATTCAACTCATATTCTCAGTATTATTTATTATTTATAATTGTTTGTTTTCTTTGTATTTGTAGATTGTCTTTTGCATATTGGTTATTTGTCTGTCTTTGTGTGTAGTTTTTCATTGATCCTGTTGTGTTTCCTTGTTCTATTGTGAATGTCTACAAGATAATGAATCTCCAGGTAGTATATGGTGATATAAATGTAACTTAGTAATATATTTACCTTGAGCTTTGAACGTAGCTAAGAAGGAAGCTGCATTCATGCCGTGCTCTGTTGGAATTGGTGTCTTTGTTCTGAGGCACTAAGCTAAGCCCTGTCTGCCTTGGAAGGAGGACATGAAGATATATATGACTGTTCTCGTGTTTAAGAGAACCTCGAACCTTCAAGTGGTGTACTGATAAAGGGTTTCAGTCCAAGATGTCGACTGTTCATTTCCTTCCACAGATGCTGGCTGACCTATGATGTCCTTCCAGCATTTTCTGTATGTTGTATGCGTGTTGTATTGAACCCTTAATTAATATTTCTGTAAAAGATTATCTGGTCATTACTAAGGTATCGCTTGTATAACTGTACACTAGCCAAGCATACACTCAGTGACCACTACTGTAACCATTCCCATTCTGACATGTCTATCCACGGCCTCCTCTACTGTAAAGATGAAGCCACACTCAGGTTGGAGGAACAACACCTTATATTCCGTCTGGGTAGCCTCCAACCTGATGGCATGAACATCGACTTCTCTAACTTCCGCTAAGGCCCCACCTCCCCCTCGTACCCCATCTGTTGCTCATTTTTATGCACACATTCTTTCTCTCACTCTCCTTTTTCTCCCTCTGTCCCTCTGAATATACCTCTTGCCCATCCTCTGGGTCACCCCCCCCCCCGTCTTTCTTCCCGGACCTCCTGTCCCATGATCCTCTCGTATCCCCTTTTGCCTATCACCTGTCCAGCTCTCGGCTCTATCCCTCCCCCTCCTGTCTTCTCCTATCATTTTGCATCTCCCCCTCCCCCTCCAGCCTTCAAACCCCTTACTCACTCTTCCTTCAGTTAGTCCTGACGAAGGGTTTCGGCCTGAAACGTCGACTGTACCTCTTCCTACAGATGCTGCTTGGCCTGCTGCGTTCACCAGCAACTTTGATGTATGTTGCTTGAATTTCCAGCATCTGCAGAATTCCTGTTGTTTATGTTACAATAGTAGTGTGCGGAAGAGCATCTCTGAATGCAAAACACATCAAACCTTGAAGTAGATAGGCTACAGCAGCTGAAGACCAACCGGTGTACCTAATTTAGTGGCCACTTAATGTACATGTTCACCTGCAAGGAAACAGCCATAATATCCCACTTGTGCAGAACGGTCAGTTAAGGGATCAGCTGAAACCATAAGACCATAAGATACAGGAGCAGAGTTAGGCCATTTGGCCCATTGAGCCTGCTGCACTATTTCATCATGGCGGATCCAATTATCACCTCAGCCCGTCTCCCGCCTTCTCCCCGTGTCTCCTCATGCCCTGACCAATCAAGAATCTCTGAACCTCTGCCTTAAATATACGTAATGATGGCCTCCACAGCTGCCTGTTGCAAAGAATTCTGCTGATTCACCACTCTCTGGCTTAAGGAATATCTCCTCATCTCCTTCCTGAAAGGACACCCTTCTATTCTGATGCTGTGTCCTCTAGTCTTAGAATACATCAGTAATCTAATTTACTATTGTGACATGCACTGAGGTACAGTGACAAACATTTTGCATACCATCTATATAGATCGTTTCATCATGTTGGTGTATTGAGGGAGCCCAAGGGAAAGCAATTACAGTTACAGAGCAAGTGCAATGAATGGCCATAATGAGATACTGTAGATTGTAAAGCCAAGAAACAACTTATTGTACTAGGGGATTGTTCAATAGTCTCATATCAACAAGATAGAAGCTGTCCTTATGTCCTGTTGTATATGCTTTCACGTTCTTGTAACTTTTCCCCAATGGGTGTTGGTGATGGGGGTAGAAAACACAACACCCAAGGAGAGGTCTTTGATTCTGCTGGCTGTTTTACTAATGCAGCCAGTAGTGCAGACAAAGTACATGGAGGGGAGGCTGGTTTTGTGATGCTCTAGGCTGGGCTCTCTGTAGTTTTTTGCAGTTTCGGGCAGAGAGGTTGCTGTACCAAACTGTGATGCACCTACATAAGATGCTTTTTATGATGGATCTATGAAAATTGTTGAAGGTGAAAGAAAACATGCCAAATTTCTTTAGCCTCCTGGGGAAGTAGAAACACCGGTTCACTTTCTTGCCCATGACGCGTGCAGGATAGGATGCGGGTGATGTTCACTCCTTGGAACATGAAGCTCCTAACCCTCCTGATCTCAACACATTTGATACAAAAAGGAGCATATACACCACACTCGCTCCTCCATTATTTCTGCAAAAATATATAGACTTAGCTGGGCCCATAAAAAAGCAGCATACCCTCAAACCAAAAGACTCAAAATCAATATGAAATAGTGCAGGTGAAGCAGGGTAGGAAAACGAAAAATAGCAGATTCAACACCATCATCATTATACGCTGTGTCATAAAGGGGTGTGAGCAACCTTAGCCACGTGATCATGATTGTTCTTAGCATAAATGGCTGGCCATGTTTTCTTCTGGGAGTGGCTTTACAAGACTGATGGCCCTAGCCATTATCAATCCTCTTCAGAGATTGTCTGTCTGGCGTCAATGGTCACATAGCCAGGACTTGGTGATCTGCCCCAGCTGCTCAGATGACCATACTTCACCTTCGCCCATGGCTTCACGTGACCCTGATCAGGCGCAGGGAGGGGCGTGGCTAAGCAGGTCTTCCATCTTGTGCAAGGGTGACCTGCAGGCTTGCAGAGGGAAGGGACCATCTTTCACCTCCTTTGGTGGAGATGTATCTTCACCCCAGAATAGCAGATGATGAGGGACTTAAACAGTGCAGATTATAAAGAATTTGCTGCATGTCAGAAATGCTTAAGGCCAGAAGAGTAATGGTTATGATAAGAGGTAGGGGATGAGTTGTTTTTTGAGGAAGAATGCTTTCACCCCAGAGGGTGGTTGGGATCTTAACTGCACTGCCAGAGAGGGTGGTGTAGGGTTAGTGTCAGTCCTCTGAAGCCGCTGGACAAACACAATCATAGAAGGCTATGTACCAAATGGAGGTAAATGGGATCAGTAGATATTGGTACTTAATATTTGGCATAGACATGATCGGCTGAAGGGCTTATGTTTGTGTGGTGATTGGACTGCGGCAACAAGAAGCAGTTGTGGAGTGAGGGGCCAGTAGTAACCTGATCATGTTTTAACAACACATTCCACTGAAATTGTTACTCGGTAAGAAGTGAAAAGTCTGCTATCTCTGCAGGACTTGTATGTGTCCAGGACAAAGTAGTGGGAAGGAAAATTCATTGCAGACACTACCCACCCTGCAGGCTGTCTTTTCAGACAGCTTCCTCCTGGAAAGCACTATAGGGCTATTAAAACAAAAACTTCATGCCATCTTAAAAGTATCTTCCCCGGCAGTTAATCTGATCAATCAACTTAGTTACACCCTGCACACCCACATCACTGAACTGCACTGTAAATACTATAAAGCACTTTTTATAATTCTGCTTATATTGTAAATAAAGGTGTTAATTATGTAAATTTTATTTCTTAACCATACTTTAATCTCTAATTGTATTTTGATATTCTTTATTCTTTAAAATTCTTAGAGTCATAGAGAAGTACAATATAGCAACAGGCCCTTTAGCCTATCTAGCCTATGCTGAACCATTTAAACTGCCTACTCCCATCGGCCTGCACCCACATAGCCCTCCATACCCCTGCCATTCACGTACCTCTGCTGAATGTTTTTTTTTATTGCATAGCATGCCAGCACACCAGAGCAAAGTCCTAATACATGGAAACATATATGGTGAATAAACTTGCTCCTTGAGTGTAAACTGGTTGAATTGTACTTGCCTCCTTAGATCAGGAGCAATTAATGATGGGCAACAAATGGCAGCCCTACCAGCAATGTTTATATCCTATTAAAGAATAAATAAAATCAGTGAATTTGTCAAGTCAAATTGCTTTTTATTGTCATTTTGACCATAAACTGCTGGTACATTACACAGTAAAAATGAAACAACTTTCCTCCAGAACCATGGTGCTACATGAAGCAACACAAATCTACACTACACTAAGTGAGACAACACAAGGCTACACTAGACTACGTAAAACAACACAGAAACTACACTAGATTACAGACCTACACAGGACTACATAAAGTGCACAAAACAGTGCAGGGCAGTACAATAAATAATAAACAAGACAATAGGCACAGTAGAGGACAAATTACAAATTAAATGATGTAGATGTCAGTCTAGATTCTGGGTATTAAGGGGTCTGATGGCTTGGGGGAAGAAACTGTTACATAGTCTGGTCGTGAGAGCCCGAATGCTTCGGTACGTTTTGCCAGATGGCAGGAGGGAGAAGAGTTTGTATGAGGGGTGCGTGGGGTCCTTCATAATGCTGTTTGCTTTACGGGTGCAGTGTTTGGTGTAAATGTCTAATGGCGGGAAGAGAGACCCCGATGATCTTCTCAGCTGACTTCACTATCCACTGCAGGGTCTTGCGATGCGATCTGAGATGGTACAATTTCTGAACCAGGCAGTGATGCAGCTGCTCAGGATGCTCTCAATACAACCTCTGTAGAATGTGGTGAGGATGGGGGGTGGGAGATGGACTTTTCTCAGCCTTCACAGAAAGTAGAGGCGCTGCTGGGCTTTCTTTGCTATGGAGCTGGTGCTGAGGGACCAGGTGAGATTCTCCGCCAGGTGAACACCAAGAAATTTGGTGATCTTAACGATCTCAACGGAGGTGTCGTCAATGTTCAGCGGAAAGTGGTCGTTTCGTGTCCTCCTGAAGTCAACAACCATCTCTTTTGTTTTGTTCACATTCAGAGATAGGTTGTTGGCTCTGCACCAGTCTGTTAGCCGCTGCACCTCTTTTCTGCATGCTGACTCATCGTTCTTGCTGATGAGATCCACCATGGTCATGAAATTGGCACAGTTGTGGGTCAGCAGAGTGAACAACAGTGGACTGAGCACACAGCCCTGGGGGGCCCCTGTGCTCAGTGTGATGGTGTTGGAGATGCTGCTCCCGATCTGGACTAAGTGAGGTCTCCCAGTCAGGAAGTCTAGGATCCAGTTGCAGAGGGAGGCGTTCAGGCCCAGTAGGCTCAGCTTTCCAATCAGGTGCTGAGGAATGATTGGGTTGAATACTGAACTGAAGTCTATGAGCAGCATTTGAATGTTCGTGTCTTTTTTGTCCAGGTGGGGGAGGGCCAGGTGGAGGGTGGTGGCGATGGCGTCGTCTGTTGAGCAGTTGGGATGATACGTGAACTGCAGGGGGTCCAGTGAGGGGGGCAGCAGGGTCTTGATGTGCCTCATGACGAGCCTCTTGAAACACTTCATGATGATGGATGTGAGTGCAATGGGACGGTAGGCGTTGAGGCAGGGCACTGAAGACTTCTTCGGAACGGGGACGATGGTGGCGGCCTTGAAGCACGTTGGAACGACGGCACTGCTTAGGGAGATGTTGAAGATCAGGGAATTGTCAATGTGGGAGTTGGAATTGGAATTGTTTTATTATTGTCACATGTACAGAGGTACAGTGAAAAGCTTGTCTTTCATGCAGATCAAGTCATTACATTGAGATAGATCAAAATGCAACTATAGCAACACAGAATAAAATGTAAAAGCAAAAGAGAAAGTACAATAAAGCGCAAGATTGTAACCAGGTGGATTGTGAGATCAAGAATCCATTTTATCACTGCTGTTTTACACTCATCATATTATTTATGGCTTTGTTTATCATTACTCTGTATGCCCTGTGAGCTTCACACAAATTTCATTGTATCCCAGAATACGTATATGACAATGAGGTAATGTGATGCAATGCCTGGGATGGGACAATGGAGTCATTGGTAGAGCTGCTGCCTCACAGATCCAGTGACTTGGATTCAAGCTGATCTCTGGGATGCCTATGTAGAGTTTGCACACTCTTCCTGTAGCCATACAGGCTTCTCCCACGAAGCCCTGGTTTCTATCACATCCCAAAAATGTGCAGGTATGTAGGCGATTTGGTCATTAAATTGTCCTAAGCTGAGTTGTAGAATTGATGTAGTAGATGGAAGCACGGTGAGTACAAAATGGTGTTAGTGTTATAAAGGCATCCGTTAGTCTCGTGAAACTATAGGTTTGTGCCTTAGAAGGTTTCCAGGGCGCAGGCCTGGGCTAGGTTGTATGGAAGACTGGCAGTTGCCCATGCTGCAAGTCTCCCCTCTCCACGACACCAATGTTGTCCAAGGGAAGGGCACTAGGGCCGATACAGCTTGGCATCGGTGTCGTCACAGAGCAATGTGTGGTTAAGTGTCTTGCTCAAGGACACAACACGCTGCCTCAGCTAAGGCTCGAACTAGCAACCTTCAGGTCACTAGACCGACGCCTTAACCACTTGGCCACGCGCCAACACTCGTTAGTGTTGGCTGAATATAAAGAGGTGCTTGTGGGTTGGCATGGACTGGAGGTCTGTTTCCTTGCTGTTTAACCCTGTGGCACTGCAGTCTTATCCTGTTACCATGTTCAGTGCCCCTTCGAATCCCTCTTTTAAGCACTGTGGTGGATTCAGCTAATTCACCACTTTTTGAGGCATTAACCAATTGTGCCCTTGGAAGACAGGTCCACCCTTCAAATGAAACAGTAGAAGATAACCAGCTGACCTGTTTTACATCATCGAAGAAACTCAGAGATAACAGTACGTCTTTGGAATGTGAAGGGAAACTGAAGCACCAAGCCTAAACCCACCCAGTCACGGGGGATGATACAAACAGCAGTGGGAATTGAACCCTATTCTTACAGCTGGCACTGTAAGACATTGCACTAATTGCTACACTACCGCGCCATGCTATGTTGGCACCAGAAGTGCGGTGACACTTGCAGGCTGCCCAGTACAATCCTCACTGATTTGATTTGACCGTTTCACTGTATGTTTCGATGCACATGTGACAAATAAATCTAATCTCTCTTACTCTCTTTGTAAAATTTGAAATTGAGGCCAGAACTTTTAGAGGAGACTACTGACATGTCTTAACTAAGTAATGTACTGTAAATATACCAATGTTAGATGGAAATAGAATAATTTGATTTCAAAGTTCTTAAGTACCTTCTGAGCATAACCTGATTTTTCAATGGATACCCCTGAACTTACATTGTGCTGAATGTGGATCTGTGTCACACTGTCAGATATTTGTGTGATGTTCTGTGAATGAAAAACTCATAATGTTATCCTTTCAATATCTGTCTTTAGGAATCACCACTCCCACAAGTTTATCTGAAAGAAATTAAGGGGAAAAGGTGCATAAGCCAATCAGCAAAGAGCTGGAAAAACTCAATGCGTCAGTCAGCGTCAGTGGAATCGAAGTGACAGTTAATGTTTTGTGTCAAAGCCCTGCATCTTTCTTCACACTAGATCTTAACACCTGCAGTACCTTGTTTTATCGTAAGCCAAAATAATTTAGGAAATCTGAACGAAAATCTATTTTTATGTCAATGGTTTATTGTTTACTTTTTCCTTTTTTACAAATAAAACAAAATACTGGCAGTATTTGAAGTATTTTTCAGTTTAGGCAGAATCAATTGAGAGGGGTACAGAGGTAATGTTTCAGAACAATGAGTATCATCACATCAGTTTGAATCAGTGGGAAATACCTGACTCTTTCTCCCTCCACAGTGACGCCTGATTTGCTGAGTACTTCAAGCATTTCAAGCTTTCAGCAATATTTGGTTCTGTGTCTTATGTCTAGATCTCTGCTGTGGGATAAAGAAGTTGCTATTCAGCAATTAATATGCTACCTCTGATGTGCTCCTACATACAAAAATGCTGCATTGCTTTTATGAAACCTGCGATATTTCTTTGTGTAGCTGTTTCAGGTTTCCTGTTATCTCCTCCCCCTTTCCTATTGTGACATTTCCTGGCAGTGAATGCATGTTAAACCTGAATCTGTCCCTTGTTCTCGCAAGAATAATGTTCTCAACAGATCAATCCATTCGCGGGATGCTCACATCTAGGTCTGAATGTTGCAGGGATTGCCTGGTTCTAAAATCAAAGTCCCAGCTGATGAATTCCTAGAGGGTGCTGGACCATCAGATTTGACATTAGGTCACAGTCCAATCTGCCCCTGCCCAGTAGTTCCCATGGACCTCCTTCATGTTTTCCAGACCAGCATGTATCACTCAGTGAATCCCATTGTGACAAGTGACCTTATCATTTTCTTTTTTCTGTTGCAGGAACTTGCTATGTGCTGGTCACCCTCCTAATTTCTTGGGATTGCAATAATCACAACAAACTGTTATATGGTTATAAATAATTATTGGCTATGAAACAGTGCGACCTGACAAAAGACATGAAGTAAATGCAGATTCGTTTTACTTACTCTTTTAAGCGTGCCTTTTCATTACTAACTGAAGTGTAGATGTTGCTGGTAGAGTCAACACTTAATGTTCACCCCTTTCTGTTAATTTCAGTTCAGAATGCTATTGCTTATTTTTATTGTTTGCATGATTCGTCATTTATTTTCTCTGCATGTTGGGTGTTCGACTGTCTTTTCTTTTAATGGGTTCTATTAAATCTCAGGGTTGTATAAACTATACATACTTTGAGAATAAATGTACTTTGAACTTAGAACTTTTAACTTAGTCCATTTAAGAGGATGAAGGAAAGGCGTTAGGACAGCTTCTAGCGTGCTATTTTAAGTCTCTGGAATGGAACTCCTACTCAAAAGAGATGAACTCCTGATCTTTCAATATACCTTACCATAGACCTTGCAGCTTAATTGTTTGCCTGTACTGAATTTTCTATGTAGCAGTCACCTTATATTCTGTATTTGATTATTGTTTTCCTCCTAAATACCTTGTAGTTATGCATAGATTTTTCTGTTTAGATGGCATACAAGCAGTGCCTTTCCTGGTATCTCAGTACATGTTTGTTTATTTATTGAGATACAGTGCAGAGCTCACCCTTCTATCCCTTTGAGCCACACTGCCCAGCAAACCTCAATTTAACCCTAGCCTAATCGCAGGACAATTTACAATGACCAGTTGACCTACCAACCGGTACGTCTTTGGACTGTGGAGGAAACCGGAGCACCTGGAGGAAACCCATGCGGTCATGGTGAGAACATACAAGGTACTTACAAACAGTGGTGGGAACTGAACCCAGGTTACTAGTACTGTAAAGCGTCGTGCTAACCTCTATGCTATCTGGCCGGCCCTTGTGGAGATATTAAACCAATTAGCAATTCTTGAACCACAGGAGAATTTGATATAACTAGATAGCTTGTTTGGTTTTATCAGAGAACGTTGAGTTAGCCATACTGTGTTGGGTCTAAAGTCACATACTAGAGTCATAGTTATGCATCGTGGAAACAGGCCCTTCATCCAAACAAACCAATGCCAACCACAAAGCACCCATTTACATTAAACCTACATTAACCACATCCTGTTTCCCCGACATTCCCATCGATTTTCACCAGATTTTACCACTCATTTCACTGCAGGATGTGAAATCTCCACATGGGCAGGAGTGGAGGTCAAGCGAGTTCTCAGGTCATTGGACCTCTGAGGCAGCAACTCTAACCCATTATGCCTCTGTGCCACCCATGTAAGGACAACAGACTTTCTTGACAAAGGATATCAGTGAACCAAATAAGATTATGTTGCAGTGATTTCACTTCTGGGACAATAACTTGGATTTAATTTGTCCTTTTTATTTTGCCCATCAGTCTCAAGAGTAGCTTTTATCCCACTGTTGTTAGACTCTTAAATGTACCTCTCAAACACTAAAGATGAATTCTTGATCTCCCAGTCTATCTCGTGGTGAACTTTCATGTTGCTTGTTTACCTGCCCTACACTTTCCCTGTAGCTGCACCACTGTGCTCTGTATCCTGCCCTACTTTTTACTATAAGTAATGTAACTATTGTCATATATAATAATAAATATTGTATAAGAAATGCAAGAGAACACTTAAGGAGGAAATCAGGATGGCTTAAAGAAGACAAGAGGTTGCTCTAACAGACAAAGTGAAGGGCTTCTACAGATATATTAAGAGCAAAAGGATAGCAAAAGACAAAATTGGTCCTCTGGAAGATCCGTGTGGTAATCTGTGTGTGAAGCCAAAAGAGATGGGGGAGGTCTTAAATGGATATACTTTTTAAATCTGCATTTTTTCAGGAGTCTACAGATGTGAGGCAATGCAGCAGTGGGGTCATGGATCCTATACAGATTACAGAGGAGGAGACGTTTGCTGTCTTGAGGGAAATTAGGGTGGATAAGTTCCCAAGGCCTGACATTATGTTCCCTCGGATTCTGTGGGATGTTAGTACAGAAATAACAGGGGCCATAGCAGACATATTTAAAATATCCTTAGCTATGGGTGAGGTGCCAGAGGACTGGTGGATAGCTAATGCCATTCCACTGTTTAAAAAACACCTATTGTGCAGAGAATAAAAAGCACAACATGCCCGTAAAGAATAAATGAACTCATAAAAAAAGACCATCAAACACAGAAAGTGCAATGAGAAGAAAACCATCATGCAAACAACACCCATAAGCAATAGCATTTTTGAGCTGAAGTCTGCAAAGAATATCCCATAGTTCAGTGCGGAGCCGAGTAAACGTCTCGTGGAGCTGCGATCTGAACTGGCCCATACGACGCCTCAAGCCTCACCTCCCTGATCTTTTCAAACCGGCCTGATGCTTAAATCTCCGCCTGAACGGTGGGTCCTGCCTTTTGGATACATCGAACTTTGCAGCCTCGATTCAATCTGTAAATCTCCGTCTGAGCATCATGTTCAGTCGCATCAATATGCTCTGGAGGCAGGAGCCTGCGGCTTCAATTCAGCCTGTGCTCGACCTTTCACACTCTTGGTGAAATCTTGCCTCAGTTCTGCCACATAGAATTGCCTCCAAGTCCAAGGGAAAGTTACAGACTATTACTTGCAAGGATCGTTTGCCAGTCAAAGTGTGGTTGACAAAGTATTTAGTTGCTTCCCTTGTTTCATTAACCACCACCCAGAAGTTGCTGAGATTCACCTGTGCCATCTTAAATCAGAAGTTTAAAGCAATTGAATAGGTACATGGATGAGAGGGGTATGGAGGCTGTGGTCCATGTTGATGAGACTAGGCAGGTTAATGTTTTGGCACAGACTAGATGGGCTGAAGAGTTTTCTTCTGTGCTGTAGTGTTCTATGATTCTATGACAATTGGCATTATATGCCTGGATTGCAAAGAAACAAAAGCATTTCAATTACAGATGACAACAACAAACCAATACCAGTAATAAGTTAATTGATGACATTTATTCAACCATTTATGGACATTTCTCAAGCAAAATAAGTACTCATACAAAATGGTGGAGGAAGTCAACAGGCTAGGCAGCAGAAAGAAATAAACAAGTTGCCTTTTGGGCCAAGATCCTTCACAGGACTGATGAACAGCCTGAAACATCGACCGTTTACTCTTATCCATAGATGTTGTCTGGCCTACTGAGTTCCTCCAGCATTTTGTGAGTGTTATTTTTGATTTCCAGCATCTGCAGGTTTTCTCATGTTTGTGACCATGAATACTCAATGGGTTAGGCAGCATCTGTAGAAAGAGTAAGAGACAATGCTACCGATTCAAGTCCGTAACCCTTCCTAAAAAAAGATTTGGGATGGTTGAAGTTACCCACTGAAAGCTGAAGATTACAGACTTCACTCACCCAAAGAACTGGTATGATATTGCCTGCGGCTTCTTGCAACCAATAATAACACGAGGAGAGGAAAATGAAATGGTGTGACTAATTGCTGATATCGAATTTCTCACAAAGACCAGTCACAGACCACATGCACTCAAACATACAACGAAACAAAATGAGTTGTTTCATGCATGGGCGGTTTTAATTGGTAGATGACTTCCTTTATAAAAGAGTAATTTTTATCAGTATTAAAAGCAGTTAGAATTTCAATTCTTCAAATGTCACATTAGCAAATTGCTGGAAATTAATACAATTTTTTTCCTGTGAAGATTGGGATCCATGTGGAGAATTTAAAAGAGTCTGTTTTATTTAATGGATGGTGTGAACTTTAGCTAAATAGCTAAAAAAAAATAGAAGGGCTAAGAATATCATAGTGTGAACAGATTCTTTCTCTTAAGTGTCCCATTGATCACAAGATGCCTGAAATTTTATTCTTTAACTGCAAAAACTTGGTTATCAAGCAATATGTGACTCTTTCAGACAAGGGACAAGAGTGTAAAGCAGTTCTGCTGTAAAATATTAAATCTTATCTATCAGCAGGAGGAATAATGTCAGATACCACCTTTCCTTGATAGCTGTGAAGAAAGACGCTGAGAGCTGGGGGCAGGGGTCAAGCATGAAGTGGGCCTCTGACAACCATAACCTGCTTCCCGCAAGGAGTAGACCACCCTTACTATCTCCACTACATGTAGCAAGTTCAACCAATTTCCCAGCTAATTGCACAAATTACAAGCCATTAAGATTCAAGGTTATTTAATGTCAGTTCCTGTGCGTAAGTGCAAAGGAGAACAAAATAATTGTTGATCTGGATCTGATGCAGCACAAAAACCATTAAGGGTAAAGAGGAAAGAGGAAAGTTCATCTCCCACCCCCCCATCCTCACCACATTCTACAGAGGTTGTATCGAGAGCATCCTGAGCAGCTGCATCACGGCCTGGTTCAGAAATTATACCATCTCGGATCTCAAGGCCCTGCAGCGGATAGTGAGGTCAGCTGAGAAGATCATCGGGGTCTCTCTTCCCGCCATCTCAGACGTCTACACCACACGCTGCATCCGTAAAGCAAACAGCATTATGAAGGACCCCACACACCCCTCATATAAACTCTTTTCCCTCCTGCCACCTGGAAAAAGGCAACAAAGTATTTGGGCTTTCACGACCAGACTATGTAACAGTTTCTTCCCCCAAGCCATCAGACTCTTCCATACCCAGAGCCTGGCTTGACACCAACCTACTGCCCTCCACTGTGCCTACTGTCTTGTTTATTATTTATTATTATTTATTGTAGTGCCTGCACTGCCTTGTACACTTTATGCAGTCCTGGATAGGTCTGCAGTCTAGTGCAGATTTTTGTGTTTTTTTTCTTATGTAGTTCAGTGTAGTTATTGTATTGCTTCATGTAGCACCATGGTCCTGGGAAACGTCGTCTCATTTTTACTATGTTCTGTACCAGCAGTTATGGTCAAAATGACAATAAAAAATGACTTTACAATAATAAAAAAAAATCATAATAAATATAAATACATAAGACAGCTTGTATATTGTTTGTACATGCATAAAGTGACACGAGACTGTATATATGATGACTGACAAAGTATCAGAAAGTAGTGGGTGGAGTTATTGATCAGCCTTACGGGCTTGGGTAAAGTAACTTCTTTTGAGTCTGGTGGTCCTGGTGTGGATACTACGTAGCCTCCTCCCTGATAGCAGTGGGTCCATGCAGTCCATGTTAAGGGTGGGTAGGATTTCTTATGATATTACTCATCCTTTCTGGCGCCTTTCTGTATATTTGTGCTCGATGGCGCGTAAGCTGGTGCCGGTGATCTGTTGGCATTTTTTACTACCCGTTGTAGAGCCTTCCTGTCCAATGCAGCTCATTTTCTATGGAGTATTACAGCTTGTCAGGATGTTCCCTTCTGTGCATCTGTAAAATGATGCGCGTGTGGATATGCAAAGTCCAGCTCTCTTCCGCCTCCTCAGAAAGTAGAGCTTTCTTGATTGTGCAAGATGTTTTCTCTGGGACCAGGAGACATTGTGTGTGATCTGCACTTCCAGGTTTGAAACCACTCACAGTTTCCACTGTTGTGCCGCCGATATAAAGGGAGGTATGAGTGGTGCATGTTCTCCTGAATTTGATAACCATCTCCTTTGTCTTGCTGACATCGAGGAAGAGGTTATTTGTCTGGCACCAGGCTTCAAACTTATATTGCTTGCATTGCTTAAGAGAGTACTGCAGGAATTAAGTTGCTTTCACTGCTAAGAAGCAAACTGCCAAAGGAACTCAGTAGGTAAGGCAGCAATTGTGAAAAGACATGTCAGCTGATGTCTTGGGTCACAATCTTTCATCCTTGTCCACACACAAAACATTGATTCTACATTTTCTTTCATAGTTCCTCTAACATGTTTGCTTCCTGCCCCAGATTCCAGCACCTGCAGTGTCGTGTGGCTTACTTGTCTTGATTACTATAGTTTATATTTTTGGCACTCTTGATTTCATAATTTGGATCAAAAGGGGATGCTGGACTATCAGATTACTAGAGGGAAACTGTATTAGGTGGGATCAGCTGGTCTTCTTGGAGGCCAAGAACTGACATGTTGGAAAGGGAGTGGGGATTGGAATTAACCCTTACATACTGTTTGGGTCAAATTTGACCCGTTTTGACATTTCACAGCAGTAAAAACACACTAAATTCCATTTTTTTTAGCCAAAATTTGATGACTTTTCCTAAAGTGACCCAAAATGCACAAAAATGAAAATATTTAAAAATTTTATACTTTTGTACAGGTGCTACAAATTTTTGTACATTGAGGTTGTTCTGGGTCAAATTTGACCCATATCTATTGAAATGGATTTTAGATCTCTGGAACATTAACTAAGGATTAATCACCCATTTATTAATGCAAGATAGGCTATTTATATATTCTAAGTAGATCTGTGGTTCAAAATTTGGTACAGACACTTGTTATGAGGGGGGTTCTTGGGCTGGGTCAAAATTGACCTGGACCATACAGTGAAGGTATGGAATATGAACAGGCTGCAGAGGTTGAAATGGTTGACCATTGGTAAATCCTGCTCATTGCAGATGGAGCAAAGGTGCTCAAAAAAGAGGTCCCCCAATCTACATCAGATCTCACCAATGTTGTCCTATTAAAGGGTCTCGGCCCGAAATGTTATCTGTTTATTCCTTTCCATAGGTGCTGCCTGATCTGCTGTGTTCTTCCAGCATTATGTATGTGTTACTCTGGGTTTCCAGAATCTGTAGAATGTCTTGCATTTCTCAGAGTGTAGCCTGTTTTACCTGACTGTTCATAGACCATGTAGTTTCATCAAATGGCAGCTGCCATCTTAATGAGCCAATGGATCTTCAGTAGAACAAAATGCATCCTAATGTTACAGAGACAGTCATGCAGTAGAGAAACCTTTGAGCCCACCATGGCTACATTGACCATTGAACAGTCAAAGTTCAAGTCAAGTACAAACACATATATACTTCTTGTTATTTATTTATTTAATTATTCTTTCCATGTTATCATGTATTGCCTTGAACTGCTGCTGCTGAGTTAACAAATTTCACAACACATGCTGGTGATAATAAACCTGATTCTGATTCTGAAGTTTATTGAGGTACAGGGACAAGGAAAAACTTGCTTGCCTGGCAAAACTGTTGGAATTCTTTAGGAAAATAACAAACAGGAAAGACAAAGGAGAATTGGTGAATGTTTGTGCACTTGCATTTCAGAAGACCTTTGAAAAGGTGCTGCACATGAGGCTGCTTAGCAAGATAAGAGCCCATAGTACTACAGGAAAGATGCTAGCGTGGATAGAGCATTGGTTGATTGGCAGAAGGCAAAGACTAGGAATAAAGGGGCCTTTTCGGATCGGCTGCCGGTGACTAGTGGTGTTTCGCAGGGGGTGGTGTTGGGACCTCTTCTTTTTCCGTTGTATGTTAATGATTTGGATGACAGAATTAAAGTTGCTGGTGAACACAGCAGGCCAGGCAGCATCTCTAGAAAGAGGTACAGTCGCCGTTTCGGGCTGAGACCCTTCGTCAGGACTAACTGAAAGAAGAGCTAGTGAGAGACTTAAAACTGGGAGGGGGAGGGGGAGATCCGAAATGATAGGAGAGAACAGGAGGAGGAGGGATGGAGCCAAGAGCAGGACAGTTGATTGGCAAAAGGGAT
The DNA here is from genome assembly GCF_963921235.1 of Mobula hypostoma. Classification (NCBI taxonomy): domain Eukaryota; kingdom Metazoa; phylum Chordata; class Chondrichthyes; order Myliobatiformes; family Myliobatidae; genus Mobula; species Mobula hypostoma. Next base: position 64,129,704 of record NC_086110.1, read on the forward strand.
ATGAGAGGATCATGGGACAGGAGGCCCAGGGAGAAAGAAAAGGCGGGGGGAAGCCCAGAGGATGGGCAAGGGGTATAGTGAGAGCGACAGAGTGAGAAAAAGGAGAGGGAGAACAGGAATGTGTGTATATAAATAAATAAATTTCAGGTCTTGGCCCGAAACGTCAACTGTACCGCTTCCTAGAGATGCTGCCTGGCCTGCTGCGTTCACCAGCAACTTTTATGTGTGTTGCTTGAAATTCCAGCATCTGCAGATTTCCTTGTGTTTGGATGACAGAATTGATGGCTTTGTGGTCAAGTTTATGGATGATACAAAGATAGGTGGAGGGGAAGATAGTGTTGAGGAAGCAGGGAAGCTCAGAAGGATTTAGACGGATTAGGAGAATGGTCAAAGAAGTGGCAGATAGAACACAGTGTCCGATTTCAGATTCCTAAGTGCAAAGGGACATGGGAGTCCCTGTGCTGGTTAAGTTGCAGGTTGAGTCAGTGGTGAGGAAGGCCAATACCTCACTTGGCCTCACTTGGAGTGAGCAGTTTTGGGTCCCTTATCTAAGAAAGGATGTACTGACAATGGAGGTGTTTCGAAGAAGGTTCATGAAAATGATTCCAGCAATGAAAAGGTTATCATATGAGGAGCATTTGATGGCTATAGGCCTTTACTCACTGGAATTTAGAAGAATGAGGGGGTAAATCTCTTTGAAATCTATCAAATGTTGAAAGGCTTGATAGAGTGGATGTGGAGAGGATGTTTCCTATAGTGCTGGAGAGTCTAGGGCCAGAGGACACAGCCTTAGAATAATAGACAATAGACAATAGACAATCGGTGCAGGAGTAGGCCATTCAGCCCTTTGAGCCAGCGCCACCATTCACTGTGATCATGGCTGATCATCCACCATCAGTATCTAGTTCCTGCCTTATCCCCACAACCTTTGATTCCACTATCTTTAAGAGCTCTATCCAACTTTTTCTTGAAAGCATCCAGAAACTTGGCCTCCACAGCCTTCTGGGGCAGAGCATTCCATATATCCACCACTCCCTGGGTGAAAAAGTTTTTCCTCAACTCCGTTCTAAATGGCCTACCCCTAATTCTTAAACTGTGGCCTTTGGTTCTGGACTCACCCATCAGCGGGAACATGCTTCCTGCCTGCAGCGTGTCCAATCCCTTAATAATGTTATATGTTTCAATAAGATCCCCTCTCAGCCTTCTAAATTCCAGAGTATACAAGCCCAGTCGCTCCAATCTTTCGACATATGACAGTCCCGCCATCCCGGGAATTAACCTTGTGAACCTACGCTGCACTCCCTCAATAGCAAGAATGTCCTTCCTTAAATTTGGAGACCAAAACTGCACACAGTACTCCAGGTGTGGTCTCACCAGGGCCCTGTACAGCTGCAGAAGGACCTCTTTGCTCTTATACTCAACTCTCCTTGTTATGAAGGCCAACATGCCATTATCTTTCTTCACTGCCTGCTGTACTTGCATGCTTGCTTTCAGTGACTGATGTACAAGAACACCTAGATCTCGTTGTACTTCCCCTTTTCCTAACTTGACTCCATTTAGATAATAATCTGCCTTCCCGTTCTTACCACCAAAGTGGATAACCTCACATTTATCCACATTAAACTGCATTTTCCATGCATCTGCCCACTCACCCAGCCCGTCCAAGTCACCCTGCATTCTCATAACATCCTCCTCACATTTCACACTGCCTCCCAGCTTTGTGTCATCGGCAAATTTGCTAATGTTACTTTTAATTCCCTCATCTAAATCATTAATATATATTGTAAACAGCTGCGGTCCCAGCACTGAACCCTGCGGTACCCCACTGGTCACCGCCTGCCATTCCGAAAGGGACCTGTTAATCGCTACTCTTTGTTTTCTGTCAGCCAGCCAATTTTCAATCCATGTCAGTACTCTGCCCCCAATACCATGTGCCCTAATTTTGCCCACTAATCTCTTATGTGGGACTTTATCAAAGGCTTTCTGAAAGTCCAGGTACACTACATCCACTGGCTCTCCCTTGTCCATTTTCATAGTTACATCAATAAAGGGTCATCCATTTAGAAATGGAGATGAGGAGAAATTTCTTCAGCCAGAGTACGACGAATCTATGGAATTCATTGCTACAGGCAGCTGTGGAGACCTTGTCATTGGGTATATTAAAGTAGACGTTGATAAATTCTTGATAAGTCAGGGCACGAAATGTTACAGTGAGAAGGCAGGAGAGTGGGGTTGAGAGGGAAATAGATTAGCCAGGAGCAGTCTCGATCGGCTGAATAGCCCAATTCGGAATCAGAATCAGGTTTAATATCACTGGAATATGTCAAGATGTTTGTTATTTTAATGGCAGCAGTACAATGCAATGCATGATAAGTGTGGGAAAAATTAAATAAATGAATTATAGTAATGATATCTTTGTATAATAAATAGATTAAAAATAGAGCCAAAACAAAAATAATTCTTAAAAAGTGAGGTAGTGTTCATGGGTTCAATGTCCATTCAGAAATCAAATGGCAGTGGGGAAGAAGCTGTTCCTGAAGCACAGACTGTGTGACCTTTAGGCTCCTGTAACTCCTTCCTGATGGTAACAGTGAGAAGAGAGCATGTCCTGGATGATAGGGGTCCTTAATAATGGACACCCCCTTTCTGAGGCACCGCACTGAAGATGCCTTGGATACTATATCCTTCGCTCCTATTCTGCTGCTTGTATGGTCCACTGTCTCATAGTCCAGTCAAGATCAGAATCAGGTTTAATACCACTGACATATGTCGTGAATTTGTTACTTTGCATAAAGCTATAAATTACAATAAGAAATATATGTATTTAAAAAGTAAATTAAATAAATAGTGCAAAAATATAGCAAAAAGAGTGAAGTTGTGATCATGGATTAGTTCATTGTCCATTCAGAAATCTGTTGGTGTAGGGGAAGAAGCTGTTCCTAAAATGCTGAGTGTGAGTCTTCAGGCTCCTGTACTGCCCCTCTGATAGTAGTAATGAGAAGAGAGCAATTCCTGGGTGATGGGGGTCTTTTATGATGGATGATTTATTCATAAATCATGCAAGCTAATGAAGAAAAAGGAAAACAGACAGCAAAAACAAGACATTAGCACAAAAAGGACACAGAGCCAAGACCAGGGTAGAGTAAGAGTTGGTCCATAGTTTCTGTGCTGATGTAGAATTAGGGTTGTACAGGTTGGCGCAAAAAACTGACGCTTGTGGAAAAGTAACTGTTCCTGAACCTGGTGGCGTGTGAGGTCAGACTTCTGTACCTCCAGCCTGGCAGTGGTAGTGAGAAGAGGACATGCCCTGGGTGGAAAAGTCCTGCCTCAGGTTCCCTCTAAAGTTCTTACTCTTTAACTACACGCTCAGAAGTTTTAGACACCTCTGGTATGAGACTGGGAGAATCTAGGATCAGAGGGCACACCTTCAGAACAGAAGGACATCCTTTTAGAACAGAGGTGAGGAGGAATTTCTTTAGCCAGAGGGTGGTGAATCTGTGGAGTTCACTACCGCAGATGGTTGTGGAGGCCAAGCAATTGGGTATATTTAAAACAGAGGTTGATAGGTTCTTGATTAATAAGGAGATCAAAGCTTACAGAGGAAAGGCAGGAGGATGGGTTTGAGAAAGATAATACATCAGCCTTGATCAAATGGCAGAGATGTCTATGAGCTGAATGGCTTAATTCTGCTCCTATGTCTTACTGGGTAAAGTTTCTTCATGTCTACCCTAATCTCATATCTCCCTTCAATATTTCCGATACATTTATCTGGTCTTTCCTCAGGCTCTTCTCATGACTGAAACACTCCTGCTGAACTTCCTCTGTGCTGTTACCAGTGCAACATGTCCTTCCAATAGTGTGGCAATGTTTTCGTTGTGAGGACTTAGTTAGTTCTTTTTTTAGATACTGAATCCTACTCTGTTACCGTGAAAATAACCCAGATGAAAGGCAACAGATTGATTCTTACTTTATTGTGATGTCTCCATGTTATCACAGACTCAGAGAGCATTCAGAATTTGTATCTTTGTCAGGTGACATCAATCATCCAAATTAGCGAGGTCTGAAAATCGTCTCTGCCACGATTTCAAAGTTCAAAGTAAATTTAATATCAAAGTACGTATACCACATGCAGTCTTGGGATTCACCTTCTTGCAAGCAGCCACAAAACAAAGAAGCACAGTAGTATTCATGACAAACCCCACACAACAAAGACAAGCCCCCATCTGTGTGAAAGCAAATCGTGCAAACAATAAAAAACAGTTATTAAATAATTCACAGAATGTGCACTGCATAATTGCCAAAAGTGGGTCCACAACTACAGAGCCAGTTCAGCACTGAGGCAAGTAAAGCTGGTTGAGGAGTTGCAGGGCAACAACTGCTCTTTAACCTGGTGGCATGGAACCAAGATTCCTGCACTACCCACCTAATGGTGGTCGTTTTAATTTCCATTCAAACTGAATCCTTCATCGCAAAGTGTGAAACTTGCTATAAGCCAATGCAAGTTGGCAATGCTCTGACAGGTAACTTATTAAAAAAATGATAAACTTTAAAACACATTCCCTAATATGCTTAAAATTGGTAACAACCGCAATTTGATTCATATCACTGAAAATGGAATTTTCAAAAAAAGACTTTTTCATCAGTATTACCCACTGTCTTTTAATTGTCTGGTATTAATGAACAGGAAAGGCATAGAACTTTCAAATTATATTTAAAAAAGAGATAGAAAGAGGTTAGCTGGTCAGGCAGCATCAATAGAAATGAATAAACAGTTGATGTTTCAGGTCGAGACCTTTCTTCAAGTCTGGAAAAGAAGGGTGCAGAGACCAGAACATAAAGGTGGGGGAAGGGAAGGAGGACTACTGGAAGGTGATAGGTGGACCCAGGTGGGTAGGAAAGGTAGTTGGGAGGGAAGACCATAAGATACGGGAGCAGAATTAGGCCATTTGACCCTTCAAGTCAACTCCACCATTTCATCATGGCTGATCCAATTTTCTTCTCAGTCCCAATCTCCTGCCATCTCTCTATATCCCTTCATGCCCTGAACAATCAAGAATCTATCAACCTCTGTCTTAAATATACATAAAGACCTGGCCTCCACAGCTGCAGTTGCAAAGAATTCTACAGATTCACCACTCTCTGGCTAAAGAAATTCCTCCTCATCTCCATTTTAAAAGCATGCCCCTCTATTCTGAGGCTGTGTCCTCGGGCCTTAGACTCTCCCACCATAGGAGACATCACACAAAAAGTAATAATAAAATGGTAAATAAATAACGCTGAGAACATGAGTTGTTGAATCCTTAAAAATGAGTCTCTAGGTTGCGGGATCAGTTCAGCATTGAGATACGTATCACTTTTGATTACCTTCTCCTCCTTTAATTATACTAGTGACCTTTAATCTTGAACCCTCCAGGAAAGAGAACAACCTCCCACCATCTATTCTGTCCAGTTCCCTCTTTATTGAATGTAATCCTATCATATCTCCCTTCTCTTCTTTAAAGAAAATAGTCCCAGTTTTGCTCTAGTTACATTAATGTTGAAAAGGAAATCATATCGATGACTGCTATTCCAATGAAACACAATGCTTTAGGTGATTCATTTGAGTTTTTGCACATATTTACGAAAGGATTAGATTCACTATGTGCCTAATCTATTTGAGATAGGCAAATTAGGAAGATTGAGGAGACAAAGATTTGGAGTCACTCCGAATAGTCAACCTTTGAACTGTATTGAAGGATAGATTTTCCTCACTTCACAGATATATGGGTATCTTCAATTGATCACTTTATTTCATGGTTGCTGCCTCCAAATCAAGCATCTGTGCTTTCTCTTCTGTTAAACACACCATTTACTGATTGTTAATTTGTTGTACATTATGCTGCAATATTTCACCTTAATAAGTTATTGATTATCACTTGATAAATTTGCAATGGTTGGTTTACAATCATTAATCCCTCACTGTAAGCATCATTACACATCCACCCCATTGGTGTCCAGCATGATGCACACTCAATTGGCAATGATTAAGAAGCCAAAATGGAATCAAATCACGCCACCAACTCTATAATAATGAGTCTGGAAAAACAGCAGAAGAATGTGAATGCCCTGGATTTAGACTTTAGCTCATGATTAACCTGAATGAGCCCATCTTGACCTCATGATTAGATTGCTTCATTGCAACTGCTAACAAGTTGATCTCTCCACTACAGCGAATAACAACTCCTCGTCCATTTCATACACAGACATTCCTAAAGTTAGAAAAGGGATGTGTATCACAAAAATGTCTTGTTATAGAAATTTTTGTAATGCAGAATGGATGAATGAGATGTTTATTGCAAATTTATGTATAATCTGTCCTGCTAATATATGAGGCAAGGGGTTCTCAACCTTTTTAATGTCATGGACACTTACCATTAACCAAGAGGTCCATGGACCCCAGGTTGGGAACCCCTGGTTTTGAGTATCCTAACTGGTTCTAGCACCGGACCCCATGGTCAATAAAACTGAGTCTCAATAGCACTGACTTTTGTAATCCAGTTCTTTTTTTATATTCATATCCAGAAACAAGGGTCAGTCAGAGTGTAAATCACCACTCCTAAGACTGGAACCCTTCATTACTCATGTCAGTGGACTGGTTGTCCACCAACTTGCGTTGCCAGTGCAACTGGTCCTGGACACTGCTGGTAATTCATAATAATGACTGTATCTCCTGACATGGAGGATAATAAATATGTGGCTTCTGTTAAGATTGCAGCATGGATGAAAAAATGATTCTGCTTGATTGTTGACATCCAGACTATTTGAGGCATTTAAGATTGCTATCTGTGATTAAGAATGATGCTATCTCCTCTGCCTGCTGATCCATCTTCAATCATGGCAGTGATGGCAGAGGAAAAGGGTGGCAACGCGATCTCACTTCCACATGTTACATTAGATTATTTTTTCAAATAATCTTCATTGCATCAAATGTCTGTGATACTTCATCTCTTTTCACGAGATAAATGTTTTGATAAATGACATAGTGAAATTCCCTCCTCTCCTAACTCCCTACATATAACAGCCACGAGGAACAGGGAACTTGTGGTGGAAAGAAGTGGATATACAGTTCACTGCATCATATTTACGTTGCTACTTCTTGTATCTCCAGAACCTAGACCTTATTCTAAAGGTGGCATGGTAACGTAGCAGTTAGTTCAATTGCTTTACAATGCCAGCAATCAGTGATCAGGGTTCAATTCCCGCCACCGCCTGTAAGGTGTTTGTACATTTTCCCCAGTTTCCTCCAGATGCTCCAGTTTCCTCTCCCATTCCAAAGATGTACAGATTAGAGTTAGTGAGTTGCAGTTTGGTGCTGGTAGCATGTGACCCTTGTGGGCAGCCTCAGCACGACTCTTGCTGATTTGATTTGACACAAATGACACATTTGATGTACATGTGGCAAATAAGGCTGATGTTTAGGCAACACAATGAAGTGCTGGAGGAACTCAGCAGGCCAAGCAGCATCTATGGAAAAGAGTAAACAGTCGATGTTTCGGGCCGAGACCATTAACCTACTCCTGTTTACTCTTTTCCATAGATGTTGTCTGGCCTGCTGTGTTTCTCCTGCAGCTTATGTGTGTTGCTTGGATTTCCAGCACCAGCAGATTTTCTCGTCTTGACACTGGTGCCTATATCTTAAAATCTTCATTGTCATGACAATTTCCGTTGTAATGAGATTCCACTGTGAGCCCGATTTTAAATGAATGGCATCCCACATCACTACAGCATAGTACGTTGGCACAGCAAGCAGAGCTGCAGCCTCACGGCATCCGAAACCCGGATTCAGTCCTGGTCTCTCCTGCCGTCAGTGCAGAAATTGCACATAGTCCTGCGACTGTGGATATCCTAGTTTCTCATACATCCAAATTGCGTTGCTTGGTATAGGAATAGGTGTATTGGGGCGCCACTGTAGCGCAGTGGTTAGCACGATGCTATTGCAGCTCGAGGCATTCCGGAGGTCAGAGTTCCATTCCAGTGCCATTCCGTATGGAGTCTCTGTACATCCTTCCTGTGGAATGCGTGGGCTTTCCCCAGGTGTTCCAGTTTCCTCCCACCATTCGAAGACATCGTGGTAGGTAGGTTAATTGGATATTGATTAGGTTAGGGTTAATTGAGGTTGTGGAGTTGCTGGGGCAGCATGCCTCGAAGTGCTGGAAGGACCAACTCTGTGCTGTATCGCTACATAAATAGATAATTTTTTCCTTGTCACCATATCAAGATGCAATTTTTTTTTGTTTGCACGCCACCCGACAGAAGATGCTATCAAAATAGTAAGTAGGAAACAGAATGCATTGTAACACTGCGTTGTGCTGCTGTATTGACCAATGTAAGTTACCCCTGCTGTGTGGATAAGCACTATAATCTGGGGGGACTTGATGGGTATATGGAAAGAATGGGTTACAGAGAAAACTAAGAGGTAAACAATAAACAATAAACACAAGAGATTCTGCAGATGCTGGGAGTGTACATAAAAGGCTGGAGGAACTCAGTAACTTAGACAGAATCTCTGGAGGGGAATAAAGAGTTGACGTCTCCGGCTGAGTCCCTTCATCAAGACGTAAATGGATTATCCTATGCGCTAAAATATCCATCTCAAACTGCAATGAGTGAAGGCTAAGACTATTGAATGGTTTCCTAGTATGATAGGTAGGACTCTTGACCTCATAATCTACCTCGTTATGATCTTAATGGCTAGCTTCACTGCACTTCCTCTGTGGCTGCTAGATATATTCTGCATTCTGTTGTTGTTTTATCTTGTTCTACTTCAATGCACTGTGTGAATTGATCTGTATGAACAGTACACAAGTCAAGCTTTTCATTGAACATGTGACACGAATAAACCAATTCCATTACCAATAAGGGAGAAACCGAGAGAGGTAAAGTTACTTTTCAAAAATGCACCAGTGCCTTTAAAAGTAGGTAGATTGACTCAGAAGTCTGGTAGCAACAGCCGGTATGGTAGCGTAGTGGTTAGCACAACAGCTTACAGTACCAGCGACCTGGGATCAATTCCTGCCACTGCCTGTAAGGAGTTTGTACGTTCTCCCCGTGATCGTTTGCTCTGAGTGCTCCAGCCTCCTCTCACAGTCCAAAGTAGGTAATTGGTTATTATAAATTGTCACCATGGGTGACGTGGCCGGCTGGTGGAGCAGTGAGATCAGCGCCGGACTCCAGAGCGAAGGAGGTTCCCGAGTTCGAATCCAGGTCGGGCCACCCCCGTGCAGGCTTTCTATCCGTGCCGGGTTGAGTGTTGAGCTAGCCACTCGGCCTCGTAAAAAAATACAAGGGTCGAGTCAGGAACGTTCATAACGTGACCAGGTTAATCCTGACACCACGTGCCAGCCAAGAAGGGCTGAATGTCTGGTATAACACACTTAAAAAAAAACCATGGGTGATATTGGGGATTGCTGAGCAGCACAGGTCAAACAACTGGGAGGACCCATTCCGTGTTGTATCTCAATGAATAAAATAGAAAATAAAACATAAAACTGTGAGAATCAGATGCCTTTCAGCCCACTAAACATGCTGACCATTATCCACCCACCCACATTAATCCGAAGGTAATCCTGTCTTATTCTCCCCAGACTTCTCTCAACTCTTCCTAGATTCAACCACTGGCCTACGCGTTAGAAGCAATTTACATATTAGAAGCCAATTAACCTGCGGATGTGTATGTTTTAGGGATGTGGACGGAACTGGAGCGTCAGTGGGAAACAGGGAAAAAGTGGTAAAACAACTGGTACCTGGGTGAACCCAAGTCATCTGATCCATGGAGTAGCAGCTCCACTCACTACTCTGCAGCGCTGCACAGGGTGACCAGAAAAAACTTAGGTTCAGTTACATTTAACATTTGTGAAAGTTTTGTTTGAAGGAATGATTGGGGTGTCCAGACCAAGGACAATTCCTGGAATAGTAGCTGAACACATATAGAGTCATAGAACATTATGGCACAGAAAATGGCCTTTCAGCCCATCTATATCATGCTGAATTATTATTCTGCCTAGTCCCACCTACCTGCACCAGGACCTTAGCTCTCCATTACACCCTCCCCCATCCATGTACCTATCCAAACTTCTCTTCAATATTGAAATTGAACCTACATCCATCATTCCACTGACAGCTCGTTCCACACTTTCACCACCCTCTGAGTGAAGAAGATCCCCCTCATGTTCCCCTTAAACATTTTACCTTTCACCCTTAAACCATAACCTCTAGTTCTAGTCTCACACAAACTCAGTGAAAACTCAGTGCTTGTATTTACCCTGTCTATACTCCTCATAATTTTGTATGCCTCTATCAAATCTCCCCTTATTCTCCAATACTCCAGTGAATAAAGTCCTAACCTATTCAACCTTTTCCTATAACTCAAGTCATCAAGTCCTGGCAATGTTCTTGTAAATTTTCTCTGCACTCTTTCAATCTTATTGATATATTTCCTATAGGTAGATCACCAGAGCTGGACACAATATTTCAATTCAGGCCTTACCAACATCTGAAACAACTTCAATATCACATCCCAACTCCTGTACTTAATACTTTGACTTATGAAAGACAATGTTGCAAAAGCTCTCTGTATGACGCTATCTACTTGACCCTTATCTTAGATTTGACTATGATTAGGAATTAAAAATAATAAGAACCAAATTGAGGCAGTTTCTGATAACGGATTTGCTGTGCTTTTTATATTATTACTCACTATTCTATGGCAAAACATCTTGTTTTGCAAAACATTGCCCTTTAAAAGGCAATTTAAAATCATGTGCATACTTTCTTTCCATTAACATCTACTAAATTTAATGAATAAATTTTTGATCTTATGGGCAAGTATTTTTTTTAAAGTTCCAAATCACTCGGCATCTTTTCAGCTATTGTCAAGTTTCACATTAAATCTTCACTTCCAGATCAGGTTGTATAATTCAAGGAGCTGAAATTCTTTTGCACATCACAGCATTTTAATTTAAAACCCACTCACTAAATACAATTGGACAATTGCTGTTTCCAAAATAGTTCCGTCTTCCTCCATGTTCAGGTCAAACTCGCACACAGTGAAGGTGCCTTAGATGGCCAGTATTTTCAAATGGCTTGTCCGGCATATCTTGATGTCATTTCTGCAAAAATTGTGCAAGTCACTCACACTGAAGTAATTATGAATAAGGGAGATGGGCTTCCTTCAGCATTACTTAAAGGGGCCACACCAAACCAGGGCCATCACTAAAGGATTCAAAATTTGACATTTCTGTCAAATTCCGAGAAAGAAATTATCTAATGTGGGTTTTTCCCACTTCTTTCACAACAGTTCACACTCACATGTCTGGCCATGACCCAGCTCCAGTTCACCCTGCCCATGTCTGAAACTATATCTACACAAGGCTCTAAGGTACTAGAACGTAATTGATGGGTTAAAGCAATAAAGTGTATTATTCAACAGATGAACTTATATAGAGAGACTAAAAAGACTGCAGATACTGGAATCTGAAGCAACAATCAGTCTGCTGGAAGAACTCAGCAGGATGAGGAGCATCTCTGGTAAGAGGAATTGTCATTTCAAGTCAAAATCCTGAATTAGGACATAGAACAGTAGGGAAGAGGAACAGGCCCTTCAACCCTCAATCTTGTGGTAAACTAATAAAGCTAGTAAACAAATGTCTAACTAAACTGATCCCTTTTGCCTACACAATGTCAAAGGACCTTACATAGAGACATGCATCATCTCTCTATTGTGTGACTTTTACACACAGACAGTTTTACAGAGAAAGACTTTGTGAACTTCCCCTCAAAATATTGTTGTAAATGAATGCAGAGCAGCTAGCCGCGCTGCAGTCCTTGAAGGGACCACACTTAACACCACTTAACACGTACAGTACGCAGTATGTTCCGTCCCTTTTAAAATCGGAATCGGAATCCAATTTCACGACATACCTCAGTGATAATAAACCTGATTCTGATTATGATTATGTTACCTCCCTTCTCTAATCGTGAAAGACAAAAGTTTAAAAAAAACAAATGTCCAAAGCAAACACAAGCTGCCTTGTTTCCAATGTTTCCTTCTCATTGTGTCTCTGGATCTTATTGGTGACAGCTCTTTGGCATCCCTGTTGTATTAGTTTGCCCAGCCTCTCCTGGCCGCTTCCAGGATCCAGTGTGATTTCATCAATCCCACTTCCAAGTCTAGATATCACATTACTCTACACTTGCATCAGTGCTCCTTGATTTTTTGGATTCCCCACCTGCAGAGAACGTCTGCAGCAAAGCCGTGTTGTACATGGATAACACTTGACCTGTTGGCATCAATTGCACTGCCTTGAAAATGATACCTTGTTTGGAAGGGCATTACACATTGCTCTTGCGTCTTACTGAAATATCACTGATTGGTTTTTGCACCAAAATTTTGGAGTAGATGAGGATTCCTTCCAAAGAAATAAACTTGTTTTGCTCCAGGTACATTGTGTTCAACAGGTACTACATGTTTGACCTAATATCTATCTTATCATGGCTTATTTTAACTCATCACATGCATTCCATGGACTTTTCATTTTGAACCACTTGTAAGAATTATTTTTTTACAAGTTATTTTTTTCATGCTCAAGCTTTTCATCACGCACAGAGCTCACTGGTTCAGATGCCAATTTTCCTCCCACAACATTTGCAACATCTATCCTACTATAGACGTCTATACCGTATTGTTTTGTGTTTTGACTGGTTCCACAATTTGGCATATACATCTAATGACATCTCCATCCAGGGTTTCTTTTGCAAGCTTTTTCAATTCTCTGTTCCTGTGACCAATGGAGAATCAGATTTATCATCACCGATGTATATGACATGAAACTGGTGTTTTGTGGCAGTAGTAGAATCCCTCGTTATGTGCCATGTCATATGGCTTCACATGACACTGATCGGTGGGGGGCCGGGGTTGCTAATCGGGTGCTTCACCTGGCCCTGTTGGCTAGTGGAGGGAAGGAACACCTTACACCTCCTTTGGTAGAGACGTATCTCCATCCCACCACCCATACAGTACAGTGCAAAGGCATAAAATTAGAGTCAGAATCAGATTTAATATCATCAGCATGTGTTATGAAATTTATTAACTTTGTGGCAGCAGTACAATGCAATACATGATAAATACAGAAAAGAACTGGATTATAATAAGTATATATGTATAATTAAATAGTTAAATTAAAATTACGTAGTGCAAAAACAGAAATTTAAAAAAAGGAATAGTGAGGTCGTATTCATGGGTTTAATGACCATTTAGAAACTGGATGGCAGAGGGGAAGAAGCAGCTCCTAAGATTACTGCTAATTGTAAAAATAAATAAACAGTGTAAAAAAAAAACGGGAGGATGAAGTGGTGTTTGTGGGTTCATAGATAAATCAGAAATCAGACAGGGAGTGGGAAAGAAGGTGCTTCTGAATCATTGAGAGTAGGTCCTTAGGCTCCTGTACCTTTCTCCCTGATGGTCAAAATGAGAAGAATTCATGTCCCAGATGGTGAAGATCCTTAGTAATGAATTTCACCTTCCAGAAGCTCCATATTTGATGGTGGGCAAGGCTGTGGCTGTAATGGAACTGTCTGAGTCTACAACCCTCTGTGGCTCTTGTGAATCTGTGCATTGGAGCCTTCATACAACACAGTGATGCAACCAATCAGAATGCTCTCCGCTGTGTGTACATCTATAGAAATTAGTAAGAATCTTATAAACAAATCAGCTCAGTTTGAGGTGAGTGGAGTTATTCACACATGTTCAGGAGTCTGATGGTTTAAGGTAATAACTGATGTGGGACCTAAAACCCTCGTACCTCCTTCCCAATGGTAGCAGCGGAAAGAGAGCATAGCCTGTGTGGTGAGGGTCTTTGATGATGGAGGCTGCTTTCTTGTGAAGGTGCTCTTTGTAGATGTACTCATTGGTGAGGAGGGCAAAATGCCTTTGCCCTGGGATAACCCCATCCCCAGATTATCTAACCTTCAAAGATCAAAACCCACAAGGCTCGAACTGCACTTTCAACTTGATCTTTGGTCTTTGTCAGTCTTTCAGCTAATTTGGTTTGATCAATCTGCATGTAGATTAAAGTGATGATGAATGGAGTTGGCTTCTTGCATGCATCTTAGATTTCCCGCAAATTCTATTTCTACGTCATGTCTACACCCTGGGGGGTTATAGACTAACTCACTGCGATTTCTAAGATTCACTCATACAGTTTCCACTTTATCCTTTTCCAATCCAATATTTTTCTCACTGTTATATAGATTTCCTCTATGCTGGCAACACCATAACTCTTCTTTCTGTTTTCACATTCCTTCCTAAATCATAAATGCCATAGATGAGCTACAATGCTAGGAAGTTACTCTCAACAGATTTGGTATTGCTCTACTCTGGTAATCATACTGATTTAGACCAGAAAATAACTTTCAGAGCTGCTATCATATAACCTTCAAAGTCCTCACAATGAAAGTTGGCCACAGAAACTTCCATCAGAACTCTCAGGCATTTCTGAGTTTATTTAAAACTTAAAGATACTTGCAGCAGTGTATGTTCAGTTTTTAAAAGGTAACCCCTGTTATTTTGTAAGACAAAGCATGTGATCAGGTGAGGAGTTACATACAGCTGTTTTTTTCATTATGCGCTGTATTGTATGACATAGGTGATCGTGGTCTTTCCATGGCCATGATCGTACTTGGCAAAGTTTTCTACAGAAGTCATTTGCCTTTGCCTTCTTCTGGGGGCAGTGCCTTTACAAGATAGATGTCCCAGTCATTATCAATACTCCTCAGAGTTTGCCTGGCATCAGTGATCATGTAACCAGGATGTGATAAGCAACAGCTGCTCCCATGGCTTCATGTGACCCTGGTTGGCGGGGTGGGGGGCTGCTGACCAGATGCTACACCTTGCCCAAGGGTGACCTTCAGGCTAGTGGTGGGAAGGAAGATTTTACACCTCCTGTGGTAGAGACTTATCTCCACCCCGCCACCCATACATATAAGGAGCATTTTGCAGTCTGCTGGAGGAAATCAGCATCTTGGATAGCAGTTCTGCTTCGGGCAAAGCAAAGTTTGGGGTTGTGACTTTGCATCAGGACAGAGAGTGCAGAGAGAATGTATCCAGTAGATACAGTGAAGTCATTCATAAAGAAATGTTAAAGAGACCATTAAAGAGAAGAGGTAGAATCACAAGTCTAAGAAGTGGCAGTAGACCCAGGAAGGGAATGTTAAAATAATGATTGGTTCAAAAGTTTGATGATAGTGGGAAAGAAGCTGAGCTTAAGTCTGGACATCTGGGCTTACATGCTTCTGTATCTTCTCCCACAATATAGAAAAAAAGAGAAGAGAATGGTCAGTAAACACAAAATACTCTGCAGATGCTGGGGTCAAAGCAAAACTCACAACACGCTGGAGGAACTCAGCAGGTCGGACAGCATCCGTGGAAACGATCAGTCAACGTTTTGGGCTGGAACCCTTCGTCAGGACTGAAGAGGGAAGGGGCAGAGGCCCTATAAAGAAGGTGCGGGGAGGGTGGGAAGGAGAAGGCTGGTAGGTTCCAGGTGAAAAACCAGTAAGGGGAAAGATAAAGGGGTGGGGGAGGGGAGGCAGGGAGGTGATAGGCAGGAAAGGTGAAGAAGGAATAGGGGAAAACACAATGGGTAGTAGAAGGAGGCAGAACCATGAGGGAGGTAGTAGGCAGCTGGGGGGGGGGGGCAGAGTGCAATAGAGATAGGGGAAGGGCGGGGGAGGGAATTACCGGAAGTTGGAGAATTCAATGTTCATACCAAGGGGCTGGAGACTACCTAGACGGTATATGAGTTTAGCCTCATCATGACAGTAGAGGAGGCCATGTATGGACATATCTGAATGGAAATGAGAAGCTGAGTTGAAGTGGGTGGCTACCGGGAAATCCTGTCTGTTGTGGCGGACGGAGCAGAGGTGCTTGATGAAGCGGTCCCCCAATCTGCGTCGGGTGATTCATCGATGTAGAGGAGGCCGCACCGGGAGCACCGGATGCAATAGATGACCCCAACAGACTCACAAGTAAAGTGTTGCCTCCCCTGGAAGGACTGTTTGGGGCCCTGAATGGTGGCAAGAGATGAGGTGTAGGGACAGGTGTAACACTTACGCTTACAGGGATAAGTGCCGGGTGGGATATCCATGGGGAGGGATGTGTGGACCAGGGAGTCGTGGAGGGACCGATCCCTGTGGAAAGTGGAGAGGGGTGGAGAGGGAAAGATGTGCTTAGTGGTGGGGTCCTGTTGAAGGTGGCGGAAGTTGCGGAGGATAATGTGCTGGATCCGGAGGCTGGTGGGGTGGTAGGTGAGGACAAGGGGAACTCTGTCCCTGTTGTGGAGGATACGGTGAGGGCCGAAGTGCGGGAAATGGAGGAGATGTGGGTGAGGGCATCATTGATGACGGTAGAAGAGAAGCCACGATCCTTAAAGAAAGAGGACATTTGAGATGTCCTGGAATGGAACGCCTCATCCTGGGAGCAGACGCGGCGGAGACGGAGGAACTGGGAATAGGGAATGGCACTTTGCATATGGCAGGGTGGGAAGAGGTATAGTCAAGGTAGTTATGAGAGTCAGTGGGCTTATAGAAGATGTCAGTGGACAGTCTATCTCCAGAGATGGAGACCGAGAGATCGAGAAAGGGGAGAGAAGTGTCCAAGATAAACCAAGTGAATTTGAGGGCTGGGTGGAAGTTTGAAGTAAAGTCGATGAAATTGACGAGCTCAGCATGGGTGCAGGAAGCAGCACCAATGTAATCATCAATGTAGCAAAGGAAAAGTTGGGGAGCAGTACCAGAATAGGTTTGGAGCACAGACTGTTCCACATAAGCAATGAGGAGGCAGCCATAGCTGGGGCCCATGCGAGTGCCCATAGCTACGCCCTTGGTCTGAAGAAAGTGGGAAGAGCCAAAAGAGAAGTTATTAAGTGTGAGAACCAGTTCCGCCAACCGGAGGAGGGTAGTGGTGGTGGGGAACTGGTGAGGTCTATTGTCCAGAAAGTAGCAGAGGGCTTTGAGGCCTTCTTAATGGGGAATGGTCAGGGTGGCAGGCATCCTTGACAATGTTATACAACACAGAACAGTTCAGCACAGAGCAGGCCCTTCAGCCCACGATGTTAGGCCGACCTTTTTCCTACTCTAAAATCAGCCTAGCCCTTCCCCCTACATAGACTTCCATTTTTCCATCATCCATGTGCCTATGTAAGAGTTTCTTAAGCGCCCCTAAATTATCAGCTTCTACTACCACACATGGTAAGCATTCCACATGCTCATTACTCTCAATGTAAAGAACTTACCTCTGACGTTCCACCTTTTCTGTATGTTCCTTCAATCACCTTAAAATTATGCCCCCTTGTACTAGACCATTTCTACTCTGGGGAAAAAGTCTCTGGCTATCCACTCAATTTTTGCCCCTTATCATCTTGTACGTTTTTACCAACTCACCTCTGATCCTCTGTCTCCCCAAGGAAAAATGTCCTAGATCCATCAACCTATCTTCATAAGAAATGCTTTCTAATCTGGGCATCATCCTGGCAAAACTCCTCAGCATCCTCTCTAGAGCTTCCACATCCTTCCTATAATGAGGTGATCTGAAGTGAATTATTAGCCTTCTTGAAATATGCACCATGAAGATAAGAACATAAGACATAGGAGCAGAATTAGGCCATTCGGCCCATCGGGTCTGCTCCACCACTCCAACATGGCTGATTCATTATCCCTCTCAACTCAATTCTCCTGCCTCCGTCCCATAACCTGCGGTGTCCTGACTATCCATCAATCTCTGCTTTAAATATACTAAAAGACCTGGCCTGCGCAGTCGTCCATGGCAATGAATTCCGCAGATTCAACACCATCTGGCTAAAGAAATTCCTTCTCACCTCTGTTCTAAATGGATGCCCCTCTGTTCTGAGGCTGTGCCCTCTGGTCCTAGACTCCCCAACTACAGGAAACATTCTCTCAATATCCACTCTGTCTAGACCTATCAATGTTAGATAGGTTTCAATGATATTCCCTTACATTCTTCTAAACTCCAGCTAGTACAGACCCAGAGACATGAAATGGTCCTCACATGTTAACCCTTTCATTCCAAGAATCATTCTTGTGAACCTCCTCTGTAACCTCTGCAATGCCAGCTCATATTTTCTTAGATAAGGGATCCAAATCTGCTCAAGATACTCCAGGTGTGGTCTGACCAATGCCTTTTAAAGCCTCAGCATCACCTCCTTGTTCTTATATTCTAGCTCTCTTGAAATGAATGCTAACATCCCATTTACCTTCCTTACCACCGACTCAACCTGCAAGTTAACCTTTAGGGAATCCTGCACAAGGACTCCCAAGTCCCTTTTCATTTCTGAGCTTTGAAATTTCTCTCTGTTTAGAAAGTAGTTTATGCCTTTATTTCTTCAGTGGGCTGGATGGAAGGAAGTAATGAATCTGTGATCATTAGGGATCAGAAGTAGAGAGAGTGAGCAGCTTCAAGTTCCTGGGTGTCAAAATCTCTGAGGATCTAACCTAGTTCCAACATATTCATGTAGTCATAAAGAAGGCAAGACAGTGGCTATACTTTATTAGGAGTTTGAAGCTACTTGGCATGTCAACAAATACACTCAAAAACTTCTGTAGTTGTACTGTAGAGAGCATTCTGACAGGCTGCATCACTGTCTGGTATGGAGGGGTTACTGCACAGGACCGAAAGAAGCTGCAGAAGGTTGTAAATCTGGTCAGCTCCATCTTGGCCACTATCCTCCAAAGTACCCGGGACATCTTTAGGGAACGGTGTCTCAGAAAGGCAGCGTCCATTATTAAAGACCTCCAGCACCCAGGGCATGCGCTTTTCTCACTGTTGCCATTGGGTAGGAGGTACAGAAGCCTGAAGGCACACACTCAGTGATTCAGGAACAGCTTCTTCCCCTCTGCCATTCAATTCCTAAATGGATATTGAAGCTTTGGACACTACCTCACGTTTTTTTAGTATACAGTATTTCTGTTTTTGCACATTTTTAATAATCTATTCAATATATGTAATTGATTTACCTTATTTATTATGTTTTATTTTATTTATTATTATTATTATTATTTTCTCTCTCTGCTAGATTATGTATTGCATTGAACTGCTGCTGCTAAGTTAACAAATCTCACGTCAAATGCCGGTGATAATAAACCTGGTTCTGATTCTGATTGACTAGGTGCTGTATATTACTCTCTGAAGGTGTGTTTGTCACAGCAGAGCGGTTGACATACCAGGCAGAGGTCCCAAGATCCTGTACTTTCTATAGCAAATACTTCACCATCATCGAAAATAGCATCGAAAAGCAGCGGTGTTTACATGTGGAGAGGCCACGTACTATTCGTCTTTCTTATGTTTACAATATGAAGAAGTTTTTTAAAAATTAGATCATTAATATTCTGATATAACAACGTCCTCTGTAATGCCTTTGTCTCCAAATTGCTTACTGGCCGAAACAAAACTGCAATAGGAGTGACAAAATAAAGTTACTTTATTGTGTTCTTCAGCTGTGAATCAGGGGTTTCTGTGTGTAACCTGCACAATCATTCTTGTGCTGCACTATTTAACAAGCCATCCTTCAATGTGAATTATTAGACCAAGGCCACATCTGCTTGTTTGGAATAATGTCATCAATCATTGATACCCTAAGATCTGGAATTTCTTCTCTACACCTCTCCAGCGCTCTTTCCTTCTTTAAGGCCCTTTGTTAAACCTGCCTCTCTCACATCTGCCCTCATGTTCCATCATGTGGCTTGGTGTCACACTTTGCCTGATAACTCTCCTGTGAAGTGCTTCTGATGTTTTACTGCACTAATGGTGCTATATAAATGCAAGTTATTGTTGATGCAGATACTTAATCTTCCATGGCGCTGTTTGAAGAATGGCTGCCAGATATCACATTGTCCTGGACAAGAGCACCTGATTTCTAGTTGGCTATTTTGAATTTACAACAGACAGCACCCTGTTGGCAGATTGCATTGATGCTAGAGAGGCTGAAATTCATTTTCAGCTCACCCAGGGGAGAAGAGGAATGGAATTCATTATGTTTCTGAAGCCTTCCAATTGCCTACACAGTGCCAAATATTTCAATAAAATTAAACAATTCAACACTGTGGCAGACACACTCCTACCCTGACTAAAAACAAACAAAACCAGAAATTGTATATAAATGATGTTTTTTTTCATCAAGACCATTCTTCTCTGTATGAGTTCCATTCGTTTCTTGTTATTGTCTCAGCAATACAAAGGACAGCCTGACAGAGGATTGAGGTTCACTCACTGATAGGACATCTCTGGAAAAGTTGACTAAATGTGAAGCCATCAGCAGAGATTGTTGGTTATTGGTTGATCCGCACCTCATAATCATTTTGAGACTTGGAAATATTAATCTCATCCACATCTTGGCGTCAGTCCTGAATACAGATGTGTCTTGCTGGTAATCATTATTCTTTTCATCAGATCCTAATCAACAAAGAAAAGAAGGGCGGAAGGAAATTCTTCTGCAGCTGAGTTTGGCATTAATTGTACATACCATTAAAATTCTGGATTAGTCTCAAATCTGCACCACAGTATACCGAGTGGCCACTTTATTAGGTATCTCCTGTCCTTAAAGTGGCCACTGAGTGAATGCTTGTGGTCTTCTTCAGCTGTAGCCCATCAGCTTAAAGTTTCGACATGTTGTGAATTCAAAGATGCTTTTCTGTACAGCACTGTTGTAACACATGGTTATTTAAGTTACTGTTCGCTCAAACCAGTCTGGCCATTCTCCTCCGACAGCCCTCATTAACAAGGCATTTTCACCCACAGAACTGCCGCTCACTGGATGTTTTGTGTGTTCCGCAGCAATCTCTGTAATCTCTAAAGATAGCTGTTCGTGAAAATCTCAGGAGATCAACAGTCTGACAACAACAATCAAAGTCAAAGTCTCTTAGATCACATTTCTTCCCCATTCTGATGCTTGATCTGAACAACAATTGAACCTCTTGACCATGTCCGCATGCTTTTATGCATTAAGTTGCTGCCACACGATTGGCTGATTAGATATTTGCATTGATGAGCAGGAATACAGGTGTACCTAATAAAGTGGCTACTAAATGTAGTTACTGCAGTCTGGTTGTATGCAGACATTTACATAAAATACATAGATCACAACACACAGCCTACAGCTAATATTCATTCACGTTGTAAGTCTCACCTCAAATTTTCATCATTTCTTTCTGCTCTCTTTTCTTTCATCCATTCATCTACTTTAACACTTCCCAAAAAACAAATTCTTTCTTCAAGACATTCACTTTTTTCCTCATTTCTCCCACGCGGTATATCAATAAGTATCCTTTTGGGTTCCTTCTGAGTGGAAATATTCCAACCATATCGATTTACTGTTTTGAAGATTTCAAAAAGTTCAAAATTCAAAGTAAATTTATTGTGAAAGTACATACAGTATTGTGCCTAAGACTTTTGAACACTACGGTACTTATCGAAGTGGAGTGGAGAGTGAGTTTGTAATTCTGGCGGGAAAAAAAGGCTGTTGGGAATGGTGTAGGTGGAGCCCCATGGGAGGGGTGTGGGACAGCTGGCAGAGAAGGAGTGTCAGGGGCGGGGGGGTGGTGCAGGTGAAGACACACCCAGCTCTGAAATGCCAGGCAAGGTCATTTGATTCCGAACAACCGGTTTATTGATCATTAAAGAATGTTTCTGTAGTGCTTCCTGCTCCCTCCTCTCTTCCTTCCCCTCTTCCCCACTATGATTCCCTTCTCCAGCCCCTTCCCACTCTCAGTCCACAATGGAGACCCATATTAGAATCAGGTCAATCATCACTCCCGTATGTCATGAAATTTGTTTTTTTTTTGTGGCATCAGTATAGCGCAATACATAAAAGTACTACAGTACTGTGCAAAAGTCTTAGGCATCCTAGATAGATATATGTACCTAAGACTTTTGCACAATACTATACGTGTCACTATAGTATTCCTTTTTTTTTTGCAAATATTCGCAGTAGAACAAAGAAATACAACAGAATCAATGAAAAACTACGCAGAAAGACTGACGAACAATCAATGTGCAAAAGTAGAGAAACTGCGTAAATACTTAAAATGGTAAATAAATGATACTGTGAACTTGAATTGTGGAGTCCTTGAAAGTGAGCTTATAGGTTGTGCAATCAGTTCAGTGTAGAGATGAGTGAAGCTCACCACTCAAAAGGCCATCACAAAGTTTGTTCTTTTAAAATAGGCCTTACCTTTGCAGACAGTCGTGAATACCCTCAGTGCCCCTATAAAGAAAGGGACAAATCATTTATATCACAATTACTGATGTTCATTATTATTCAGGAAGCAAAGAGATGCATTTATGTGGCATGTTTCACATCCCTTCCTGGACATCACAAAGATTATTACAACTATTGTTATTCTTTTGGACGTGTAGCCAATGTACTGTCGGAAGTATGGTGGACTAAGTGTACAATTTCAAGTTATGCTTTGATAGTGACTTATTCATTTTACTGTGGTTGAGTGAGGGCTTAAAGAAGGATAACATCCTTCCTTTCCTTGAAATATTGTTGCGGATTTTTTTTACAATCTACTAGAGAGAGGAGACGGGAAACCTCACATAATGTCTCATTTAAAAATGTATCAACTTCATCAATACAGCACTTCTTCACTGTTCTACTAGAATGTCAGCTTAGACTTTAAAATCAAATCACTGGAGTGGGATTTGAACTCACAACTTAATAAACTCAGGGGCGAGAGTGCCAAAAAATCCCCTTTGGTAAGTATTTGAAGAATACATGGATCATTGAGGGCTTGTGACATTTTGTGTTCTCGTGTGATTATTGTATATCTATATATGAATGATTAAAAGATGTAGAAAATAACATTACAGCACAAGAATAGCTCCTTTGACCTACAATATCATGCCGAACTATTTAAACCGAAAATGAAATACTGAGCTAAACTAATCCTTTTTGGCTACACAAGGTCCTTATCCCTCCATTCCCTGCACAGTCATTATATCTGTCGAAGAGCCTCTTTGTATTTGCCTCCACCACCATCCCTGGCACCACATTCCAGGCACACACCACATTTGCTTCACCTCTTATTATCTCATAAACGTCTATCAGGTCTCCTGTCTCCAGACAAAACAACCAAAATTCGTCCGACTTCTCCTTACAGCACTTGTCCGCTAGTCCAGGCAACATCCTGATAAACCTCTTCTGCGGCCTGTCCTAAACCTGTACATTCTTCTTATAATAGGTGAACAGAACTGAATGTAATATGCCAAATACAGCCTAGAGTTTTATGAAGCTCAACATAACCTGGCTCTTGTAGTAAATATCTCAACTGATAAAGGCAAGAATGTCATGCGTCTTCTTTGACACCTCATCAACCTGTGTATTCACTTTCAGGAACCTATGACTTGGAGCCACAGTAATAGAGGCCTTTAACAGTACTGTTAAAAGCTGTTGGACTAGCTCCAGAGGAAGTGCATGAGAATGACTCCAGGAATGAAAGGGTTAACGTATGAGGAGGGTTTGATGGCTCTGTGCCCGTACTCTTTGGAGTTTAGAAGAATGAGGGGGGGATCTCATTGAAACCCATCAAATATTGAAAGGCCTAGAGTGAGTGGATGTGGAGAAGATAGTGGGTGAGTATAGGACCAGAGGTCACAGCCCCAGAATAAAGGGACGTCCATTTAGAATGGAGATGAGGAGGAATTTATTCAGCCAGAGGGTGATAAATCTGTGGAATTCATTGGCATGGATTGCTGTGGAGGTCAAGTCATTTAGTATATTTAAAGCAAAGGTTGATAGTCACCAGATTATAGATTATGGAGAGAAGGCAGGAGAATGAGGTTGCGAGAGATAATATATCAGCCATGATGGAATGGCGGAGAAAAGTTGATGGGCCGAATGGCCTAGTTCTGCTCTTTTGTCTTATGGTCTTATGGTCATACTGTTCCTTTACAGTTGATATCGCAATATGAAACATCTGGCCAGATTAAACTCCATCTGCCATTTCTACACTCAATTTTGTAACTGATCTCTATCTAATCATATCTTTTGGCTTCCTTCTCAACAGCAGAGATTAAGGCCATTTAGCTGAACTTGCCTACACCTGCTCTTTGATAGCATTATTACTTGGGAGTGTCATTGTAGTGTAACAGCTAGCGTGACACTATTACAGCTCCGGGCCTCAGAGTTCAGAGTTCTAGTCTGACACCCTCTGTAAGAAGTTTGTATGTCCTTCTCGTGAGCACGTGCCCTGGTTTCCTCCCACAAACCAAAGACGTACTGGTTAGTCGGTTAATTGGTCATTGTAATTTGTTCCGTGATTCCCTACTGCCCGTGACACCACTGGAGTTTAAGGCAGCAATGAAGGTCCTCCACCTCTGACCGCATTCAGGGCTTCCTTCATTGTGTCAGTAGCCTGGTTTTCTTGATTCCCCATCGTGCAAATTCCACATTGAGACTCAGGAAAACCATCGCACTCAGATGTCCTTCTTCTTTGCTGTTTCTGCAACAGTTTTGATTTATCAGTCAGGGCTGTTAGCCTTGAGCTGAACCCATGAACTTGGAGGACCAGTAAACCGCTCTTAGTCTGTCCTCTACCCTTTGACCTGTTTGGCATGGATGACCCTACCAAGCCCCAAAGCATAAAGCACAGACTCCAGCCAACATAGCTCCGGGTGTCATTGAGGCATACAAACCTCCAAACTACAATGAGGTTGTGGTCTTCTTGTCCCATGATTAGGCTCTGGGTGGATCAATAGAAACATAGAAACATAGAAAATAGGTGCAGGAGTAGACCATTCGGCCCTTCGAGCCTGCACCGCCATTTATTATGATCATGGCTGATCATCCAACTCAGAACCCCGCCCCAGCCTTCCCTCCATACCCCCTGATCCCCATAGCCACAAGGGCCATATCTAACTCCCTCTTAAATATAGCCCATGAACTGGCCTCAACTGTTTCCTGTGGCAGAGAATTCCACAGATTCACCACTCTCTGTGTGAAGAAGTTTTTCCTAATCTCAGTCCTAAAAGGCTTCCCCTTTATCCTCAAACTGTGACCCCTTGTTCTGGACTTCCCCAACATCGGGAACAATCTTCCTGCATCTAGCCTGTCCAATCCCTTTAGGATTTTATACGTTTCAATCAGATCCCCCCTCAATCTTCTAAATTCCAACGAGTACAAGCCCAGTTCATCCAGTCTTTCTTCATATGAAAGTCCTGCCATCCCAGGAATCAATCTGGTGAACCTTCTTAGTACTCCCTCTATGGCAAGGATGTCTTTCCTCAGATTAGGGGACCAAAACTGCACACAATACTCCAGGTGTGGTCTCACCAAGGCCTTGTACAACTGCAGTAGTACCTCCCTGCTCCTGTACTCGAACCCTCTCGCTATAAATGCCAGCATACCATTCGCCTTTTTCACCGCCTGCTGTACCTGCATGCCCACTTTCAATGACTGGTGTATAATGACACCCAGGTCTCGTTGGACCTCCCCTTTTCCTAATCGGCCACCATTCAGATAATAATCTGTTTTCCTATTTTTGCCACCTAATTGGATAACTTCACATTTATCCACATTAAATTGCATCTGCCATGAATTTGCCCACTCACCCAACCTATCCAAGTCACTCTGCATCCTCTTAGCATCCTCCTCACAGCTAACACTGCCACCCAGCTTCGTGTCATCCGCAAACTTGGAGATGCTGCATTTAATTCCCTCATCCAAGTCATTAATATATATTGTAAACAACTGGGGTCCCAGCACTGAGCCTTGCGGTACCCCACTAGTCACCGCCTGCCATTCTGAAAAGGTCCCGTTTATTCCCACTCTTTGCTTCCTGTCTGCCAACCAATTCTCCATCCACATCAATAGCTTACCCCCAATACCGTGTGCTTTAAGATTGCACACTAATCTCCTGTGTGGGACCTTGTCAAAAGCCTTTTGAAAATCCAAATATACCACATCCACTGATTCTCCCCTATCCACTCTACTGGTTACATCCTCAAAAAATTCTATGAGATTCGTCAGACATGATTTTCCTTTCACAAATCCATGCTGATTTTGTCCGATGATTTCACCGTTTTCCAAATGTGCTGTTATCACAGTTTCCCCACCACCGACGTTAGGCTAACCGGTCTATAATTCCCCGGTTTCTCTCTCCCTCCTTTTTTAAAAAGTGGGGTTACATTAGCCACCCTCCAATCCTCAGGAACTAGTCCAGAATCTAACGAGTTTTGAAAAATTATCACTAATGCATCCACTATTTCTTGGGCTACTTCCTTACGCACTCTAGGATGCAGACCATCTGGCTCTGGTGATTTATCTGCCTTCAATCCCTTCAATTTACCTAACACCACTTCCCTACTAACAAGTATTTCACTCAGTTCCTCCATCTCACTGGACCCTCTGTCCCCTAATATTTCTGGAAGATTATTTACGTTCTCCTTAGTGAAGACAGAACCAAAGTAATTATTCAATTGGTCTGCCATGTCCTTGCTCCCCATAATCAATTCACCTGTTTCTAGGTGGGCTGCTGGGTGGTATGACTTGCTGGGCTGGAAGTGCCTGTTCCATGCTGTATCAATCAATCAATCAATCAATCAATCAATAAATAAATAAATTAATTTAGTCCCATGGCCTAGAGTTCTTTACTCATAACTCTACAGAGAGATTACACTTTGCTCCACCCTCATGCTTCTAATATATAAAGGAAGTTCTGGAATTCTATGACATGCCAAAGATGCTTTATAGCCTCTTTTTTGTTCTTCAAGTTTCTTTCTTATGTAATTTCCTACATTCTTTAATTTTCCCATGAGGCTCCTTCAATCCCAATTGCTTATCCTTGGCAAATTTTCCTTTTTTACTAACCTAGTTTCCCTGATCTTGTCATCTTTGGCTTTCACCAACGTTCTAGTCTCCCTCATAACTGAATCATCCCAGAGAATCTCCTCAACATTTTCTTCAGTGGAATCACACCCTTTCTAAAATTCTGACTATAGTTCCCACTACAGTGACAATTATGACTAGCTTTCTCACTATCAGTCTGTGAGGTAAATCTTGCAGCATTGTTTGGTACAGTAGTAGAATGGCTGGCATAATGCTTTGCAGTGGCAGCAATTCCTGTCTGTGTCTGTAAGGAGCTTGTATGCTCTCCTTGTAACAGTGTAGGCTTCTTCTGTGTGCTCCAGTTTCCTCCCGCCTTCCAAAGATAAATGGATTAGTAAATGATTAACAAGCTTGATATATTTCTGATTTTTGAATTTTTTCCCTGTTTATGGAGGAAAAGTATAGACCTTTATTTCTTCTACCAAAGTGCATGACCATATCTTTGCCAGAGTATATCCCATCTGCCACTCCTTTGCCCCTTCTCCTAATCTGTCCAAGTCCTTCTGCACACTCTCTGCATTCTCAATACTACCAACCCCTCCACTAGGGTTTATATTATCTGCAAACTGGGCCACAAAGCCATCAATTTTGTCATCTAAATTGCTGACATATAATGTGAAAAGAAGCAGTCCTAAAACCAACCCTTGCGGAACACCGCTAGTCACCAGCAGCTAACCAAAATACGCATCCTTTACTCCCACTCTTTGTGCATTCTGGTATCTTTCCTTTCATACTATTGGCTCTTACTTTGTTTAGTAACCACATGTGTGGTACACTGTCAAAAGCCTTCTGAAAATTCAAGTAATCAATACCCCTTAACTCTCCTTTGTCTATCCTGCCTGTTATTTGCTAAACAAATTCCAACAGATTTGTCAGGCAAGATTTTCTGTCAAGGAAACCATGTTAACTTGGGCCTACTTTATCAAAATACTCTGAAACCTCATCCTTAATAATGGGCTCCAACATCTTCCCAGTCACTGAGGTCAGCTGAACTGGCCTATAAGTTCCATTCTTCTGCCTCCCTCTCTTCTAAAAGAGTGGAGTGACATTTGCAATTTTCCAGTCCCCTGGAAACATTCTAGAATTTAGAGATTCTTGAAATATCATTACTAATACCTCCATAATCTCTTCAGCTCCTCTTTTAGATCCTTGGGGTGCATTCCATCTGGCCTAGTTGACTTATTTACAGTCCCTTCAGACCTTTCAGCTTCCCAAGCACCATTTATTTAGTAATAGCAACTACGCTCACTTCTGCCTCCTGACACTGCCGCATTTCTGTCATACTGTTGGTGAAGACTAATGCAAAATACATATTAAGTTCATTTGCCATTGAAATTTAAACTTTGAGCATTCAAAAATCGTAGACTGACAGGATAATTTAGAAAATTGTTATTTCACATTTTGACCTAGATTTGGTTGAATACTGCAGCTGTGGATTTGAGGCTGTGGGGAGGTGGTGGTGGTGTTCTGTTATGTTCCTTACTGTCATACTTTGTCAAGAGAACTGAAGTGTGAGACTTTAATCTTACATATTTCCAATGGCCCCTGAACTTTCCAAGCCACAGTGAACCCCTCCCTTAATATCTTGATGAACTCAACCATCTCCTTCCTTCCTCTCTGTCCCTCACCGCCACAGAACAGACTTTCCAATGTTTTCCAAGAAAATGTTTTCATCCATTTCTGGCCTGAATTTATAGTGTTGCTTCATCCATCGTTTAGGGTGGCAAAGTATTGCTGGAGTGACTCTAACAAGTATTTTATTGCATTAGATGGTTCTCTGCTGCATCTTGTGTTACAGATGATAGGTTTAATCACAGACAAATTTACTTGTTAAGGCAATCATATGGTGAAATCTTGTTTGAGTGAACATTTTGTAGGATCATGTCCAAATTTGCAACATTTCCATTCTCTTATCTGATCCCCTTTTCACTTCATTCCTGTGATGTTTGTAAATACATAATCTGAATTTTGAATATACTCGGTGATTCAACAGTGCTGAGGGTAGAGATTTCCAAAGACTGACAACCTTTTGGAGGAAGCAATTTTTCATCTCATTCCCCTAAGGCAGACCCCTTGTCCTTAGAAAACTCCTTGGTGTTCGACCCATCAGGCTATGTAAATGGCTTTACGGTGTCCACCAGACAACTGGATTACATACGCTTTTCCAAAGTCCAGAGAATAAAGGTATATTCTATTCAAATTTCTGATCAGATGAGCCTACTAATTCCAGGATCAATCCACTGAATCTTTATTGCACACCTCCAAAGGCAAGTAAGAGCAAAGGTTTACACTGTAGGTGTGCACCCTACATTTTGTACATAGACTTCCTTATTCTTAGAGCATCCGTGCAAAAATACCATTTGTCTTTTTAGTTTCTTGCTGAACATGCAAGCTGACTGTCCTTGATTTGCATGCAAGGACATGTGATTTCCTCTGCCTTCATCTTTCAAAGGTGTTCAGCACTACATATTTTTTACAACATTGAATTATTTAACACTTCCTCACATATTTGATGCATCACCATCTCGCCCACTCAATGAATTAGTTTGTTTCCTCGAAATTCATCCCCAGACATGTCATATAGAAGTGGCTGTGTGTTCTGCTGCCTTTCTGAAACTCAGGTTTGTTGACTTCAGTGGCCCAAAATTCAGGAAATTATTAGAAAATACTGTCAGCACACAATTGTGTTCATCATGACCTATCACTTGTGAATTTCCTGGCATCTGTCTCTTTGCCTTTCCTGGCAGTTTGTTTTCACACCTGACATTGAATCTTCAATGAATATGAGCATATCCCACTCAGCCTTTTCATTGGTTACATCAAAACTTATAGAGATAGCATAGTAAGAATTTGCTGGGGTCATCTGGTGTGTCTGGTGAGACCCGATGTAAATTGGGGACCACTTTGTAGCGCACCTCCACACCATCTACAACAAATGGGACTTCCCGGTGCCCAAATATTTTAATTCCCATTCCTCTTCTGACATGCTGGTCTATGACCTCCTCTTGTGCCAAGATGAGGCCAGGCTCAGAGTGGAGGATCAACACCTTATATTCTGTCTACCTTGCCTCCAACCTGATGGCATGAATATTGATTTCTCTCTGAACATTTTTCCACTTCTTATATGCCTGTGACTTCCCCTTGGGCCCCTTCCTCCTTCTTTTTCTCCTATAGTCCACTCTCCTCTCCTATCAGATTCCTTCTTCTCCAGCCCTTGACCTTTCCCACCTATTGGCTTCACCGATCACCTTCCAGCTAGCTTCCTTCCCCCACCTCCACCTTTTTATTCTGGCATCTTCCCTCTTCCTTCTCTGTCCTGAAGAAGGGGCTCAGCCTGAAACATTGACTACCTATTCATTTCCATGGATGCTGCCTGACCTGCTGAGTTCCTCCAGCATTTTGTATGGTTTGCTTTGGATTTCCAGTATCTGCAGATTTGCTCACATTTGTGTTAGAGATAGTCAGGGGCTGATGCTTTAGCACTGATCTTCATGACAACACAACAGTTACATCCTCCTTGCTTGCTAATGACTGATTCATTTCCTCTCTCTATCTCATGCCCATTAGATAATCCTCTATCTGAATTAATAGGCTACATCTCCTTGGTCTTTTGTTATCCTACACACTCTGAAATCCTTAATAGAACCTTAATGATTTTCTTTTCTTAAAAACGTTTTAGGTCTGCTTAATCACGTTGTGATTCTACAATGCCCTCTACCACACTTTCAACTATGCTATCTTGCATTTTAGCCATCTCTGTTGTCAAAGTAGCTGGTCTGCCTCATTTTGTCTCTCCATTCGTTGAACGTTTTCTTCCTTCCCATTCCTTAATACAGCAAAAATCTAGGAATTATGGAAGATAAAAACCAATGCATCCCCTGTGATCTGTTGGATGCCTTCAACTCCCCATTTGGTTCCATCTGCCCTTTAATCTATCACTCAATTAATGGTTGTTGCCTTCCTTATATATCAGATTCCAACATTGGTGGCCTTTGTATCCCTTCCTGATTACCCTCTCCTCCTTCTGCTGGGGTTCATCAGCCTTGTCTTTCCTTTGTCAGCTTCCACCTGCCATGTTGTGCCTGTCTCCCAAATCCAACATTACCCTTGCCAACAGGTTCCCTTCCCCTGTCATCTGGCACTCATCCTCATCCCTTTGGTCCACCTAGCATCTACTGGCACCTGTCTCTTCCCTTCCCTTCTCCTTGTTATAAAGACTCAAAAGATTGGAAGTACATTTGTACATTTATTAGCAAGGTACGTATCTCTCTCTCACTGCTCTTGTGGCCCATACTCTGGAGGATCTTCAGACTGTCCTTGCTGTGGCGGTGAGAACGTACAGCAGGATGGGGCTGACTGTCAATACCACCAAGACAGAAGTGGTTTGCCAATGGAGTACCAGTATCCCACCCACTCTACCTGCCTTCATTGTTGGTGATGAAAAGCTGTTAGTAGTGCCATCTTTCAAATATCTGGGGAGCATTCTCTCTGAGGATAGCGGCATTGACAACAACATCCAGAGCCGCATTAAACAGGCATCAGCTGCCTTTGGGAGACTTTGGCGTAGAGTCTTTCAGAACGGGGGCCTTCGTCCCTCCACAAAGGTCGACATATACCAATCGGTCTGTGTCACCACCCTCCTTTATAGCTGTGAAGCTTGGGTAACCTACAGCTGTCACATCAAGTCCTTGGAGTGCTTCCACATAAGCTGCCTCCAGCACATCCTGGGAATTGCCTGGCATGATCAGGTGCCTCACACTGAAATACTTGTAAAGACCAACTGCAGAAGTATTGAGGCCATGATCACCCAGCTTCAGATGCACTGGCTGGGGCACGTGATAAGGATGCCACCATGTTGGCTACCCCGCAGAGTGTTATACGGCCAGCTACATCATGCTTGACGCTCAGCTGGAGGGCCGAAGAAGCGCTATAAGGATCAGATGAAGGATGCTTTAAGGAAATGCAAGATCAGACCTGAGGATCTGGAGGAGGTTGCTGCTGACCGTACCACTTGACGACAGCTGTGTAGGGACGAGGTTCATATTCTGGAAATGGAAAGAACAACCAGAAGACAGCAGAAGAGAACCAGGAGAAACGCAGCCATGGTTGCCACCACTACCACATATACATGTCCCACCTGCAGTAGAGTTTGTGGGTTCAGGATAGGACTGTATAGTCATCAAAGATCTCACTGTTAAAGGACTGGACGTCCTCATCCGATTTCGATGGACAACCGAAGAGAAAGAGAGAGATATATACAGAACACAACTCTGAGGTTTGTCCTCCTGCATGCAGAGAGGAAACAGCAAAACACTGAAGCACCATGGAACCTGATCAAGGAAACATCAGACACCCAATGCACGAGAAAAGAACAAATTGTACAAACAACAAACAACAAGCAAACAACACGTAGAATATCTAACATCAAACCAGGAGTCCAGTAGTATTTCATTCAGCAGTGCACTGCTAGCACACTGCAGGCCGCAGAACTTAGTTGAGGCACCCCAGCCTGCATAATCACGCCGATCAAACTGCTCAAAAACAGCAAAAGAAAAAGTAACCAAAATCCAGGAACGCATGCAACTTGAACCTCAAAGACCCTCAGATGTGTCCACAGCCTCTCTAATTATTCCTTGCAATGTGGATCCCAGGATTCCTACACTTTTCTCCGACAGCAGCTAATGCGAGGGAGAGGGTGACTGTTCAAACTCAGGCTGACGGCTCTGAAGATCCATCCGTCTTCTGGCCTCATCCTTTGTTGACTTCCGTAACTATCTTTCCTTCTTCACCCTTATTTTCAATGCAGGGTCTCAACCCAAACTGTTGACTATTCCATTCCCACACCTCTCCTCCCCCTACCCTCACATGCTACTCGATCTGCTGAGGTCCTCCAGCAATTTATTTCCTGCATCCCCTGTAACTCCAGATTCCTGCTTTAAAACCTGAGACAGAGACATTAAGGCACTTGGAAATTGTTGGCTTTCAGTTCAATAATTTATATGTACCAATTTTAATTACTTTAAATTCCTTACTTCCATAATCATAGAGCACCACAGCACAGAAACAGGCCCTTTGCCCTATCTAATCAATGCAAGCTGACTTACATTTAAGCCTCAGTGCCCTATAATAATAAGTTTTATAAAACAAATTGTTTTTAATATGCAAGCATTCTTTTTGAAAAACTGTAAAGGAAACAGTTCAGTAGAAGGCATTGTGGTGTCTAATCCATGAGAACTCCTTTAATCGACGAGACTTGCTTCTGACATTAAAGCTTAAGCAAGTCTTTCTTTGAGTGGTTGTGACATTGCTGTTCAGAAAGATGAAGACATTCTGCATCTCTCATGTGTGACACTCTGTCTGGTGCTGTTAAATCAACAGAGCACTCCCTTTACTTTGAGTACAATAATGATTTGTGCATGAAGTGGCAAATAAAGAGATTCACTCTGATGTTCCTTTCACATTGATAGTAGAGGATAATTTATTTTGTGGTGACTTCATGAAATTTATGACTTAGGAGACCTTGATGCAAACAGTGCAAAAAAAAATAGTGATATAGATTTCTTCATAGTGTTGGCATTCTGTTGTCAAAGATCAAAAACTTTGATCAGTGTGACTTTCTCTAGTTTGGGCCAAGGTTCCGCAGAGTGGAAGGGGAGACCTCACAGATACATATTGGGTATTGTTTCAGGAGTTTGGAGGGAAATTCTTCAGGATAATCTCCTGCCTCCGTTTCATATCTCTGGTACTTTCCCATTTCCTTTTTAATTTTCCCTGGACATTACTCAGCTGATGGACATTATGGTGGAGCTTTCGAAGGAGGGGATGATGGTAGGGGAAGAAACGTAGTCTTGTCAAGGGGTTTTAACTATTATGGTGAAGGTGGCAGGCCCGATGGATTCATTGATGTTTAAAATCCGTTAACTACATACATCGACATATTTTATTGTTGACTTTGTGTCCGTGGTGAGCACAATCATACACTTCCAATCATGCATTTGAGTAAAATTTCTGCATTGAGAAATTATTTCCAAATGTGTTCAACTCTAATTATTAAATCAGATTGTTTCTTTCTTACATATTCGATAAGGTCACTCATAGAGTCATAGAGCACTGTAGAACAGAAACAAGCCCTTCAGCCCATCTAGTCTGTGCCAAAATGTTATTCTGCCTAGTCCAGGTGTCAATTTTAGTTGACGTTTTGATGACAAACTGCCATCTTCATCAGGGATGATGCTTAGGCACATCTGGTCCGGTTGTTTGTCCCTCCTGATTGGTTAGCCCTCAACCAATCCGGTTTCCACTGTCCCATCTCGTTTACAATCAAATTCCAGTTCTTATTTAGAGTGAGTCCTTCACCTTTGTTAAAATTCTTTTTCTACAGTTTTATTTCAATGGCTTCCTTCACCAGGCGATCTCAAAGCTATTGGTGTGGCTCAATGGTTTTGTGCCGTCGAAGTCAATCCTACGGCCATTGCGAATGCAATGTCCTGTTATCACCAGTTTCTCTGGGTAAGCCAAATGGGTACACTGTTTATGCTGCTTGATGTATGTTTCCACAGGGCGCTCCATCTGGTCAATATACACTGATCCGCATTCACAGCGATTCCTGTTGACGCCAGCCATCCTGAGTCCCAGATCATCTTTGACTCACATAAGCTGTGATTTGAACTTCCTTAGGGGTTTGTGGATGATATTAATCCTGTGCTTCTTGAAGACCCTGACAATCCTTCCAGAAACAGCGGAAATATAAGGAAGACAGGCAGTAGCCAAATCACAAACAAGAGAAAATATGCAGATGTTGAAAATCCAAGCAGCACACACAGAATACTGGAGGAACTCGGCAGGCCGGACAGCATCTACGGAAAAGAATAAACAGTTGACATTTCGGGCTGAGGCCTTCATCACTCCTGATGAAGAGTTTTGGCTCGAAATGTTGACTGTTTACTCTTTTCCATAGATGCTGCCTGGCCTGCTGAGCTCCTCCAGCATTTTGTGTATGTTGACAGGTGCTGATGACTGGTTTCTTCTCATTGTTAGGTTTCCTGGTTTTCCTGCCGGTCCTTTTAAGGGCCCGATTGATTTCTTTTGCCTTGTAGCCATTCCGTAGGAACATCAAGCATTTATTTCCTCATGGAGACTCTGCGGTTCTGAAATAGTTTAGAACGGATAATCAAAATAAAAAAGACCGTTCTACATTGGGAGTGTGATGGTGACTCTTTTTATTGAGGTACAAGTCCCTGTGTGAGGTTTCTGATAAACGCCATGCCCGAGGCTACCGTCCAGTTTCTGTTGTATTAGAATATCCGGGAGCAGGAGGCAACCATTCTTCTCCATCTCTATCGTAAATTGAATATTTAGAATTAGGCTGTTCAGAAGGTCATGGAAATGTTGGAGTCCTGGAGTCGATGAGTCTACTCTCCAAAGGTGTCATCGATGTATCTGAAGAAGCATTTGGGGTGTAAGGGCAATGTGCTCAGTGCCCTCTCCTCATGGTCCTCCACGTAGCAATAGCCAGTGACAAGGGCGATCCCATGGCCACTCTGTCTGTTTGTTCATAGAAGTTCCCCTCATAGAGGAAGTTGATGTAAGGATGTATTCAAAAAGATCAATGGTACCCTTATCAAACCCTGAGGAGGACCAAGCTGTCCTTAATGGGAACTCTTGTGAACAGGGATAGCACAATAAAACTGACCATTAATGAAGGATTGCCAGGATCCTCAAGAGATACTGGATTAATACCATCCACAAACCCACAACAACACTCAAATCTCAGCGGATGCAGGGAAAAAGATGACCTGGGACTCAGGATGACTGGTGTTTACAGGATTCCCTGTGAATGTGGATCAGCACGCGGGCCAGGGAGTGCACGGTGGGAACCCGCATCAAGGAGCACTGGAGGTATATCCGTTTGGGTTACCCAGGGAAACTGGGGCTAGCAAAACATTGCATTTGCAATGGAGATAGGATTAACTGATGGCACAAAACTACTGTGCCACACCAGTGGCTTTTAGGACTGCCTTGTGAAGGAAGCTATTGAAATAAAACTAGACAAAAAGAATCTTAACAAAGGTGAAGGTCTTGCTCTAAGTAAGAACTGGAATTTGATTGTAAACAAGTTAGGACAGTGGAAATCTGATTGGTTGAGGACTAACCAATCAGGAGGGATGGATGAAGGGGGCATATATACCACCAGACTAGATGTGCCTGGGCATCATTTGTGATGAAGATGGCAGGGTTAGTCATCGAAATGTTGGCTAAAATTGATACCTGTACCCGGCTGGTAGCCCGAGAAGAGTTTATTCATCATATACTGCGGGAAAGCACTAGATCTTTTTTTACCTATCTATTGTCCTTACAATTCTGTATACCCTTATCTAATCTCTCCTCAATCTCCCATGCTGCAGGGAATGAAGTACTTACCTATTTACCCTTCCCCTATAACTCAGATTCTCAAGTCTAGGCAAAATCCTTGGAATTTTTCTCTGTACTCTTTCAATTTCATTGATATACTTTGATGTTTACCTTCTGTCTATAGTGAGTGTAACCATACACTTCCGATTGTGTATTTGAATAAAACTTTGGCATTGAGAAATTACTTCCAAGTGTATTTTACTCTAGGATCATTACACTAGACAGCTTCTTTCTCACATACTTGACGAGTTTACTCCTTCTATTTGATTGGATTTTGGCTCTCAAATCTCAAGTCATTCCTTTGACATTCGTAGGGCGGCAGGAAGTTCTCGAGACAATGAAATTAAATAAACAAAGATAAATTGGAACAATGCAACCTTCTTTTTCTTATGTGGTACATGTGTCTTACTTATATTAGTCATAAGCATATCCAGGGATAGTTGTTAGTAATGTGATTAGTAAAACACATAAAATGCTGGAGGTCTGATGAAGGGTCTTGGCCCGAAACTTCGACTGTTTGCTCTTTTCTGTAGATGCTGCCTGGTCTGCTAAGTCCCTCCAGCAATTTGTGTGTGTTGCTTGGATTTCCAGCATTTGCAGATTTTCTCTTGTTTGTGATTGGCATTTAGTTTATGATTGTCACATGTTCTGAGATGCTGTGAAGAGCTTTTGTTTCTACAGGCATCATTCTATACATGAATACATCAAGATAGGACTAGAAACAATCAATAATAGAATATGGGACATTGTAACATAAGGGATTCTACAGTCACTGGAGATCCAGAGCAGCACAGGTGCCTGCAAGTGTTGCCACACATTCTGTGTTGTGGACATAGTATGCTTACAGTGTACAGCAAAGCAACAAGCAGCACTAACAGCAATACAGGCCCCTTGCCCAGCTTCTCATCCCCTCACATACACACAGACCTCCAACGAAAAGATAAGCCATCTCTGGGCCTCCCATTCTTGGCCCTGGACTCTCAATCCTGCAGACTTGTTTCACTAATATTTTGATACACACATGACAAATAAAACTAACCTTTTAATGACAGTCTTAAGTCTGATGTATTGTATAATTTGTGGAAGGCAAGATATAATAGGTTTGCAAGAATTCGTACTTGACCCCATATATTCTTATCTGTGGCTTCCTTTAGTGTTCTCCACAAAGGGGAACTCCAGAATGAGTCACTTTGAAACTAAGTGAAGTCAACTCTTTAGGTGTTGCAAATGCACTCAACAAATTGATGACTATTATCCAAACTGCTGTGATTTTTCTCAACTGGTTTATGAAGATGATTGAGAAATGACTGACATATTGAAAACAGACTTCACTGTCAAACTTTTCTTTTGAAAAAACAGAACAACACCAGGCTTGGATCAAAGCTTTGCCACATCACATAGTTCAAAATGCAATGGTCCAAATCCTTCATTTTCTCAATTTTGTGTTGCCCCAATGATCTCCAATTCTATGCCCATGTCCTTCCTACAATCCTCTTTTCCTCTTATGACACTGAAGAAACTATAAAAGCAGGTTTCATCCAAGGAAACACACACAAAATGCAGGAGAAACTCAACAGGTCAGGCAGCATCTATGAAATGAATAAACAGTCAACATTTCAGGCCGAGGCCCTTCTTCAGGACTGAGAAGGAAGGAAGAAGACTGCAGAATAAAAAGGTGGGTGGGTGGGTGGGTGGGGAGGGGAATGAAGATAGCTGGAAGGTGATAGGTGACGTCAGGTTGGTGGGAAAGGTCAAGGATTGGAGAGGAGGAATCTGATAGGAGAGGAGAGTGGACCACAGGAGAAAGGGAAAGAGAAGGGGACCTGGGTGGGGGGAGTGATAGGAGGTAAAAAGATCAGAGAGGACAATGAAGGAAAAGGAGGGAGGGTGGAGAATTTTTATACTAGAAGGCGTAAACAATATACATGCCATCAGGATAGAGACTACCCAGGTGGAACATAGGGTGTGACTCCTCCACCTTGAGGGTGGCCTCATCTTGAAGCAGTAGGAGAAGCAGCCGACTGAACACGGGTACCTAGGATCCTCAGTGGGTCCAAACTGAGTGACCTGAAAACAGATCTGGAAGCCAGGCGGAAAAAGATGGCGGTGCAGCCAAACTCCCAGGAAGGATATGTGGCTGTGGTAGTGGGTCTGGGTGGGCAGTGTAGCAGTTCGTGCACCACTTCACAGAACCACTGTAAGATCAGGGTTCAATTCATGCCTCTGTAAGGAATTTGTACATTCTCTCTGTGACCATGATGCTTTCCCCTGTGTGGTCCAGTTTCCACCCACGTTCCAAAGATGTGCTCTGAGAGTTACTGTTACTGAGTTGTGGGCACGTGAGCATGGAGACACTCGCCCAGCACAATCCTCACTGATTTGATTTGATGCTAATGAGGACTTCCATTGTACCTTTCGATCTACATGTGACAAATAAAGCTAATCGATCTCAAAATTGTGTTTGTTATTGTCCAGATAAATGCAATTCCTCATTGACAGAATGAAGAAGGTATTCAACACAATGAGAGATATATACATCAAGAAATTCAACTGCACTATTATTTTTCAGAGTGAAGATACACTTGATCCAAAGGGAATCACAGCCAGTTTTGTGACATTCTGGAAATTGAACAGGCAATTGACCAGGGTGTGAGTCATCTGTGCATTGTAATACCGTCAGGCATGCAATTAGCCCGGGAGTGATACATATTGAGCACTCCCAGGTTGACTTTACTTTAATAATGCACAACTGGATTGGAACAGTTCTAAGATGAGTCTCTTACTTACCTTTAAACACCCATTTCCTTCCCTCAAACCTATACTGACTCTACCTCTGGTTGCCTGAGACTCTGAGTATCCAATACTCTGTAGATTTCCACCCATCTCTCTGATCCTTCCATATCTGATCCCAACCACCAACACACCTCCCATTTATGCAGTTGCTTCTCCAACTTCAAGTTGTGGAGTGGAGATGCGTCTCTACCCAAGGAGGTGTAAGGTGCTCCTTCTCTCGACTAGCCTGCAAGTCACCCTTGGGCAAAGCGTAGCACTTGCTCAGCCCCTTCGATCAGGGTTTTGTGAAATCAAGGGACCGGGTAGTCTATGGTTATATGTACAGTAGGTGCATATCACAAGTCCTGGTTATGTGACCACTGACGCCAAGCAGACAATCTCTGAAGAGTTTTGATAATGGCTGGGGTCACACATCTTATAAAGACACTGCCCAGAAGAAGGCAATGGCAAACCACTTCTGCAGAAAAATTTGCCAAGAACAATTATAGTCAAAGACCATGATTGTCATATGACACGGCACGTACCGATGATGATGATCTCCAACATAGACACAAGAGAAACTACAGGTGCTGGAAATCTTCAGCAGCACACACAACATGCTGGACAAAGTCAGCAGGTCAAGCAGCATCTATGGAGGGAAATAAACAGTTGAAGAGAGGATTTAAACTTCTTCAGGATAGCCCAATCTCAAAGACACTTTGCAGTGAAGCAGGAAATTATAGACAGAAGAGGGACTGCAGATGCTGGAAACCTCGAGCAACACACTTTGCTGATGGCAGGTCTTGGCCCAAACATCAACTGTTTGTTTCCATCTATAGATGCTGCCTAACTTGCTGAATTCCTTCAGCATTTTTTAAAATTGCTTCCCCAAAGCTGATTACATTTGCAGATTACTATTTCACCTAGCAAAGGCTGTGATCTTTCCAAAGAACATCTCCTTTACCCCTCAACCAACAATCCACCCCAATCACATATCTAGTACGAATATTTGTTTCACAGTTGTGCCTAAAACCCAAGGATGATGGCACAGCTGAAAAATCAAACCCATGACTGGAAGAGTTATTTGATGTCTCTTGGAATTGTACAGTATCTACCAGGGTCCATGAGAAGTTTGCCGATTCTTCGGACATTTAACTTCTCCTCTCTACATTGGACCAGACTGGCAGTGCTAAATGGTTTGAGCTGCTCCTGTTCAATGCTATGAATCAGGTTTCACTGTATGAAATATGCAGAGTCACTTACGAAAGAGTCACTCATTAATTCCATTTTTTTTGGGCTGAAGCCCTTGCTGATGAAGCTGCCTGACCTGCTGAGCTCCTCCAGGACTTTTTATGTGCAATTCCAAAGAGTTAATTTTCACACACACCAGAGGTTAAATCGACTTTGTGGAAGGTACCGACTTGTTTAGAATTACGGTACCCGGCAGGATAGACTATTCTTGAGCACAGGACGGAAATTAGTGATAGAAATGTAAAAGGTCAGTGGACTTTCACCAGAACTCAGCAGAACATCTCAACGTTGATGTGAAATGTTGACTCGGTTTTTCTTTCCACAGATGCTGCCAGGCTGAGTATTGCCACATTTTCAATTTGCATTAGCTGTGAGTCTTGGCATTTGGGATAAACTTGTCTGTCTGATTGTTATAGAGTCATAAAGTCATAGTGCCATGCAGTACAAAATCAGGTCCTTTGGACTAACTTGTCCATGCCAGTTGTTGCCTAAGTGAGCTTATAAGAACAGAAAACCGTAAGATATAGAAGCAGAATTAGGCCATTAGGCTCATCGAGTTTGCTACATCAGTTCCTCATGGCTGATCCTCTCAGTCCCAATCGCCTGCCTTTTCCCCATATCCCTTCATACCCTGACCAATCAAGAATCTATTAAACTCTGACCTAAATATACATAAAGACTTGGCCTCCACAGCTGCCTGTGGCAAAGAATTCCACAGATTCACCACTCTCTGGTTAAAGAAATTCCTCCTCATCTCCATTCTAAAAGGATGCCCCTCTATTATGAGGCTGTGTCCTCTGGTCTTAGACTCTACCATCATAGGAAACATCCTCTCCATATCCACTCAATCAAAGCCTTTCATCATTCAATAGGTTTCAATGAGGTCACTCTCATTCCTCTGAATTCTAGTGAATACAGGCCCAGAGCCATCAAACGTTTCTCATATGACAAGCCTTTCAATCTCAGAATAATTTTTGTGAACCTCCTTTCAACCATCTCAATGTCAGCACATCATTTAGATAAGGGCCCAAAGCTGCTGACAATTCTCCAAGTGAAGCCTCACCAGTGCTTTATAAAGTCTCAACATTATATCCTTACTTTTATATTATAGCCCTCTTGAAATAAATTCTTACATTGCATTTGCCTTCCTCACCACAGACTCACTTACCTGCATATGGCCCATCCCTCTGAACCTGTCCTTTCAAAGGTCCTGTGTAATATTATTCCAATTCCATTCATTTAGTAAAAAGACCTGATTAATCTAATAGGATATTCAAAATCTATTTTTACAATAACTCACTCTCCATTTTGCTGGCTTAGCTTTACTGTTGTATTTGAGTTCTAGTCTTACCTCCACAAATTTCCCAACATATATCAGTGGCATAAATCTGTTTCTGTCTCAATTAACTGAATGAAGTTTCTTTTCAAATAACACACGGTGCTGAAGGAACCCAGGAGGATAGGTAGCATCTATGGCGAGGAATGAAGAGACAACTTTTTGGGCCATAACACTTCACCAGGTCCCTTCATGACTCCTGATGAAGGGTTTCAGCTTGAAACTTCGACTCTTCATTCTTCTCCATAGATGCTGCCTGACCTGCTGATTTCCTCAAATATTCTGCACTTGTTCCTCTGGATTTCCAGTATATGCAGTCTTCTGTGTTTTTTTTCCAAATAATTGTTCAGCCCTGTAAAACTCATTAAAACCCAATGAGAGGGTGAGATTGAGAGATAAATTTAAATGTCCTTATCACTTTGCACGTACTGATTAAGCTAATCTGATAATTCAGCACAAAGGTTTTGCCTTCAACTTCTGTTTGATTTAAGTTTAACAATTGGGTCAATTGATAGCAAACTCGAGTGTTTTCAATGAAGGTTCAAGCAGGTTCACCAAGTTCACATTTTACAGTACATTATTAGCAAGCTGAGAGATCACATTACATCCAACTCCAAACACTGTCAAGTGGCTAACAATCTTCCACCTCTTTCTAGCTGCACACTTGGGAGACAAAAGAATACCCCTTGACCTATTTGGTAAAACAGATAATAAATTTCCCTCATTGACTTGGTTGGTAAAAGCTGAAGTAGTGACCCTAATTGTGATTGAGTCAGGTGACTCCAAGAATCCCTCTTTCTTATCTTGGAAAGTAAACAATAATCATCCAAGTCTCCCAATAGAGTCATAGAGAGCCATAGCACAGAAAGAGGCTCTCTGGTTTATGTAGTCCCTGCCAAACTATTAATCTGCCTTGTCCCATTTACCTGCACCCAGACCATAGCCCTTATACCCTTCCCATCTATGTACCTATCCAAATTTCTCTTAGTTTTGAAATTGAACCCATCACTTTCATTGGCAGTTCATTCCACATTCTCACCACGTTCTGTAAGAAGTTACCTCTCCTGTTACTCTTCAATATTTCACCTTTCATCCATAATCTATGACCTCTTGTTCTAGTCTCACTCAATCTCAGTGGAAAAAGCCTGCTTGCCTTTACCTTATGAAGCCCTTCATAAATACCTGAAATCTTTGGTGGGCTGATATATGGAGATCAAGGAATAGGAAACATACACATGCTCCCAACCATGTAATTCAAACATAATGAAACACCACCTCAGTTTTAAAATTAGAACCATACAGTACTATACCACAGAAGCAAGGCCTGTGGCCCAACTCAACATGACAGCCAAGGTGTCCATCAAAGCGAGTCCCATTTTGCTGCGTTTAACCCATATCCTTTCTAAACTGTTCCAAATTATTTATTTCTCCCAAGTGTCTTTTAGGTGTTGCTTTTGTAGCTGTCCCTAGAGCTTTTTCAGAAAGCTTACTCTCTATATATTCTACCCGCTAGGTGATGAAACCTCTCAGGCCCATTTTAAACCTTTCCCTTCTCACTTTAAAACAATAGCTTCTAGTTATTGAATTATTTTCTTTCCACCATTATTCCATGAGGTCCTTCAGTCCTACAACCTTCTAACACTTCTTTGTCCCTTCATTTTTGGCCCTACTTCAGAAAGGGAAGGGGGCAGACGTATATGCTCCTGTCTACATCAACAGTGTTGAGGTTGAGAGCTTCACGTTCCTAGCTGTAAACATCACCTGCCATATACCATGCTGGTCCAACAACATTGGTGTCACGATCAACGAAGCAACACAAGTAGAGAGGTGGTGAAGAAGCCTTTGGTCAGGATTGCCTTTATCCGTCAGGACACGAATCATAACTCTTGCATATGCTAAGGTAAACAACCAGAATTTTGTAAACTTCTAACAGGTCCGCAGGGTAGCGTAGTGGTTAGCACAACGCTTTATTGTACAAGGGACCAGGGTTCGATTGCCGCCGCTGCCTGTAAGAAGTTTGCACATTCTCTCTGTGACTGTATAGGTTTGCTATGGGTGCTCTGGTTTCCTCCCATAGTCCAAAGATGTACCAGTTGGTGGGTTATTTGGTCATTGTAAATTGTCCCATAATTAGGTGAGGATTAAATTGGCTAATCATCCACATCCTTCCTGTAATGGGGTGACGACAAGTGCAAAAGTACTCCAAAGTTTTATACAGCTGCAGATAATTTATGACTCTTATACTCAAAGTCCTGACTGAAAAGCAAGTATGCCAATGCATCTTCTTTACTACTCTTATCTACTTGTGTTGCCACTGTTGAGGAGCTGTGGGCTTGGACCCCAAGTCCCCTCTCTATATCAGTGCCCTGAAGGGTCCTGCCATTAACTGTGTACTTTCACATTACTTTTAATCTGCCAAAGTGCTACTCTTCACCCATGCCCAGATTAAACAATGATCCTCATTGTTCAGGCCATAACAGAACCTGATCTATAGCCTGCTGTATCCATTGAAACACTCCACCAATGGAAAAAGGTCTGTTCAGCCCCTCAGATCTCTGCCAGCTCACAGAGCAAATCCATTCTCCCACCAATGTGC
Organism: Mobula hypostoma; assembly: GCF_963921235.1. NCBI lineage: Eukaryota > Metazoa > Chordata > Chondrichthyes > Myliobatiformes > Myliobatidae > Mobula > Mobula hypostoma. The sequence continues at coordinate 64,174,003 of NC_086110.1, forward strand.
AATGTAGCCTGATCTCTCTATCTTTCCATCAGAATATTGAGACGAGAACTAGAGGTCATGGGTTAAGGACAAAAGGTGACACGCTTAAAGGGAATATGAGGGGAAGCTTCTCTACTCGTAGGGTGGTGAGTGTGTGGAGCAAGCTGCCAGTTGAAGTGGAGGATGTGGGGTACACATGGGGTACAGTTTGAATAGGTACATGGATGAGAGGTGTATGGAGGGCTATGTTTTGGGTGCATTTGATGGAACTAGACAGAATAAGTCTGCCACAGAGTAGAAAGGCTGAAAGGTCTATTTCTGTACTGTAATGATCTTATGACTCTCTGACTCTAAAAAGGTATATGGTGCGTTGACCTTTATTAGTCTGAGGACTGAGTTCAAAAGCCGCACAGTAATGCTACAACTCTATATTTAGGCATCCAGGGCGCAGGGCTGGGCAAGGTTGTATGGAAGACCGGTAGTTGCCCATGCTGCAAGCCTCCCCTCTCCACGCCACTGATGTGGTCCAAGGGAAGGGCACTAGGGCCGATACAGCTTGGCACCGGTGTCGTCGCAGAGCAATGTGTGGTTAAGTGCCTTGCTCAAGGACACAACACGCTGCCTCAGCTGAGGCTCGAACTCACGACCTTCAGATCACTAGACTAATGCCGTAACCACTTGGCCACGCGCCAACTCTATAAAACTCTATAAAACCCTGGTTAAATGACATGCGGAGAATTGTGTTCATTTCTTGTTGCCTCATTATAGGAAGGATGTTGAAGCTTTACAGATGATGCAGAGGAGGTTGACCAGGATGATGCCTAAACTATCTATAAGAACAGGTTGAATGGACCACAGCTTTTCTCTTTGGAGAGAAGGAGAAAGAGAGGTAATAAAGATGTAAAAGATGATGAGGCAGAGATCAAGTGGACAGTCAGTCTTTTTCTCAGGAAGGAAATGGCTAATATGAGGGGGCAAAACTTTTAGATTTTGGGAGGAAAGAATAGGGGGTAAGTCAGAGGCAGGTTTGTTTGTTTGTTTGTTTTTACACAGAGAGTGGTGAGTGGTAGGTGTGTGGAGCGCACTGCCAGAGGAACATTTAAGGCACTTTTAAGGTGCATGGATGGAAGCAAAATAGAGCACTATGGGGGAAGGAAAGGGGCAGACAGGTGAAAAGGTCAGCTCAACATTGTCGACTGAAGGGGCTGTACTATTCTATTTCTAACACTACCCAGATTCTACCCTCATCCACACACAAGATGCAATGTACAGCTGCCAAATAACCCATCAACCTGCACGACTTTGTATCGCGAAAGGAAGCCAGACTGACCAGAGGAAACCTGTGTTGTCACATGGAGAACGTACAAACTCCACGCAGTCAGCACCGGAGATCAGGATCAAGCCCATGCGATGACAGTTGTGAGACAGCGAGTCTAAAAACTGCTCTTGTGCCTGGATCCACTTTACTTCCTCGTGTGGGCAGAAGGGAAAGAAGAAAATACCCCTCTCCTTAATTATGGAGTTGAATTGGCCCTGGCAGAGTAGCAATGGGCAGGAGGCTCTGAGATGGGGAACATCAGCGGTGGACTGCAAAGACCCTCAGACTGGGATGAAGTGTCCCTGGTCTCCATGAGAAATCAGTCAATGTACATGCGAACCTCTATTTAAAATCCTAAGAATTCACGTACCACAGAAGTGGCAAAGAATACAGGCTAAGTTGCACATTTCTATAGCTGTACGGCGGGGAGCATTCTGACCGACTGCAGCACAGCCTGGCAGGGATGCTCCAATGCCCAGGATTGTATGAGGCTGCACGGGTTTGTAGACTCAACCAGCTCCATCACGGGCACAACCCTCCCCTCCACTGAGGACATCTTCAGGAGGTATCTCCTCAAGAAGGTGGAATCCATCATTAAGGAGCCTCTTCTCATTACTACCATCAGGGAGGAGGTGAAGGAGCCCGAAGACCCATACTTAGTGCTTTGAGAACAATTTCTTCCCTTCCACCATCAGATTTCTAAACAGTCCATAAACCTATGAACACTCCCTCGTTATCTTTCTTTTGGGCTATTTATTTATTTTTACAACAAAGTAATTTTTTTAATGTTTTACCCTGTACTGCTGCTACAAGACAACAAATCACACAACACAAGTCAATTCTTACAAGCCTGATTCTAATTCTGGTGAGCATTTCAGCCTTTAAATAACAGCTAGTACATGGGTTGGTAAATCGTTAGATGTGAGTGAAGAACTACTGCTTAACAGACATTGATAGTAATTTTTCTAACTGACTTCATCTATTGACTGTATGCCAAAAAAAGTTAATAATTGCTAGTCGCAACTTATAAAGATATATGCTTTTAAAATTTTTCACAGGCATTGAGCTGATTAAAATGTTTATTTCTTGGCTTAAAATTCCATTGTTAAGTATATTATATGCACAGTGATAACAATAAATTAAATTGGTAAATTAGTTTATTATTGTCACATGTACTGTGATACAGTGAAAAATTTGTCTTCTGTACAAATTATTTCATCAGATCAGTGCATTGAGGTTGTCCAAGGAGAAAACAATAACAGAATGCAGAGTTACAGTTACAGAGAAAGTAGAGTGCAGGCAGACAATAAGGTACAAGGCCAGGGTAAGGTAGGTAAACAATAAAGTGCAAGATCATAACGAGGTAGATCATGAGGTCAAGAGTCTATCTTATCGGACAAGTAGGCCATTTGAGAGCCAGTGTGATTGAGCATGGTGGGGCATGCTCCCAATCTCTAATAATGTCTCCCTGTTGGAAGGTGTGGTGAGAGAAGAGAGAATGTCTGGTGTGGGAGGAGTCTTTGATTAGGCTGGCTGCTTCTCCAAGGCTCTGAGAGGGGTAGACAGATTTCATGAACAATATTAAGTAAACTTTTAAAGTACAGAAACACAAATACATAATGCTGGAAAGGCTCAGCAGACTGGGCAGCATTTCTGGAGAAAGGAGTAAAAACTCTACCATGCGCATTGAAGACTCTTTGACAAGCTGGCAGGAGGAGAGCTGGAAACCATGATGAAATTCACTGAAGTAGAGACACAAGCTGAGACCTCAGCTGAGAAGAGTTTAGAGAGGGAAGTTCATAAAGGTTTGGAACAATAAAAGACTTTCATTTCATATTGCCAACAACCACTGTGCTTTGTTTCTGCCTTAATAATGAGGAGGCAGATAAAAGTGAGGAGGGAGGATGGGAGGAAGAAGGTTGGAAACCAGCCCCCAATGCTGGTTACAGTTTTATTTCAAAATTCCCGTATCTGCAGTGCTTTCATTTTGATTTTTACTCTGATACCATTACTGTCTCCAGGCAGTAGATCAAATATATTAACCGCCCATTGTGTAGTCATTTAAAATGACAGAAACTCCCATCTTCATGTAACATCAATATGACAGTGGATTGCTTCCAGTTTTTTTTGATAGATTTACAAAAACAATTTAAGTACAAAGGAGATTATCCTGCAGCTGTACACTCGGTGGCCACTTTATTAGTTATATCCGTATATCTGCTCGTTAATGCAGATATCTAAATCAGCCAATCAAGTGGCAGCAACTCAATGCATTAAAAAAGCGTGCAGATATGATCAAGAGATTCAATTGTTCAGACCAAACATCAGAATGGGGAAGAAATGTGATCTAAATTACTTTAATCATGGAATGATTATCGGTGCCAGAAGGGGTGGTTTGAGGATCTCAGAAACTGCTGATCTGGCATTTTCATGCCCAGCAGTCACTAAACTTTGCAGAGAATGGCGTGATTATCAAAAGTATCCAGCGAACAGCTGGTCTGTGGTCGAAAGTGACTTGTTAATGAGAGGTCAGAGGACAATGGCCAGACTATTTCAAGCTGACGGGAAGGCAACATTAACTGAAGTTACCACACATTGCAACAATTATGTGCAGCAGAGCATCTCTGAACACGCAACACATTGAGCCTTGAAGTGGATGAGCTACCGCAGCAGAAGACCACAATGGGTTCCACTCCTGTACCTAACAGAATAGACATTGAGTATTTAAAACTTCAGTCAGACTATACTTCGAGTACTGTGCACTGTACTGGTCTCCCCATTATAGGAAGGGAAAGGAGACCGTGGAAAGGAAGCTGAAGAGGTTTACCAGGATGCTGCTTGACTTAGAGTAAATGAGCAATAACAAAAGGTTGGACAAACTTGGGTTATTCTCCCTGGAGTATCGGAGGCTGAGGGTAGATCTAATGGAGTTTTATAAAACTATGAGAGGTATGGATAGTGTGGATAGTCAGAATCTTTTTTGCAGAGTAGCAATATGTAACGTTAGAGGACTTGCTTGTAAAGTTAGATAGGAGAAGTTTAAAGGCTATACTGAGGGCAAGTTTTTTTTCCTCCCCCCATGTAGAGAATGATAGGTGCCCGGAATGAGTTTATACAGGGAGTAGTGGAAGTGGTGTAAGCAGGGTAGAGAATTGTCTCCACCAAAGGATTTGTCTCTGTTAGCCTGCAGGTCACCCTTGGGCAAGGTGTAGCACCTCCTTAGCCTCCTTCCCACCCCACCACTGATCAGGGTCATGGGAAGTCATAGGAGTAGGTGGGGGATGATCATACGAGCAGCTGGTGCAGATCACAAGTCCTGGTCATGCAACCACTGACACCAGGCAGACAATCTCTGAACACTATTGATAATGGCTGGGATCACCGGATTTATGGACACTGCCAAGAAGGCGGCAATGGAAAACCACTTCTGTAGAAAAAATTGCCAAGAACAATCAGAGTCATAGACCATGATTGCCCACATCATACGATAAGGTACGTAATGATGATGACAATGAGTGGAAGCAGGCAGTTTGGTGGAGTTTCATGAATATGAAGGGAAGGGAGGAATCCCAGGATCTAGGCAAAGATCCTTTTACTCCCAGGAATGAGGTCTTTGAAGCTTCTATTGGCATTTCTGTAGCTTTGAGTTTTCTTACAGGATAGGTGTGCTAGCCCCCCTCATTTCACAGCCGGGCTTGGGACATTCCACGGCAAAGTTAAAAAAATCATTTCATTCTGATATAATCACTGCCCGTAAATGGGATAGCAACCACATTGAGATTTCAATGTAACCTGCACATACAGTTAAGGGGATGAGATTCTGAGGAATATGGTGCTGTTGAGGACTGAATTACAGTCAGGGTATTCATGCCGGCAAAGGGGTTTGGAACAGTGTTGGCTGGGGAGTTTTTCAACCAGCCTTAGTTCCCAGAACAGCTGTTTCAAAAGCCCAGCTGTGGTACATGCAATGTTAGCGGTGGCAGATACTGCATCTGCCGGAAATGCAAATTCTTTCGATGTGGTTTTCTCAAGTTTTAGCAGAACCAATAACTACATACATGACAAGAGCCAGAGACGCTCAAATACAAACCACAGGGCTCGATGGGCTCACACGTCACCCGATGGTTTATTGGTTAAACTTATCCTGTCCTGTCACCTCGATCTGTTACAATAAAAATATACCAAAGTCAAAAGAAAACAAAAAAACCTGTCAATGGTAAGCAGAATTTTCTGTCACCTCTGGTGTCCAACCTATCTCTCTCATTGCATCCTTCCAAGAAGTTGAGAGCTTTTAACTGGTTGCATCACGTCATTATGGTTGGACTACTGCCATAGGATCGGGAAAAGCTGCAGAAGGTTGAAAGCTCAGTCCGCTCCATTGGGGCACTATCCTCTCCAGCAATGAGGACATCTTTAAAAGGTGAGCCCTCAAAAACATGGCATCCATCACTAAGAACCCTAGGACATGCCCTCTTCTTATCACTATTAGAGAAGAGCCTGAAGCCAAACTTTGAACATTTTAGGAGACACAAAATGCTTGCGGAACTAAGCAGGCCAGGCAGCATCTATAGAAACGAGTAAAAAGTCAGTGTTTCGGGCCGTGACACTTCATCGGGTCCGGAGCAAAAAGATGAGAAGTCAGAGTAAGGTTGGGGGTGGGAAGGAAGAAATGCAAGATGGTAGGTGGTACGTGAATCTGGGAGAGGGGTAGGGGTGAAGTAAAGAGCTGGAAAGTTGATTGGTGAAAGAGATACAGGGCTGGGGAAGGGGAAAATCTGATAGGAGCGGACAGGAGGCTGTCGAAGAAAGGGAAGGGGGAGGAGCAGCAGAAGGAGGTGTTGGGCAGGTTAGGAGATGAGATGAGAGAGAAATGGGGATGGGGAATGATTGGGGGGGGGGATGTATTACTAGAAGCTCCAGAAATCAATGTTCCTTCCACTAAGTTGGAGGCTACCCAGATAGAGTATAAGGTGTTGCTCCTCCAACCTGAGTGTGGGCTCATCGCGGCAGTAGAGGAGGTCATGGACTGACATGTTGGAATGGGAAAGGGAAGTAGAATTAAAATGGGTGGCCACTGGGAAATCCCGGCTTTTTCTGGTGCTCGGCGAAACAGTCTTCCAATCTACTTCGGGTCTCATCGATATAAAGGAGGCCACACTGGGAGCAATGGATACAATAGATGACCCCAACAGACTCACAGGTGAAGTGTTTCCTTACTTGGAAGGACAGCTTGGGGCCCTGAATGGTAGTGAGGGAGAAGGTGTAGGGACAGACGTAGCACGTGTTCCACTTGCAAGGAAGGGCCAGGAGGGAGATGAGTGGGGAGGGACGAATGGACAAGGGAACCGCATAGGGAGCGATCCCCGTGGAAAGCAGAAAGCGGGGGGAGGGAAAGATGTGCTTGGTGGTGGGATCCCGTTCATGGAAGTTACAGAGAATTATGTGCTGGGTGCGGAGGCTGGTGGGGTGGTAGGTGAGTACAAGAGGAACCTTATCCCTGGTGGGGTTGCAGGAGGATAGGGTGAGAGCAGATGTGCGCAAAATGGGAGAGATGCAGGTGAGGGCAGTGTTCATGGCAGAGGAAGGGAATCCTTTCTTTGAAGAAGGGGAACAACATCTCCTTAGTTCTGGAATGGAAAGCCTCATCCTGAGAGCAGGTATGGTGGAGACAGAGGAATTGAGAGAAGGGGATGGCATCTTTACAAGCAACAGGGTGGGAAGAGCTATAGTCCAGGTAGCTGTGAGAATCAGTGGATTTATAAAAATAAATAAAAATAAGCTGTCTCCAGAGACAGAGACAGCGAGATCAAAAAAACGGAGGGAGGTGTCGGAAATGGACCAGGTAAATTTGAGGGCAGGGTGGAAGTAGGAGGTAAAGTTGAAGTCGACGAGCACTGTATGGGTGCAGGAAGCAGCACCAATCCAGTTGTCGGTGTAGATCTCCTTACTTGCCCATCACATTCCTTCTGGTGCTCCTCCCCTTCCCTTCCTTTCCCTTTCTTCCACAGCCTTCTGTCCTTTCTTATCAGATTCCCCTTTCCCCAGCCCTTTAGCTCTTTCACCAATCAACTTGTCAGCTCATTATGTCACCCCTCTCCTGCTTTCACCTATCACCTACTACCTTGTATTTCTTCCTCCACTCTTCCCCACCTTCATACTCTGACCTCACCTGTTTTCTCCAGTCCCGATGAAGGGTCTCGGCCCGAAACATCAACTGTTTACTCCTTTCCATAGATGCTGCCTCGCCTGCTGAGTTCCTCCAGCATTCTGTGTGTGTCACCTGGATTTCCAGCAACTGCAGATTTTCTCTTGTTTGTGACTCAACATTTTAGGAGCAGCTTCTGCATCTCCGCCTTCAGATTCCTGAATGGACAGTGAACCATGAGCACTGCATCACTATTTTTGCTCTCTTTTTGTACTATTTGATATATTTTTTTAAATATATAACATGATTGTTTTAAAACCATTCCTGTGCAGCTTTGGCTTTATGCTTGGAGTCATTGTCTTGCTGAAAACAAATCTTCTCCCAAGTTGCAGTTCTCTTGTAGACTGCATCAGGTTATCATCCGGGATTTCCCTGTATTTTACTGTATTCATTTTACCCGCTACCTTCAGAAGCCTTCCAGAGCCAGCTGCAGTGAAACATCTCCACAGCATGATGCAGCCACCACCATGCTTCATGGTAGGGATGGTGTGCTTAATTATATGCAGAGTTTAGATTACCCCAAACTTAGCGTTCAGTCTGATGACCAAAAAGCTCCATTTTGGTTTCATCAGGCCACAGAACCTTCTTCCTGCTGACATCAGAGTCTCCCACAGGCCTTCCGTCAAACTCTAGCTGAGATTTCATGTGAGATTTTTTTTTCTCAAAAATGACTTTCTCTTTGCCACTCTCCCATAAAGCTGTGACTGGTCAAGCACCCAGGCAACAGTTGTTGTGTACGCAGTCTCTCCCATCTCAGCTGCTGAAGCTGGTAACTCCTCCAGAGTTGTCACAGGTTTCTTCATGGCCTCCCTCACTAGTCCCCTTTTCACACGGTCACTCATTTTTTGAGGACAGCCTGCTCTTTGCAGATTTACAGCTATGCCACATTCTTTCCATTTCTTGATGGTTTAACCTAACAGTACTCTAAGAGATATGACTTGGAAATTTTCTTGTGTCTATCTCCTGACTTGTGCTTTTCAATAACCTTTTTGTGGAGTTGTTTGGAGTGTTCTTTTGTCTTTATGGTGTAGTTTTTGCCAGGATACTCTCTCACCAGCAGTTGGACCATACACATACAGGTGTATTGTTACTACAATCAGTTGAATAACCTTGACTGCACACAATGATCTCCATTTAACTAATTATGTGACTTTTAAATCCAATTGGCTGCACCAGTGATGATTTGGTGTGTTATGTTAAAGGAGAGTAATACTGATGCAATCATTTATTTTGTGTCTTATATTTGTAATTAATATAGATCACTTTGTAGAGATCTGTTTCCACTTTGACATAAAAGAGTCTTTTTCTGTTGATGAGTGTCAAAAAAAAACACAAATTAAATCCACTGTGATTCAATGTCATAAAACAATAAAACATGAAAACTTCCAAGCGGGGTGAATACATTTTATAGGCACTGTAAGTGCAACATAGCTTCCCAGCTCTTATATTCAGTTCTCTGACTGATGAAGGCCAATGTGCCAAACTCTTCTTCATTACCGTCTCTCCGTGAGACTCTGCTCTCAATAATGCACTGGCGCTCCTAGGCCTCTCTGTTCCATAACACCTTGCAGGGCCCTACCTGTTGTAATGTGAGCATTATTAAAAGTAAGTTAATACTAATTAGGATAATGGGGGGGATTTATTTTCATTCTTTTTACTTCAGGTGTTTTGTATATAGTGTTCTTGCCATGCTGTACAGGTAGTGAAAGCCTCTGTATATACGTAACGGTTTTGACGTTCGAGATAAAGTTGTTTCTTTGGGCATGAAGTTGTCGAGTGTGCCTTTTTCAAAGTAGAAGTTACCATATATTTTTGACAACGAGGTAAACTGGTTTTGTGGGCGTGTCGGCACGTTTCGAGCGGGAGCAGCAGCCGATAAGGGCCTCACATTCAGATGTCTACATTTGGGACTATCGTTGAATTTATGGAACTAACGGAGGACTGGCCAAAGTATGAGGAAAGGTTGGGACACTTTTTCTGTGCTAATGGAATTACTGAGGAGGCTAAGAAGCGTTCTATTCTCCTGAGTGTGTGTGGGGCAAAGACTTACAAGCTAATAAGGAATTTAGCCACACTGCGGAAACTGGGGGACATTCCATTTGACGAACTGGTCAAGCTCGTGGGGAAACACTACAATCCAAAACCATCTGTGATAGTCCAACTGTGTAAGTTTCACAGCCATTTCAGGAAGCCAGGTCAGTCTGTGGCCAATTTCGTGGCCGAGCTTCAGCAGCTGTCGGAGTATTGTTATTTCGGAGCAGTTTTGGAAGACATGTTCCGTGACAGATTGGTATGCGGCATTAATAATGACAGCATACAACGCCGTCTGTTAGGGGAAACCCCGCCGTTGACTTTCAAGAAAGCCTTAGAGATTGCCCAAGGCACGGAAATGGCTGCTAATAATGTCAAGGATATCCAGAAAGGACACGGGGGGGGGGGGGGGGTCGCAGTCGGCGGCAGTGCACCAAGTCAGGAGGGAGACTGGTAAACAGACAAAGCGGGTGGAATGTTTCCGGTGTGGAGGGACACACTATGCAAATGATTGCAAATTCAAAGACACTGTCTGCCATGCTTGTAGCAAAAAGGGACATTTAGCTAAAAAATGCAGAAGTTCAAAGGGTAAGATTAAGCCTGGGCAGGGGATAGCTCAACAGGCTCGGGCAGCCACACATTATCTAGAAGAAGCAGATGAAGAGGCAGCGTGTGCCTACAACATGTTTGGAGTGGAAACAGATGAGGAACCACCTGAACCATATTATGCCACAGTCACTGTCAGGGGAAAGGATGTTAAGTTTGAGATTGATTCAGGGGCTACTGCATCAGTCATTAGTGAGGAGACCTACAGGAGGACATGGGGGTCCAACCTGTCTCCCATCAGACCATCAAAACTCAAACTTAGGACCTATATGGGGCAACCCATACCTTATTTAGGGGTGTTATATGTGGACATTTCAGCTGGGGGTCAGAAGGCTGAAGCCAGGCTAGTGATAGCTAAGGGCAGGGGGCCCAGTCTTTTGGGTTGCAATTGGCTTCACAAAATCCAGTTAAACTGGCATGAAATTACGTATGCACACACGATGGAGGACATTCTGCAGCGGTACAATGACGTTTTCAGGGACGAGCCAGGAACACTGAAAGGTGTGACAGTGAAACTCCATGTTGACCCTGAGGCTACACCTCGTTTTTTTAAGCCCAAGTCGGTGCCCTATGCCATGAAAGGCAAAGGTGAGGAGGAGCTGGGACGTTTACAGAGGGTGGGCATTATTGAGCCCGTCCAGCTTTCAAGGTGGGCGGCTCCCATTGTTCCAGTTTTGAAGGCAGAAAAAGCGGTGAGGTGGATCAGGTCTCTAGGCTGGAGGAGTACCCATTGCCACAAGTGGATGACCTGTTTGCGACCCTGTCAGGGGGTAAGCTGTTCACAAAGCTGGACATGAGCCATGCTTACCAACAGCTGCTACTCAACGAGGGTTCAAAGGAGTACGTCACAATTAATACGCACAAGGGATTATTCAAGTATGATCGCCTGGTGTTTGGAGCGGCATCTAGCCCTGCCATTTTTCAAAGGACAATGGACACTTTGCCGCAGGGGACTCCGCACGTAGCAGTGTACCTGGATGATATTTTGATCACGAGGGCTACGGAGACGGAGCATCTGGCTAATTCAGAACGGGTACTGAAGAGGCTCTCAGACGCAGGGCTGCGGTTGAAATGCAGAAAATGCGTGTTCCTGGCATCGAGTGTGGCTTACTTGGGACACACAATCACAGCTGAGGGGCTTTGCCCTGTGGAGGACAAAGTGAGAGCTATTAAGGAGGCCCCAAGCCCTAAGACTGTCGTGGAACTCAGATCACTTTTGGGCTCGGTGAATTATTATGGCAAGAATCTTCCATCCTTGGACTCACTTTACACCGCACGCTGTCGGAGCGGTGCTGGCAGGATAATCAAGGACACGATCCACCCAGCCAACACACTCTTCGTCCCTCTTCCCTCCGGGAGAAGGCTCAGGAGCTTGAAGACTCGTATGACCAGATTTGGGAACAGCTTCTTTCCAACTGTGATAAGACTGCTGAACGGATCCTGACCCGGATCTGGGCCGTACCCTCCAAATATCCGGACCTGCCTCTCGGTTTTTTTTGCACTACCTTACTTTCCATTTTCCTATTTTCTATTTATGATTTATAATTTAAATTTTTAATACTTACTAATTTTTACTATTTTTAATATTAAGTATCCAGGGAGTGGGAAGCACAGAATCAAATATTGCTGTGATGATTGTACGTTCTAGTATCAATTGTTTGGCGACAATAAAGTATAAAGTATAAAGTTTCTTCCTGACCCCTCAAGGGTTTTGACCCCACTGTATAAGCTGCTTCACAATGACACTAAGTGGCAGTGGGGTGAAGGGTAGGAGAAAGCTTTCAAGGAAGTGAAAGAACTCTTCCACTCAGCAAAGCTGCTTGTTCACTATGACCCAGACAAGAAGATCACCCTTGCATGCGATGCCTCGCCCTATGAAGTAGGGGCAGTTCTCTCACATGTAATGGAGGATCGCTTAGAGAGGCCTATTGGTTTTGCTTCACGTACCCTGACAGCTGCTGAGAAGGTCTGGCCATTGTTTTTGCAGACAAACGCTTTCATCAGTACCTTTATAGACACGTATTTACAATTTATATGGACCATAAACCACTGATGAGCCTGTTCAGTGAGACTAGATGCATCCCACCGCTAGCCTCAGCCAGGATACAGCGTTGGGCTCTTACATTGTCAGCCTACCGGTACACTATAGTGTACAGAGCGGGTGGGAATAATGCAAATGCTGATGCACTGAGCCGACTACCTTTACCTAAGGCACCTGTTACTACATATGTGCCTCCAGAGACTATGTTTTCATTGGAGAGGCTGTCAGAGACACCTGTAAAGGCGACCCAGGTCAAGCAGTGGACAGATAGGGACCCAGTCCTGTCCCAAGTCAAGACTTTTCTTTTACAAGGTTGGCCCAGAGTTGTGGAAGGAGAGGAACTGAGGCCTTAGGCCAAACGCAAGACAGAACTCAGTCTGCAGGATGGCTGCATTTTCTGGGGGGGTGAGGGTCATTGTGCCTCCCCCTGGCCGTTCTCAGATTGTGGAGGAAATTCATGAGACTCATCCAGGGGTGTCTCGAATGAAAAGCCTTGCAAGATCCTACGTTTGGTGGCCAAGAATGGATCGGGATCTGGAGAACAAGGTAAGATCATGCACGCAATGTCAGACTGATCAGAATATGCCACCATCAGCTCCTTTGCACCCATGGGAGTGGCCAGGCCACCCCTGGTCTGGGCTACATTTGGACTTTGCTGGCCCTTTTATGGGGTAGATGAATCTTGTAATGATAGATGCGCATTCTAAATGGATCGAAGCTCACATCATGAGCAACATCACAGGCCCTTCAACTATGGACAAACTCAGGCAAGTGTTTGCAGTCCACGGGTTGCCTGACACTCTGGTCACTGATAATGGCCCGACGTTCACCAGTGAGTTCATGCAGCAGAATGGCATTCATCACATTCGGACGGCCCCTTTCCACCCAGCCTCCAATGGTTTGGCTGAGCGGGCTGTTCAGACAGTGGAGGAAGGCCTGAAGTGGATGACAGGGGACTCTCTTAGCATTCGGCTTTTACGTTTCCTGTTTAAATACTGCCTCACGCCACAGACTATGACTGCCCGCACTCCAGCAGAGATGCTGATGGGGCGTAGGACCAAGTCAAGATTGGACCAGCTGTGCCTGGATATGAAGGCGAAAGTGAAGAGAAAGCAGGAAAAGCAGAAGGAGGGACATGATCAACATGTGCGAGAGAGACAGTTAAAACCGAATGACAATGCCTATGTGAGAAACAATCAGCAATGGCTGCCTGGGGTTATTCTTAAGTAGAGTGGTCTCGTCTCCTAGTTGTTAGGCTGACTGATTGGTGTGTTTTCCACAGACATCAGGACTATGTGCGCCTGCGTCATGATACCGGTTCAGAGGCAGATAGTTCCATGGAGTTTCCCTTTGTGAGACAGACTACGGTGGAAGCATGTCCACCAGTGACTTTGCCAGAGGGTGAGACGCTGGCAGAGGGGTCGGGGTCCCCTGAGGAGGATGGACATTCTCACGTAGACACACAGACCCCTCTCATGCCCCCAACACCAGACCCACCCAAAAAACCCTCACCAGCGGTGCTTGAAGGGTCACCGGGGGTAGTGCGCAGATCACAGCGCACTCGTAAACCTCCTGACAGACTGAATCTTTGACGGAACAGTTTTTTTTTGTTGTTGTTAGATTGAATGTTGAATCTGACATGTTTTCCAGATGTTTTGTATTGATAAACTGTTGCTGAGATGCTAGTATAAGTTTTCAGGGGTACGCAAGTTAATAACACCACTGTTTTTATTTCCTAGTATTTTACTTTTGGGGAATGTTGGATTTTAAAGGGGGAGAAGCGTCGTAATGTGAGCATTATTTAAAGTAAGTTAATATTGATTAAGATAATGGGGGGGGGGGGTGGTGGTTTACTTCCGTTCTTTTTACTTCCAGTGTGCTTTGTATATAGTGTGCCTGCCATGCTGTACGAGTTGTGAAAGCCTCTGTATATACATAACGGTTTTGACATTTGAGATAAAGTTGTTTCTTTGGGCATGAAGTTGTCGAGTGTGCCTTTTTCAAAGTAGAAGCTACCACACTACCATTTACTGTACATGTCCTAATGGGTTCAATGGGTTTGAAACCCATTGCCAATTAGATTAGATTAGATTAGATTAGATTAGATTCAACTTTATTGTCATTGCGCCGAGTACAGATACAACTGTTCACAGTTCTAACTGATCTAGTTGCCCCTGTAATTTTTCATAACCTCATCTACTGTTTACAACACTGGCTATTTTAGTATCACCTGCAAACTTACTAACCCAGCCTTGTACATTTGCATCCAAATCATTTATATGATTTAACAGCCTTTTGTTCATATTACATCTGTGTTCCAAACTGCCTTCACAGGGCCCTTGATTAGTGCAGATCATCACATGGAGATTGCCCAGACGATTACGTCTCGGAAGACTGAGATGGCACGTGACTGTGGGCAGCTATTGTGAGCAATGTCAGGTCAAACCAAGTGAAGTCTATCGTCATGTGCAGAAGTATGGTGAGGTACAGTTACAGTGAGAAACTCACTGTAGTAGCATTGCAAACACATAAAACATACAGTAAATTAAACATAAAGTACAGACGACAGTGAAAAAATGTGTAAATCAAGACATTAATGCAAAAATCTCAGTCAGAGAAAAATCCATGGTGGTGTAAGAGGTTGTCCTTAATGTTCAAAGTTCAAAGCAACTTTATTATCAAGGCACATATATGTCAGTATTTACTACCCTGAATTTCATTTTCTTATGAGCATTCACAGCAAATACAAATAAACACAATCGATTCCATGAAAAACTCCACACAAACATAGATGTTTTCTGTTCTGTTCTGCTGTGGCTGAGGGAGGCTTACAATTGTGCAGGTTGATTCCTCAACCAAGTGATGGTTGAAGAAAAACAGCTGTTCTTGAGCCTGAGGATGTGGGATTTCAGTTTTTTATACCCTCTGCCCAAT
The DNA here is from genome assembly GCF_963921235.1 of Mobula hypostoma. Lineage (NCBI taxonomy): Eukaryota > Metazoa > Chordata > Chondrichthyes > Myliobatiformes > Myliobatidae > Mobula > Mobula hypostoma. The sequence goes on from NC_086110.1 coordinate 64,189,117, forward strand.
TGGAGCAATGCAAAGACAGTGGGGATCTTTGGCTTCCATTAACCAATGAAGGCTTCCACCAATGGTATCACCTGTGAATGAATACATTTCAACCCTTTGTCATTCTAGTTTTCAATTTTATCCTGGAAGGTCACAGATAACCCTTTTCAGGGATTACATGTAGGTTGTTCATATGGATGTATGGGCAGGTGATCAAACACATGGACAATAGGTATATACCTTAAGGAATATCCTGACATGCAAGGAGAAGGCCCAGAGGAGATTCAAAGGAATGACCCTAGCGATGAAAGGCTTAGCATCTGAGGAACATTTGATGCCTCTGGGCCTATACTTGATTGAGTTCAGAACATGTGGGTGGATCCCATTGAAACCTACTGGATACTGAATACTTGGATAGAGTGGACATGGGGAGGATGCTTCCACTAGGAGGAGAGTCTAGGATCCATGGTACGGATTGAGAATAATGGAATACCCTCTTAAAACTGAGATGAGGAAGAACTTCTTCAGACAGGGGATGATAAATCTGTGGAATTTATTACCATAGATGGCTGCAGAAACCAAGTCATTCAGTACACTTAGGGCAGAGATTGATATGTTTTTGATTGGTAATGTTTATGGGGAGAAGGTGGGCGAATTGGATTAAAAAAGAACAGTCATGATTGAATGGCAGAGTAGACTCAATGAGCAGAATGGGTTCATTCTGCTCCTATATCTTATGATCTTATTCTGACAAAGAGGAGAAAATAGTTCAGTGTTAATTTAATCAGTGGAGGAGTCCTTAAGTTTCAGGATGACCAATATAGAAGTGGGGAAGTGTCAGAGAATATACTGGGGAGTTTCAGGCCTAAGTGATTACAGGGGAAGTGAAAGACCTGGGATGGATTTGAAAATAAGGATGATAATTTAGAGCATTGTTTACCTAGCAGTTTATTTCTTTTAGCAATAACATGGCCTTCATAAATCAATGCATTGTGTACAGCACATGGGATGTTATGTTGAAGTTGTATAGGACGTTGGTGAGGCCTAATTTGGAGTATTGTGTGCAGGTTTGGTCACCTATCTTCAGGAAAGAAGAAAATAAGGCTGAAAGTGTGCAGAGAAAATTTAGAACATAGAACATAGAACATAGAAAAGTACAGCACAGTACAGGCCCTTCGGCCCACAATGTTGTGCCGACCCACAAACCCTGCCTCCCATATAAGCCCCCACCTTAAATTCCTCCATATACCTGTCTAGTAGTCTCTTAAACTTCACTAGTGTATCTGCCTCCACCACTGACTCAGGCAGTGCATTCCACGCACCAACCACTCTCTGAGTAAAAAACCTTCCTCTAATATCCCCCTTGAACTTCCTACCCCTTACCTTAAAGCCATGTCCTCTTGTATTGAGCAGTGGTGCCCTGGGGAAGAGGCGCTGGCTATCCACTCTATCTATTCCTCTTAATATCTTGTATACCTCTATCATGTCTCCTCTCAACCTCCTTCTCTCCAAAGAGTAAAGCCCTAGCTCCCTAGTCCCGGCTTTAAAAGGATATTACCCGATTTGGAGGACCTAAGTTATAAGGAAATATTGAAAAGATTATTGAATAAGGAAATATTGAAAATATTGATAAGGAAATATTGAAAAGTTTAGAACATAGAAGATTGAGAGGAAATTTGGCTGAGGTATACACAATTATGTGGGGTTTAGATAGGGTGAATGCAAGCAAGCATTTTCCACTGTAGTTGGGTGGAACTACAATCAGAGGTCGTGGTTTAAGGGTGAAAGTTGAGATGTTTAAGGGCTCATGAGGGGAAACCTCTTCCCTCAGAGTGTCATGAGAGTGTTGAATGAGCTGCTAGAACAAGCGGTGCATGTGAGCTCAATTCCAACATTTAAGAGAAGTTTGGATTGGTATATGGATAGTAGGGATATAGAGGGCTATGGTCCCAGTGCAGATTGATGGGAGTAGGCTGTTTAAATTGTTTCAGCATTGACTAGAAGGGCAAAAGGGCCTGTTTCTATGCTGTACTTTTCTATGACTCTTGGATGATGGAGAACAGAACTTGTTATGAATTAGAACACACACAGCGGGATTTTTCATAACTACAAGTTAATGGAGAGTAGAATAAGGGAGGATGTCTGATTGTGCATTTGAGTAATCAGGTCTAGAGGAAGATGGTTTTGAAGACATCTGAGCTGACGTGTGGAAGGTCTTAGGTTGTGCAACAGAGGAGGAAGGAGGTGGTTTTAATGAAAGCATGAATATGTGGTTAAAAGCTCAGGTCAAGGTCAGTGGCGAACAGCCTGGTTCAGACACTTGCAGGGGAAACCTGTGGTGGAAGCATTCGATTCAACATTTCCATTATTCAGCCGCCAGAATTTTCACTTCTGCCAATGAGCAATCTAAGAAATACAGTGTGGACTTTGGAGGTAGTAGCAAGCTAAGAGAGGTGGTGCACTGTGCTGGGTGTGGTAAACTGGCACAGTATTAAGATAGCTGAAGAACAAAAAAGGACCAAGGATAAATCCTTTCTGACATATCTTAATAATCTATAGCATATTCAAGAAAAGAGAAGCTCATTTTATTTCAAAGTAAGTTCAAAGTAAATTTATTATCGAAGTACATATATGTCACCATATACAACTTTGAGATTCATTTTCTTCTGGTCAATCACAGTAATTACAAGAAGCACAATAAAATTAATGAAGGACTGCAACCAACTGGGCAAACGAAAACAACCAACTTTTCAAATACAAAAAGAAAGAGAAAAAAAATAAGTAATAAATTTTGAGAACTTGAAATAAAGAATCCTTGAAATTGAGTCCAGCTCAGTGGGAACAGTTTAGTAATAGGGTGAGTGAAGTTGAGTGAAGTTATTGCATCAGGTTCAAAAGTCTGATAGTTGAGGGGTAATAATTGTTCCTGAACCTGGTGATGTGGATCGTGAGGCTCCTGTACCTTCAGCAGGGAGAAGAGAGCATGGCCTGGATGGTGGGGATCCTTGACGATGGGTGTTGCTTTCCTGCGCCAGCCCTCAATGTAGATGTCCTTGAATTCCCCATTGAATTCCTCTGAGCGTCCTCGACTCCCGGACCTGCACTTCCAGTCCACTTCATCCTGCAGTCTACCAGCTTGCTCCTCTCGTGTCTTTTCCCTTCATCTCTTGTCGACAAAAGACCACGACTACCTCCTCTCAGACACATAAGAAAGAAACAACACTCCCGTCATTCGACGGAACACATTCCAAAGCCCCCGTTATCTCTAGTCATAACCCAAACACTGCAGCTACAGAGAAACCATTACATTAGCAGTGAAACATTTCCCAGGGCGTTACACTGAGATACCAAGAGTGATGCTGTTTGGAGTTTCAGCATCTAGCGCTTTGCTCATGTTAGGGTCACCCATCGTGATAATGTCAAGTGGAAGGTTCCAGACAATGAGCAATCAATCCAAGACCACAACGGTGGAGCTGACGGAAGATGATGACACATCAGTGTTGTGTACTTAATATTTCAGTAATATTTGAGTAACATTGTAAATATATTGTTTGATTAGGCATTCATTGTTTGCTTAAGTAATTCATTTCAGATTATATACAAAAGAACATGAATGACATGAACGACATATCTCACTAAAGTGAAAATGAAACTAGAGTACACATTATTCCCAGCTCCATGTTTTCTTTCAATTAGTTTTATGTTTTGGAGTAACAAGGTATAACAGTTGTGACAAGGAAGTTTTAAACAAATTCGAGATGATCACCTAAATGTTGAAGTGTAGCAAGACATTAGAGTTAAAAAGACCTCAGTGAGAATCAGTACGTTGGAGGAACTCAGCAGGTCGGACAGCATCAGTGGAAATGATGAGTCGACGTTTCGGGCCGGAACCCTTCGTCAGGACTGAAGAAAGAAGGAGGGGGAAGGATTTGAAGAATGCTTGTAGGTTCAGTTGAAAGACCAGTAATTTGAAAGACAAAGGGGTGGGGGAGGGGAAGCATCGACGTCATAGGCAGGAAAACAATGGGTAGTAGAAGAAGGAGGCGAAACTATGGTTATAGGCAGCTGGGGGAGGGGGCAGGGTGAAATAGGGATAGAGGAAGGGAGGGGGAGGGAATTACCGGAAGTTGGAGAATTCTATGTTCATACCAAGGGGCTGGAGACTACCTAGATGGTATATGAGGTGTTGCTTCTCCAACCTGAGTTTAGCCTCATCATGGCAGTAGAGGAGGCCATGTATGGACATATCTGAATGGGAATGGGAAGCAGAGTTGAAGTGGTTGGCTACCGGGAGATCCTGTCTGTTGTGGCGGATGGAGTGGAGGTGCTTGACAAAGCGGTCGATGCTTCCCCTCCCCCACCCCTTTGTCATTCAAATTACTGGTCTTTCAACCGAACCTACAAGCATTCTTCAAATCCTTCCCCCTCCTTCATTCTTCAGTCTTGATGAAGGGTTCCGGCCCGAAACGTCGGCTCATCGTTTCCACTGATGCTGCCTGACCTGCTGAGTTCCTCCAGCGTACTGGAAGTGTTGCTTTGATCCCAGCATCTGCAGATTATTTTGTGTTCAGTGAGAAACAGTTGTGGAAAAAGCAGTGACATGCTTCTTTGGGAAGGAACAGAGACAGTCAAGTTAAGAAAGGCCGAAGTTGGATGAATTCATGGATTCATAATCGTGAGTACCAGGTAATAATAATCATAAATTAAAAATGCAGAAATAGCCGGCTACGTTGGCATGATAAACACATTCAATTGTACAAGGATAACTGGTTGGTGTATACTGAGCAAATTGAGCGGTATTTTAAAGCAAATGGAACTGGCGAGTGCCAGTTTTGCTAAGCTCATTGGCTGGAAAACATACAGTTTGCTTAGAGTTTTAACTTCTTCAAATGAGCTTTGCTGATATTGTGAACGTAATGCAGGAATATTTAGAACTGAAACCATTGTTGACAGCAGAATGCTTTAGATTTCATAAGTGGAATCAAAAGAAAGGAATGTCCATTTCAGCGTATGAGGCTGAATTGAAAAGAATTATCTGAGCGCCGTCAGTTCAGTGATGAGTTTAACGTCGCACTGAGAAATAATTTAGTTTGTGGACTAATACAAGAATGCATTCAAAAGCAGTTCCTAACTGAAGCACAACTCACATTTAAGTCAGCAGTTCAGATTGCTGTATTTCAAAAAGGCATACAGAGATACAATTGAGCAGCAATCAGGAGGGAAAGTGAGCATAAACAAAATTGCCGCATTTAGACATAGGCAAAATGAGTTTGAATAGCATTTCAAAGATACTGAACTAAAGCCTGCAGATAGCCAACTAAGAACTGAAAGTGGGAAAAGATAACTCCTGTGAAAATAAAACTTGTAACAGTGAAATACAACAACCAGCAAGCCACAATGGGCTTACATGTGATAAAAACAGGAGGGCCAGCATTGTGGGGATGTGAGTAGCTGAGACAGCTACAACTTGATCGGGGATTCATGCACCATTTGCTTGTCACATCCCCTGCAACAGAGTCAACTGAAAGCGAATTAAGAAAGGCACTGGATGATGCCACAACAGTGTTCGAGAATTGGCACTAGAAAGCTCAAACATATCAAGGGTAAAGTAGTGATACATGAAAATGCCAAACTCAAGTTTTACAAAGCCCGTACAGTTCCTTATCCCATCCGCGATAACGTAACCAGTGAGCCAGATCACTTGGAGGCTGAAGGAATTCTTTCTGAGGCTGAGTGGAGCCCGTGGGCAATGCAGTGATCTCAGTAGCCAAGAAGAATGGGTCTGTCAGGATCTGTGGTGCTTTTAAGGTCACCATCAATCCAGTACCGAAAGTAGATCAATACCCTCTGTCCAAGATAAAAGATATCTTTGCAAACCTTTCTGGAGGATACTCTTCAGCAAAGTGGAATTAGGTGAGGCCGACCTACAGAAGGAGATGGAAGAAGAGTCAAAGTGTTTCTCACCATAAACACTTACAATGGGTATTATCACTATAATAGGTTTGTTTTTGGATTAGCATCTGCACCTGCACTCTGGCAGAAATCTATGGACCAAGTGCTGCAGGGCTGCCCAGGCACTCAGTGTTAACTGGATAACGTCGTTGTTACCAGTAGGGATGATAAGGAACATCTCCAAAATCTCAAGACATTGTTGAAAATATTAGAAGATTGTGGGCTCAGAGCATAATGCGACAAGTGTGAGTTATTTAAACGAAGCATCACTTACTGCGGTCGCACCGTTACACAGGTATGCTGAAAAAATTCAAGCAGTGGTGGATGCCCCAAAGCCAAAGGAAATGTCACAGTTGTGGTCCTTTTTAGGGTTTGTCAACTACTATAACAGGTTCCTGCCAAACATGGCTACTGTGCTCCACCCCTTGAACTCATTACTACAGATTGGGAAAAATGGCAATGGACAAAGCAATGTGAGGTGGCTTAGAAAAAAGTAAAAGAAATGGTGACAACAGACACTGTACTCACATCATCCCCTGAAGCTTGCCTATGACACCTCAACTTATGGTATAGGTGCAATCATGTCACATGTTATGAGTGATGGAAGTGAACGCCCCTTAATTCCCTTACCGCTGTGGAGAAAAATTATGCACAGAATGACAGAAAGGCTCCGCGTATAGTCTGGGGTGTAAAACATCTCAAATAGTACTTGTATGGGAGAGAGTTTACCCTCTTCACTGAACATCAACCACTTGTGTCCATTCTTAATCCACAGAAGAACGTTCCACTAACAACAGCGGCACAAATGTGGAGATGGGCTGTTTCTTGGAGGGAATAACAACAACAACAACACGATCAAATTCAAGAGGAAATGCTGAAGGATTGTCACATTTCACTTTGGAAAAGGAAATAACTGAAAATTTTAGAAAAGAAAACACTCCTCGAAGTATTCCCCCAATGGAAATTGAAGTCTCTCTACTATGGCAGAGTATGTGAATGACATATGTCATTATGCCACCACGTCATAAGTGCACGACTCACTGAAGTAAGTAAAAACAAAACTAGAGTGCACACGTTATTCCCGGTTCCTTGTTTTCTTTCAATTAGATTTCTATTTTGGAATTACAAAACATAACAATCACAAAGGTGGTGAAGGCGAAGGAAAATTACATCAATGAAGGGTCCTCAGTTGTCTTGCATTCCATGCCACTGTACCCTGACCCTGATCTGTCAAGGACCGTGTGGTTGCTGCTCGCGCCTCAGCCTCCCCATTTTAAGCAAAGGGAGAAGGCCTGTGCATTCACTGCACTGGCACTGAGTCAGAAGCTCGTCAATTTCCTCCTTGCATATCCCAATACAGCACAGTCCACAACCAACAGCTCACCAGATATGTTATTCCCGGGCTGTCTCTTGCACTCACGCTTGGATCTCCTCAAACCCAATCTTGGAAGGAGTGTGCAGGACAAAGAGCTGAGCCAAATTAAGTCCAAACCAAAGCAAGGAGGTTCACTCCTGTGCAAGCACCCTGGGTGATAATATGCACAGAAACAGACACTTATCTGACCATGAGCTTTGTGCTCACCTATAATATGTGTTACGTACCCCGTAACTGGGTTGCCAAACCAGCAGAAATGGATCACTCAGTTGGAGTCTGGAGTACTAGAACTAAGAAAGTTTTATTAAAGAAACAAGCAACACAGTAATCGAAAGGATAATAAATGCAACAGTTCAGTGATGATAAACACACATGTGCACAGAATTAAGATAACAGCATCAATCAAGCTCTATCGTTGTCTAGGGGTTAAATGACCAATTTCAAAATGACTCAAAGTTCAGTCCAGTTTGTAGTTCAGTTCGCAGTAATCGTTGCCATGGCGATGGACAAGGTGGGGAAGAGAGACATAGAATAGGAACAACTCATCATTCAGCACAGCTTCACTCACAGACCAGCGAGATGGCTCACAAACAGCATTTGGGCGGGTCCTTGGTGATGTCACCTGAGGTCACCGACTGTGACCCCTCCTCCAGATGCGGTCGATCCTCTGCAGTGAACCCGGCACCCAGGCAAGGGCGGACACACACCGGGTTCCCGCTGATCGTACCTTTCCACCCTTGTCGTTGTCTGGGACTTCTCACATACTCGTGAGAAGCGCACCGCTTCCAGGGTCTCGTTACCTCGGGTGGCGTGTGTGTGTGTCTTAGCGAACCTGTCCCTTTTTATCCCTCTGCTGGGGTATCGCCTGTCCATCACTTCAAACAGTTCAGGGTTCAAAGGGGGGAGCCGCTCCAGACAGCTCTTCCTCCCACATCCCTTCATTACACATCTCCAGACGCTGCTCCATTGTTCCTTATCTCTCCTTCCCCTGAGGGCAGGTGGCAGACCAACTGCTGATGCCACTGATGCTAGCCCAGGCCAGCAAACATCTTAATTTTATGTGTATTCTCGTAACATATGCATTTGGTCCATAGCCTTCTCTGCCTTGGCAAAGATTCAAAATTCAAGATTGTTTAACATCAGTTCCTGTACATGACTGTAAGAAGAATGAAGTAATTGTTACTCCAGATCAGCTGCAGCTCAAAAAACACAGAGAATATTATAAAATAATAATAATAATAATAACATAATACAGATACAATAATACAAGATAAAAAAGCAAGAACAACTTATTTAATAGATATAGCCATTCCAAACCCACATAACTTACAGAAATCAATGTGAAAAACACCAGAAATATGCTGAATTAAAAGCGGAAATTGACCGACTTGGTATCATGAACAAGGCATACATTGTCCTGACGATAATATCTACAACTGGTGTCATCCCAAAGGCTCTACACAATAGCATTAAACAATAAGGGCTATATAGTAATATTTGTGTAAATATTCAGAAAGCCACAATCTTAAATACCACTGGAATAGTCCAAAAGTACCTAGCAATTGACAAATGAGCATGCTTGGCTATGCCTGTATCTCAGGTTTTACCAGCTTGAGCTGAGTAAAAGAATAAAATAATGAGTCAGATAAAATTTCTAAGGAAATACTTCCATCAACGAAAACAGGAATCAGCACTCCATGCAAGCATATGCCATTCTGATAAGTATACATCACTAAACTTAAATGAGAGCACAACCCAGAAGGAAATGAGGCCATTCTCACTATTGAAGGAGAAGTTAATTAATGGAAGAGCACGACCTTCCATGGAAGGTATCCCAATGATCTAGGCCTAGTCCCTGATGGGAGTGGGGCAAACAGTCCATGAGCAGTGTGTGTGTTTGTATGAGATCCTTCATGATCTTACTTGCCTCCATTACCTCCTCAAGCAGCATGTTACAGATTCCAATCACTCTGTGTGGAAAATAAAATCCCATTCGGGTCCTCTCGAAAATTTCAGTTTCTCACCTTAAACAATATAAAGGGTCTAACATTGAAGCTTTATAAAGCATTGGTCAGACCATGCATGCAGTATTGTGAGCAGTTTTGGGCTTCTTAGTGAAAAAAGGACGTGCTGGCATTGGAGAGGATCCATAAAAGTTTTAAGAGAATGATTCTGTGAATGAAAGGCTTAATGTATGAGGAGCAGTTGATGACTCTCGGCCTGTACTCACTGGAGTTTAGAAGAATGAGTGGTGGGCTCATTGAAACTTAGTGAATAGAAAGGCAGAGATATGGTTGATGTGGAGAGGATGTTTCCTGCGGCAATGAGTCTAGGACCAGAGGGCACAGCCTCAGAAATTACGATCGTCCCTTTAGAACAGAGATGTAGAGGAATTTCTTTAGCACTCGGGTGGTGAGTCTGTGGAATTCATTGCATGGACGGCTGTGGAGGCCAAGTCACTGGGTACATTTAAAGCAGAGGTTGATAGATTCCTTATTAGTAAGGGTGCCAAAGGTTACACGGAGAAGGCAGGAGAATTGGGTTGAGAGTGATAATAAATTAGCTGTGATGGAATGGAGAAGCAAGTTGATGGGCTGAATGGCCTAATTCTGTTCTTATGCCTTATGGTCTTATTGTCGTATGTCATTTTGCTTTAATCATACAGGGGAAAATATTGTTACTATCTGCCCTAGCTACACTTTTCCAATAAACCTAGCATATTTGATTTCTGTTAATAACTAAACCTCCTCTGTATCATTTCCAGCACAACTACATCTTTCCCGATGTGTTACAATGAGAAATGCATACAGTTCTCCGGGTTGACCTAACCCATGTATTATAGGTTATAACGATGATGTCCCTGCTCTTACAATGACTTAATGATGATGTCTCTGCTCATACAATGACCTATGATGACCGTAATTATGATGTCCTTGCTCTTACAATGACCGAAGATGTCCATAACAATGATGCCCCTGCTCTTACAATGACCGATGATGTCTGTAATTATGATGTCTTGCTCTTACAATGACCTTACTATGATGTCCCTGCTCGTATAGTCTGTGTCATGTTTAATGAAGCCAGGCAAACTGTATGCTTTAGTCAGTCCCCAATCTTCTCATGCTGGCTATTTCAGGGATCTTTAGACTTGTACCTAAATATCCCTCTCTTCACCAATACTCTTTAGGCCCCTTCAATTTACTGTGTATGTCTATCCCTATTAGACATTCTAAACTGCAGTCGTTGGGATTAAATTCCATCTGCCATTGCTCTGCCTAACATTGCAGCTAATATTCCTCACTATCTACATCACCTGCAAATTTACTAATCTTGCCTTGTGTATTCACATGTGTGTCAATAATGTATAATACAAACATCAAGGGTCTTAGCAGCAAACCCTGTGGTACATCACTAGTCTCAGACTTCCAATCAGAAGAGCATCATCATTTTCCTGCCTTAGTGTGTTTTATAAGACCATAAGACGTTGGAGCAGTATTGGGTCATTTGACCCATCGAGTCTGCTCTACCGTTTAATCATGGCTGATCCTTTTTTCTCCTCCTCATCCCCACTTCTCGGCCTTTTCCCCATTACCTTTGATACCATGGCCAATCAAGAACCTATCAATCTCCACCTTAATTACACCCAATGACCTGGCCTCCACAGCTGCCTGTGGTAACAAATTCCACAAATTTACCACCCTGCCTCAGTGCTTTTTACGTTCTTGTCCTTCGAGGAGATTAATGTTATGAGATATTGAGGACAACAGAGAAGAATTTGGTGTGTTTCTGCAGTGCTTCATATTGATAGTACACTTTGCAACACAGGCAGTATGCTTGGTTTGAGTTGTTCTCCGGTCTTGGCAACTTACTTGCAAACGTTCGTTCACCATATAAGGAGACATCAGTTCATTGTTGATTGCGGTGTGTCCTCTGAATGCTTGGCCTTTATATACTTATCAATCGGATGATTAATCATCAGTTCGGAAACTCAGTTGTGACACGGGGAGGAAATCTCATTTGCTGCTTGGTTGTGTGATGAACTTTTTATGTTGTGGTCTGCAATTTTGCCCGCGTCGGCTCATAAATAGGATTGAGGTCTACATGTTTGTTTACAGAGTTTTTGAGGAAAACCGCATTTCTCGGAATTCTCTTGCATGTCACGTGTTGCTTGTACCATGACTTTTACTGATGCCGAGGTGAATTTGTGCCCCTTTTGATCTTTGCGAGTAGAGACCAGGGAGAATTGGTCATGCTGCTTTACAGCCAGTTGATGTTCATGGATCTTTGTGGATAGTTTTGTCCCAGTTTGGCCAATGTAATATTTGCTGCAATCCTCGCATTGGATTTTGTAGTCCACATTGGTCTTGTCTAATAGCTTGGCTTGTTCTGTTGGTCTGCAATGTACTCTCCTCAATGTTGCTGTTGGCTAACGGGTAACTGAAGATCTATGTTCTTGGAGCAGTCAGGCCATGAGTAATGAGATTTTTCAAATGTATGATAGGACAACTCATATAGCCACTTCCTGGTTAGCGTGTTGTCAACCTCGTACGCATCTTCATATGAAGTTCCATGGGTATCCTTTTCATGTGAATACTTTGAAGAGATGTTTCTCCTCTTTATCCTTCAGAACCACTGTGCTGCATTGTGTCTCTGTTTATTTCCAACAAGGCAGTATGTTTAACACGTTCAACATGGATACATGTCAGCCAGACTGATATCCTTGTTCCGCATCTGGTCAAGTTTCCTAAATGCTGCTGGAGCTGCTGACGTCAAGAAGAAGATTGTAATTCCTTCATACCGTTGACTTGTGGAAAAGTTCTGAGGAAGCCAAGATGTGAGCCATCTGCCACCAAACATGGAGACCCTGACTTGATCTAGTAACCACGGTATGACTGAGCCTGGTTTAGTTACATTACTGGTGAACAGTGATGAGACAATATGATGAAATTCAGAGATTTCAGTAATGCCCTTGTCATTGGACAGTGGTTAAACATTCTCTTATTAGTCACATTTAATGAGAGTACACATAGTTTTGAAATTATACTTTTGAATTCACATTTTCCCAACATTACCATTAATTAATACGGAAGTTCATTCTGGAATCAGAGTAGGAACAGTAGAAGATGAAAACAGTTATACATTGTACAGAATGGTTTTATTGTATCTTCTGCTGACTGGACAGTGAATTGATTATTATTTAAATGGTGAAAGTTTGCAGCATGCCATTGTGCAAAGGGACTTGGGAGTGCTTGCTCACGAATCGCATAAAGTTGGCTTGCAGGTACAACAGGTTATTAAGAAGGCAAACGGAATGTTGGCCTTCATTGCTAGAGGGATTGAATTCAAGAGCAGGGAGGTCATGCTGCAACTCTACAGGTGAGGCCGCACCTGGAGTACTGTGTGCAGTTCTGGTCTCCATACTTGAGGAAGGATATACTGGCTTTGAAGGCAGTGCAGAGGAGGTTCACCAGGTTGATTCCAGGGATGAAGGGGTTAACCTAAGAGGAGAGATTGAGTTGCTTGGGACTATACTCTCTGCAGTTCAGAAGAATGAGAGGGGATCTTAGAGAAACATACAAAATTTTGAAAGGGATAGATAAGATAGAAGTAGGAAAGTTGTTTCCGTTGGTAGGTGAGACAGAACTAGGGGACATCGCCTCAAGATTCAGGGAAGAAGATTTAGTTTGGAGATGAGGAGAAACTGTTTTTCCCAGAGAGTAGTGAATCTGTGGAATTCTCTGCCCAGGGAAGCAGTTGAGGCTTCTTCACTAAATATATTTAAGGAACAGTTAGATAGATTTTTACATAGTAAAGGAATTAAGGGTTATGGGGAAAAGGCAGGTAGATGGAGCTGAGTTTACGGAGAGCTCAGCCATGATCCTATTGAATGGTGGGGCAGGCTTGATGGGCCGGATGGCCTACTCCTGCTCCTATTTCTTATGTTCTTATGATTGTTGATAACAGATACAAACGCTCAGTGACCACTTTATTAGATAAATCTGTACAACTGCCTCTTTAATGCAAATATCTATTCATCCAATCATCTAGCAGCAACTCAATGCATAAAAGCACGCAGACATAGTCTAGAGGTTTAGCTGTTGTTCAGACCAAATATCAGAATGGGGAAGAAATGTGATTTAAGTGACTTTGACCATGGAATTGATTGTTAGTGCCAGATGGGGTGATTTGTGAATTTCAGAAACTGCGGATCTTCTGGGATTTTCACCCACAACATTTTCTATGGATTTCAGAGAATGGTGCAAAAGACAAAAACATCCAGTAAGTGGCAGTTTTGTGGGTGAAAATGCCTAATTATTGAGAGAGATCAGAGGAGAATGCCCTGACTGGTTGAAGCTGATGGGAAGGTGACAGTAACTTAAATAACCATGCATTACAATAGTGTTGGGCAGAAGAGCATCTCTGAACACATATGTTGAATCTTGAAACAGATGGGCTACAGCAGCAGAAGATCACAAACATACAGTCAGGGTAGATATTGCAGAATGTACATGTGTGCTCCATAAGGAGAATGTAGACTGTTTGATCTGTAGCCCTGTTGCGAGAGTTATGGTTTCTAAGTCAGAAATGCTCCAGATTTAATTTAGATTCCACATGGATCTTATAGTACTGTACGTTGGAGGTTCTGATGTTAGTGTGGAAGATTAGATTGGGTTTCTGTCTGTTTTCTCATATTCTTTTGTTCATTATGTGCTGAGTTGTATGACATAGGTGATCATGGTCTTTACATGACTATGCTTGTTCTTGGCAAATTTTAGAAGTAACATATAATCATTCAACAATTCAGTGAAGATTGGAAGATACCAGGCCTTCTGGCCTATATGTAGTACTCACTATTGCCTGACCACATGTGGGTATTGGTATTGATTTATTATTGTCACATGTACCAAGTTACAGTGAAAATCTTGTCTTGCAAAATGTTTATACAGATTGCAGGAGCTTGTTGTGTGCAAATTGGTTGTTGTATTTCAATAGTAATGCATTAAGAAAGATGCTAAGAAAATACAAGCTTTTCTTTTTAATTAGCTATACTGCCACACACTTGATTTTACTTGGAGCAGCAAAAAATCTGGCTGGTTGAAACATTGCATCTCGACTGGGTTGGAAACATTGACATTCCTTTCTTCCCACAACTGCTTCTTGGTTCTTCCAGGCGATTGTTGCTCCAGATTCCTACATCTGCAGGTTCTAGTGTCCGGATTTTAACTGGTGTTCAGTGGATTGCCAAAATGTCTTTGTGCAATGGTATAGTGCTGGACAAATTTGGTGTCTGTATGTGAAATGACAGGAGAGAGCCTTGCAAAGTAGTGCATGATGTGTCCTCCCAGCCCTCATCATTCAAGGTACCAAAGGGTCAACAGCATATGGGCTCTCAGGAGAAGAGTTTCTCCTATTTTAATCTGTCTATTTGAAGTAAAGTTAATCCAAATATAAAACTTTTGAGCAGAATCTTGTTAATCAAAAATAGGAGTCAAACTTGTCAGGGGTAATGAGCAGTGCAGGAGACAACCTTTGACCTATGTGCTGTTTAGAACAGACCAGACTTAACTGCTGAAGAGCTCAAGGCCAGATTTCTTTTGGTTCCACTAATGATGTGAGTAATTTCTTTTTTTACTGTCTTCCAAGTTGCAGCCCATGTCCATTTAGAATCCTAGTGCTCCCTTTGAATTTACCAGAGTAAAGACTGAACATTTGAAGAGTATCAAAAATGCCTGAACTTGAATTAAATTCATTTTGTCTCTCTCTGCTCTAACCTAATGGTAAATGAAAATGTCGCTAACTTTTTTTGATTTCAGGATGTTTCAAAAAACCACGTTTCCACTGAAGAATTTTGTGTAGTCCCCATGGAAATATGTGAACTGTAGTGGATGGTTTGGAAACTACACGGCAACGCATACAGTAATGTCATAAAGACCAGATCATTTGTTTTCAAACTTTTAGCTGTGGGTTAAATATTAGTTGAGACACCAAGACACTAGACTAGAGTTACAGAATCATAGAAAACTACATCACAGATGCATGCCCTTCAGCCCATCTAGTCCAGTTTAACTATTAATCTGCATAGTTCCATCAACCCGCAGCCCTCCACACACCTCTCATCCATATACCTATCCAAATTTCCCTTAAATATTGAAATTGAATCCACACCCTCCACTTGCTCTGGCAGCTTGTTCCACACTCTCTATTGTTCAATATTTCTCTGGGTGCCTTAGGATCATACTGCATATGTCCACCTTAAAGAACAGTCATGAGTTTGACTAATGCCCCATGTAAATGATGTTGACACAATAGAAATACTTTCAAATTTGCATCTTGATCAGTTTACATTTTGTTTATTTGCCTGTTAAGTAGCAATGTGTATTTTAATAGTGCTTTTATCCCGAGTGCATTCAAACTACATTGTACATTAAGCACTGTATCAGGATTGTTAACTAACGATTTAACCAAAGCTGTAGATTTCAAGGAACATCTCAGGGAAAGAGAGAAATCAGATGTTTCGAGAGAGAATTCCCAGGTTCTGCATCTGGAAAACTTCCTTAGTAATGTTCTGATATTCTAAGCAGCAATTTATCTTTAGGAAGAGGAGGGTTAAGAATATAAAAGTAACACATTACAGCACGGTACAGGCCCTTCTACCCATGATATGCCAACCTTTTATCCTACTCTAAAATCAGTATAACCATTCTCTCCTACATAGCCCTCCATTTTTCTATCATTCAAGTGCCTATCTAAGAGTTTCATAAATGCCCCTAATGCCTGTATCACTACCCCAGGAAGGTTTTCCACAACCCACAATCTGACTTACCTCTGACATCCCCTTATACTTTCTCCAATCACTTTAAAATTATGCCCCCTCGTATCAATCATTTCTGTTCTGAGAAAATATCTCAGAGTGTCCACTCTTATCATCTTGTACACTTCTATCAGGTCACCTCACATCCTCCTTCACTATAGCGTGCTCCTAGGCAGACATAAATTTCGGTATGCAGCCTTGGACATTGCTCTGAAACACTCTGGGTTGGATTTTGTGGGGTATTTCCAGTAGGCTTATGACTCCTTTGGAAAGAGTACATGAAGACAGAGTAGTTATAGCGGTTAGCTAAGCCCATCACCACTACTGGGGCACAGAACACCAACAGCAGCTTGCCAAAGGTCGATTGGCTTCCTACATCACCACACGATATATCTTTTAGACAAAGATCCTTTCTCTCTCAGAGGTGAAGTATTTGGAGTTTCTGTTGGCATTTCTGTAGCTCTGGGTTTTTACGGGATGGGGTTGCTAGCCCCGTGGCAAACCCTCCTCTTTTTGCAGTCGAGCTTGGGACCATCCATGGTGAAGTTAATACATTAGATTGTGAAGACACGTAGTCCTCTTTTATTGTCATTTAGTAATGCATGCATTAAGAAATGATACATTATTTCCTCCGGTGTGATATCACAAAACACAGGACAGACCAAGACTGAAAAAACTGACAAAACCACATAATTATAACATATAATTACAACAGTGCACAATACCATAACTTGATGAAGAAGTCCATGAGCACAGTAAAGTTCAAAGTTTCTCAAATATCCCACATTTCATGCAGATAGGAGAAGGAAGAAAAACTCTCCCTACCATGCTGACCACAATCCGACTCTGAGTCATCCGAAAACTCTGAGCTCTGATCAGCTCTCTGACACCGAGTACTGAGCACCACCTCTGTCTGAACGACTCGACCTCCCTCTCGGTCACCAAAAGCAGGCAAGGCCGGGGAGCTTGAGGCCTACCCTCTGAAAGATTCCGGACTACACAGTAACGACAGCAGCGAAATTGCGTTTCAGATGTTCCTCTGTGCTTTCACGTCCATTCTCCATCAAATCAGAATTGTCCATGGCCCCTATTTAACAGATACGATATCATTTTTTACTGGAGGGCTGTGCACACGCAGGCGCGCCGCCATCTTCTCCTCCTGCCGCCATCTTCTCCTACCGCCATCTCCTCCTCCCACCTCCATGAAGGCAGAAATGCTGAATTTTATGGTAGCCATTTGTTGCCATTTCTATGACTACTTTCCACCATTAGGGAGTTCCAAGATTTAAATTTAGCGATGAAGAAGGGAATCAACAAAAGAATCGAAGTTAGATTCTGAGTCCATCTGTTAATCCCTTCAAACAAGGGAAACCGCAGACCAGGAGAAGCAATAAGCAGATGGCTGATCTGTCATCACTCATTTCACACTGTTCCAGAAGTCCTGTAAGTGTTCCCCATGCATGTATGACCTAAAGCTAAATGTCTGATTGGGTGTCTAGGAATGTGCACAAAAGGCTCCTCCTATGCAACAAGAAGATCTTTCACGAAAAATATTGCTAAGAGTCATTTATTTATTTAGTGATATAGTGCAGAGCTGACCCTGCTGGCCTTTTGAGCCACACCGCCCTAGTGACCCCACAAACCAGATTAAACCTGATCTAAGCCTGGGATAGTTTACAATGCCCGGTTAACCTACCCAGTACTTACTGTGGGAAGTAACACAAGGACCCAGGGAAAACCCACATATTCCACGGGGAGGATGTGCAGAGACTCCTGAGAGAATGGCATCAGAATTGAACTCTGATCTCCAGAACGTGCCGAGCTGTGATAGCGTTGTGTTAACCACTATGCTACCGTGGCGCCTCATGTTAGGAGAGTTTCATGTAGGATTTATTTCCAAGCCTATGAAGTGGAATTGTTAGATGCACAATTTTGGAGAGAGAGAAAGAATGATCTGCATTTCTGAAAACATGTTTTATAATTTCTGAATCTCCTAAGGCACATTCCGCCCTCTATAGAACTTTTTAGTTGGAGCCATTGTTGCAATAATGGTGATGGACAACTATTCTGTACACAATAAACTTAAGAAAACAGCATTCATACAATATGCTTTTATGATACTGATTGCTGGATTGAGAAAGTTTTCTAAACTTTTTCCTCACAATGTTATATTATCTTTTAAGACCAACTTGGAGGGCTGTAAGGTTTTATGTTAATATTCAGTCCAAACATTGACACCCCCTATAGTGCTGTAATCCCTCAGGATTGCACTGTAAGATCAGCTAAGGTTTATCAGAGATGAACTCTGCAATCTTACAAGCAAGAGCACCACAATACTGCACGAGCTCTGCCAACACACTGTTGTGTGGATTTCACAGCTTGGGCCTTTGGAATTTGGAGTTCCATTCCAGCAGCCTCTGTAAGCAAGTTTGTATGTTCCTTTCCACGTGAGTGTGGGTTTCCTCCAGGTGCTCCAGTTTCCTCCCACCGTCCAAAAATGTATCGGTTAGTAGGTTAATTGGTTATTGTAAACTGTCCCGTGATTAGGCTAGGGTTAAATCGGTGGGTTGATGGGTGCGTGGCTCGAAGGGATGGAACGGTCTGTTCCACGTTGTCTCTCTAAATAAAATAAAGCCTATTATGCATATCATGCATCATTTTATTTCAAAGTTTGTAGTGGTGTCATCACTGATAACCAGATGTCACATTCCTACCTAATGCAGAATAATACTACATCATTAATAATTTTGTGTTGATATCACACAATTAGTTATCTAAACATCTTCCAGTGAATTTACCATGGTGGTTAACTTTTTCACGCAGAGAATGATGGGTGCGTGGATTGCACTGCCAGAGAGGGTGGTAGAGGGGAATACAGTAGGGTCTTTTAAGAGACTCTAGATAGGTACATGGAGCTTAGAAAAATGGAGGGCTATGTGGTAGGGAAATTCTAGGCAGTTTCTAGAGTAGGTTACACAGTCAGCACAACATTGTGGGCTAAAGGACCTGTAATGTGCTGTAGGTTTCTATGTCTCTATGTTTCATTGTGTGTGGAGCACGTAGCCAAAATGCCAATATCATAATCTGACAATGACCTTTCTTTAGAACAATAGATGTCTGAAAGACTGCAATGTGTAGAATGATCGATTGAGACAGTGGTGGAGGCAGGAAAAAGCAGGTAGTGGTATAAATAAACTTATTTTTAATGTTACATGGATGAGAGGTGATTTGGTGGAGGTGTATAAGATGAGAAGATAGAATGGACAGCCATTGCCTTTTTCCCAGGGCGGCAATAGTTAATACAAGAGGGAATTATTTTAGGGTATTTGGAGAAAAGTATAGGGAGATATCAGAGGTAGGTTTTTTTATAAAAAGAATGTGGAACACACTGCCAGGGGTGATGGTAGAGGCAGATAAATTAGGGACATTTAAGAGAGTATTAGATAGGTACATGGATGAAAGAAGAATGGAGAATTATGTGGGAGGGAAAGGTTAGGTTGACCTTGAAGTGGGTTAAAAGGTCAGCAGAACATCATGGGCCAAAAGGCCTGTACTGTGCTGTGCTGTCCTATGTTCCATGTTATTTCTGCAGAAACTAGAAATCTGAAATTTAAACAAAAAAAATATATTTAAAATATTCTGCTAGTCACGCTGCATGCAGTCATAGAGTTATAGAAAAGTACAGCACAGAACCAGGCCCCTCAGCCCATCTAATCTATGCTGAACCATTTAAACTGCCTACTCTCATTGACCTGCATTGGGATTGTAGCTGTCTATACCCCTACCATCTGTGTACCTAACCAAACTTCTCTTAAACGTTGAAATTGAGCTTTCATGCACCACTTGTGCTGGCAGCTCATTCCATATTCTCACAGCCCTCTGAATGAAGAAGTTTCCCCTCATGTTCCACTTAAACTTTTCACCTTTCACCCTTAGCCCAGGACCTCTGGTTGTAGTCTCACCCAACTTGCATTTACCCCTCATAGGTTTGTATACCTCCATCAAATCTCCTCCCAGCCTTCAAAGGTCCTAGGAATAAAGTCCTAACCTATTCAATCTTTCCTTATCACTCATATCCTCCAGACCTGACAGCATCCTTGTCACTCTGTCAGCCTTATTTACATCTTTCCTTGAAGATAGGTGACCAAAACTGCGCACAATATTCCAAATTAGGCC
Organism: Mobula hypostoma; assembly: GCF_963921235.1. Classification (NCBI taxonomy): domain Eukaryota; kingdom Metazoa; phylum Chordata; class Chondrichthyes; order Myliobatiformes; family Myliobatidae; genus Mobula; species Mobula hypostoma. Next base: position 64,209,411 of record NC_086110.1, read on the forward strand.
TCACCAATGTCTTATGCATCTGGGGAAAGAGTGACTATAAAATGACAGATCAATGTTCTGTCATCAGAATGCTATAAAATAGAGTCAAATTATATTTTTACTGATTTGAGATTCATTTCTATTGTGGCAAATAAAAGCAGCTGAATAGAAAGTTATTGACATTTAAGTGTCTTTCTCTTTTTGGTGAACTGTTCAGAGAAGATGAGTCATAAGACAAATGCTAAGACTAAATTTCCACAAGAGTTGCCTGATCGACTGCTGCAAATGTAATAGAAAATACAGCAGTTTGTAAGGAATGTGAACACTGGCTGAGATTATTTCTTGAACTTGGAGAGAAAGCTTCACCAAAGTACCATTGAAAGACTGGTGGAGTCAACATGTGTGGGTTTTACATTTACCTCCAATCAAAAGCTACTCTTGAGTTCGGGAGAAATATTTCTATTTATTTATTTTATTTATTTAGTGCTACAGCATGGTAGTGGGACCTTCCGACCCAATGCCACCCCATCCAATGACACTCCATGTGATCAATTAGCCAATTAACCTGGATGTCTTTGGAATAGAAACATAGAAACATAGAAAATAGGTGCAGGAGTAGGCCATTCGGCCCTTCGAGCCTGCACCGCCATTTATTATGATCATGGCTGATCATCCAACTCAGAACCCAGCCTTCCCTCCATACCCCCTGACCCCTGTAGCCACAAGGGCCATATCTAACTTCCTTTTAAACATAGCTAATGAACTGGCCTCAACAGTTTGCTGTGGCAGAGAATTCCACAGATTCACCACTCTCTGTGTGAAGAAGTTTTTCCTAACCTCGGTCCTAAAAGGCTTCCCCTCTATCCTCAAACTGTGACCCCTTGTTCTAGACCTCCCCAACATCGGGAACAATCTTCCCGCATCTAGCCTGTCCAATCCCTTTAGGATCTTATACGTTTCAATCAGATCCCCCCTCAATCTTCTAAATTCCAACGTATGTAGGAATGTAGGAGGAAACCAGAACATACAGAGGAAAGCCATGTGGCCATGGGGAGAACTCCTTACAAACAGCGGTGAGATTGAACCCAGTTCCCTGGCACTATACGTCAATTTCCTCACCACTGTGATGCCCTACTATTATAAGACAGCCTACACTACTATAAGACATAAAACCATAAAATATAGGAGCAGGATTAGGCCATTTGGCCCATAGAGTGCTCTGCCTTTCCATCATGGTACTATGCTGAACTAATTTATCTGTAGAAATCCTAAAATTCCTTGATATCATCCAACATGATCACATAAAAATAACAGGCCAACATATCCACCAAACCTGCTCCATACCTCTCCTGGTAGTTCTTTATGGCTAAACATTTTATTCCACAATTACCTCCCTGAACCCGTGTCACTGCCAACTCACCCTTCCAACCATGTAATCGCTTGTGATAAAGAGACCAGAAAGAGCATGTGGACAGGTAGAGAAAGATTTGCTGGATAAGGTTAATATTTACACTGCAATTGGCTCATCTGCATGTTAGTTTTTAACAGCTCTCTGGGGAATAGTTAATCCTGTAAAGTTTTTCATATCTACAGTGCGCTGACTTACCCTGTTACAGTTTAGTGAATTTATTTCAGTATTTAGACATGGTCTATTGACATGCTTGTTGCACAAGTTTCTAAAGGCAAGGAGGATTAGCTGAGGCTATATGAGCTAAGGGAGAGACTAAGAGAAATTAATGAGGATGTTCTGGTTTAATCCACAAGCTGCTGAACTGTTAAAGGGAAATAGAAACCAAGTAGTTCGTCAATCCCTTCAATGAACCTACTTGGCCCACTGAGGGCAGCGACCTCTTTTTACTTTACATCACATTGTTCTGGTTTGAAAGCCCTGTGGTGCCACTTTCATCCTTTCAGAGTTTAGAACCTAAGTTCTGGTATTCCTTCCCGAAGCCCCCACATCTCCGTCTTCTCTTGAGGTCCTCCCGCAGCTCGTATCTGGATCAAGACAGCAGCTTAATGATGGTGACCAAGACATGAGTTGCTGGAAGACCTCAGTTAGAATCTGGATCAGATTTAGCGTCAGTGATACATGCGAAGTTTGCTGTTTTGCTGCAACAGTCCAGTGCAAGAGATTTTTATAAACGACCATGATAGAGTATGCATAGGAAAAATGCAAGTAATCTTTCTTCGCTGAGTTTGGGTGAGACCAGAGGACATGGCCTCAGAATAGAGAGATGCCGCTTTAGAACTGAGATGAGGAGGAATTTCTTTAGCCAGAGGGTGATGAATCTGTGAAATTCGTTGTTACAGGCGGCTGTGGAGGCCAGGTCATTGAGTGTATTCAAGGCCAGGGGTTGATATGTTCTTGATTAGTCAGGGCGTGAGAGGTTACAGGGAGAAGGGAGAATGGGGTCGAGAGGGAAATGGGTCAGCCATGATGAAATGGCCGAGCAGACTCATTGGGTCGAATGGCCTAATTTTGCTCTTTCGACTTATGGTTATATGGTCTTAGAACTAGAGGTTATGGATTAAGGGTGAAAAGTGAAATATTTAAATGAAACATGAGGAGGAGCATATTCATTCAGAGAGTGGTGTGAGTGTGGAACAAGCTGCCAGCAGAAGAAGTGGACATGGTTTGATTTCAACACTTAAGAGAAGCTTGAATAAGTACGTGGATGGGAGGGGTATGGAGGGCTACGGTCCTGGTGCAGGACAATGGGACCAGGCACAGACTAGATGGGCCAAAGGGCCTGTTCCTGTGCTGTAGCACTCTATGACTAAGCTACATCAACCAAATGAGCAAATAAATAAATAGTACAAAGTATTGAGGCAGTGTTTATGTGTTCAAGAACTGCTCAGAAATCTGATGGCACAGGGTAATATATAACGTGTACTTTGTTGTAATTTTACTCAGATTTTCCCTCATGAAGCTCCCTGGCACGTTCAGCACAATGTCATTTTGGTGGGCTAGCTCAACGAGTTATAGAGAGGAACATGACAGACAGAGGTATTTTGTCCCTGTAAATCTAAGATGACCATCACAACACACATATTCTTACTCTGCTTTGTGTCTCTGATGTTATTTCATGACAAAGCTTCTGAAGTACCCTGATTTGTGAAGGGAGGTGTAGAGCATTTGTGAACTTTGGGTGAAAATGAGAGATGCCGTACAAATGCAGATGCTTTCCTTCTACAATTTTAAGTATGCTGGTTAGTTGCTGATTAGGTTGTTACTGTTTCAAAGTTGACTCGAAGTTAAATTTATTGTCATATGCACCAGTGCGATGAAAAACTTACCTGCAGCAGTTATGGGCATGCTATGTTAGCACCAGAAGCATGGTGACGCCTGGGGGCTGCCCCCAACACATCCTCGGGTGGGTTGGCTGTTAACGCAAATGAAGCATTTCACTGTATGTTTTGATGTGTTAATGTACTTGTGACAAATAAAGGTATCTTTAAATCTTTTTCAATCCTTTAAATCTTTTCCAAGAAAAATTCATGAACATAAGTTCTACAAATCGTTTTGAAGATGTGACTGCTCTGAACCAGATGCTTTTTCACAAAATGAGATCCCAGAAAAAGTAATTTTGGGTTACCCAGCCAATTAATCTTCTGCTGATAGCGCTGGTTAAGGGGTGAGTAATGGAAAAGATATGGTTGGGTTGGAGGATGGAGATGATTAAACTGAGAGGAGAGTCACTCATGGTCTGAATTGAAAACTAGTTTAATTAGGAGAGTATGTTGCTCGGATTTCCAGCATCTGCAGATTTTCTCTTGTTTGTTGTTAATTAAGACAGCATGTAGCTTGTTGTGTTATAAAAGATTGTAGCAGCTAATTGGTTAGATCCTACTAGGAGGGATGTAGATAGGGTTAATGCAAGCAGGCCTTTTTTCCGTGAGGTTGGGTAAGACTAGAACTAGAGGTCATAGGGTAAGGGTGAAAGGTGAAATGTTTAAGGGGAACATGAGAGGGAACAGCTTCACTCAGAGGGTAGTGAAAGTGTGGAACGAGCTGCCAGAGGAAGCGATGGATGCGGGTTCAATTTCAACATTTAAGAGAAATTTGGAGAAACACATGGACGGGAGGGGAATGGAGAGCTATGGCCTGAATGCTGGTCAGTGGCACTAGTCAGGATAATGGTTCAGCACAGACCGTATGGGCCAAAGGGCCTGTTTCTGTGCTGTAATCTCTGTGACTCTTGCATTGTGTCACTTGTGTCATCAAATGGCATTTGCAGGAGCAGCTCTGCGTAACTCTACTTGTAAGCTTCTGAGTTAGTTAGGAAAGTGACTTTGTAAGCTGGGTCAGTTCTGTTGCCTATGCTGCCTGGCAAACAGTGGCAGGCAGATCAGTCCTGGCCAAGTTCGAGAGCAATCAGGTACTTGAGAGGCAAGAAAGTTTATGAAAAGAATAGATATCTAGGACTCAGTTATACAGGAACTTGTATTCAGCTACAGAAGTAAATAATAGTGGCTACCTGGGAATGAAACCCAGACTATAATTTGATCAAGAGGTTGGAGATGATATCGTAAAGAGCAGAGTTCGAGTGCTTTAGAGCTGCGATACTGGCCCTGAGATTAGATTACAGTTTTGCGATTGCTATATGAGTTACTGCTATCTTTTAATATTTATGATACATTCCGTTCTAATTTGATATGCACTTCTGCTCTGTTTCTTTGCTCTGTTCGATGCAGCAATGGCAGACGTGTCTGATGATAATTGTCCTCGTACTCCATGCCCTCAAAGTGCAATGAGTTTTAACTGTTGTGACCTCCGAACCTCAGGCTCAATAATCAAAAACAACCCCTTGAGAAAACTCTACATGCAGAACATCAGGTTAATTTCTCCTACTCGCCCCTCTTCCTAGTCCATGAACTCTTGCCTGGAAAACTATACTGGAAGATAGTTCTACAATCACCATGCGTGTCTGCGTATGTACTCTCCGTGGCTTAAGTATTTAGTAGGTTCTTCATCATACAAGGGCAACATCTATTTCCATCTGTAGATCATCCTGCACAGAAGGAGTGCAGTATGATCTACAGACCACAGAACAACCTCTGGATGATTTAAACGCCAGGCCAGATGGGTGGAAAAGGCAGGGTGCTGGGACCAGAGGTGAGAGTCGGGCTGGTTCTGCTCACTGCTCTTCTCTGCACTGAGTAGGAGGCTGTGGGCTTGCTCCGACTGCTCCAGGCTTTGTGATTGTAGGCTCCATGACACTTACTGCACTGTGTGCTGAATGGAGGCTGAGACAATGGGCCTGCATCAACTGCTCCTGGCTTCATGTCTGAGGAGCCACTCTCGTTCTAAATGCTATTAACTTACTTTTATTTTTTGCACAACTTGGTTTTGTTTTTCTCTCTGCACATTGGGTGCTTGTCTGAATTCTTTTTTTTTCAATAGGATGTTTTGGGTTTCTTGTTTTGTGGCTGCCTTTTAGGAGCCAAATTTCAAACTTGGATAATGTATACATACTTTAATAATCAAAGTACTTTGTACTTTGAACTTGGAACTTTTGAGTGAATTCTATTCGTTGCCCTCATACTGGCTATTCAATTATTGTTAACACAAGAGATGCTGCAGTCACTGGAAATCCCGAGTAAAAGTACTGGAGGAACTCAGTAGGTCAGGTAGCTTCTATGGAGAGGAGCAATGAGTTGACATTTCAGGCCAAGAGCCTTCATCAGGGTCATAGTAAATATAAGACTATAAGACCATAAGCCAAAGAAGCAGAAGTCGGCCATTCGGTCCATCGAATCTGCTCCACCATTCTATCATGAGCCGATCCAATCTCCCATTTAGTCCCACTCCCCCACCTTCTCACCATAACCTTTGATGTCCTGGCTACTCAGATACCTATCAATCTCTGCCTTAAATACACCCAATGACTTGACCTCCACTGCCGCCTGTGGCAGCAAATTCCATAGATTCACCACACTCCGGCTGAAAAATTTTCTTTGCATCTCTGTTCTGAATGGGCGCCCTTCAATCCTTAAGTCATGCCCTCTTGTACTAGACTCTCCCACCATGAAAAACAACTTTGCCCCATCCTCTCTGTCCATGCCTTTCAACATTCGAAATGTTTCTATGAGGTTCCCCCTCATTCTTCTGAGCTCCAAGGAGTACAGTCCAAGAGTGGTCAAACTTTCCTCATATGTTAACCCTTTCATTCCTGGAATCATTCCCTGAATCTTCTCTGAACCCTCTCCAACGTCAGCATATCCTTTCTTAAATAAGGAGCCCAAAACTGTCCACAGTACTCCAAGTGAGGTCTTACCAGTGCCTTACAGAGCCTCAACATCACATCCCTGCTCTTATACTCTATTCTTCTAGAAAAGAATGCCAACATTGCATTCGCCTTCTTCACCACCGACTCAACCTGGAGGTTAACCTTAAGGGTATCCTGCACGAGGATTCCCAAGTCCCGTTGCATCTCGGAACTTTGAGTTCTTTCCCCATTTAAATAATAGTCTGCCCGTTTATTTCTTCTACCAAAGTGCATAACCATACACTTCCCAACATTGTATTTCATTTGCCACTTCTTTGCCCATTCTTCCAATCTATCCAAGTCTCTCTGCAGACTCTCTGCTTCCTCAGTATTACTGGCCTCTCCACCTATCTTTGTATCATCAGCAAACTTAGCCACAAAGCCATCTATTCCATAATTCAAATCGTTGATGTACAAAGTAAAAAGAAGCGGCCCCAACACGGACCACAATGGAACACCACTGGTAACCGACAGCCAACCAGAATGGGATCCCTTTATTCCCACTCTCTGTTTCCTGCCAATCAGCCAATGCTCTATCCACGTATGTAACTTTCCCGTAATTCCATGGGCTCTTGTTTAGCTGTCTCATGTGTGGCACCTTGTCAAAGACCTTCTGAAAATATATGATCAGATTAGAAGAAGTGCAAGTGATGAGGAGGCACAAGAGATACTGCCCTACCTGCTGCAATTTTCCAGCATTTTGTGGATGTTATTTAGTTACTCCTGTCCAATTAGTCCCATCCCCCACTTCCTTCCAATCTCCCTGTGCTTGCTTCCCCTTCAAGCAATTAGTCAAAATCAAAGTAAACTATATTATCAAAGTATGTATATCTTAGAATATACTACCTTGAGGTTCATTTTCTTGCAGGCAATTACAGGAAAATAAAGAAATACAATGGAATTTACAAAAAAAACCTATTCATAAACAGAAAGACAATTAACCACTATGCAAAGTAAGGCAAGTTGTGCAAATAAATATCGAGAACACAAGTTGTGAAATTATTCAGTTTAAGCAACAATTATACATACCAAGGTCACATTCCTTGGAATTAGGAAATCCAAGGGGTGATGTAATAAAAGTTTTCTTGGCCAATACGAGAAACTAATCAAAAGGAAAAGCCCCTATTGGTCCGAGAACAACAGATTAGAATCAGAATCAAGTTTATTATTGCGGATACATGTTGAGAAATTTGTTGTTTTGCTGCAGCATTACAGTGCAATACATAAAGAATTACTAGAATTTACAAGAAATCTGTAAAAAAAAAACAAAATAGTGCGGTGCTGTTCATGGGTTCATGGACCATTCAAAGATCTGATGGGAGAGGACAGTTGGTGATGCAACCACTCTGTACATATGTAGAAATTTGCTAGAGTCTTTGCTGAATACTATACTCTTAATGGAATATAGCCACTGGTGTGCCTTCTTTGTGATTGCACTAATGTGTTGGACTCAAGGTAGAATCGAACTTGTTCCATCTAATACAGCACCCACATGGACAGAGGTTTTTAGGGAATGGAGAAAAGACACATTTAACTGTTCTTCCATGTTCTCATTGAATGATGGAGCTGACTTGAGGGGCAAAGCAGCTTCCTTATATTTATCTTTAAGAAGTTATTTAAAAAAATACTTTTATTGAGGTATTCAGAATTACAGCAACTTACAAAAATTGTTTATCGCTTATCATTAACTTAACTTAAATCTGTGTTTAAAACACTTTTCTGAAAATTGGAACTTTTTTTTTCCATATGGGTTAGATACTGGACTAAATTCCAAAGGCCTGAAGCACTGTTTGAGGAAAATAAGTTCAAATCTCACACAGCATCTGTGGAATTTATATTCAAGTAATTTGATAAATCTGGAATTAGTAAACATGCTAATTGAATTTGTTAAGGAAAAAGAATAGTAAAATTATGTCTGATTAACATCCTGTCAGGCTGCCATGCTCTATACTGATTCATATGAGATCCTAGACACAGCTATGTGGTTGACTCTTCACTATCCACTCAGTACAAGACAATGAGGGATTGGGGAACTAACGTTGATAAGGCCTGTGATGTCTTTAACTGTAAGGAAAGAATACATTTCAAAAAAATCTTCACTAAATCCTTTTTCATAGCACAGAACATTCCTTCAATTTATTCAAGAGCTTCAAATACTGTTATCTGCATTTTTTTCTGTCACCATTTTGAAAGAGATTGTCAAAATTGGATTTGTGACTGAAGTTGGGACTGTTGGCTCAGTTGGTTACACCAGTCGCCGCCAATTCCAAAGCTTGAAGTTCTTCTCAGAAAACTAAAGCAAAATTCTGCTTTTAAAGAGCACCTCTTCAATTACCACTAAGATAAGCCATTAAGCCAAAGCCTCTCCCACTTTCTTATGTTGAAGTACAATATTGCATGGCAAAATTTCACATTGTGTCTTGGTCAATACTTACTCTGGTCTATTGAAAAAATGAATGAATATTTTTGGACAGTGTCACATTAAGATTTCTGGGAACTTATTGTGTTGAAATTGGTTGGTATTACAGCAGGGAATACACAACTGACTTCCTGTTTGTAAGGAATTATTGGATGAATAAAGAGAAGCAATATAAATTCATGATTGCATATCAGTTAGTGCCACACTATTATAGATCAGGGCATTGTTTGGAGTTTGGAGATTAATTTTGGAATCCTCTGTAAGTAGTCTCTGGATGTGCTCCCCAAGGAATGCATGAGTTTTCTCCAGGTCCTCTGGTTCTCTACCATGGTCCAAAGATGTACTGGGTAGGTTAATTGGTTATTGTAAATTGTCCAGCGATTAAGTTAGGGAAAAATTGGGGTTGTCGGGGTTGCTGGATGGTGTGGTTCGAAGAGCTAGAAGGGCCTATTACATGCTGTATCGCTGAATAAATGAACTAATCTAAGCTTAATAATTTAAGATAATGCAGGGACAAAGAAGACTGTGACTTTATGCCACCAATTCACCAAAGCTGGAAAGACAAATGAAGGCTATTGAAAGGTATATGAAAATATTGCCGTATGAACAGAGACGTGGAGAAATCAAACAAGGAAATACACATAAATGGCAGCCCTTGCCTAGGCCATTGTTTTTAATTCTGGGCATTCGACATGAGGAAGAACAGCAAGATCTTAGATAGGGTACAGAAAAGAGGTCATGGAATCCAACAGGGTCGTGGATTTGAGATGTTGGACAAACTATGGGCTCTCCACTTTGCAGAGAAGTTTACGAGGAATTTTTACGAGTGAATGCAGAAAGGTGTAGACTGTAAAGTTAAGTTTCCTTTTTCAAACCTGATAGGCCTCAATTATACGAATATGATGCAGGGCTGGGTGAGGTATACAGAGGGAACATTTGTGTTTTCCACAAATTCAGGAGTTCAGGGAGTTAGGTGTTAAGTTAAAGGGCACAACCTCTGGTTGTGATCTCAAGGTTGCTACCCATGCTACGTTCTAGTGAGGCCAGAACAAGGAAGATTATACAGTTTAACACATGGCTAAGGACTTGGTGTAGGATGGAGGGCATATGATTTTTGGACCATTGGGCTTTCTTCCAGTGAAGGTGGGATCTGTACAGAAGAGAGGATTTGCACCTGAACTGAAGGGGGACAAATGCCTTAGAAGGAAGATTTGTTAATGCTGCACAGTGGGGTTTAAACTAAGGTTACAGGGGGATGGTAACCAAAGTGCCAGAACATTTAGTGGAGAGGTTTTGGAGGCAGATGGTGGTAAGACCTCAGACAAAATCATGAATCTAAAGGTTAAGCATGGTGCAACTAGTGTCACGAGCAGTGTATATTTCAATGCAAGGAGTATCGTAGGAAAGGTGGATGAGTTCAGGGCATGGATCAACAACTGGAATTACGACATTGGAGCCAAGAGTGAAACTTGGTTGCAGGATGGGCTGGCAGCTCTATATACTGGGATTGCATTGTTTTAGATGTGACGGAATAGAAGGGATTAAAAGGGGAGGGGTGATGTTACTAGTCAGGGAGAATGTCACGGCAGTGCTCAGTCAGGACAGACAGGAGAACTCACCTAGTGAGGTGTTGTGGGTGGAACTGAAAATAAGAAAGGCATAAGTCTACTTTAATGGGGTTGTATTACAGACCACCCAACAGTCCGAGGAATTTAGAGGAATAAATTTGCAGAGACATCACAGATTGTTGAAAGAAACATAAGATTCATATAGTTGGTGTTTTTAACTTTACACATATTGACTGGGAATCCCATACTGTAAAAGGACTGGATGGAATAGAGTTTGTCAAATGTGTTCAAGAAAGTTTCCTTCATCAGAACACAGAAGTCCCAATGAGAGAGGGTGCAGTACTAGATCTGCTATTAGGGAATGAAACAGGCTGGTGACAAAAGTTTGTGTAGGGGAATACTTTGCATCTCGTGACCACAATGCAATTGTTTTTAAAGTAAATATGCAAAAAGATAGGTTTGGTCTATGGGTTACACTCAGACTTCGGTTCTTTGCGGTGGTGGGACCTACTGCCGGGGGCACACGGCCGGCTTCATTTTGATATTCCAAGGATGCAGCCTGGAAGATGAGCACACCTTCAGGGATCTGAGGTTTTGCGGGCCTGTGGATGGGCTGATTCTAAGACAGTGCCATAGTCCGGTCCGTGAAGTCCGTATTCCGGTTCACGGTCCAGTCTGTGGACTCAGGATTCCGGGTCTTCCAGCTGTCCCTTGTTTTGTTTGAGTTAATCATAGGAACCTGATTCCCATCTTGGGGCTTGGAATATAAGTGGCCTTGGGCTCAAGTGTGAGCTGCTGGTTTGTCTTGTCAAGATCCCCTAGGAGCAACCTGCTGGTGGAAGGCTGGAGTGACCACTTGCCATTTAGGCCATGTTGTAGAACCACTGCTTCATGGAGCCTTGCTGTTGGTAGTTGAAGCTGTCTTTGTGGTATGGATTTGGCTGTTTTCTGGGCCAGTTGAGTGGCTGCCAGCCACTCTGAGCTAGGTAGGGATCTGGCTGTTTCTGTAGCCAGTGGAGATTGCTGGCTGAACTGTGAATTGGAGCAACCCTGATGCAGAGATGGAACTATCTGTTGTTCTTTGGTGTATGTCTCTTCTTGTCCTTGCCTCTGTTGGGTAAGTCTGGCTGTTCTGCTGTTACCTGATGGATGGACCTGTCCTTTCTTGGTGAGGAGATAAAGTTGAGTCCTAGCTTGTCTAAGGATAAGTCTTGGCTCTGTCTATGCACTGTCCAGTCTCATGTTAGTATCATGTTAAAAATGAGTCCTAGTTTTTCAAAGGATAAGTCCTGGCTCTATGTTGATGTACAGTTCCCAGTCTGTCTGAGTTCCAGCCTCTGAGTTATCAGCCTCTTCATCTGAAGACCCAGGACCCCAGCTGGTCTCCGAGCCTCGAGCCTGTAGGACCCCAGCTGGTCTCTGAGCCTCGAGCCCGTAGGACCCATGCCACGTCCTGTCCTGTAGTCATGTAATGTCCTTGCCTAGTTCTGGCGTCTGAGCCCATGTTGAATTGTCGGGGGAATGATTAGTTTTTTATTGTACAGCAGATCATAATCTTTCTTGATGGCTTTGCGAGTGCATGCTTGGTGGGTGGGTTGCTGCTTTACTGTTGCAGTGCAAGGGAGGGGGAAGTGGGGGTGTTGGGGTTCTAGTATTTTAACTCTGTCTCTCATTCGTTCCTTGGGGTGCTCTTCTGTTTTTGTGGATGTCTGTGAAGAACAAGAATTTCAGGATGTATATTGCATACATTTCTCTGACACTAAGTGGAAGTTTTAAACTATTTAAGTTGAGGGGGAAAAGCTCAAAGGCGATGTGCAGGGCAAATTTTAGAGTGGTGGGTGTCTGGAATGCACTGGCAGGGATGGTAGTAGAGACAGATACAATAGAAGTGTTTCAGAGGCACATAACAAGCACATGAGTATGCAGAGAATGGAAGAACATGGACCTTGTGTAGGCAAAAGGAATTAGTTTAATTTTGTTTAATTACTAGTTTAATTGGTTTGGCACAACATTTGGGCCATAGTGTCTGTTACTGTGCAATACTATTCTATGTCCCATGAGGATAGATTTAAGTGAGGCACATGAAATATGAGATCTCCAAACAGGGTGGATAGGAAGGACCAATGCTACTGAAGGAGTGGTCAACTAGTGGGGCACATTGATTCAAAAAAACAGTAAATCAAAAGACTTGCCCAGGGAGGGTGGGGATGTGGAAGTTAGTTCTTGAAAGGGTGATGGTTGTTGTGGTGCAGCAGTGGTTAAACCACTGAACTGGTAACCCCGTGCCCCACATTCAAACCAGATGCACAAGATCAAATTACCCACAGGAAAGGGGCAGAAATGGCCAAGCTGGCCTTTCAGTTGTAATCTAGCTACTTTATTAAAATAGATTAAGGCACTGTGTCATATGATAACCTCAGAATAAATCTGTCATCTGAGGTACCCAAGGATGCCCTGCTTGTATACATACAGGCCATATTTAATAGCTCACTAAAAGTTATAGGAGGCAGAGCCATACAGCAAGGAATCTGGCCCAACTTGTCTAAGTATCTACCTGAACTAATCCCATTTGCCTGCATTAGGCCCATATCCATCTAAACCAGGGGATTCCAACCTTTTTAATGCCATGGACCTCCACCATTAACCAAAGGGTCCATGGACCTGAGGTTGGGAACCTTTGATCCAAACCTTTCCCATCCAGGTATCTATTTAAGGGGCAGAACAGTTGTGCTAACCATTACACTATGCTTTACTGTACCATCAACCCCAGGTTCAATTCCCATTGCTACATGTAAGGAGTTTGTACTTTCTCCCTCTGACTGCATGGGCTTTCTCTGGGTGCCCCAGTTTCCACCCACAGACCAAAGATGTACTGGTTGGTAGGTTAATTGGTCATTGTAATTTGTCCCATGATTAGGCTAGTTAACTGGGAGTTGATGGCTAGTGCTATCATGTTTGCTGTTGTGTGCTGGGGTAGCAGGCTGAGGATAGCAGACACCAACAGAATCAACAAACTCGTCTGTAAGGCCAGTGATGTTGTGGGAATGGAACTGGACTCTCTCACGGTGGTGTCTGAAAAGAGGATGCTGTCTAAGTTGCATGCCACCTTGGTCAATATTTCCCTTCCACTACATAGTGTACTGGCTGGGCACAGGAGTACATTCAGCCAGGGACTCATTCCATTGAGAAGCAGCACAGAGCATCATAAGAAGTCATTCCTGCCTGTGGCCATCAAACCTTACAACTCCTCCCTTGGAGGGTCAGACACCCTGAGCCAATAGGCTGGTCCTGGACTTACTTCATAATTTACTGGCATAATTTACATATTACTATTTAACTATTTATGGTTCTATTACTATTTATTATTTATGGTACAACTGTTAATAAAAAAAAAAACAATTTCCCCTGAGATCAATAAAGTATGACTATGAAGGGCTGGAAAGGCCTATTTCATGCTTTATATCAATAAAATAAATTTTAAAAAATGTAAGTGCCTTTTAAATGTTATTGTACCCATCGCTACAGCTACCTCTGAATGCTCACTCCGCATACCCACCACCCTCTGTGTGGAAAAACTTGTCCCAGGTCCTTTTCCCCTCATCAGATATTTGAGTGGTTGACTAACATCAGTATGGTAAGTTTTAAATGGGTCTTAAATGAGGAGGAACAGGGAATAAGTTAGGTTTGTGCAGGTGTGTATAATTCCAGCTCTTGGGACCCAAGCAGTCAAAGGCAATTCCACAAGGGTGGAGTGATGGTGGTAGGAATTGGAATTGGAGTAGCACATTTTGTGGCATTTACAAGTAAAAGAAGGCATGATGCCAGGGAGAGATTGGACAGAAGAGAAGGGCAATAAATTTAATGTATATATTGTAATCCACTTTCCAAGCAGGATGAGGATAAGGCCACATGGCTCCTTGAAACCTATTCAGCTCTTCAATGGAGATCAGGACAAATCTGAGAATTTGCCTCAGCTCCAGTTTACTTCCTGATCCCCAGTCAATGCTGCTCTCCCTAGCTAATTCATGAACCTTCAGGAAGAGTGGATTCCTAAACATCTGGGAGATTACAAGCAAAATTCTACGAGGCCAAGTTAGGATAGATGGAGTAGATAGTATTTTTTCCATGGGAGGGATATCAAAAACAAGAAAGTATAGGTTTAAGGTGAAACGAAGTTTTAAAGAGGATTTAAGGGGAAATTTAATTTACATGAAGGGTGATTAGCATCTGGAATTTGCTGACAGGTGTGGAGAATCTGATACAAATACTGTGTTTAAGAGATTTAGGTAGGCACTTGAATATGTAAGGCACTGGTCCTAATGCAGGCGATTGGAATTGGTGTATATGGAGATAGTTTTGCAGGGAAGTGATGGGCCAAAAGGCTCCTTTCTGTGCTGTACAACCCTGTTATACCATGAGAAATATTTCCTTCCAACACAATCTTCAGTGGGGAGCCCCTTATTTTGAAACTGTGCCTCCTTGTTCTAGGTTCATCTATCAGAGGAAACTTCCCCTCAAAGTTGTATATTTCACTGAGTTTATCTTTTATTCTGCTAAACTGCAATTAATACAATCTGAGAGGTCTGAATTCTTTCTGTAGTTTCCTGCATATAAATACTTGTCATGTCAACATTTTGTTGTAGGTCCTTGAGATTCTGCTCAGTAGTGTCAGGCAATGTGCCACCAACCCACATATTTGAAGACATTTCAAGTGGTGTTGGCTTGTTTGACTTTTCAAGTGTGCAGTGTAAATATTGATGACATAGAGGCAACCCCTTGGGGTTGGACAGTGTCTCTTTTGGTAATTTTAATGTTGGCTGTGGGTGATGGAATGTAGACACATTTCTATCAAAGAAGATGTCTGGCGCTCCTTCCCTCTGCTAGCCTGCAGGTTGCAAGTCATCTTTGGGCACGGTGTAGTGCCTGCTCAGTACACATCTCTCGATCAATGTCACGTGAAGCAATGGGAATGGGTGGTGAGCAGCCGGTGCTCATCATAATTCCTGGTGACGTGACCACTGAAGCAGCCAGTCAGTCTCTGAAGAGAACTGGTAATGGCTGGGGTCACCGGTCTTGTAAAGACGCAGCCCAGAGGAAGGAAATGGTAAATCAGTTCTGTAGAAACATTTGTCAAGAACAATCATGGTCACCATAATCACTCATGTCACACGATAATGTTGACTGAGGATTAATAGCAACTAAAGAAAGGTATATAGAAACATAGAAAATCTACAGTATGTTACAGGCCCTTCAGCCCACAATGTTATGCTGACCATGTAACCTACTCTAGAAGCTGCCTAGAATTTCCCTTCTGCATAGCCCTCTATTTTTCTAAGCTCCATGTACCTATCTGAGTCTCTTAAAAGACTCTATCCTATCTGCCTCTACTACCTTCACTGGCAGTGCATTCCATGCACCCACTGCTCTGAGTGGAAAAACTTACTTCAGACATCTCCCTTGTACCTACTTCCAAGCACCTTAAAACTATGTCCCCTCATGTTAGCCATTTCAGCCCTGGGAAAAAGCCTCTGACTATCCACAAGATCAATGCCTCTTATCTTATACAACTCCATCAGATCACCTCTCATCCTCTGTCGCTCCAAGGAGAAAAGACCAAGTTCACTCAACCTATTCTCATAAGGCGTGCTCTCCAATCCAGGCAACCTCCTTGTAAATCTCCTCTGCAGTGTAACAGTGTCATTATTGCAATCACTAAAGTTTACACTGAAGCTTATCACAAAATGTGGCTACCCGCTCAGAGTATGAGACCATTAGAACTGTTGCTATTAACTGATCACAAAGCATTTTACTCTCAGTGTACTGCAGAAGAGATTCATTGAGCTGCTCAGAATAAATGGCCTCAGTCTGCCTGCACTTTACACTGTATTTTTAAAATCTATTTCATTCCTGTTTTCTACTGTGGTACTGTCCATTTTCTTCTCCCGTGGCACAATGTTGTAGCAGCTAGCCATCGGGGTTCAATTCCCACTGCTCTGTGTGTGGAGTTTGTACATTTTCCCCATGACTGAATGAGTTTCCTTCTTGTGCTTGGTTTCTTTCCCCATTCCAAAGATGTATGGGTTAGGAGTAGAAAATTGTGGGCATGTTATGTTGGTACCAGAAGCATGGCTGCACTTGTGGGCTACCACCAGCACATCCTCACATTGTGTTGGTCATTGACGCAAATATTGCATTTCACTGCATCGATGTACATGTGACAAATAAACCTAATCTTGGATCTTGGACATCCCATTCCATTGCAAAACACACACACACACACACACACACACACACACACACACACACATAGGAGGAACTCAGTAGAGGTTTTGGGCTGCGATCCTTCTTCAGGACTGGAACGGAAGGGGGAAGTTGCCAGAACAAACAGGTGGAGTGAGGAGAAGGATAATAGCTTGAAGATGATAGGTGAAACTAGGTGTGTAGGGAAGCTAAAGCACCAGAGAGGAAGGAATCTGATAGGAGAGGACAGTGGACCGCAGGAGGAGAGGACCATGGAAGGGGTGTTTGAGGTAGACATAAGAAGAGGCAAGAGGCCAGAATGGGTAATAGAAGAAGAGGAGAGGGGAGGGAATTTTTAAATTCCGTTGTTTCAGGCTAAAATAATGGTGCATGTGCTGCCTGAGTCCATGTTAACTTCTTCCTCAGGCCTGGCTTTGCAAACCCCCTCCCACCCCCATGTATTTCAAGCCTTTCCTTTGATAGAAAGTGATGGACAGTGCTCCTGGTTACCAGCATCTCCCTCCCACCGCCACGCCACCCCCCAATCCACAAATTGCCAATGGTTTTATTCATACAGCTTATTTCAAAGCATAAGAACTTTAAGGTGGTACAAGGAAAAAACAAAAACCGAATGTAGAATATAGATTCAGTGGCCACTTGATTAGCTACCTTCTGCTGCTGTAGCCCATGGACTTCAAGTTTCGATGTGTTGTGCATTCGGAGATGCTGTTCTGCACATTACTATTGTAATGTTTAGCTGCTTTAGTTACTGTCATCTTCCTGTGAGCTCGAACAAGTCTAGCCATTCTCCTCTGAGCTCTCTCATTAACAAGGTATTTTTGCCCACAGAACTGCCGCTCACTGGATGTTTTTTATCATTCTCTGTAGACTCTAGAGACTATTGTGTGTAGATCAACAGTTTCTGAGATACTCAAATCATCCCATTTGGCACAAACAATCATATCACAGTCTGCACGAGGAAACCTGCAGATGCTGGAATTTCCAGCGACACGCATAAAAGTTGCTGATAAACGCAGCAGGCCAAGCAGCACCTCTAGGAAGAGGGACAGTCGACGTGTTGGGCCGAGACCCTTCGTCAGGACTAACTGAACGAAGAGCTAGTGAGAGATTTCTCCCACTTTCAGATCTCTTTCTAGCTCTTCTTTCAGTTAGTCCTGACGAAGGGTCTCGGCTGGAAACGTCTACTGTACCTCTTCCTGGAGATGCTGCCTGGCATACCACGGTCTAAGTCACTTAAATGACATTTCTTCCCCATTTTGACGTTTGATCTGAACAACAACTGAACCTCTTGACCACGTCTACATGCTTTTATGCATTGAGTTGTTGCCACATGAACTGCTGATTAGGTATTTGCATGAATGAGTGGACAAGTGTAAAGTGGTCACTGAGTGCAATTTTAAATATATTGAATCTATTTAAGTGCTTTTAATTACAAATGTTTTTAAATGCTTGAATGAAAGAAAAATGTTAAAACATTTGAAAATGCATACAACACGTTAGGGAGGCTCAGTGGCACAGAGTCTGAGCCAAACCTTACCACTTAGACATTATTTCCTTTCTTTTATATTCTCTCCACATTCTCTTCAACTTTCCTAATATTCTATCATTTATTGGCCAATTTACAGTGCCAATTAACTTACTAGTTTAAATCTTTGCTATGTGGGAGTTGCAGGAAGAACGTGCAAACTCCACAGTATCGACTGCAGTCCAACATTTGAGGCAGGGATTGAGATCCTGTCTCTGGCGAAGTAAGGATGTGGCACTACTGTCTGTGTAAAGTGAAAGGGCAGAGAGTTTAAGATTCATGAGGTAATGTTGCAGTTCTATAAAACCCTGGTTTGGCCACACTTGAAATATTGTGTTCAGTTCAGTGTTCAGTGCTGGTCGCCCCATTATAGGAAAAATTTGGAAGCTTTAGAGAGGGTGCAAAGGAGATTTCCCAGAATGCTGCCTGGATTTGAGAACATGTCTTAAGAAAATGGGTTGAATGAGCTAGGACTTCTCTTTTTGGAAGAAAGGAGGTTGAGTAGTGGCTTGATGGAGGTCTACAGATGATAAGAGGTATGGATCAAGTGGACACCTTTTCCCAGAACGAAAATGGCTAATAACAGGAGGCAACACACATCAAAGTTGCTGGTGAACGCCGCAGGCCAGGCAGCAACTTTAATGTGTGTTGCTTGAATTTCCAGCATCTGTAGAATTCCTGTTGTTTGCGTTTTTTAAAAAAAAAACAGGTGGCATAACTTTGAGGTGTTTGGAGAAAAATATAGGGGAGGACGTCAGAGGAAAATTTTTTAAACAGAATGAAGGGTGCATGGAACACCCTGCCAGGGGTGGTGGTGGCAGATACAATAGAGGTATTTGAGAAATTCTTAGATGGGCACATGAATGATAGAAAAATTGAGTGCTGTGTTGGAAGGAAGGGTTAAATTGATCTTAACTGGCTCAACATCATGGGCAGAAGGGCTTATACTGTGCTGTAGTATCACACATAAAATACTGGATGAATATAGCAGGGTGGACAGTATCTGTGGAGATCAATTGGCTTTTCAATCCTGATGAAGGGTCTTGGCCCAAATATCAATTGTTTATTCATTTGCAGAGATGCAGTAGGACCTACTGAGTTCCTCCAGCATTGTGTGAGTGTTGCTCTGGATTCTCAACATCTACAGAATCTCTTTTGCTTATGCAGTGCCGTAGTACTCTGTGTTCTGTGTTTTAGATCACAGTTGGAAAGCCTGAGCAGTAGGCCTAGCCAAATTGTAACTCCGCAGCAACTGGCTGCATTCTCCAGTGTCAATCACACAGCTAAAACACTTGAACATCCACAGATAATTCAAAGGTAGCAACCATGAGGTCACCACACGAAAAGTGCTGCTGAAAAAAATTGCCTCAAATATGTCTCCAAAGCAATATGAACAAAATTCATTCCAAAGATAGAGAAACAGCAGGAAGGAAAATCTGCTATTCCCACTCTGTCCAAGCAAAGCTAACAACTAAATGGAAACAGGATTCAACACTTAAAAAACAATGATCTTGCCAAGTGAAAAACCTCAGTTTGACGCATGCATTGCTGACAGATGTCAAATATCATTACTCTAAACAATGCACAGTTCTGTAGATAGATTAATTCAAAACAAAGCAGAGTGCAAAAATAAAGAGGGGAAGGATATGTTCTTAAACAGATGAAGCAAGTGAGGGGAGGATAGACCAATGAACTGTCTACCAGAGGAACTCAGCAGATCAAACAGCTGTGGTAGGAGAGGAATCGCTAATGTTCCAGGTGAAAACCTTGCATCCATACTGGGTTTTGAGCTCAGACATCACCAACTCTTTCCTTCCACAGATGCTTCACAACCCACTTGTTTCCTTGTTGCTTTAGGTTCTAGCATCTGTATTCAGTCATGTGTCGCCTGAGGGAGGGGGAATAGTGTGGATCAGAGAGCATTCTATGATGGCGCTGTAATGTGTGGTGGCACTTGTGGGCTGCCCTCGGCACATCCCTAGGTTCTGTTGGTTGTTAGAGTAAATGATGCATTTTGCTGTATGTTCCAATGTACATGTGATGGATAAGTAAATCTGAATCTGAACCTGAACCTGCAAGTTCCATGTAACCTTCTGGGTGTCAGGGGTGGAGATATGTTCCTACCAAAGGAGGGGTAAGGCACTCCTTCCCTCCGCTAGCCTGCAGGTCACCTTTGGGCAAGGTGTAGCACCTCATTAACCCTCCAATCAGAGTTATGTGAAGTCAAGGGAGCGGACTGTAAGATGGTCATATGAGTAGAAACATAGAAAATAGGTGCAGGAGTAGGCCATTTGGCCCTTTAAGCCTGCACTGCCATTCAGTATGATCATGGCTGATCATCAAACTCAGAACCCTGTACCTGCCTTCTTTTCATACCCCTGATCCCTTTAGCCACAAGGACCATAACTAACTCCCTGTTAGGAGCTGGTGCATATTGCAAGTCCTGGTTATGGGACAACTAACGCCAGCCAGACAATCTCTAAAGAGTATTGATAATGGCTGGGGTCACTCATCTTGTAAGGCAAAAGGCAATGGCAAACCACTTTGGTAGAAAGATTTGCCAAGAACAGTCATGGTCATGAGACTGTAATAATTGCCCATGTTATATGAAGCTGCAAATAATGACGACGATGATAAAATCTCCTTTAGGGTCATTCAGTAAATCTTTCTGGACTTGTTCTGAAATGAAAGCACCTGGTCAGGAATGAAAACATGAGCAGTTAATGTTACTCCCTCGCAGTTCTAGGGAGCTGGGTTTGATCCTGACCTCGGGGTTCTGTCAGTATGGAGTTTGCTCTTTCTCCTCTGTGATTTTGTGGTCTCCCTCTTCTCCACCCCTCACTTGGTGTTCTGGTTTCCGGCCTGACCCCAGAAGTACATGGGAAGGTAATTGACCACAGGAAAACAAGAGATAAACTGATTTTAGAGGCTTTATTTTTGATGGGAGCTTATATGGGTCTGATGGGCCAAAAGACTCCTTTCTAAACATAAATAAGCATTATCTTCTGATCAGCTTCACTGCACTGTTTCTGCACTTTATACATTTATAACTGCTATAAATCTCCCTTGTTTCCTTCCACATCTTTAAGCCCTTTGAGAAATATTTAAACGTTACACCTTATTTCAATTTAAAAATCATCTTGTAGGGCTGTTCCCAATATCCATGTCCCACCGTAACCTAAAATGTCAAATTTTTTAACAGATGTTTTTCCTTGTGCCCAAAGCAAAGGTTAGAACTGCAAAGTTTTTCCCTAAGAATTGTATTGTGACATGGAACAGTGATTTCCAGAAAAGTACCAACATGGAAAGAGGCCATTTGGCCCATGAAATCGGTGATGGTTCTCTGCAAAATCATGCAGCTTTTCCGTTTCAAATTCCTTCAGTTCAGAAACTTTTCCAACTTCCATTGGAATGGAAAAATTAAATCTGCCTCCATTACATCCTTTGGCAATGCACTCCACATCCTAAATATTTTATTTAAAATTAACGTTTTACCTCATGTCAGTTTTGTGTTCATGCCAATTATTTTTGTT
This sequence comes from Mobula hypostoma, assembly GCF_963921235.1. Lineage (NCBI taxonomy): Eukaryota > Metazoa > Chordata > Chondrichthyes > Myliobatiformes > Myliobatidae > Mobula > Mobula hypostoma. The sequence continues at coordinate 64,230,965 of NC_086110.1, forward strand.
CTCTGCACTTTAGTTGTTCTCTTCATTGTTAATAGAAACAATTGTTCTTGATCTACCCTGGACTTAATGTGATTATAAAGTATCTCCTTTAGACCCTTTCACAACCTTCTTTAGGTAGGTTGTGGAAGTTTAGAGTCTGCAGAGGACGGATGCTCCCTGATTAGAGAACGTGTCTTGTAAAGATAGATTGACGAGTGAGGGGTTTTCTTTTTATCTGATTACCTCATGATCTCATTATTTATTGCTATTGATTTATATTTGCATTTCCACGGTTTGTTGTCTTCCGAACTCTGGTTGATCTTTCATTGATCCTGTTATAGCTACTATTCTATGGATATGCTGAGTATGCCCACAATAAAATGAATCTCAGGGTTGTATATGGTGACATAAATGTACTTTGATAATACAATTTACTCTGACTTTTGAACTTTATCTACCAATTTAGAAACTATGTCCTTTGAATCTAAATTGAAGCCATTAACATGAAAGAAAAAAGATCATAATATTTATATCAACTCACAAGGAACTTCACTGTTCCCTTCCCTCCAATCCATTAAACAGTCACTAAGTATGATATTATGTTTTAGTTCAATTATTCTATAGTTCCATTTAATATCAGAGATGTATGCAATATACATATCCTGAAATTCTTGTTTTTCACAGACATCCATGAAAACAAAATTGTCCCAAAAAATGAGTGACAGTAAAAGTGTTAGAATGGCAAAGCCCCTTTACTCCCCCTCCCATGCGTAAGCAGCAGCAAAGCAATGATCCTCCCACATCCCCACCCACTTCCACAAAAATACCATCAGCACCCTCCATTCACCAAGAAAACAATAGCGAAGCCCCTGAGAAAGATCATGATCTGCAGTAAAGTGAAAAATAATCATACCACCAATAAAGGGAAAGAGAAATGTCCCCCTTTCACAGTGAGAGGGGAGGCATAACAAAACAACTCGCTGATTTACGATGTAAAGTCTGTCGTGCGGCTTCTTTTTGAGTTCTCTGTCTTGAGAATTGGCTTCAGTCAGTGGCAATTTTATTGTATGTTCTTCAGATTTGTTGATAACCTTATTGTGGGCATTTCATTAAACACCTTAGTCCAAATACATCATATTCACTTTATTTCCCAAATCAATTGCTTCTGTTAAGATCATCAGAAATCTATGGGACTCATTTAACATGGTTTCCCTTAAACAAGTGGTTTTGCCTGTTCAATTTATATTTATCTAACTGACTGTTGACTCTGTTACAGATAACTGCTTTTAGAAGTTTCCCCACCACCAAGGTGAATGTAATGGTCATAAGTTACAGATTGTTTAGCTGTATACCCTCTTACAAACAGGCAATTCTGCAACCCACAGCCGTCAACACCACATTGATGGATGTGTATACTGTATATGCTCTGGGTTCTTTACATCACCACGTGAATAAGGAACTAAATAGACCCACAACCTGAAGCGCTGCAGGCACTGCACGATCGCTCGTTCCTGTTGGGTTCTCCAGACTGGTTTGGCAAGTAGGTACATCATATGGCTCCTATTTTAGAAATAAGACAGAAATACTTTACTTAAATATGTCTGGTGACAAGGTAGCTCAGAATTTCTCATGGGTTGCCTCATAGCACCTCCAACAAAGCTTTCTGAACCTCACTTGAAATTCTTGATATTGTGACTGAACCACTTTTCTCCTGCTTTTCCTTCTTTCTTTTAAATAATTGCTTTTATCTAGGTATTGCTGAAGCACGGCTGAGAGTCTTTGAGTGGCTCAATAGATTGATATGGAACAATTGCAAATACTTTTTTTTTGTTTACTCTCCTTGATACTTCGATCTACAATACCCATTCAAGAATATCCTGAAGAAATATTTCTGAGAATGTGGTAGATTGTTTAATGCAGAATGAATGGAATTATAATCACAAACAAGAGAAAATCTGCCGATGCTGGAAATCCAAGCATCACACACAAAATGCTGGAGGAACTCACTGAATGGTCTCGGGCTGAAATGTCGACTGTATTCTTTTTCATAGATGTTGCCTGGCTAACTGAGTTTCTCCAGCATTTTGTGTGTGCTTAACGGAATTGTACTATTTCAGTGCTATTTTGGATAGTTTCAGTCAATGGAATTGACTGTACTGGACTGACCATTGACAACAGTGCTCTGGTACAGTTTCTGTAGTGTCTTTGCTTTCAAATTCAGAATATTCATTGGTTAATCTTCTTAAATCATCAAAAATGACAGGAGACAAACACAGACAAAATACTGCAGGAACTCAACAAATCAGGCAGCATCTGTGGAGGGGAATAAGCAGTTGACATATCAGGCTGAGACCTTTCATCAGGATTGGAAAAGAAAGGGAGGGCAGAGGCCAGAATATGAAGGTGCAGGGAGGGGAAGGAATACAAGCTAGTAAGACCATAAGATATAGGAACAGAAATAGGCCATTTGGCCCATCAGGTATGCTCTGCCATTCAATCATGGACTGATCCAATTCTTCCAGTCATCCCCACTCCCTTGCCTTCTCCCCATAACCTTTGATGTTCTGGCTATTCAAGGGCCTATCTATCTCTTCCTGAAATGCACTCAATGACTTGGCCTCCACAGCTGCTCATGGCAGCAAATTCCACAGATTTACCACCCTCTGACTAAATAATTTCTCTGCATCTCTGTTCTAAATGTATGTCCTTCAATCCTGAAGTTGTGCCCTTTTGTCCTAGACTCCCCTACCATGGGAAATAACTTTGCCATATCTATTCTTTTCAGGCCTTTTAACATTTGGAATGTTTCTATGAGATCCCCCCTCATCCTCCTGAACTCCATGGAATACAGCCCAAGAACTGCCAGACGTTCCTCATACCGTGACCCTTTCGTTCCTGGAATCATTCTCATGAATCTTCTCTGAACCCTCTCCAATGTCAGTATATCCTTTCTAAAATAAGGAGCCCAAAATTGCACACAATACTCCAAGTGTGGTCTCATGAGTGTTTTATAGAACCTCAACATCACATCCCTGATCTTATATCCTATACCTCTAGAAATGAATGCCAACATTGCATTCACCTTCTTCACCACCTACTTAACCTGGAGGTTAACTTCTAGGGTAGCGTGCACAAGGACTCCCAAGTCCCTTTGCATCTCTGCATTTTTGAATTCTCTCCCCATCGATATAATAGTCTGGCTGCTTATTTCTTCCACCAAAGTGCATGACCATATACTTTCCAACATTGTATTTCATTTGCCACTTCTTTGCCCATTCCCCTAAACTATCTGTCTCTCTGCAGGCTCTCTGTTTCCTCAATACTACCTGCTCCTCCACCTATCTTTGTATCATTGGCAAATTTAGCCACAAATCCATTAATCCCAGAGTCCAAATCATTGCCATACATCGTAAAAAGCAGTGGTCCCAACACTAACCCCCGTGGAACTCCACTGGTAACCAACAGCCAGCCAGAATAGGATCCTTTTATTCCCACTCTCTGTTTTCTGCCGATCAGCCAATGCTCCACCCATGCTAGTAACTCCCCTGTAATTCCATGGGTTCTTATCTTGCTAAGCAGCCTCATGTGCGGCACCTTGTCGAAGGCCTTCTGAAAATCCAAGTACACCACATCTACTGCGTATCCTTTGTCTACCCTGCTTGTAATTTCCTCAAAATATTGCAGTAGGTTAGTCAGGCAGGACTTTCCTTTCAAGAGACCATGCTGTCTTTGTCAAGTCACTTTTAATTGTCATTTTGACTATAACTGCTGGTAGAGTACACAGTAAAAATGAGACAATGTTTTTCAAGACCATGGTGCTCCATGAACAATACAAAAACTACTGAACTACGTTAAATAGCACAAAACTACACTAGACTACAGACCTACCCAGGACTGCATAAAGTGCATAAAACACTGAAGACATTACAATAAATAATAAACAAGACAATAGGCACAGTAGAGGGCAGTAAGTTGGTGTCAGTCCAGGCTCTGGGTTTTGAGGAGTCTGATGGTTTGAGGGAAGAAACTTGCATAGTCTGGTCGTGAGAGCCCAAGTACTTCGGTGCCTTTTGTCAGATGGCAGGAGGAGGGAGAAGAGTTTGTATGAGGGGTGTGTGGGGTCCTTCATAATGCTATTTGCTTTACAGATGCAGCGTATGATGTAAATGTCTGTAATGGCGGGAAGAGAGACCCCCTCCCCCCAATACAGCTGACTTCACTATCCACTGCAGGGTCTTGTGATCCGAAATGGTGCAATTTCCTAACCAGGCAGTGATGCAGCTGCTCAGGATGCTCTCAATACAACTTCTGTAGAATGTGGTGAGGATGGGGGGGTGGGAGATGGACTTTTCTCAGTCTTCGCAGAAAGTAGAGATGCTGCTGGGCTTTCTTTGTTATGGAGCTGGTGTTGAGGGACCAGGTGAGATTCTCCTATCTTTGGCCTATCTTGTCATGTGCCTCCAGGTCCTCCATAATCTCATCCCTAACAATTGATTCCAACAATTTCCCAACCACTGATGTCAGGTTAACAGGTCTATAGTTTCCTTTCTGCTGCCTCCTACCCTTCTTAAATAGCAGAGTAATATCTGCAATTTTCCAGTCATCTGGTACAATGCCAGAATCTATTGATTCTTGAAAGAATCATTGTTAGTGCCTCTGCAATCTCTCCAGCTACTTCCTTCAGAACCCAAGGGTGCATTCTATCAGGTCCAGGAGATTTATCCATGCTCAGACCATTAAGCTTCCTGAGCACCTGCTCTGTTGTAATTTCCACTGCACATACTTCACTTCCCTGACACTCTTGAATGTCCAGTATACTGCAGACATCTTCCAATGTGAAGACTGATGTAAAATACTGCCATCTCTGCGTCTCTCATTACAATATCTCCCAGCGTCATTTTCTATTGGTCCTATATCTACCCTCAACTCTCTTTTACTCTTTATATAGCTTAAAAAAAAAGTAGGTGAGACCAGGTGAGGGGGAATGTGGGTGGGTCGGGGAGAGGATAGGTAGAAGAGGTAAAGGCCTGAAGAAGAAGAAATCTAATAGGACAATGGACCATAGATGAAAGGGAAGGAGGTAATGGGTAATTGAGGAGAAGAGTTGGTGTGAGAGGATAACTAGAACTTGGAATGGGGGAAAAAAGGGGGAAGAGGGAGAAAGTTGGAGAGATCAATGTTCATGCTTTTAGGAATTCTGATGTTATTATTGTCACAATTTTCTTTGAAACTCTCCTGTTATTTGGTATGGATTGCTCTTGCCAAACCCTGTTCTGCAGTATCTCTATTTCTGATTCCTGAATGTGTGCATTTTTGAAAACTTCAAGTTTGATCATATTCTCCAATAATTTGTTCAGATTGCCTTTTCAGTTAGCGTACCCAATAAAATCACCACAGGAATGGAACCTGCTGTGGTTTTCTGCTGCTGTAGCCCATCCACTTGAAGTGTTATGCATTCAGAGATGTTCTTCTGCACACCACTGTTGTAATGTGTAGTTACTTGAGTTACTATTGTCTTCCTGTTAGCTTGGACCAGTCTGACTGCTTTCCCCTGAACACTCTCATTAACAAAGCATTTTTACCCGCAGAAATGCCACTCACTGAATTACTTAATGTTTGCTTTTCACACATTCTAGAGATGGTTGTGAATGAAAATCCAGGAGATCAGCAGTTTGAGATATTCAAACCACCCCATTTGGCATCAAAAATCATTCCACGGTCAAAGGCAGTTCAATCACATTTCTTCACGCCCCCCCCCCCCCCCCACCGTCTGTTTGGTCTGAAAAACAACTGAATCTCTTGACCATATCTGCTTGTTTTTTTATGCATTGAGTTGCTGCCACATGATTGGCTGATTAAATATTTGCTTTAATAAGCATCTAATAAAGTGGTCACCAAGTTCACACCCTACTACTATGTCGACTCAGGCCTAGGGGGCCGGCGTCAGGCACGATGACGGACTCCACTTCTCCCTCTCCCTCATAAGTGTGTTCAGTTCATCGACATTAGCCGTGCCGTTGTCTTCTAGGAGCGTGTTGACTATAGATTTGGGAGGGCCCCCAGGGTTCATCCTCCCGTGCTTGGGCTCCCATATGATGACTAGACTGGCAGGTAGCTCAGGGTGGTGTAGACAGTGCCCCGCTAGTTGCAGTCTTCTCACCTCGATTTTAGTGGAGAGCATCGGTAGGTTGTTATAGAGCTCAACATACGGCATGTGCTGTTGCCAGCTCACGTCAAGAGCCACCCGGAGCATTCGTGTATAGCAACCATCTAGAGACTTCCGCATCATCTTGGTGAGTGTCCCCGTCTCACATCCATATGTGAGAATGGACTCCATGACTGCTATGAAAAACCTCTTTTTAAGCCCTCTGGTCAGGTTTGACTTCCAGATTTCCTTCATGTCATTCATAGCCCTCCACACCAGCACCTTCTCTATCTTTATGTCCTTCTCCGAACTCATCATTCTTGACCCGAGGTACTTGTAGTCAAAGACTTTCTTAATAGTATCATTCTCTACAGTCTTGAGAGTACCTTCGTCGCAGTTAAACGCTATGTACTCTGTCTTTTTAGCGTTTAGGTGAAGTCCAACTTTATTGCACTCAATTTCCACTTTTGTCAGTAGCTGCTGTGCTTCCTCCATCTGGTCAGAGAGCAGGACTATGTCATCTGCAAAATCGAGATCTGTGAGTGTAACTGGTCTGACCCTTTTGGTTCGCCTTGGTTTTATGGTAAAACCAAGCTTGTCATGGTCTTTGGTAGCTTGATGCTAGCGTAATCAAGGATGATTATAAAGATGTAGGGTACCAGAGTGTCTCCTTGCAGCACCACAGCTAGGAGCTCGAACACTGCTGTTTCTCCGTCTGGTGATACAACTTTCGCCATGGTTTTGTATAGCTGGACTCTATTGCTCTCAGTAGATGGTCTGGCACTCCGTAAGCTTTCAGGATCTTCAGCATTTTACCTCTGTGGATGGAGTCAAAAGCTTTGCAACAATCGATGTAAGTAAGCATGGCTAGTAGATTGTTCTTCTTGACTTCCTCGATGAACCTATGGAGAGCAAGTATTTGCATTACTGTTGTGCGCTTCTGCCGAAAACCATTCTGATTGAACCTTAGCTTAGGGTCAATAGCGGTGCGAATCCTGTTCAAGATCATCCGATTGTATTTTTGCTAAGATGCAGGTCAAGCTAATACCGCGTTAGTTATCTGTCTTTGTGAGAGATCCAGACTTGGGGACTGGGATAATGTTTGAGAGTGAACACTGTTCTGGTTTGTCACCTTTCATCAATGCCATATTCACACACAACCACATTTTTTTATTGGGTCTAAATCAACGGATATGAAGCCATCAATGCCTTCAGTTCCTCAGTTTTCAGGAAGGGCAAGAGGATTGTTTTGTTGTTGTCTTGTTTTGAGTTGTTGTTTTGATGCTTGTATTGCTTAGTATTGACCATAGGTACGCAATGCTGACACCTGAAAATGTGACAAAAAGGCCATAAGACATAGGAACGGAATTAGGTCATTCAGGCGATTGAGTCTGCCCTGCCATTCCATCATGGCTGATTTATCGTCACCCTCAACCCCATTCACTTGCCTTCTCCCTGTAAACTTTGACGCCCTGACTAATCAACAAACTATGAACCTCCGCTTTAAATATATTCAATGATTTGGCCTTCACAGCCATCTGTGGCAATGAATTACAATATCCGCGGGCTGCCTCTAGCACATTCTTGGGTGAGCTGGCTGTTCAGAAAATGGCACGTTGCACTGAGTGTTTTTGATGTACATGTTACCTAAATTTGAATCTGAATCTGAAAATAGGTCCTGGTCTAAAACCATGTCGAAGTTACGGTGCGCAGCATTTTTTAAACTCCATCATGAATTCAATCACTGTCCTTTGGACTTTAGGTTGTGAGCTCTCAATTTATAACTTTCAAATATTTCAGAAGACACTGGGTTAAAATGTCTTCCCCGTACTCCAAAGCTGTCATTTATCTGGATATCAACGTGGCTTCGAGCTAAGGCAAGAATACTGGTCATTTACTGGATTGCAGCCTGAGTTCCAGACCATTGATTCAGTTTGAATCCCACTTTGTCAGCTGGCAAATTTAAACACAAATAATTAAACAAATCTGGAATCAGAAATGTAAAGCTAGTTTCAGGAATATTGACCACAAAACCACGGGCTGTCATGTAAATCATTCTGGTACACTAATATCATTCTAGGAAGGAAGTCTGTCATCTTTACCCAAAATGCTCTAGAGAAGTAACAATAGGACCACTAACATGGTTGACTCATAGAAAATATGCCAGATTCTCTATATTACATTAATAAATAATATAAATATGGATAAATGTATGGACCTGTTTCCATTGGAACAAAGGCCTTTCTTTGCTCCATGATGGCTTTGTGATGAAAATTACTGTCTCTGCTTATCTTTGCAGTACTATTGGCAGAGAATTATACTTCACGTAGGTACTGAAAGCATCCAATCATACTGAGTCTCTTGATACACAGAGCTTTTGCTTCGCCTGTCAGTTCACATTATTTCACTCGAGCTCTTCCTTACACATTTCTGGAATTGCCACAATTGGCCACGATATTCTCACCCATCATGCCTCACTTTCTTTGGTTCTGAAACCTTGCATGCTTATTGATGGAGTACAATCAGGGTTTATTGTTGCGAAGAACAAAACTCAGAAACTACAGATATTGAATGAGTGCTTATATGATGGATGAACTCCTGATCTCACTACCTCCCCCATCATGCATTTTATTGTGTATTTGCACTGCACCTACTCTATGCCTGTAACACTAAGGAGCCTCTGGAATCACACCACCAGGTTGAGGAACAATTATTACCCGTCAACCATCAGGCTCTTGAACCAGAGAGGATAACTTCACTCAACTTCACTGAAATGTTTCCACAACCTATGGATTCACTTTCAAGGCCTCTTCATCTCATGTCTCAATTTATTGCTTATTTATTTGTTATTATTGTTGCTTTTTTTTTCTTTCTTTTGTATTTGCACAATTTGTTGTCTTTTGCACACTGGTTGTCCACCCTGTTGGGTGCAGTCCTTCATTGATTCTATTATGGTTATTAGATTTATTGAGTATGCCTGCAAGAAAATGAATCTCAGGATTGTATATGGTGATATAGGTATTTTGATAATAAATTTACTTTGAATTTATATTCCTCAATTTGCTATTGTTTTCCTTGTGTACTTAAAGCACTTGCGTATAGAATAATCTGTCTTGAAGGCATGCAAGCAAAAACTTCTCATCTTTTCTCAGTGTATGTAACAAGAATAAACCAGTTCCCAACTATTCCAAGGGGCTGGAACCAAACTTGCTTTGCAGACCTCAACCTACAAATGTTACAGCCCAGAAGATAGTCAATGACACAACTGCACAAAATGCACCCTTAAAGACACAAGGAAATTTTCTAACCAAACACACACGGTCACAGTGTGGAAGATTACACCTCCACAATGTCATTCTGGGACACGTTCCATCCATTGAGATCACAGAGTAATCTGGAGATGCAAGAGACTTCAGATGCTGGAATTTGGAGCAAATTGATAAAGTTCTGGAGGAACTCAGCAGGTTAACGGCATCTGAGGAGGCAAGGGGATGATTGACATTTCAGATCGGGACTCTGCATCAGGACTGTGTAATCAGGGCTGGTTTGGGGGGGGCGTTCTGAATATCAGACTCCCTTAATGGCTCTGAAATCTCTAAAAAAAAAAATTGTGGAGGAGAAACATAGTGTCAGAGAAACATACAATGTTCAAAGTACATTTATTATCAAAGTATGCATGTCTGACAGCATAGAAACACTCTCTGGCCAATCGTCAACCACTCATTTACATTAATGCTACATAAATCCCATTTTCTGTTAGCCTCTTCACATTTTCAACTACCTCCAGATTCTAAAACTCATCTATACACTGGGGATAATTTACCGTGGCCAATTAGCCTCCCAGCCTACACGTCATTGGGATGCAGGAGAAAGCCTAAACGACCAGAAGGACCCCACGCAGTAATAGGGAGAATGTGCTAGTTCCACGCAGTGAAGGTCGAGTTGAACTGTGAGGTAGTGAATCTTCTAGCTCTGTCTCCGTGCCACATTAGAACAGAGTTAACATTTCTGGCTGAAGGTTCCCATCAATGTTTTGGAATAGTAATTTTTGAGGACGGATGATGTTGAAATAATACGAGAAGAAACGGATTTCATTCTTTACAAGTACTTCAAAATAGTGAAAAATTGACAGCAGGAAAGTCAGAATCAGGGTTAAGATCAAAGTTCAAGCTCAAAGTACATGTATTATCAAAGTTCAAAGTGCACTTGTTATCAGAGTATGTATATTATGCACCACCTTGAGATTCATTTCCTTATAGGCAGCTGCAAAAAAAAGAAATCCAAAAGAGCCCTTTTAAACATAGAGGACCGTCAAACACCCAGCATGCAGAAATAAAGAAAAGGTGCAAAACAACGAAAGCAAGCAAACAACTGAAGTTCATGAAAGTGAGTCCACAGCCACAAAGCCAGTCATCACTGCAGCTGATCCAATAGCCCGGGAGTTCAGCGCAGAGACAAGTAAACCTCGCGGAGCAGCGAACTGAACTGACACGTCCCCTGCCTCCACCCCCGACACCCTGATCTTTTCAATCTGCCCTGGCGCCTAAGTTGTCCAAATCTCGAGTTGCACTGGCATATGCTGTGAAATCTGCCTTCTATTGACGGCAGTACAGAGCAATGCATTAAAAAAACTATAAGCTATAAAAATACACATAAAAACCTATTAATTATGATTAGAAATATATAAAAAGTGTAAAAGCTAATGACACAGAATAAGGACATATGGCACAAAAATCAAAGTGGTATCATTAACAGTGAAGAAGGTTATCAAAATTTACAAGGGGACTTTGATTAACTTGGTAAGCAGGCTGAGGAATGGGAATTTGCAGTCCAGATAAAAGCAAGTTTGCCCTTTAGGGAGAGAAGTCAGGGCAGGACATTTATCGTGAATGCTGAAGTCCTGTGAAATGTTGCAGAACACTGTGAAATAAGAGTACAAATACTGTGTACAGAACAAATTATATGGCTATTATTGCTTTTCTGCTTGGCATGACCTTACTGTATGCAAATTGCTTGCCACACTTCCTCTAGTACACAGTGGTTACAAGTCAAAAGGACTTTATTGGCTTGCATCTCCTAATTTTGGAACATACCAAATTCATAAAAAGTACTACTGCATTGTAATTTTTGCTTCATTGGATTTAGCTGAGACTTAGATATAGAGATAGAGCATGGTAACAGGCCCTTCCAACCCATCGAGACTGTGGCAACCAATTACACCCAAGAGACCAATTAATCCATATGTGTTCGAGCACCCAGAAGAAGCCTACAAAGTCATGGGAGGAATGTACAGATTCCCTACAGACAGTGTGGTATTGAACCCCAGTCACTGATGCTGTAATGGTGTTGCATTAACAACAATGATACCGAGCCATCGCTTGAATATGCTTACTTAGGTGTCTAGTATTTAAACAAGTTGTCTACACTCTGTGTTGGCACCTTGAATGAATTTCTCTCTATCTCCCTCTCTCTATCTTTCTTTCTCTTTTTCTCTCTGTCTCTCTCCTCTCATCTCCTCTTCCCTCTCTCTCCTCTCCCCTCTCTCTCCTCTTCCCTCTCTCTCCTCTCCCCTCTCTCTCCTCTCCCCTCTCTCTCCTCTCCCCTCTCTCTCCTTTCTCTCTACTCTTCTCTCCTCCCTCTACCCTCTCCTCCCCCTCCTCTTGTCTCTCCTCTCCTCTGCTCTATTCTCCTTTTCTTCTCTCTCTCTCTCCTTTTCTCTCTGTCCTTTTCACTCTCTTTTGTCCCCTCTCTCTCTCCTTGCCTGCATTTCTGTTAAGCCTCTGTAGAGTTTGTTCACAGCAACAGCCAATTACTTTCCAGTGATTAAAGCTGTAATGCACAGAGAGCATTGTGACATCTCAGTTGTCAGCTGGTGTGGAGGCAACTGAGTCATTTTCTTGTTATCAACCATGAAATATGGCCTGCTCACTTTTATATTTTTAAAGTTATAGAGCATAGAACATACAGTATAACACTCTAGCACAGTATTGGCCCTTTGGCCCATGGTGTTGTGCCAGCTTTGTAAACTACACTAAGATCAATCTATCTCTTCTTTCCTCCTGTTTTCTATTGTCCATACACCCATCTAAGAGTCTCTTAACTACCCCTAATCACTCTGGCAGTGCATTTCACAACACACAACTCTGTGTGTAAAAAAAACAACTTACCTCAGACCTGCCTCCCAGAATTTATTTTCATGTAGACAACACAGTAGAACAAAGAAATACAATAGAATCAATGAAATACTATACACAAACAAAAGACTGATAAACAACCAATGTGCAAAAGAAGACAATCTGTGCAAATACAAAAAAATAATAATAATAAACTAAATAATACTGAGAACATGATTTGTAGAGTCATTGAAAGTGAATCCATTGGCCACTGACTTCGTACAGAGTTAAAGTGAGTAAAGTTATCCATGCAGATTCAGGAACCTGATGGTTGAAGGGTAATAACTGAGTAGAGAGCATAGCCTGGATCGTGAGAGTCCTTGATGATAGATACTGCTTTCCAATGGTAGCACTTCTTGCAGATGTGCTCAATGGCGGAGAGGGCTTTCCTGAGATGGATTGGACTGCATTTATTACTTTTTGTGGGGTTTTCCTTTCAAGGGCATTGATAATGCAACCAATCCACTGTGCAATGGTAGAAGTTAGTCAAAGTTTTAGATGACATGCCAAAGCTGCTCAAGCTTCTAAGAAAGTAGAGGTGCTGCTATTCTTTCTTTGTAACGGCAATCACTTGTTGATTTTGGTATACAGTAGATCCTCTGAACTGATAACACCAAGGATTTGAAGTTACTGACCCTTTCCACCTCCGATCCCCTCAACAGGACTGGTGCATGCACCTCCAGTTTCTTCCTCCTGTAGTCAATAATCAGCTCTTTGGCTTTGCTGACATTGAGTGAGAATTATTATTGTGGTACCATTTTCAATCTTCCTGCTCTATGCCAATTTGTCGCCACCTTTGATTTGGCCAACAACAGCGATGTTATCCGCAAACTTAAGTAGAATATTGGATCTATACTTAGCCTCACAGACATAAGTATAAAATGAGCAGAGCAGGGTGATTGGAGGTGATTGCGCAAATCACCTTAAAAGTATGCCCCCTCATATTAGCCATTTTTGCCCTGAGAAAATATCTCTAGCTGTTCACTCAGTCTATTCCTCAACATCTTGTACACCTCTATCAGGTCACCTCTTATCCTCCTTCGCTCCAAAGAGAAAAGCACTAGCTCACTCAACGTACCTTCATATAACATGTCCTTGCATGTCTCTATCCAATACACACTGCATGTTTCTAGAGAAATGACTCTACTACTACTGGGAAAAGTTGCTTTAGAGTGTGATGCAAATCATGTGATCCATCCCACCTTTAATCCAGCATAAGTGTCTTCAATAAATTTGGTTTCTGATGTTCTAGTTACTCTAGTTATTAGAGTAAAATATTACAAATAATTAGGGGATTGGCAGATTTCGTACAAAGGAAAACCTATGCTTCTCCAGTGCTGATCATTACATTGGCAGCCAGGTAACCCAGCAATTTACTTCGGAGGAGGCAGTGTAGAGGAGGCTCACCAGGTTCAGTCCAGAGGTGAGGAGGTTAGTTTATAAGGCAGGGGTTCCCTTGCTTAATGGTATTGGTCCATGGTATATAAAAGGTTCGGAACCTCTGCTATAACGGGAGATGAAGTCACATGGGGTTTATTTTCACTGGAATTCAGAATACGTATAAGATAGAGTCATGAGGGTTGTTTCTATTAATAACTGAGACTAGAACTAGGGGATATAACCTCAAGATTAAGGGAATATATTTAGGGCACAAATGAGCAGAGACTGGTTTACCCAGAGAGAAGTGAAACCGTGGAAGTTTCTAACCAGAGGAGCAGTAGAGGCTCAAACACGAGAAAATCTGCAGATGCTGGAAATTCAAGCAACACACACAAAATGCTGGTGGAACGCAGCAGGCCAGGCAGAATCTATAGGAAGAAGTACAGTTGAAGATTTGGGTCGAGACCCTTTGTCAGGACTAATTGAAAGAAGAGATAGTAAGAGATTTGAAAGTAGGAAGGGGTGTAGGAGATCCGAAATGATAGGAGAAGACAGGAGGGGGAGGGATGAAGCTAAGAGCTGGAAAGTTGATTGGCAAAAGGGATGCAGAGCTGAAGAAGGGAGAGAATTATGGGACGAGACGCCTAGGGAGAGATAGGGGGAGGGGAGGGGAGCCCAGAGGAAGATGGAGAGCAAGTAAGGAGTGATTGTGAGAGGGATAGAGAGAGAAAAAGGGGGGGGGGAGAGAAAGAGAGATAGATAGATAAATAAATAAGGGATTGGGTAGGAAGGGAGGAGGGGCATTAACGGAAGTTAGAGAAATCAATGTTCATGCCATCAGGTTGCAGCCTACCCAGACGGAATATAAGGTGTTGTTCCTCCAACCTGAGTGTGGCTTTATCTTTACAGTAGAGGAGGCCGTGGATGGACATGTCAGAATGGGAATGGGATGTGGAGTTAAAATGTGTGGCCACTGGGAGATCCTGCTTTCTCTGGCGGACAGAGCGTAGGTGTTCAGCAAAGCGGTCTCCCAGTCTGCGTCGGGTCTCGCCAATATATAAAAGGCCACACCGGGAGCACTGGACGCAGTATATCACCCCAGCCGACTCACAGGTGAGGTGTCGCCTCACATGGAAGGACTGTCTGGGGCCCTGAATGGTGGTGAAGGAGGAAATGTAAGGGCAGGTGTAGCACTTGTTCCACTTACAAGGATAAGTGCCGGGAGGGAGATTGGTGGGAAGGGATTGGGGGACGAATGGGGAAGCGAGTTGCATAGGGAGTGATCTCTGCGGAAAGCAGAAGGGGGGGGCAGTAGAGTAGCAGTAGAGGCTACCCAATTAAATATATATTAGATACTTTTTTGCATAGCAGGGGAATTAAAAGTTACGTGGAAAAGGCAGGTACTGTAGGTGGTGCTGAGTCCGCAGCCAAATCGACGATGATCTTTTTGAACAGCATAGCAGGCTTGACAGGCCAGATGGTTGACTCCTGTTCCTATTTCTTATGTTCTTATGCTTTCTTTCCTTCTTATTGGTCAACATAATAGAATACAAGAACAGGTAGAACAAGGCAGAGCTAGGTACATCTCTGAAGTATTGTGCACAGTTCTGGCCACCACATTTCAGAAGGAATGCAATGGCATTGAGGAGAACAAGGATGCTGGCAAGTATGAAGGTTTAGTTATGAAAATTACTCACAGATTTGTTTTCTGTGGAAGCGGAGATTTATTGGAGGTGGATGTTCATGCCATCGGGTTGGAGGCTACCCAGACGGAATATAAGGTGTTGTTCCTCCAACCTGAGTGTGGCTTCATCTTTACAGTAGAGGAGGCCATGGATAGACATGTCAGAATGGGAATGGGATGTGGAATTAAAATGTGTGGCCGCTGGGAGATCCTGCTTTCTCTGGCGGACAGAGCGTAGGTGTTCAGCAAAGTGGTCTCCCAGTCTGCGTCAGGTCTCGCCAATATATAGAAGGCCACATAGGGAGCACCGGACACAGTATATCACCCCTGCCGACTCACAGGTGAAGTGTCACCTCACCTGGAAGGACTGTTTGGGGCCCTGAATGGTGGTAAGGGAGGAAGTGTAAGGGCATGTGTAGCACTTGTTCCGCTTATACGGATAAGTGCCAGGAGGGAGATCAATGGGGAGGGATGGGGGGTACGAATGGACAAGGGAGTCGCGTAGGGAGCGATCCCTGCGGAAAGTAAAGAGAGGCGGGGAGGGAAAGATGTGCTTAGTGGTGGGATCCTGTTGGAGGTGGCAGAAGTTACGGAGAATAATATGTTGGACCCGGAGGCTGGTGGGGTGGTAGGTGAGAACCAGGGGAACCCTATTCCTAGTGGGGTGGTGGGAGGATAGAGTGAGAGCAGATGTACGTGAAATGTGGGAGATGCGTTTGAGAGCAGAGTTACACATTTTAATTCCACATCCCATTCCCATTCTGACATGTCTATCCAAGGCCTCCTCTACTGTAAAGATGAAGCCACACTCAGGTTGGAGGAACAACACCTTATATACCATCTGGGTAGCCTCCAACCTGATGGCATGAACATTGACTTCTCTAACTTCCGCTAATGCCCCACCTCCCCCTCGTACCCCATCTGTTATTTATTTTTATACACACATTCTTTCTCTCACTCTCCTTTTTCTCCCTCTGTCCCTCTGACTATACCCCTTGCCCATCCTCTGTTCCCCCCCCCCTTGTCTTTCTCCCTGGGCCTCCTGTCCCATGATCCTCTCATATCCCCTTTGCCAATCACCTGTCCAGCTCTTGGCTCCATCCCTCCCCCTCCTGTCTTCTCCTATCATTTTGGATATCCCCCTCCCCCTCCCACTTTCAAATCTCTTACTAACTCTTCCTTCAGTTAGTCCTGACGAAGGGCCTCGGCCTGAAACGTCGACTGTACCTCTTCCTAGAGATGCTGCCTGGCCTGCTGCGTTCACCAGCAACTTTGATGTGTGTTGCTTGAATTTCCAGCATCTGCAGAATTCCTGTTGTTTGAAGTCTTACACAGTGAATAGTCGTGCACTGAAGAGTGTGGTAGAACAAAGCGATCTGGAAATACAGGTCCATAATTCATCGAAAGTGGAGGCACGGGTAAATAGGGTCGCGAATAAAGCTTTTGGCTCTTTGGCATTCAAAGTATTGAGAACGGGAGATGGAATATTATGTTGAAGTTGATAAGATGGTGAGGCCCACTTTTGAGGATTGTGTGCAGTTTTGGTCACCTAGCTATGGGAAGGATATAAATAAGATTGGAAGAGTACAGAGAAAATTTACAAGGATGTTGCAGGGATTGGAGGACTTGAGTTATAAGGAAAAATTGAATAGGTTAGCACTTTATTCCTTAGAATGTAGAAGATTGAGGGGAGGTTATGAGGGTATTGATAGGGTAAATACAAGAAGGCTTTTTCCACTGAGGTCAGATGAGACTACAACTGGAGGTCATGGTTTAAGTGTGAAAGGTGAAAACTTTAAGGGGAACATGAGAGGAAACTTCTTCACTTGGAGGGTCATGAGAGTATGAAACCAGCACAAGTGGTGCATGCAACCTCAATTTCAATGTTTAGGAGAAGGTTGGATAGGTTCATAGATGGTCGGGGTGTCGAGGGCAATGATCTGGGTGCAGGTTGATGGGAGTAGACGGTTCAACACCTACTGGATGGGCTGAAGGGCCTGTTTCTGTGCTGTACTTTTCTATGACTCCATGACTCCTACAGTAACATAACATCCCAGCTGCCATACTCAGCAAGCTGATGAATCTAGCTCACAAAATGCCTTCTTTACCACATGGTCTCCCACTGCTGCCACTTCTAAGGAACTATGTGCAACAGATGTTGATTGTTGATGAAAGTATAAATTTTAGCCAGGGCGTACATAACCTCTTTGAAACTGATGGAATTCTTTATCCGGTGAGAGAGTAGGTTGGGTCTCGATTTAGTGTTTTATTTGAAGATAGTACAGTACTTTCTCAATACTGTACTATATTCTTAGCCTAATGTTTATTTATACACAATATCTGCCGAGGACTTCACTGGAACTGAATATTGTTCACCCTACTGTGTTGAGCATTCTGAACACATGATTTGGGATAAATTTCAATGTTAATGTCTTTTATTGGCATTGGTTCTCAGGATAAATATTCTTCCTTTGGAGAAGTTCTTCTCAATATCATGACACCTACCTCAGAAGGATCATCTCATCTGAAAGAACTAACTTCTGTTTGAAAAGCATTCCCAGGAATGAGAGTACTACTCCTCGACCACCTTATTGGGCTGAGGGTGATGCAACTGTGCTAAAGCATGAATAAAGTGTTATGATTTAGAATGATAACGATTAAGTTTTATTTCTGCTGCTGTCTGTAAGGAGTTTGTACATTCTCCCCGTGACCACGTGGATTTCTTCCAGGTGCTCTGGTTTCCTCCCACATTCCAAAGATGTTCAGGTTAAGGTTTGTAAGTTGTGGGCATGTTATGTTAGCACTGGAAGCATGGTGACACTTGTGCCCTGGACTGCATTGGTTATAGATATAAAAAATGCATTTCATTGTACCTTTTAGTGTTTCAATGTTTCTTTGTTATGTGCCATGCCAGATGATGCAGGTGATCATTGTCTTTCCACGACCATGATTGTTCTTGTATACATTTCAACATACATATGACAAACAAAGCTAATCTTCAAAGGACGGGGGGAAATCAGGAAAGGAAATTTGTGTGTAATATTCCATTCAATCTCACTGACCATTAGCTTCAAACTATGCATTGATAGAGAAATTAGGGCCAAATATCAGTACATTTTTACCTTGAGACGAAGTTATGATTAATCAGTGTAGCTTGAGGCCTAAGTGCATTGATAACAATAATTTCTGTCAATGGGTCAATAGCTTGGACCACGTTTAGCAACAAAATGCCATGATAAATAAACTACATAGCAGCCTGTTAAAACATTAATCTATTACTGCTTCAGAGATTAGCAAGGTAGTGAAAAATATTCTCTTAATTATTACCTGTAATAAAACTGTGAAAAATTAATAGAAGTAGATATTGTCTTTGTGATTACAGCAGGGATTCCAATTTCGGTTATGAATTTGTATTGAGTCCTTGTCATTATCTATTAACTTCTGATAAGTGAGATAGAAAATACCGAGATTATTATGTTATTGCGGCATTGTGGCAGCAAAATTGGTAACCAATTAATGACAGGGGTACAGTGTATTAAACATGCTTTCCCCTGTTGGAGTTCTGTATAATTGCAGCCAGGTTACAGAAGGTCAAAGCTTTTTCTCTTGGGGGAGACGCTGAGAGTGTCAGGTGAATGAACTAGGCGAACTCCTGGAAACGCACAGGCCGACAGGTCACATTGCGATGGAGAGCCATAAACCTTTTCAAAATCAATGAAATGACTAACATTAACATAATAATGCCTGCAACTGAGCTGAACCTCCTAAAGGACATTGAATCAATGAGTGGAGAAGGAAAGTCCTCAGTGCATTGCCTATAGAAGTTCCTATTCAGCTTCTCTGCAAATCCTTCCACTGAAATCTCAATGCTCTTCCTAATTTTAATTGCAATATGCAAAGAACAAAAGATTGTCAGGATGCAATCCTCTGCAGCCATAATTTTAAGCTTCTTGAAGGGAATATGTGGACTCGTTCTCTAAGTGTTCTTCATTCGTTCATTATGTGCTGTGCAGTATAACATGGGTGATCATGGCCTTTCCTTGATCATGACTGTACTTGGCAATTTTTTCCGCAGACGTGGCTTGCCATTGCCTTCTTCTGGGCCGTGTCTTTACAAGAAGGGTGACTCTAGCTATTATCAATACTCTTCAGATATTGTCTGCCTGATGTCAGTGGTCGCGTAACCAGGACTTGGAATATGCACCAGCTGCTCACATGACCATCCACCACTTACTCCCATGGCTTCATGTGACCCTGGTCAGAGGGCTAAGCAAATGCTACACCTTGCCCATGGGTGACCTACAGGCTAGTGGAGGGAAGGAACCCCTTACACTTCCTTTGGTAGAGACGAGTCCCCACCTCACCACCCCACTCTAACTACTGGAGCTGTCAAATAGGTCACTGTCAAAGAGGGGAAAGTCACTTAGCCACTGACTCCTTAGATTCCAAATGAGTCAGTGGGCAAGTGACATTCTGCAGTCCTTGGAGTGGTGTAGGACATTTTCCATTGACCTGATTGGTTGATTGTAGGTTACAAAACATTCAGGAAGATTAACACTTTCCAGGATAAAGGAATGCACATAGCTAACATTCCCTTCATCATCTTAAGTGTCCACCATTGACCACCCCCAACTAATTTTAATCCGTGTATCAAAAAATAGCATCCTATCCAGACACATCACAACTTGGTATGACCACCTCTCTGCCCAAGGTCACAAGAAATTGCAAGAAGCTGTTGATACCACCCAGTCCATCACACAAACCATCCACCCTGCATGGACTCTGTCTATACTGTCCACGGCCTTGGGAAGGCAGTAAACATAATCAAAGATCCACCCCACTCCATCCATTCTCTCTTCCCTTTCTTCCATCAGGCAGCTTGAAAATATGCACCAGCAGCTCAAGGACAACTTCTATCCTAGGGTTATGAGATTCTTCAGCAGATTTCTTGTATGATGAAGATGAATTTTTAATCTCCCTGTCTATCTTTTCATGATCCTTGGACCTTGCTACCTGCACTGCATGTTCTCTGCAGCTCTACAGATAACACTATGTACTTAGTAGCCACATTATTAGGTACCTCCTGCACTTAATCAAGTCCCACTGAGTATATGTTTGTGGTCTTCCACTGCTGCAGCCATCCACTTCAAGATTCAACAAGTTGTGTGTTCAGAGATGTTTTTCTGCACACCACTGTTGCAATGTGTGATAATTTGAGTTACTGTCAGCTTCCTGTCCGCTTGAACCAGTCTGGCCGTTTTCCTCTGACCTCTCTCAGTAACAAGACATTTTCACCAATAAAACTGCCACTCACTGCACATTTTTTTCTTTTTTGTACCATCCTCTGTAAAGTCTAGAGAATGTTGTGTGTGAAATATCAGGAGATCAACAATTTTTGAATTACTCTAACCATCTCATCAACAAGCAACAATTATTCCATGGTCAAAGTTACTTAGATCATATTTCTTCCCCATTATGATGTTTGGTCTAACAACATATGAACCTCTGACCATGTCTGCATGCTCTTATGCATTGAGTTGCTGCCACTTGATTGGCTGATTAGATATTTGCATTAATGAGCAGGTAAACAGGTGTATTTTGCATTCTGTTCTAATTATTCCATTTGTACTACCTCAATGTACTTACATTTTAAAATTATCTGTATGGATGGCATGCAAAACAAAGATTTTCACTCTATCTTAGTGTATGTGACAATAATAAACCCATTATCAACTATGCACCAAGGCTACGGGCAGTACTATCTGAAAATCGGATTACACATATTTGCGAAGTCTTCATCAATAACTCTCCAAACTCTGTTGATTGAGGTAGCAAAGATAAATCCCTTCTGATTTTTGAACCTTCATCTTTGCCAAAGTCAGTTCAGAGTACCCACATCTGATAGATCACAATTCCAACAGAGCAGCCTTCATTGGTAACCATTGGAGAGTGTATCTAAAATTATTCGCTCAGGTACCTGGAGCAGAGATTGATCCCAGATCCATTTGACTGAGAAGCCATTAGATTTGTGGAGAGCTGATGGTCCTCTGATACTTTTAACCTAATATGCAATGGGGCTAGATTTTAAAAAAGTCCTCAAACTGTGTGGTGCAGGTGATGGGAATTGAATGTTAGGAATTGCTCGAGGGTGTTAACTAAGAACCATGTGATTTCAGTGTTACTCTAAAAATCTGCCAAAGCTGTGTCTGGGTGCTGCTCTGTAAAAAACCAAAATTAAACAGACAGTCAGATGTAGCATAAGTGGGGGAAAACTCTGCATGTTACCAGATGAATCTTGTGGACAAGGATTTCAAAGAACTTGTTCTTTTATTGTTAACCAGCCTTCTCATGCACAAGTTGCAATATTGACCTGTCAGGTGTTGGAGAAACTATAAACTATTGTCCTCTTTGTGCAGTCCTGTGCAAAAGTCTTAGGTACATATATATAGCTAGGGAGCCTAAGATTTTTGTACGGTACTGTAAATAGCAATGAAGTTCACTCCCTGATGAGCTCGATGCCTTTTATGCTCACTGTTAGGGAATATTCTGGAGTTATGCAAAAATAGCAGGTAGTAATTCAAGCAGAAACTAGTCTTCAGTTCCCAATGTAAATTGTAAATTGCAAGCAGTAAATTGAAGTTAGAGTACTGTGCAAAAGTCTTAGGTATCCTAGTTATATATATATGTGCCTAAGACTTTTGCACAGTACTGTAGTATGCTTCCATCCAGTCATCCTTCAGTGAGACACAGTCCAGATTCCCTGCTAGGGTAACTAATTACTCAATTCTCACATTAGTTACTTCTACAAGGTAAGGAAGACAAATGCAATGATAGTATTCATCAAGAATCAAGGATCAACTTTATTCAGCAGTACATACATTTGCATGTATTAGGAATTTGCTGTGTCAGAGTGTGACATGCAACAAATAACAACATTCAAAAATCATAAAGAATAAAGCTAGGAGTTAAGGTACGGATATGGAGTACATAGTCTAGCTTCAGACTTTACTGGTTTAGAGCCAACTTCTTTAACCCAGTGAAATATAATAATAATAATAATAATAACATTTATTCAGCACTTTTCATACAAACAACATAGTTCTAAGTGTTTTACTATGGGATAAAGTGCAAACTTGAAAACAAAAGATAAAAAAGATTTTAGTTAAAAGCAAGGTTAAATAAATAGGTTTTGAGTTCATTTAAAAGTGTCAACTGAATCTGCATTTTGTTTTGCTTTCGGTATTGAGTTTTACCGTTTAGGAGTATAGTTGACAAGAGTAAATACCTTAGCTGCTTGCTGATTTCCTCACTGCTGTCCCTCTTTTCCCCTGCTTTACTCTATGTGGTGAAAGAGACAAGGGAGGGAATATAGACCATTAGGGCTAAACAACTGTAAGAGCATCAGGCACTGTCTGTGCTCAATACCACACAGAGAAGTCCAAGCTGAAACAGAGATGCTGAGGTGAGAACAAACTGGCAGTCAATACTCCAAAATGTGTAAACGCTGGTGACCACAGAAGATGTCTCTGAGTCTTGCCAGTTGTTGGCTTTTATCTTGTGTATCTACTTATCGAAAGGTTCATTGAGCAATATTTTGAGAAATAACGTGTGATATACCAGATATTGCAAACTAAGCTTCTCAGTCATAGAGTCATACAGCACGGGAACAGACCCTTCAGCCTAACTAGTCCCATGTCGTTCAGGAATTCCTTCAAAGCTGTTCCCATTTCCCTCATTTGTCCCATTTCTCTCGAAACCAGAGGTCCCTAAACTTTTATTGTGCCATGGACCCCTACCATTAACTGAGGGGTCTGTGAACCCCAGGTTGGGAACCCCTGTCTACAACTTTCCAAGGTACATTCCTGTCCAAGTAGTTTTAAAATATTCTTCGTTTACCAGACTCAACCACTCTGTCTGGCAGCTTGTTCCATATGCTGACCACCCACTGAATGAAAAAGTTACCCCTCAGGTTCCCAATAAACCTCTCCCCTTTCGGCTCAAACTATGCCCCCTCATTCTTGAAGGCCATGTGGTAGTGAAGCAGTTAGCGTAACATTTAACAGGGCCAGCGACCATGATTAGGATTCAATTCTTGCCACTGACTGTAAGGAGATTGTAAGTTTTCCCTGTGATCATGTGGGTGTCCTTTGAGTGCTCTGGTTTCCTTCCATGGTCCAAAAAGTGTTAAAGTTAGTAAATGTGGGCACGCTGTATTGTCACTGGAAACATGGTGAGATTTGCAGGCTGCTATATCATATCCTCGGACTGTGTTGGTCGCCGATGCAAACAATGCATTTCATTGAATGTTTTGATGTATATATGACAAATAGAGTTAATCTTTTAAAATCTTGTCTTTGATTCAAAAAGCTTGGTAAAAGGATTGCCTATGCCCCTCAAGATTTTAGAAATGTTTACAAGATTACCTTCATTCTCGTACAGTCCAAGAGAAAAGTCTTAACCTGCAGTTGCAGAGAGTTTAAAGTTAGTCAGCTCCACCATGGGGCTGATGCATCCTCTCCATCATGATACATCCTCTGTAGTATCCAGGACATCTTCAAGGAAAGATGTCTCAAAAAGGCAGTGTCCATGATTAAGGACCCCCACCACCCAGGTCATGCCTAGTTCTCATTGCTATCATCAGGAAGGAGGTGCAGGAGCCGGAAGACACACACTCAACGATTCAGGAACAGCTTCCTCCCTCTGCTGTCCAATTTCTAAATGGACATTGAGCCGATGAACACTACATATTTAATTTAACTATTATATGTACTGTAATTCACAGTTTTTCTCTATTATTATGTGTGACATTGTACTGCAGCCTCAAAGTCAGAAAATTTCACAACAGATGCCACTGATATTAAACCTGATTCCAATTCTGATTCAGATTCTGACTTGCTCAGCCTCTTTCCATGTTCCAGGTCTCTTGAGTCCCAGTAACATCCTCGTAGATCTCTGCACTCTTTCCAGCATAATGGCACCTTTCCTATTACAGAATGACTGAAACTGAGCACAATATTTCAAATGTGGCCTCACCAACATCTCGTAGAATGCATCTAATCATACTGTACTCAGATGGCTCTATTGATGGTAGAATGATACACACAGTACGTCACAGATCGAGTGACCCAGGTTCAATCTTAGCCTCTGGTGCTGCCTGTGTGGAGTTTGCATGATCTCCTGATGACCAAAAGACTTTCCTCTGGTTGCTCCATCTTCATCCCACATCCTATAGTCATGCAGGTTGGAGGGTTAATTGGTCACTGTTAATCAAGATTGTTTAATGTCATTTCCAGTACACAAGTGTAAGGAGAACAAAATAATTGTTTCTCCAGATCCAATGCAGCTCAAAAAATAGAGGGAGAGGGAGGAGAAGATGGCGGCGCGACGCAGCACGCGCGCCTCTCCGGTGAATGATATCGTATTTGTAAGTAGAATGCCGTGCACAATTCTGATTTGATGGAGACAAACATGAGAATCACAGAGGAGCATCTTCAGAAACTTCTGAAATGCCTGCTTCGCTGCCGCTGCTACTGTGCAATCAAGAATCTCCGGAGGGGAAGGCCCCAAATCCTCGGCTTTGCCTGTTGCTGGCGGCCGGGGCTGGGGTCGAAGCGCTCGGCAGAGATGGTGCTCGGTGCTCAAAGTTTTCGGACGGACTCAGAGTCGGACTGTGGTCGGGTGCTTCCAGGATGCTGCATTGGCAAGTTTGCAGTGCTGGAAGCTCATGGCAGGGAGAGTTTTCTTCCTTCTACCGTCTGTGTGAGATGATGGGACTTTCGAGAGACTTTGAGACCGTTTTTTTACCGTGCCCATGCTCTGTTCTTCATCAAATTACGGTATTGCTTGCACTGTTGTAACTATATATTATAATTATGTGGTTTTTGTCAGTTCTCGGTCTTGGCCTGTCTTGTGTTTCTGTAATATCACACTGGAGGAACGTTGTATCATTTCTTAATGCATGCATTACTAAATGACAATAAAAGAGGACTGCGTGTCCTCATAATCTAATAAACAATAAGATAAAGAACACAATAATAAAAAAAACATCAAATATAAATAAATAACATACATTAGATTGACTGTATGTCCATCAAGTGTTGCAAGGCACAGGGTGCCTGTAAATAAGGTGACAAGGTGATTCTGACAGGAAATAGGGTGTGGTGAGGTGGGTTAGTAAATAGAGGTGATGATCAGCCTTACTACTTGGGGAAAGTAACTGTTTTTGAGTCTAGTGATCCTAGCTTCGTTGCTTTGTAGCCTCCTCCCTGATGCAATTGGGACAAACGGCCTATGAGCAGGGCAGATAGGATCCTTCATGACGTTACTGGCCCTCTTCTGTATATATGTCCATGATGGCGGAGAGGCTGGAGCCAGCGATGCATTGGGAAGCTTTTTGACTACCCATTGTAGAGTCTTCCTATCTGCCGTGGTACTGTTTTCATACTATGCAGTGATGCAGCGTGTTAGGATGCTCTCTGCCGTGTATCTGTGGAAGGTCATGAGTATAGGTGTGGATAGTTTCACTCCATGCACTCAAGTGCATAGATAAATTGTAGAAGTTAGAAATGGGAGTATGGATGGGTTTGTGGAGAACAGACCAGAGGGCTTCTGTTCGGTCCCCTTCCATTCTTGATGAAGGGTCTCAGCCTGAAATGTTGAATGTTTATTCCCCTTCATCGACGCTGCCTGACCTGCTGAGTTCCTCCAGCATTTTGTGTGTGTTGTTCAAGGTTTCCTGCATCTTGTGTGGAGATCACGGGGAAATTGGTAATAGAATGGTCTTTCTCTGAAAACTATCCAAAACCTCATGGGCCAAAAGTCTCCCTCTAGAGTGTCATAGACAGCATAGATATAGGGTCATTGGCCTGTCACATCCATGCCAGCCTTTTAGCCCATCTACACCAATCCCATGTGCCAGCATTAAAACTGTGTCCTTTTACGCCTTGCTTGTTATATGTCTTTTCAGAAGCCTCTTAAACATGGATACATGGCAAACACTCTAAGGAAAGGCTGACAGGTGACTTTTTACAAATAGAAAACCCAGTTGAGCCCTGGATATATGTCCAGTGAAGACCGCGAGCTCCACTGAGGCAGCTGACATACTCCCACAGACCTTGTATATTCACAACACCTGTTGGCTGCCAAAAAAAATCATGAATAATGACACTGAGAAACTGGGGAACAGACAGGCCTGTAATTTTTGTTCACACACTGTAATTAAATCTACTTTGTAACCATTATAATTTAGTAATGGAATTTCAATGCACAGACCAGGACGTGGCTAGCGGTGAGTTGCATAAATCTGTCTTCTGCAAGTTGGCATTTTGTCCACTCTGTATCAAGAAACAATGTAAATGAATAACTCACAACTCAATTACAGTCAACAGCTTACAAGATCACTTCAGATCACAGGTGTTCAAAGTCTGCTATTGTTATTAGCCGTATTTATTTGTGAAAGCCGCATTTTAAGTTGTCATGAGGTACGACAATGCACCAATTCACCGTTCAGACTTGAGCTCCCTCAGTGCTCCTTTTCTTTTCCATGGCCTTGTTTCCAGTGCATGGCCTTCACATGATTAAATGGTTTTGTTCTTGCTGGGGTACTGGGATTGTTATAAAGATCTCCATGATGGGGAAGGAGTGGAATCATACCACTGAAGTTGTTGGATGTCAGGGCCACAAGATCAAAGCTAATTCTGGCACCTTGTATATTTAACTTGAAATAAATAAATAAAGACCTAGTGCTCTGAACTGGCAACTGAAGCTGCCCAGAATGGCTGGAAGACCAAGATTTTCCCTGTAGAAGTGGGATGCAGGGGATTTGTTGCTACATCTACGGCCAGTCTATCGAAGAAGATGGGGGTGAGGGGTCACTCCCTCCAACAAGCAATCAAGTCCTTGTCAAATGCAGCAGAAGAAAGCAGCAATTCGATTTGGATTAAAAGGAAAGACAACAACTGGGCTGCAAGATGAAGCCAGGAGGGTATGGAACTGAGGGAGGTGTATCTGGGACGCCAGGTAGCACCGTTGAGCCCTCTGGAGACGTCGTGGGCTTATCAACGAAATGTCAAAGAAGGAGGGTGCCCACCTGATGACCCCGATGACGTACCTACCTTCCTTGTCACTACTCCAAGCCCACTGCCAACATCGAGAGTGCCGACTTACCATAGGGATTGAAACATCAAGTCCTAGTAGCTCTACTCATCTTCTGGGAGAAAACCAGTGACTGCAGGCTCTGTCACCTTGTCAGGGCACAAGAGCCACCCTCACTTGGCTACAGAAAGTTTAAAAAGAAGTATACCCCCAGAGTCTGTGAGAGCTGGGGCGCAAGAAGATTCTCTGACTGACCTCCCGGTAACGAACCTTGGCATGGACACGCCAATGAATCAAGAAAGTGGCAATACTCTTGAGAAACCAGCAGCTGGACATGTTCTTCAGAACTGTAGGTGGGGCTGGATTAAAGTAACATCAACTCGTGGTCTAAAAATTCAACAAGGACGGAAGAAATGCTTGAAAATCTCCAACCCAGGGCCCCGCATCGACCAGATTCTGTTAAGAGGGAGGTCAAGTCAGTCAGATGAAACTCAGCGGCAGGGAGAAACCCACAGTCCGCAGAGTATCGGCACCCTACGGGACGTGGAAGAAGTTTCAGGCACAATCAGCAGTCCAAGACACAGCCAGGCACATCGTAAAGTGGAGAACATGCAAGGGTGTAAGCAGTTGGTGAAATGGCCAAAGTCTAACAGCAAGGAGTGGGAAACCATCAATGCAGATGTGAGCCTGATCTTAAGTGACATCAAGGGATCAGCAGAAAAGAAGTTGGAGAGAAGGGGTGACCTGATCTACAGCTACGGAAAGGAAAAATTTGGAGTGAAGGAACAAGTCAGCAGGAAAGGTATGCCTCCTCCTCCCAAATCCTGTCGTCTCCAGGAAATCCAACGACTTGTTAAAGAGAGAAGAGGCCTGAGGATGTTGTGGAAAAAAGCAACAGCAGAAGAAAGGGAGGGCATCGACCTCCTTCAAGAGGACCTAAAACAGAGGCTCTCGAAGCTGCGCAGAGCAGAGACTTTAAGGAAACAACGCAAAAAGAAGGAAAAAGCAAGAACAGACTTCTATAAAAATCCCTTTAAATATGTGAAAGGCATTTTCACAAAAGAGAAAAGCGGATACTTGAAA
This sequence comes from Mobula hypostoma, assembly GCF_963921235.1. NCBI lineage: Eukaryota > Metazoa > Chordata > Chondrichthyes > Myliobatiformes > Myliobatidae > Mobula > Mobula hypostoma. Next base: position 64,259,502 of record NC_086110.1, read on the forward strand.
GTATCAAAAGAGGAGGTTGAAAGACATCTCAGAATCATCCACACTGATAAGCGAAAAGATGAATGGATACTTGTCCCAGCTGACATCCCACCAATCTCAGCCCCACAACATCAATTTAACATCAGCCCCCCCCCCAAGGTGAAAGAGGCAGTGAAGAAGGCAAGATCGGAATTAGCGCCAGGCCCTAACGGTATTCCGTATTGTGTCTACAAGAACGCCCCGGATGTTCTAATTAATTTAAGAGTAGGTAGTGGAGGCAGCAGTTAGGACAGATGAGTGCTCTGTTTGCAGTATGTGGGAAGTCAGGGCGAGCACAATTGTCCCTGATGACTACACCTGTAAAGGGTGTATCCAGCTGCAGCTCCTGACAAACCGAGTTAGGGAACTGGAGCTGGAGCTGGATGAACTTCGGATCCTTTGTGAGGCAGAGGCAGAAATAGACAGGAGTTTCAGGGAGATAGTCACTCCTAAGAGGCAGGAGGCAGGTAGCTGGGTGACTGTCAGGAGAGGGAAGGGGAATAGACAAATGAGTAGAGCACCCCTGTGGAAGTTCCTATCAACAATAAGTATACCGTTTTGGATAGTGTTGGTGGGGTTGCCCTACCAGGGATAAGTTGCAGTGATTGCGTCTCTGGCACCAAGACTGGATCCTCAGCTCAGAAGGGAAGGAGGGAAAAGAGGAGAGCAGTAGTGATAGGGGATTTGATAGAGGGACAGATAGGAGGTTCTGTGGGAGAGATCGAAAATCCCGGATGGTCTGTTGCCTCTCTGGTGCCAGGGTCCACGAAATCTCGGATCGAGTTCTTGGTATTCTCAGGAAGGAGGGTGAGCAGCCGGATGTCGTGGTCCATGTAGGGACCAATGATGTGTATAGGAAGAAGGAGGAGGTCCTGCAAAGAGAGTTTAGGGAGTTAGGTGCAAAGTTGAAGGACAGGACCTCCAGGGTTGCAGTCTCAGGATTGCTACCCGTGCCACGTGCTAGTGAGGCTAGAAATCGGAAGATAATGCAGCTAAATACGTGGCTAAGGAGTTGGTGCGGGGGGGGGGGCTTCATGTTTCTGGACAATTGGGCCTTGTTCCAGGGAAGGTGGGACCTGTTCCGATGGGACGGGTTGCACCTGAACTGGAGGGGGACTAACATCTTTGTGGGTAGGTTTGCAAGTGATGCTCCAGGGGGGATTTGCAGGGTCAGGGGAACCAGAGTGTTAGAGTGAGGTGGAGGAGGATAAAGGTCATGCGAGAACTGCAAGTACAGTGCATGGAGTAAAGCCAGATCTAACATATAAAGAGGCTTTGAGGAAAGAGAAGCAGAATAAAGGGTGTAAAGGTAGTAAGGAAGAAGGGCTAAAATGCGTGTACTTCAATGCAAGAAGCATCAGGAACAAAGGTGATGAACTGAGAGCTTGGATACATACATGGAATTATGATGTAGTGGCCATTACAGAGACTTGGCTGGCACCAGGGCAGGAATAGATTCTCAATATTCCTGGATTTCAGTGCTTTAAAAGGGATAGAGAGGGGAGAAAAGGGGAGCAGGGGTGGCATTACTGGTCAGGGATACTATTACAGCTACAGAAAGGGTGGGTAACGTAGCAGGATCCTCTTTTGAGTCAGTATGGGTAGAAGTCAGGAACAGGAAGGGAGCAGTCACTCTATTGGGAGTATTCTAAAGGCCCCCTGGTGGCAGCAGAGATACAGAGGAGCAGATTGGGAGGTAGTTTTTGGAAAGGTGAAAAAATAACAGGGTTGTTATCATGGGCGAGTTTAACTTCCCTAATATTGATTGGCACCTGATTAGTTCCAATTGTTTAGATGGGGCAGAGTTTGTTAAGTATGTCCAGAACGGATTCCTGTCACAATATGTTGACAGGCCGACTAGGGGGAATGCCATACTAGATCTAGTATTAGGTAACGAACTCGGTCAGATCACAGATATCTCAGTGGGTGAGTATCTGGGGGACAGTGACCACCGCTCCCTGGCCTTTAACATTATCATGGAAAAGGAGAGAATCAGATAGGGCAGGAAAATTCTTAATTGGGGAAAGGCAAATTATGAGGCTATAAGGCTAGAACTTGTGGGTGTGAATTGGGATGATGTTTTTGCAGGGAAATGTACTATGGACTGTGGTCGATGTTTAGGGCTCTCTTGCTGGATGTTAGGGATAAATTTGTCCCAGTGAGGAAGATAAAGAATGGTAGGGTGAAGAAACCATGGGTGATTAGTGAGGTGGAAAATCTAGTCAGGTGGAAGAAGGCAGCATACATGAGGTTTAGGAATCAAGGATCAGATGGGTCTATTGAGGAATATAGGGTAGCAAGAAATGAGCTTAAGAGGGGGCTGAAGAGAGCAAGAAGGGGGCATGAGAAGGCCTTGGCAAGTGGGTTAAAGGAAAACCCCGAGGCATTCTTCAAATATGTGAAGAACAAAATGATGACAGAAGTGAAGGTAGGACCGATTAGAGATCAAGTTGGGAAGATGTGCCTGGAGGCTGCGGAAGTGAGCGAAGTCCTCAATGAATACTTCTCTTTGGTATTCACCAATGAGAGGGAACTTGATGAAGGTGAGGACAATATGAGTGAGGTTGATGTTCTGGAGCATGTTGATATTAAGGGAGAGGAGGTGCTGGAGTTGTTAAAATACATTATGACAGATAAGTCCCTGGAGCCTGATGGAATATTCCCCAGGCTGCTCCACGAGGTGAGGGAAGAGATTGCTGAGCCTCTGGCTAGGATCTTTATGTCCTTGTTGTCCACGGGAATGGTACCGGAGGATTGAAGGGAGGCAAATGTTGACCCTTTTTCAAAAAAAGTAGTAGAGATAGTCTGGGTAATTATAGACCAGTGAGCCTTACGTCTGTGGTGGGAAAGCTGTTGGAAAAGATTCTTAGAGATAGGATCTATGGGCATTTAGAGAATCATGGTCTGATCAGGGACAGTCAGCATGGCTTTGTGAAGGGCAGATCATATCTAGCAAGCCTGATAGAGTTCTTTGAGGAGGTGACCAGGCATATAGATGAGATCTTCATGGATTTTAGTAAGGCATTTGACAAGGTTCCACATGGTAAGCTTATTCAGAAAGTCAGAAGGCATGGGATCCAGGGAAGTTTGGCCAGGTGGATTCCAAACTGGCTCACCTGCAGAAAGCAGGGGGTCGTAGTGGAGGGAGTATATTCGGATTGGAGGGATGTGACTGGTGGTGTCCCACAAAGATCGGTTCTGGAACCTCTACTTTTCATGATTTTTATTAACGACCTGGATGTGGGGGTAGAAGGGTGGGTTTTCTTTGTGAATGTTGCTTATATAATGTTATGTGTCTGCTATGCTAGTGCAAGTCACTTTTTTCATTGTACCTGTGCAAATAGTTACATGTGCATAGGACGATAACCTTGACTTTAACTTTACCATGACCTTGCAATTACTGTAGTGTATCAACCAGACCCAAGAAGAGCAGGGTGAGCTGCTTTAATAATTATTGTCTAGTAACACTCATTTCTATGGCGAAATAGTGCTTAGATTGGTCGTTTACGGCTAGAATCAACTCCTGCCTAGGTAAGGACTGGACCCGCTGCAATTTGCCTATTACCAAACGAGCCTGCAATGGATATGATCTCATTAGCCCTTCACTAGGCCTTGGATCATCAGGACAATACTAACACTTACATCAGGCTGCTGTTTATTGACTGCAGCTCAGCGTTTAGCACAATCATTTCTATAGTTCTGACCAAAAAGATGCAGAAACTGGGCTCTGTAACTGGATCCTTGACCTTCTCACTGGGAGACCACAGTCTGTGCAGATTGGAAATAACACCTCCACCTTGCTGATAATCAACACTGGTAAACCTCAAGGATGTGTGCTTAGCCCACTGCTCTATTTTCTCTATACCCCTGACTGCGTGACGAGGCACAGCCCAAATGTCATCTATAAATTTGCCAATTACACAACTATTATGGCAGAATTTTAGAAATTTGATGAGAAGGTCCACATGAGTGAGATGGATCAGCTGGTTGAGTGGTATTGCAGCAATAACCTTGCACTCAACGTCAGTAAGACCAAAGAACTGTTTGAGGACATCAGAAAGGTTAAGTTGAGGGAAGACACACCAGCCCTCATCGAGGGATCAGAAATGGAAAGGGTGAGGAATTTCAAGTCCCTGGGTGTCAACAATTTTGAGGATTTTTCCTGCGCCCAGCGTATTACTGCTGTTACAAAGAAAGCACGATAGGATTTTGAAGAGATTTGGTATGTCACCAAATTCACTGTGGAGACCATTCTAACTGGCTGCATCGCCATCTGGTATTGTGGGGGGGGGGGGGGTAGGGATAAGGCACAGGATCAAAGTAGGCTGCATAAAGTTTTTAGCCACTTGGATTCATCATGGGCTCCGCAGCATCCAGGATATCATCAGGTCATGCCCTCTTCTCATTATTACCATCAGGGAGGAGGTTCAGAAACCTGAAGGCACACACTCAGCAGCTCAGGAACAGCTTCTTCCCCTCTTCCGATCGATTTCTGAATAGACATTGAACCTGTGATCGCGACCTCACTACTTCTTTTACCTCCCTTTCCGCACTACTTATTTAATTTATATATATATTTAAATACATCTTACTGTAATTTATAGTTTTTATGATTATGTATTGCATTGCATTGCTGCTGCATAACAAAAATCTTCATGACATATGCCGATGATATTAATCCTGATTCTGATTCTGAGTTAAACAATAAGGTGCAAGGTCATAAGGAGGTAGATTGTGAGGTCACGAATCCAATTTATTGTACCAGAGAACCATCTGCTGTCATACTAGATAGAAGCAGTTACAAGGACAGCTTCTAACCCACTGGAATAACATTATTAAATGGTTTTCTGGTATAATAACATGGACTCTTGACCTTACAATATACCACACTATGGCCTTGCACTTTATTACCTAAACTGCAATTTCTCAGTAGCTGTTACATTTTATTCTAGACTGTTATTGTTATTTTAATTTTTAATTAATTTATTCAGAGACACAGTGTGGAACATGCTGTTCCAGACTAACAAGCTGTCTACCAGCAACCCATCTACATAGCCTGATCACAGGACAATTTGCAATGACCAATTAACCTATAACTGGTATGTCTTTGGACCATGATGGGAAACCGGAGTACCTGAAGGGAACCCACAGGGTCGTGGGGAAACGTACAAATTCCTGAAAAAATTGAACATCTAATTCCGAGTGCCCTGAGCTGTACAATCTGTGCAGATTGGTGATAACATCTCCTCGCCGATGATCAATACTGGTGCACCTCAGGGGTGTGTGCTTAGCCCACTGCTCTACTCTCTATGACTTTGTGGCTAGGTATACGTAGCTCAAATTCTATCTGTTAATTTGCTAATGATACAACCATTGTTGGTAGAATAGCAGATGAAGATGAGAGGATGTATAGGTGCAAGTAATTCCAGCAGGTTGAGTGATGCCACAACAACGACCAGGCACTCAACGTCAGTAAGATGAAAGAGATGATTGTGGACTTTAGGAAGGATAAGATGAGGGAACACGAACCAATCCTCATAGAGAGATCAGAAGTGGAGAGAGTGAGCAGCTTCAAATTCCTGGGTGTCAAGATCACTGAGGATCTAACCTGTTCCCAACATATCGACGCAGTTATAAAGAAGGCAAGACAGTGGCTATATTTCATTAGGAGTTTGAAGCCATTTGGTTTGTCAACTAAAACACTCAAAAACTTCTATAGGTGTACTGTGGAGAACATTCTGACAGGCTGCATCACTATCTGGTACAGGGGCAGGGTAGGGGTCTACTGCACAGGGTCAAATGAAGCTACAGAGACCTGTAGAATTAGTCAGCTCCATCTTGGATATTAGCCTCCGTAATATCCAGCAGATCTTCAAGGACCAGTGCCTCAGAAAGGTGGCATCCATTATTAAGGATCCCTATCATGCAGATCATCCCTCTTCTTATTCTTACCATCAGGAAGGAGGTACAGAAGCCTGAAGGCACACACTCAGTAATTCAGGAACAGCTTCTTCCCCTCTGCCATACGATTCCTAAATAGGCATTGAACCCATGAACACCACCTCACTTTTTTATATATTATTTATATTTTTGCACTATTTTTATCTATTCAATATACATTGATATATACATGGTAATTGATTTACATAATTTTCCCTCTCTATATTATCATGTATTGCATTGAACTGCTGCTGCTAGGTTAACAAATTTCAGGACACATGCTGGTGACAATAAACCTGATTTTGATTGTGTAATATTGTCTCGCTAACCCCTCCCCTACTGTGGTGCCCAATGCACTGTGTAATGATCTGATCTGTAAGAACAGTATGCTAGAGAAGCTTTTTACTGTATCTCAGTACATATGACTATAATAAACCAACACCTATACCAAGCTGTCATTGAGCCCAGTTGTATATCCTTTCAGGGTTCTGAATTTTCAGCCCAATGGGCAAGGGGAGAAGAGGAATATTTGGGGTGGGTGGGGACTTTGATTATGTGACAGTCAACATAATCAAAGACTGAGGCAGAGAGAAGTATAGACAGAGTCTATGGAGGGGAGACCGGCTTCTGAGATGTGCTGAACTGTGTCCACAACTTTGCAGTTTTTGTCAGAGCAGTTGCCATACCAAGCCAATATGCATTTAGAGTAGATCCTTTCTGAGGACTTAATAGCAAATTCTCCAACTTAAGCGGCTCACTCTTTTCCAGTCTCCTGCTGACAATCATTTCCAGCTCCCAGTTCCGACAAGGGGTCCTTGACCCAAAATATACATAATTTCTCCTTCCACCGACACTGTATGACCTGCATTTCCGGCTTCTTTTCACTTTTTTAGCATCTGCATTTTTGATTTTCCTGTTGTGAAATATGTCTTATAATAGAAAGAAATCTACCTTCCTTAATTGATCTGGCTGGCTGATTTGCAATTCCAGACTAGTTGTGTGTTGGTGGACTCTTTATTTGCCCTTTGATGAATGAATACCACTCAGCTGTCAGCATGGTAGCTTACAATAACCTTCCTCTAACCATCAGTACCTGCAGTGAATAAATACTCGTCTTGTCACCGAAGCATTCCCTGGTTAGCTTCTTGATTTAGTACCGTTGGGGAATCAGCTCTGTTTCTAACCCCACCCTGACCTCCAAAGACACATAGACAGACAGGTAGGCACACACACACACACACACACACACACACACTCACAGACATACACACACACACACACACACACACACACACACACACACACACACACACACACACATCAACTTATACAGCATTCAGCAGCACTGGAGAAACTGGGCAGCTCTGTAGTGTAGTGGGTACCACAGCACTTTACAGTACAGGTGACCCAGGTTCAATTCCCGCTGCTGCCTCGAAGGATATGTTCTTCCCGCGACCACATGGATTTCCTCCAGGTGCTCCAGTTTCCTCCCACGGTCCAAAGACTTACTAGTTGGAAGATTAGTTAACCATTGCAATTTGTCCTGTGATTAGGTCAGCATGGCTCAAAGGGCTAGAAGGACATATTCTGTGCTGTATCTCAATAAATAAATAAAATATTCTATAGGGGAATACAGCCATAGAGCACGACAACAAAGGAACAGGCCCTTTGGCTGATATAGTCTGTGTCGGCCTGCCCCATCGGCCCAAACCATTGCCCTGCATACCTCTCTCATCCTCCTACCTATCCAAACTACTCTTTAATGTTATAACTGAATTTACATTTTATCTTTTTGAACAGATAGAGTCCTTGGGTTGGAAATTAGTTCCAGAAAAGACTTAGGCCCAAAAGAGGTGTTAAGGCTGAGATCAGATCAGCCTTCAGAGTCATAGAAAAGTACAGCACAGAAACAGGCCCTTTTGCCCATCTAGTCCATGCCAAACCATTTAAACTGCCTGCTCCCATCTTTGTTTCATCTTATTTCCCTAGCCCTGTTTCCTAATTATACTTTAAAACTCAAATCTGTGGCTATTTAAATTTTAGACCGTGTACTAACAGAAAACTAAACATACAGAATAAATTGCACTGCTGAGTGACGACCAACAGTGATTCCAAATAGTACACTTGTGCCTCTAATAATATATAGATGACTTCATTCTTGCAATGAGATAATCTTGAATGGAGTTGAACAAAATCAAAACCAACAATGCAGATGCCGTAAATCTGAGATTAGAACAGAAAATACTGGAGACTTTTAGGTCAGGGATCATGGAAAGAGGAAGAGAACAAATGTTTCAGGTCTGAGATCATTGGTCAGTTCTGAAGAAAGGGGCTTCAATCTCATGAGAGGGTGTGTTTTGTGTCGCTACAGTGCCTGGATCTCTGGTAACAGTGGAAGTACACTTGATGTTGCTAGCATTATTGCTGATGTACTTGATGTCGTCTGGATTTGGATTCCTTTCCAACACATTTGCTGGCTCAGCTCCATTCCAATGATGTGTGACATTGGGGTAACATCATTATTGGTAGCTTCAGCTAAGCTCCTGCGTATGCACTGCTTGTCCTCGCAACAGCTTGGGTAATGATTTAGCATGATTGTTGTAGAGTTGGCTTCATTTCACTTTGCATCAGCAAACAGCTAGCGGGGTCAAGGGTGATGTGATCTTCAAAATCCTTGAACCATCCAACCGTGGCGTTGGACTCAGGTGTAGAGTTGTTCTATTCCTTGTAGTTTAACTTTCCTATGCTTGCTTATAATTTTTATATAATCATTTGCATACATGCAATTACTCAATAGGTTTTCCAGTAATGGTGGGAGAATTGATTCTGTATTTTTATAGAAGCTTCTCAACACTTCTGCAGTAGGTGTTACACCATTTGAATCTGAAAATTAAATAGATTAATTGTTATCACTGGAATGTTGTTATCTCTAATCTGAATATAAAGTTACCTCCGTTTTTCTCTCGCAAACACGAGGAATTCTGCAGATGCTGGAACTTCAAGCGACACACATCAAAGTTGCTCCGTTTTTCTTTGTCTTCTTTCTTTGTTCTTTGATGATGTAACACTTAATAATGCAACAGTAACCACCAAGTTTATGTCTCATTCTTGACTTATAAAGTGCCTCTGGATCAATATCACCAGATCCAATGTGGGATTAGAGTATTCTCAGTATTTCCGGATTAGGCCTGTTTTGCTTCTCATTGGAGGACAATTTCCATTCTCTGCTGCTTTCGCTTCTCAGTGTTGCCTCCGTCTTGCGGTGCACTGTGATCAATTGTCGTTCCTCACAGCTTTGTCCCGACCTGATCTGACCTGGCAGGTCCTTCCCTTCCTGTGCCAGTGCATATACATTTTGTTAATACCCCTAAATATGTTGTGAGAATCTTACTTCTGAGCACCATCAGTGAGATGTGCTTACTTGGAGTATTGAGATCAGTTCTGGGTTCCTTATTTAAGAAAAAATGTGCTGGCATTGTAGAGGGCCCAGAGATGGTTCACAGGTATGATTCTGGGAATGAAAAGTTTAACGTATGAGGAGCATTTATCTCTGCGCCTGTACTCGTTGGAGTTTAGAAGAATGATGGAGAGTTCTCAAATGGGATTACCTCGATAGGCACTTTGGCTGACATGGTTGAGTTGGGCTGAAGGGCCTGTTCCCCAGCTGTATAATTCTATAATTCTAACATTATATTCCATTAAGTGATGACTCCAAACTGATGGCTCTAGATACCATTCAATTGTAGCTAATTGTTTAACACTCCATAAGATCATAAGGCATAAGAGCAGAATTAGGCTATTCGGTCCATTGAGTCTGCTCCTCCAGTCAAGCATGACTGCTTTATTATCCCTCTCAACCCCATTCTTCTGCTTTCTCCCTGTAACTTTTGATGTCCCGTACTAATCAAGGACCTGTCAACCTCTGCTTTAATTATGCCTAATGACTTGGCCTCCACAGCCGTCTTGGGCAATAAATTCCACTGATTCACCACAATCTGGCTAAAGAAATTCCTCCTCATCTCCGTTCTAAATGGATGTCCCTCTATTCTGGGGCTGATCACCCGGTCCGAGGCTCCCCCACTGTAGGAAACATCCTCTCCACGACCACTCTATCTAGACTCTTTTTAATATTTGATAGGCTTCAATGAGGTTCCTCCCTCATTCTTTAAAGCTCCTGTGAGTACAGTACTGAGAGAGTGATAAACTCTTGTCTGGATAAGTTCTTAAACCAAATCTTCATCTACTCAGTTTGTGGATGTAAAATATCTGGATACAATACTGAAAAAGAGAAATATATCCAGTTAGCTACTTACCTCTGAATACTTACAAAATGAACAAAGTGGTGATTATCACATTGCTGTTGTGAAAATTGTCCTGCACAAATGAGAGGCCATGTTTCCTGCAATGCGACATCACAGGCACTTCACTCTCTGTAATTGTTTTTCCCAGTAGTTGATGATCCTTTTAACTGGAATGGTTGGTGGGTGGGAGGAGGGGGAAGAGACCTTCCTGCAGCTAAATATTCAGATACCTACCTGTCTGAGTTAAAACAAATGGCTTCAGCTACATTGTTCAGTTCCAATTTGGCCAAGCTGGCACTAAATCAGCAATGCACACAGACTGGTGTCGTGATCTGCCTACTTTGCATAATTCCATTGTATGCAGGCACTGCATGCACCACTGCTCTTCCGACCCTGGAGAATATTCCCAGAGGCACAGTTAGTCTGACGCAGCAGTAAATCTGCATTCATCATGTCCAAACTATTGGCACCACACTACCAAACAGGACAACCAGTGGCTTTTGCCAGTGACAATCTGGACTCTAGCAAGGTTGATGTCTGCTTGATTTTCAACTGGACAGTTGGATTTTGATAAGTCTGCCCTTTTTTTCACTTTGTTGGGTGATATAAAGATAGATTTTGAAAATAAGATCTGATTTTCCTTTTTGTGTAATGTATCAGTGAGCTAAAGATTCTGAGTGTTTCTTTATTTGTTTGTTTAATTCATTGAGATACAGCGTGGAGTAGGCCCTTCAGCCCCTCGGTCCATGCAGCCCAGCAACTCCCAATTTAACACTAGCCTAATCATGGGACAATTTACAATGCTCAATTAACTTACCAACCAGTTGGTCTTTGTACTGTGGAAGGAAACTGGAGCACCTGATAGAAACCCAAGCGGTTATGGGGAGAATGTACAAACTCCTTACAGGCTGTGGCCGGAATTGGACCTTGGGTGGCTTGAACTGTAAAGCATCGGGCTAACCACTATGCTACCGATCTAGTATATATAATAGTATAATTAATAACAAAATCCTTAATACTGGGAGACCAAAGGTTTCCTGGCAAGACTTCATATCATAAGCAGCATTTCTGTCATCCTAACTTTTAGTTAGTTTAGACTTCACAACATTTTCTCTCTATTGTGATGATCGTTTACCGTAATTTATGGAAAAAGTGTTATCAATAAAGTACTTAGTTGTAATTCTTGTTTTGGGAACTGGTGCTCAGCCTCAGCAGTGCTGCCTTACACTGGAAGCTTGCTCCAGCTGCTCCAGGCTTCGTGTCTGCTGGTCCATGATGTTTACTCCACTATGTGCTGAACCGAGGCTGAAGCTGTGGGGCTCCTTTGACTGCTCTGGGCTTCATGTCTGAGGATTCACTTTTGTTCAAAATTACTTTTATCTTGTACACAATTTGATTTTTTTTATCTCTGTCTCTGCACATTGGGGGTTTGCCAGTCTTTTTTTAATGGGTTCTTTTGGGTTTCTTGTTTTGTGGCTGCCTATAAGGAGACAAATCTCAAAGTTGTATAATGTATACATATTCTGATAATAAATGTACTGTACATTAAACTTTTGAACTTAAACTTTGAGCTATTGGAAGTTCAGCAAGTCAGTCGGCATCTATGGTGGGGGATACACAGTCAATGTTTTGGGCCGAGACCCTTCATTGGTTCCATTCTGATGAAGGGTCTCAGGCCAAGTTCAGTCCTGATGAAGGGTCTTAGTCTGAAACAATGACTGTTTATTTTCATCCATGGATTCTTCCTGACTTGCTGAGTTCCTCCAGCATTTTGTGTGTGTTGCTCAAGATTTCCAGCATCTGCAGAATCTCTCGTGTTCTCTATTGGAATGCCATGTTTCTAGAGAAGCAGCAGATCACATATCCATCACTTTGTGTAAGTTTGTCTCATAGAGCTAGTGATTGAAGATCGACCTTCCACACAGTCAGTTACAGACCACAGAGTTGCTATTTTTCATCCCTTTGCACTCCATCAGATGATTTGAAAAATTTACTACATTAGTAGCAATATAGGAAGAGGAACAATCTGTCTCGCTCCTCAGAATTAGAGTAAGTTTCCTTTATCTTTCCTGTCAAAGCCTTTCATCACATTAAACATCTAATCTAGTTGTTCCATAGTCTTTATAACTCATAACCTTGTACTCTGCCTTAATAATTTAGCTATATCCTGGCAACATTCTGCACAATGTCCAATTAATGCCAAGATATTTTTCCTGACAGTAATGAATATAATGCCTTGTTTGGTAATTGTTGATATTTCTGGTAAACTCAAATCTCCACTTGGATCATCACCAAAGAGGCTGTAAGGAAGTTAATGTAATAGTAGAAGCAAACAGTCATTGGACACTTTATTAGGTGCGTCTGTACACCTACTCATTAGTGCAAGTATCTAAGCAGCCAATCATGAGACAACTCAATGCATAAAAGCATGCAGACATGGTCAAGAGATTCAGTTGTTGATCAGACCAAACATCAAAGTTATGGAAAAGTGTGATCTAAGTGACTTTGAACAATGGATGATTGTTGGTGCCAGACGGGGTGGTTTGAGTATCTCAGAGACTGCTGATCTCCCGGGATTTTCACACACAACTGTCTCTAGAGTTTACAGAGAAAGTGTGAAAAACCAAAAGCATTCAGTGAGTGGTAGTTCTGTAGGTGAAAGCGCCTTGTGAATGAGAGGGATCAGGGGAGAATGGCCAGCCTGGTTCAAGCTGACAGGAAGACAACAGTAACTCAACTAACCATGTGTTACAACAGTGGTGTAAAGGAAATATCTCTGAATGCACAAAACGTCAAACCATGAAGCGGATGGGCTGCAGCAGCAGAAGATCGTGAACATAAACTCAGTGGACACTTTATTAGTTACCTCTTGTGTCTAATAAAGTGGCCACTGAGTGTAATTAATATTAAGAGGGTGAAGAAAATGAGCTGAGAGTTGGATCAAATATCAAATAATGCAAATGAAGTCTATTCCAATCATTGAAGGTCACTTTCTTGCAATAAATATTGAAATATCCAATAATTTAAATTAAGTAACATAAATAACAAGTGTTAATTTAGTACTAATAAAAGTAATCGAATTACCAACTTGAATTAAGTGGCTTTAAATTAAGAGCGGCCTAGTGAGGCATGATTTCCGAGGGTTTTTTTCAGTAGGGTCTTTGGGGAAAGGCTTGATTGATTGATCGATCAATCGACTGCTTCCCTCTAAATGCTGGCAGCTGTGACCTATCTATGTGATCAGATTGCAGGCTGCTTGGTGTTATTACGGTGGCGATGTTAAAAGACCAATTATTGAGCTGAGCCCTCTTTTTTAGCAATAATGTGACCTGTGCTAATTATCTGCGAGTCAGCACGGATGCTTATGTTGGGCTCTGCCTGGTCTCAGTCGATGGTACATTCCAGTCTGGGAGAGTCCAGCTGTTTTCCCCATTCCTTTGCACGGGCAGATTTTTAAATGTATTTTTTGATTGATTGAGGTACAGCGCAGAATAGGCCCTTCCAGCCCTTTGAACCACGCCGCCCAGCAATCCCCCGATTTAATCCAAGCCTAATCACAGGACAATTTACAATGTCCAATTAACCTACCAACAGGTATGTCTTTGGACTGTGGGTGGAAACTGGAGCACCTGGAGGAAACCCACGCGGTCATGGGGAGAACATACAAAATCGTTACAGGCAGCGGTGGGAATTGAACCCGGGTCAATGGTATGGTAAAGCATTGTGCTAACCATTATGCTACCTTGCTGCCCTACTATGCTATGCCCTGATGCTGAGACATCCATCAACCATGAGAGCATTGTTGCTCCATTATTAATCAGGAATGATTTGTAATTACTGGACCCTAAGGTTGTCATAGTCAGGGAAGTAGTGGGGATAAACTCTGACTACCTATAAAGTGCTCGAAATGGCGTGTGACTCTAACAGCCTCTGACAACCAAGTCCAACTCTTGGCCTTCACGTGTGAAACTGTTTCTACTGACAAGAGAAGTGGCAAAGGCGGACCACTGGCACCTCAAACCAGTTGCTCTGGGCAGATGGGACTCCTCAGCCTTGGATGGGAGCCGCCTTGGGGAAGGAAAACTTTGATTTTAAACCTTCGCTGTCTTGTGGTCATACCCACCCATGGGAAAGACTTTGGGAGTTAGTCCCGAGGAAGAAATCCGGAGCTGGGGTCCCTAAGGCAGTTTGATGTTGCTTACACCTTCACTCTTGCAGCCTCTGCGACGACACTGGTGCCAAGCTGTATTGGCGCTTGCCCTTCCCTTGGACTACGTCAGTGATGTGAAGAGGGGGAGCCCGCTGCATGGGCAACAGCCGGTTCTTCAAATCTTCCCGCCCAGGTTTGTGCCCTGGAAAGGACACAGTCCACCAGAGGCCATGATCCCTGGGATCGACGGCTGCCTACTACTACTTTGTAATTACAGACATCATTGTAAGGGAGTAATTGCCATTTATGTGTAATCCTCTCTCCTTTTATGTTAACGTAGAACAGTGCAGAATAGGAACAGGCCGTTTGGCCCACAATGTCTGTGCACAGCAATAAGATGACTATAAATAACAAAATAAACAGTGCAAAAGAATGGAATAATGAGGTATTCATAGATTTGTGAGCTGTTCCGAAATATGATGGTGTAGGGAAAGGAGTTGTTTCTGAATTGTTAGGTGTGGATTGTCAGCATGCCAAAGTAAGCTAACCTTTTTCCCTGCACTTGATCTTACCATTCTCGGAATATGCATGTCAATCTAAAATGAATAAATATTCTTTGCTACGATGACGATCCTTACGATGAAGTTGTGGGTGGAGGTTCCTTCTTGTAATCAGCGTATGAATTTGCATTCCATTGCTGAGATTTCGGCACTTGATTCAGGTCATTGGCACAGCACTGACGTCTGTCTATATTTCTTGCTGCTTCTGTAAAGCAGCCAGCCTTGGACCTTCTCTTTTCTTCACTCCTTTCTCTCTCATCAAGCAGCAAATACAAAAGCCTGAAAGCACATAACCCCAGCCCAAGGATAAAGTCTGGAGTTCAAAGTAAATTTTATTATCAGAGTACATACATGTCACCACTTACAACCCTGAGATTCTTTTTCCTGTGGGCATACTCAGCAAATCTATACAAGAGTAACAATAACTGGATCAATGAAAGAGCAAGAGCATAGAAGACAACAAACTGTGCAAATGCAAATATAAATAAATAGCAATAAACAATGAGAGCATGAAATATCAAGATAAAGAGTCCTTAAAGTGGAGATCATTGGTTGTGAGAACATCTCAATAGATAAGTGTAATTATCCTCTTTTGTCCAAAGAGCATGATCGATGAGGGGTAGTAACTGTTCTTGAACCTGATGGTGCAAGTCCTGAAGCACCTATACCTTCTACCTGATGGCACCAATGAGAAAAGAGCATGGCCTGGGTGGTGAGGATCTCTGCTGATGGATGCTGCTTTCCTGTGGAGGTGTTCAATGGTTGGGAGGATTTTACCCATGATGTACTGGGCCGAATCCGATACCTTTTGCAGGATGTTCTGTTCAAAGGCATTGGTGTTCCCATACCAGGCGTCATGCAGCTAGTCAATACAGGAGCCTCAGGACTCACACCACCAGGTTCAGGAACAGTTAATACCCCTCAACCATCAATCTGCTGATGTAAAAGTGATAATTTCGCTCAACTTTACTTACCCCATCATTGAAATGTTCCCATGACCTATGGACTTATTTTCAAGGGCTCTTCCTCTAATAATCTCGATATTTATTGCTTATATACTTATTACTATTATCATTATTATTATTACTTCTTTCCTTTTATATTTGCATAGTATATTGTCTTTTGCACATTGGTGGTATGCCCTGCCGGTGCGGTTTTTCATTGATTCTCTTATAGTTATTGGATTTATTGAGAATACCCACAAGAATATGAATCTCAGGGTTGTATATGGGGACATATATGCACTTTGGTATGTGTAATGATTTTGATCTGCATGAATAGTATGCAAGACAAGACGTTCACACCATGTGTAGCTTGGTATGTGTAACAATAATAAACCAATACAAATACCAGTACTGTGGTGGCATCAGGGGGAGTGCTGCAATGTTGTAGATGTCTTCCCTCGAATTAAGCCTTAATCTAGGGTCCAGTCCATATTGCAGGTGTATGCAAGAGATCCCACTTTCCTGATGAACTTCCCTGAAGTTTTTGCCAACATTCCTTTCATGAATACAGAGAGATACTATATTCAATCAGGCCCATTCACTCACTGATCACCAAACACCCATTATTACATTAATCCTGTCCTAGCCCATTCTACTCTCGCTGTATCCCCAGTTGTTCTTCCCCAGACTCCTTCACCTATCTGTGCGCTGGAGACAATTTAAAGTGGCCATCAAGTTCTATAGTTTTGAAATGTGGGAGGAAACCAGAGTATCAGAGGAAAGTCAAACAGACACAGGGAGAACTTACAAATCCCACACAGACAGCCCCTTAAATCAGGATTGAACATGGGTTGCCAGGACTGTGAGGTAAATATCAAATGAAATAATTTTTGGTCATTTGCATTTCAACTGATAATGGTGACTTGTTGTGTATTAATTGGCTGCTACGCTTCTTTACGTTACAACAGGGATCATAATTCTTAAATACCTCAAGGAATGGGGTAGTTAGGGTTCATGAAAATGGTCATGCAAATTTGCTTCTGTTTTGTAAGTGTTGCAATAAAAATGTTTTTGTTTCTGGAGTCTGAGAAGATATGGTATGTCACCAAAGACTTATGCAAATTTCTATAGATGTATGGTGGAGAGTGTTCTGACTGTTTGCACCACAGCCTAGTACCGAATTTCCAGTACATTGGATCACAAGTTGCTGTAGAGGGTTGTACTCTCAGCCAGTTTCATCATGGTCAACTCCACTGACCATTGAGGACAGCTTCAAGAGGTAGTACCTCAAGAACGAGGCATCCATCACAAAGGGCCCTCACTATCCAGGAGATGCCTTCGTCTTATAACTATTATCAATGAGAGGGTACAGGAGCATGAAAACCCATACAGTGATTCAGAAAAGCTAACTTATTTATTTATCTATCTGTCTGTCTATCCATCTATCTATGTATTTGTTTATTAATTTATTCATTTATTTACTAATTTATTTATTGAGTTGAGTTATAGTGTGGGAATAGGCCCTTCTGACCCTTTGAACCACAGCAACCCCCTTTATAACCTGAGCCTAATCATGGGATGATTTACAATGACTGATTAACCCTCCAACCGGTAGGTCTTTGGACTGTGGGAGGAAACCAGAGCACTTGTAGGACACCCACACAGTCACAGGGAGAACGTACAAACTCCTTACAGACGGTGACAGGAAGCATCTCCACCATCAGATTTCTAAATGGCCCACGAACCCATTATTCCTTTGCTTCGCTTTGTAATTTATAGTGATTCTTTCTCTTTGTAAGAACATAAGAACATAAGAAATAGGAGAATGAGTAGGCCATCTGGCCCATCGAGCCTGCCCCGCCATTCAATAAGATCATGGCTGACCTGTCCGTAAACTCAGCTCCATCTACCTGCAACACACATCAAAGTTGCTGGTGAACGCAGCAGGCCAAGCAGCATCTGTAGGAAGAGGTGCAGTCGACGTTTCAGGCCGAGACCCTTCGTCAGGACTAACTGAAGGAAGAGTGAGTAAGGGATTTGAAAGCTGGAGGGGGAGGGGGAGATCCAAAATGATAGGAGAAGACAGGAGGGGGAGGGATAGAGCCGAGAGCTGGACAGGTGATAGGCAAAAGGGGATACGAGAGGATCATGGGACAGGAGGTCCGGGAAGAAAGACAAGTGGGGGGGTTGACCCAGAGGATGGGCAAGAGGTATATTCAGAGGAACAGAGGGAGAAAAAGGAGAGTGAGAGAAAGAATGTGTGCATAAAAATGAGAACAGATGGGGTACGAGGGGGAGGTGGGGCCTTAGCGGAAGTTAGAGAAGGCGATGTTCATGCCATCAGGTTGGAGGCTACCCAGACGGAATATAAGGTGTTGTTCCTCCAACCTGAGTGTGGCTTCATCTTTACAGTAGAGGAGGCCATGGATAGACATGTCAGAATGGGAATGGGATGTGGAATTAAAATGTGTGGCCACTGGGAGATCCTGCTTTCTCTGGCGGACAGAGCGTAGATGTTCAGCAAAGCGGTGTCCCAGTCTGCGTCGGGTCTCACCAATATATAAAAGGCCACATCGGGAGCACCGGACGCAGTATATCACCCCAGTCGACTCACAGTTGAAGTGATGCCTCACCTGGAAGGACTGTTTGGGGCCCTGAATGGTGGTAAGGGAGGAAGTGTAAGGGCATGTGTAGCACTTGTTCCGCTTACACGGATAAGTGCCAGGAGGGAGATCAGTGGGGAGAGATGGAGGGGACGAATGGACAAGGGAGTTGTGTAGGGAGCGATCCCTGCGGAATGCAGAGGGGGGGGGAGGGAAAGATGTGCTTAGTGGTGGGATCCCGTTGGAGGTGGCGGAAGTTACGGAGAATAATATGTTGGACCCGGAGGCTGGTAGGGTGGTAGGTGAGGACCAGGGGAACCCTATTCCTAGTGGGGTGGTGGGAGGATGGAGTGAGAGCAGATGTACGCGAAATGGGGGTGATGCATTTAAGAGCAGAGTTGATAGTGGAGGAAGGGAAGCCCCTTTCTTTAAAAAAGGAAGACATCTCCCTCGTCCTAGAATGAAAAGCCTCATCCTGAGAGCAGATGCGGCGGAGACGGAGGAATTGCGAGAAGGGGATGGCGTTCTCTAAATAAGTTACTCTAAATAAGTTACTCTAAATAAGTTACTCTTAATAATTTCTCCTTTGGCTCCTCCCTCTTCCTCCAAACTAAAGGTGTAGCTATGGGCACCCGTATGGGTCCTAGCTATGCCTGCCTTTTTGTTGGCTTTGTGGAACAATCTATGTTCCGTGCCTATTCTGGTATCTGTCCCCCACTTTTCCTTCGCTACATTGACGACTGCATTGGCACTGCTTCCTGCACGCATGCAGAACTCGTTGACTTTATTAACTTTGCCTCCGACTTTCACCCTGCCCTCAAGTTTACCTGGTCCATTTCCGACACCTCCCTCCCCTTTCTAGATCTTTCTGTCTCTGTCTCTGGAGACAGCTTATCCACTGATGTCTACTATAAGCCTACTGACTCTCACAGCTATCTGGACTATTCCTCTTCTCACCCTGTCTCTTGCAAAAACGCCATCCCCTTCTCGCAATTCCTCCGTCTCCGCCGCATCTGCTCTCAGGATGAGGCTTTTCATTCTAGGACGAGGGAGATGTCTTCCTTTTTTAAAGAAAGGGGCTTCCCTTCCTCCACTATCAACTCTGCTCTTAAACGCATCTCCTCCATTTCATGTACATCTGCTCTCACTCCATCCTCCCGCCACCCCACTAGGAATAGGGTTCCCCTGGTCCTCACCTACCACCCCACCAGCCTCCGGGTCCAACATATTATTCTCCGTAACTTCAGCCACCTCCAACGGGATCCCACCACTAAGCACATCTTTCCCTCCCCCCACCCCGCATTCCGCAGGGATCGGTCCCTACACAACTCCCTTGTCCATTCGTTCCCCCCCATCCCTCCCCACTGATCTCCCTCCTGGCACTTATCCGTGTAAGCGGAACAAGTGCTACACATGCCCTTACACTTCCTCCCTTACCACCATTCAGGGCCCCAAACAGTCCTTCCAGGTGAGGCAACACTTCACCTGTGAGTCGACTGGGGTGATATACTGCGTCCAGTGCTCCCGATGTTGCCTTTTATATATTGGCGAGACCCGACGCAGACTGGGAGATCGCTTTGCTGAACATCTACGCTCTGTCCGCCAGAGAAAGCAGGATCTCCCAGTGGCCACACATTTTAATTCCACATCCCATTCCCATTCTGACATGTCTATCCACGGCCTCCTCTACTGTAAAGATGAAGCCACACTCAGGTTGGAGGAACAACACCTTATATTCCGTCTGGGTAGCCTCCAACCTGATGGCATGAACATCGATTTCTCTAACTTCCGCTAAGGCCCCACCTCCCCCTCGTACCCCATCTGTTACTCATTTTTATGCACACACTCTTTCTCTCACTCCCCTTTTTCTCCCTCTGTCCCTCTGAATATACCTCTTGCCCATCCTCTGGGTCCCCCCCCCCCCCGCTTTCTTCCCGGACCTCCTGTCCCATGATCCTCTCGTATCCCCTTTTGCCAATCACCTGTCCAGCTCTTGGCTCTATCCCTCCCCCTCCTGACTTCTCCTATCAATTTGGATCTCCCCCTCCCCCTCCAACTTTCAAATCCCTTACTCACTTTTCCTTCAGTTAGTCCTGACGAAGGGTCTCGGCCTGAAACGTCGACTGCACCTCTTTCTACAGATGCTGCTTGGCCTGCTGCGTTCACCAGCAACTTTGATGTGTGTTGCTTGAATTTCCAGCATCTGCAGAATTCCTGTTGTTTCCATCTACCTGCCTTTTCTCCATAACCCTTAATTCCCCTTACTATGTAAAAACCTATCTAATTGTTTCTTAAATATATTTAGTGAAGAAGCCTCAACTGCTTCCCTGGGCAGAGAATTCCACAGATTCACCACTCTCTGGGAAAAACAGTTTCTCCTCATCTCCATTCTAAATCATCTTCCCTGAATCCTCAGGCAGTGTACAATGTAGGCAATGTACCCAAGTTCTATTCTCACCTACCAATGCAAACAACTTTCCTACTTCTATCTTATCTATCCCTTTCAAAATGTTGTATGTTTCTATAAGATCCCCTCTCATTCTTCTGAATTCCAGAGAGTATAGTCCCAGGCAACTCAATCTCTCCTCATAGGTTAACCCCTTCATCCCTGGAATCAACCTGGTGAACCTCCTCTGCACTGCCTCCAAAGCCAGTATATCCTTCCTCAAGTATGGAGGCCAGAACTGCACACAGTACTCCAGGTACTGCTTCACAAGTACCCTGTAGAGTTGCAGCAAGACCTCCCTGCTTTTGAATTCAATCCCTCTAGCAATGAAGGTCAACATTCCATTTGCCTTCTTAATAACCTGTTGTACCTGCAAGCCAACTTTTTGCGATTCATGAACAAGCACTCCCAAGTCCCTCTGCACAACAGCTGTACTGTACTGTTGCCACAAGACAACAAATTTTGCATCATCTACTGCACGACAGTGATAATAAACCTGATTCTGATTTTGAGTTGAGAGAAGAATCTGTTCAGTGTTCCAGCATTCATATACAATGCTTCCTATCAGGAGATGTTTGCAATTTATTGCACGGCAAAGCATTTAGCAACAGGCTTGTGTTTAAGAGCAAATGCCCTTCAGATTTTATGGTGCGAACTCACAATCGAAGGGAAACAGCTGCATCAAACCATGTGCTACAAGTTGCAGTTAGGCCAAAGCCTAAACTTAATTGTGTTGGCAAAAGCACCAACTATTCCTTGTTTCAAAATTCTCCGATGAAGACCTACTTCTTATTTTGTTTTCCAACAAAACTTCCCATCTATTTATCCTGCCCACTTCCATGTTCCACTCGATAACTTGTTTCTAAATGGATTTAATCATATAACCATATAACAATTACAGCACGGAAACTGGCCATCTCGGCCCTTCTAGTCCGTATCGAACTCTTACTCTCACCTAGTCCCACCGACCTGCACTCAGCCCATAACCCTCCATTCCTTTCCTGTCCATATAGCTGTCCACCTTAACTTTAAACGACAACATCGAACCTGCCTCCACCACTTCTGCTGGAAGCTCGTTCCACACAGGCACCACTCTCTGAGTAAAGAAGTTCCCCCTCATGTTACCCCTAAGCTTTTGCCCTTTAACTATCAAGTCATGTCCTCTTGTTTGAATCTCCCCCACTCTCAATGGAAAAAGCCTATCCAAGTGTAAATTCTTTTGCATAAGTGATTACAATAACATCAATGTTGTAACACGATTCTTTTTTTATATCCTTGGCATTAAAATCGTGGTTGATCGTTTTTTTTCTCTTTCTTCCTGTTTTGGACTCTGGAAGTGTTGGTCTCCCACGCAACACATTGCATACTAATACAGCACTCTGCACACTGCCATGAGTTGAAGCATCACCTGACACGTTGGGCCAGATCAAAAACAGATGAACTTGCTACTAAAATAAGTGCAGGAACATGGATTTGATTTAACTTGACTGCAGAATGCTTAATGAAGGCAAGATTCAGTCTCCATATGAACTTTCATTCCAAAAGTCTACCACAATCTAGTTGATGTTGCAACACCATAGAGTTGATAATTATTCCATGCCTTGATTTAATATCTCTAGCAACAGACTGAAGGAAGTAGAGCCATGTTATCATGAAAAAGCTATATGGAATGCAGCTTTCTAATGAGCTCTATCAACACTAGAGGGAATTGATCAGTAATTATGGTCTGATTATATTGTTGATTGTGCACTTGGAAAATAACTGGGAGCATTTTGACTTAACAAGGCAAACTTCAAAGTACATTTATTATCAAAGTATGTATGCTAATACATACTTAGGGGAGGCACAGTCGTGTAGCGGCTAGCACAATGCTTTATGGTTCAGACGGTGCAGGTTCAATTCCCGACTCTACCCGTAAGGAGCTTGTACCTTCCCAAAGTGATCGCGTGGGTTTCCTCTGGGTGCTCTGATTTCCTCCCACAGTCCAAAGACGTAATAATGGCAGGTCAATTGGTCCTTGTAAATTGTCCCATGATTAGGCTGGTACTAAATTGGTGAATTGCTATGTGGCGCATTTTGAAGGGCCAGAGGGGCCTACTTTGTTCTATATTTCAATAAATGAAATAAATAAATACAACCTTTAGTTTCATTGAAAGTGAGCGACAACAATACAACCATTGATTTAAAACCTACTTTTTTAGACTTGATAGTTCTAATGGTTGTTTATTTATTATTTCCGTGGCATTTGAGTAACATTGTAAATGTATTGCTTGATTAAGTATTCTTGTTTGTTTAAATAATTCATTGTCGGTTATGTAAAAGTAAGTGAATTGCATACATCATTACACCACCATGCCATATGCACCTCGCTAAAGTAAAAAAAAGTTAGAACATTATTCCCTACTTTGTGTTTCTGCCTTAAAATAGTTTTATGATATGCAGTTACAAAATATAACAATGGACACCCAAAATAAAATATTGCAGATGCTGTCAGTCTGAAACAATTAGAATGTGCTGGGAATGGCTTCAGGCCAGGCAGCATCTGTGGAGAGAGGAAAGGGGTCAACATTACAGGTTGGTGATATTTTGCCACAACTGAGACTGTACAAAGAGCATTAAACTGCTGATTTCCTATCTATGTAAGCTGGAGGTCATTTTCCCTTCTCAAGCAGGCAAAGAGTGACCAGGGAATTTTACTCCATTACCACTGCTTACAAATGATTCTCCTTGCCTGGTGGAATACTGATTGTGCAGTGGATGAGAATTTCTCAAATGTTGCTATGGGTACCTTTAAATTAAGATCCCTTGTGTCAGTCAAGATTTTCAATTTTTCATGTGAATAATGATTAAACCATAAAAGCTTGTTCAATAGAAAATGAGACACAGCGAGTTCATTTTATCTTCAGAAATGCGTGGAAAAAAGATTTACAATTAAAACAGAAGTGTATGACTACGGCTCCTTGTTCAGTGGAAATCTGATGGTACTGTTGGCATATACTTCGCAGGTAGGATTTGAGAATACTTGGAAGTAAGGTCTGTGATATAGAATGTGCGGAATGTGTGAGATGAGTTTAGTGGATGGAGATTCAATTTAATGAGACCCTTCATCAGGACTGATGAAGAGTCTTGAGATGCTGCCTGGCCTGCTGAATTCCTCCAGCATTTTGTGTGTGTGGCTTTGGCTTTCCAGCATCTGCAGATTTTCTTGTGTTTGTGACTGGCCTAAGTCCCTTTGTTATGAGCGTGTAGCTTATAGTCAGATCGCTGTTGCATCTGACGAGGTCTGGGAAGGTAACTCAGATCGTTGAAGTGAAGCAAACGTACAGAGAGGTAGATCCTCCTGGGAATGAAGGGCTTCGGATCTTAATGATGCTGGTATCACTGCCACAACTAATAAGTGGGAAAAGACAGATTTGTCTTCTGGAAAGTATAAAAGAAAATCATTAATGTGCAGGTTATAGCATTGGAACCATTTTATCTAATATTGTAATTAAATCAAGCACAATTCAGGTTTAAAAAGAATAATTGTTGCACTCATAACATAGAGCATTACTAACCAATGACTCCAATCATAAACCCATGAAAGATGACTCAAAATCTTTATATCAATTTGACTGCCGCTGCAGCTTGTTAAAATAAATTGTTCTGAGTATTGAATAATTGCTAAAATTGCAGGAGTATTCATTACCCGCACTCCCGCAACACAGTTCTTGGGAAGTTAAAACAAAACTCCCTGATATGCATGTGAAAATTGTTGGCTAAGCAGTTAAATACATTAAAGAAGAAAAAAAATCTCAGAATTAAATGCTCCTCAGAAAACCCACCATGAAAATCTTGATGCGTGCCCATAGTAGACTTTGTACTTAAGGCTCCCCACCCTGTTAATGAGTGAAGAGGGAGCTGTTTTCCTCACACTGCTTTGAGTCTAGTTTTCAAACAGGCAATAAACAGATATGTCGTGGCTGGTCATGCAGAACATCTTGCCAGATAGAGAGCTGTTCTGGAGCAGTTGTAAAGAGCCCGTAAAGAGAGCAATTATCAGACTTAGCCCCTGCTTTCATGTTCAGTTGTTAATGATTGACTGATCTAAATCTGAGTTACAGTTTGATGGAGTCACAAGTAGATAACCTGAGCTGATAATCAGATCTGACAGGAGCCTGGAAAAACAATTTTTTGCTTGTGAACTGTGAAGAAACCTGGAGCTCACATCAAACAATGTCCTTAAACGCAGTCTGACGTGTCATCCACGGGTCAGTGGCCAGCAATCTCACCTCTGGGTCAGAAGTCTTTGGCTCAAGTCCCACGGCAAAGACTTGAGCACGAGATACAGGCTGATACTTCAGTGCAACATGGAGGAAGAGCTGTGTTACCTCATGGGTGAGTTATTAAACCAGGGATCTGTCTGAAGGAAATATACTTGTTTCATCCCATGGTACTTGTCCAAAGAAGAGTAGGAGAGTTCTGCAAACATGAGAAATTCTGCCAGATGCTGGAAATTCAGAGCAACAAACACAAAAAGCCTGAGGAAGTGAATAAACAGTCAACGTTTCGGGCTCAGACCCTTCATCAAGGTCTTGGCCCGAAACATCGACTAGTTATACATTTACATAGACACTGCCTGGCCTGCTGAGTCCCTCAGGCATTTTGTGTGTTTTACCTAAGCTACCATCCAAAATTGATACTCCTATACTAAAAGAGCGGCTACTGAGTGTATGCTTGTAGCCTTTTGCTGCTGTAGCCCATCCACTTCAAGGTTTGATATTTTGTTCATTCAGAGATGCTCTTCTGCATACCACTCTGCTAACACATGGTAATTTGAGTTACCGTCACCTTCGTGCCATCTTGAAATAGTCTGGCCATTCTCTTCTGACCTCTCTCACTAACAAAATGTTTTAGCCCACAGAACTGTCGCTAGATGGATTTTTTTTCACACCATTCTCTGTAAACTCTAGAGACTGTTGTGCATGAAAATCTCAGGAGAACAGCAGTTTCTGAGATACTCAGACGACCCGTCTGGCACCAACAAGCATTCCACAGTCGAAGTCACATTGATCACATTTTCCCCCCATTCTGATGTTTGGTCTGAACAAATAATGAACCAGTTGACCATGTCTGCATGCTCGTATGCATTGAGGTGCTGCCACATGAATGGCTGAATAGATACTTGTATTAATAAGTAGGTGTACCTCATAAAGTGGCCACCGAGTACTTGGTCTGATAGTTCAGTGCAAAACAGAACGAACTGTGTTATCTCATGTGTGAGTTATTAAATCAAGGATCTCCAGAGTCTGCTCTCTGAGAAGGACAATATAATCCCATGGCAATTTTCTAAAGAAGAGTTCTCCCCAACCTGAGGTCCAATATTTATACAACACACATCAAAGTTGCTGGTGAACGCAGCAGGCCAGGCAGCATCTATTGGAAGAAGTACAGTTGACGTTTCGGGCCGAGACCCTTCGTCAGGACTCAGGGTCTGACGAAGGGTCTCGGCCTGAAACATTGACTGTACCTGTTCTGATAGATGCTGCCTGGCCTGCTGTGTTCCACCAGCATTTTGTGTGTGTTGCTCGGATTTCCAGCATCTGCAGATTTCCTTGTGTTTGCGTTCCAATATTTATACCACTACCAAAAGTATTAAATAATTCATTTGGTCTTTGTTGTTTCTGGGATCATTTTGTGCACAGCTTTTGTCTCCAAGACATCAGTATTCCATTGGCTATGGTTTTTTTTTCAGGATTTTGTAGTCCAAAAGGAGTACAAGTTATTTTTCTCAGTTTGCAATCTGTCTGGCTAGCTTTAGTTTGCTTTGCCAGATCTGACTGCCATAATATCAAAGGAGAACATTGCCACAATGCTGACTTATTTTCTCCTCCATTCATTATCCAAGTCCTGACCTCTCAGTCAGAGCAAGCAAACGTCTTGTGTAATCTAATCTGGTAGGTTTCTAGTACTTTCAGTCCATCCGGTTTACTTGGTGGACCAGGACTCTTAAGAAATGAAAGAGTATGTGCATGTATCACCTGTGTGTTGTGCACTTGAGTGCGTGCGCACGCGCATGCATGTGTGTGCGCGCGCTTGTGTGTGTGTGTGTGTGTGTGTGTTTGCATGCATTCATTTATCAGGACCCTCTCCAATACAAAAAACAGCTTCCCCTCCTCTTCCCATTGCTGTGGAAATGCAGCCAGACTGTTCAAAGACTCCTCCCACCCTAGATATTCTCTCTTCTGCCTCCCACCCCAGACATTCTCTCTTCTTCCCCCCCACCCCCACTTATTGGGTGGAAGATACAAAAGCTTGAAAACACACCCCCACCGAGCCCAAGAGCTCCTATCTAGTTGTTGTAAGACAGATCGCCTGTATAATAAAGATGAACTGTTGACTTCACAATGTACTTTATCAGTGCTCTTTTTCCTTCTTGTCCAACTGCACAGCACTATCTCTGTAATTGTAACACCATATTCTATAACCTCTTGTTGCTTTTCCCTATGTACTTCCTTGTTGTGCTTGTGTTTTGAAATGGGTGCTGAGTTCCTCCAGCACTTAGTGTGTGTTGCAATGCACTTCACGGTATGTTTATGTTTCTACATATATATGATAAATAAATCTAAATCTGAATCCACTCACTGGAAACAATATTGGAAAATGCATCAGTTTAAAAATTAAAGTGAACATTCAAGATTGCTTTCTTCTCACGAACATCAGTAAGGCTGCTGAGAGTGCAAGAGCAGACAGAGGTAGGTACATCAGTAGGTTCGAAGTTGGCTTAAAAAGGAATTTGAGGGCATGCTCTGGTATGAAACCAAAAACCCTTGGTCAGCTAAGGGTAGTTTCTAACGAAGGTCAGAAAGTGAAGGAGGTGATATGTTTCATCACCAATCTCCCAAAGCATTTCGTCACTATTGAGGTAAGTGCTACTGGACAATACTCAGTGAGGCAGGATAGCCATGTGTTTCTTAGGCACTGGGAGAATTGAAGCCTGACTGACTTTGTTAAGAAAAAACTGAAAGAACTAAGTGATTGAGCCTAGAAAATAGCACAGTACAGTACAGGAACAGGCCCTATAGCTCATGATGTCTGTGTCCAAACATTGCCAGGTTAAACTAAATCTCTTCTGCCTGAACATGATCCACATCCATCCATTACCTGCATATTCATGTGTCAGTATAAAAGCCTTTTAAATGCCCCTATTGTATTTGCTTCCACTTCTACCCCTGGCAGCCCATTCTAATTTACTCTCTGTGTAAAAAATCTGTCCCTCACATCTCTTTTTAATTTTCCTTCTCTCATATTAAATGCATGACCTCTGGTATTTGACATTTCTATATTGTGAGAAAGATTGTATATTGGATCCCAAGTCCCAGCTCAAAGGTCCTTGCAGACAGGAGTCATGGGGTCTGGTGAGACCCCAGTTCACTGGGGATGGGGGTTCATGCAAGCCCTGGGATCGAAGCCCGAAATTTAAACTCATGATCAGTGAGTGCAGGGGTCAAGGCCTGAAGGTCAAACCTGGAGAGCTTTGGATCGATACCCAGAGGTCAGTCAGGTCTGGAGGGCAAAGCCAAAGATCAAATTTCAGAGCTTGCCAAGTCCCGAGGTAGATGCCCGAAGGTTGAATCCAAAGTAGGTGCAATTCAAGGGAGATGCTTATTGGTCGAAGTCCCTGGGTTGGCTTGTCCTGAAGTCAGAGGCCCGATCTTTGTGAGTTCAGGCCAGGGACTGGAGGTTGGAGGCCTAATGCCTGTGAGTCTGAAGGTTCAGGTCCCAGGACTGGAGGCCCAGAGATGGCCTGTCCTGGGACCCGGGGTGTGTGTGTGTGTGTGTGTGTGTGTGGGGGGGGGGGTGTATGTGGGGGTATGTGTGTGGAAGTGTGTGTGTGTGTGTGTATGTGCGGGTGTGTGTGTGGGTGTGTGTGTGGGGGTTGTATGCGTGGGTGTGTGTGTGTGGGGGGGGTATGTGTGGGTGGGTGTTGGTGTGTGTGTGGAGTGTGTGTGGGTGTGTGTGTGTGGAGTGTGTGGGTGTGTGGGGGGGTGTATATGGGGGTGTGTGTGTGTGGGGGGTGTGGGGTTGTATGTGGGGGATGTGTGTGGGGGGTGTGTGTGTGGGGGGGTGTATGTGGGGGTATGTGTGTGGGGGGGTGTGGATGTGTGTGTGTGTGTGTGTGGTGTGTGTGTGGGGTGTATGTGCGGGTGTGTGTGTGGGGGTGTGTGTGTGGGGGTTGTATGCGTGGGGGTGTGTGTGTCTGGGGTGTATGTTGGGGGGTGTTGGTGTGTGTGTGTGTGTGTGGAGGTTGTATGTGGGGGTATGTGTGTGGTGGGGTGTGGGTGTGTGTGTGTGTGTGTGTGAGGGGGTGTGTGTGTGGTGTGTGTATGTGGGGTGTGTGTGTGGGGGTTGTATGTGTTGGGGTGTGGGGGGTGTGTGTGTGGGTGGGGAGTGTATGTTGGGGGGGTGTTGGTGTGTGTGTGGGTGTGTGTGTGTGGGGGGTGTGTGGTGTGTGCGTGTGTGAGGGGTGTGTGTGTGGGGGCGTTGTGTGTGTGTATATGTGTGTATGTGTGAGTGTGTGTGTGTGTGGTGTGTGTGTGTGAGGGTGTGTGTGTGTGGTGTGTGTGTGTGTGTGTGGGGGTGTGCATGTGGGGGTTGTATGTGTGGGGGTGTGGGGGGTGTGTGTGTGGGTGGGGGGTGTATGTTGCGAGGGTGTTGGTGTGTGTGTGTGTGGTGTGTATGTGGGGGTGTGTGTGTGGGGGTTGTATGCGTGGGGGTGTGGGGGGGTGTGTGTGTGGGTGGGGGGTGTATGTTGCGAGGGTGTTGGTGTGTGTGTGTGTGTGTGTGTGTGGTGTGTGTGTGGGGGTGTGTGTGTGGGGGGTGTGTGGGTGTGTGTGCGTGGTGTGTGTGTGGTGTGTGCGTGTGTGAGGGGTGTGTGTGTGGGTGGGGGGTGTATGTTGGGGGGTGTTGGGGTGTGTGTGTGTGTGTGTGTGTGAGTGTGTGTGTGTGTGGTGTGTGTGTGGGATGTGTGGGTGTGTGTGCGTGGTGTGTGTGTGTGTGGGGGGTGTGTGTGGGGGCGGTGTGTGGTGTGTGTGTGTGTGTGAGGGGTGTGTGTGTGGGTGGGGGGTGTATGTTGGGGGGTGTTGGTGTGTGTGTGTGTGAGGGTGTGTGTGTGTGGTGTGTGTGTGGGATGTGTGGGTGTGTGTGCGTGGTGTGTGTGTGTGCGGGGGGTGTGTGGTGTGTGCGTGTGTGAGGGGTGTGTGTGTGGGGGGGTTGTGTGTGTGTATATGTGTGTATGTGTGAGTGTGTGTGTGGAGGGGGGTGGTTGTGTGTGTGTGTGTGCGCGCGCGAGAGAGAGAGAGAGAGAGAGAGAGAGAGAGAGACTGGGTGGGTAGATGGAAGGTGTGAAAGGGACTTGGATGAACCATGAGATCTGTAGACTGCTGATGCCAAGCAAGATACAAGAAGTCCACGTATGATTTCCAGAAAGGTATCTCAGGTGTGAAGCGGCAGTTCCAGAACAGCCCTGCTACAGCTGTCAAGCATCCAGACCAGGGCTTGAATGCTATTACGTCTTACAAGGTGAACATCGATGACAACAAGGCTTCGCTCCCAGATGAGCTCAATGCACTTTATGGTTACTTTGAGCATCAAAACCTTCACAAACTCCCACAGGCCCCAATGACCATGTGGTCTAAGTCTCTGAGGCCGAGGTGAGAGCATCCGGCCCCGTCGGGGTACCTGGCTGTACGGATGCTGCCCGATGTACTGAAGATCTGTGTTGTTCAACTGACTGGAGTGTTCATTGACATCTTTAACCTCGTTTCAGCAGTCTGAGATACCCATCTTCTTGAAGCAGGCATCAATTATACCAGTGTCTAAGAAGAACAGGGTAAACTGCCTCGTTGACTATATTCCAGTAGCACTTACATCTACTGTAATGAACGCAAACAACAGGAATTCTGCAGATGCTGGAAGTTCAAGCAACACACATCAAAGTTGCTGGTGAACACAGCAGGCCAGGCAACATCTCTAGGAAGAGGTGCAGTCGACGTTTCAGGCCGAGACCCTTCGTCAGGACTAACTGAAGGAAGAGTGAGTAAGAGTTTTGAAAGTTGGAGGGGGAGGGGGAGATCCAAATGATAAGAGAAGACAGGAGGGGGAGGGATGGAGCCAAGAGCTGGACAGGTGATTGGCAAAAGGAATACAAGAGGATCATGGGACAGGAGGTCCGGGAAGAAAGACAAGGAGGGGGGCGGGGATGTCAATGGGAATTGGATGTGGAATTAAAATGTGTGTATGTTTAGAGAAAGCAGGATCTCCCAGTGGCCACACATTTTAATTCCACATCCCATTCCAATTCTGACATGTCTATCCACAGCCTCCTGTACTGTAAAGATGAAGCCACATTCAGGTTGGAGGAACAACACCTTATATTCCATCTTGGTAGCCTCCAATCTGATGGCATGAACATCGACTTCTCTAACTTCCACTAATGCCCCACCTCCCCCTCGTACCCCATCTGTTACTTATTTTTATACACACATTCTTTCTCTCACTCTCCTTTTTCTCCCTCTGTCCCTCTGAATATACTCCTTGCCCATCCTCTGGGTTCTCCCCCCCTCCTTGTCTTTCTTCCCGGACCTCCTGTCCCATGATCCTCTCGTATCCCTTTTGCCAATCACCTGTCCAGCTCTTGGCTCCATCACTCCCCCTCCTGTCTTCTCCTATCATTTTGGATCTCCCTCTCCCCCTCCAACTTTCAAATCTCTTACTCACTCTTCCTTCAGTTAGTCCTGACGAAGGGTCTCGGCCTGAAACGTCGACTGTACCTCTTCCTAGAGATGCTGCCTGGCCTGCTGCGTTCACCAGCAACTTTGATCTACTGTAATGAAGTGCTTTGAGAGGTTGGTGGTGAAACACATCGACTCCTGCCTGAGAAGCGAATCAGATCTAGTCCAATTTGCCTACTGGCATAACAGGTCCACAGCAGATGCCATCTCATTGGCTCTTCTCTCAACCCTGGAATACCTGGACAACAAAGATGCATAACTCAGGATGCTCTTTATCAACTACAGATCAGCATCCAATACCATCATCCTAACTTTATTTCTTGAACTTTGAACTTGTTTTACAGTTTAAACATTTTTTTTTGCTATTGTTTTTCGCTGAACACTGGGGCATGCTATGTTGGCATTGGAATGTTTGGCAACAGTTGCGGGCTGCCCCCAGCACATTCTTGGGTGTGTTGGTTGTTAACCCAAAGGGCCCATTTTATGGCATGTTTCGATGTACATTCGATAACTAGATCTGGGTGTGTTTTGTGTATGCTCTTTGTAACCACATCTGGTAAATCTTCTGGAGGAATGCAGAGAAATAATCAAATCAAATCAAAATCAAAATCAAATCAAAGTATATTTATAATCAAAGAATGTATAAACTATACAACCTTGACATTTGTTTGCTCACAGGTAGTCACAAAAAAAGAAATCCAAAAGAAACCAATTAAAGAAAAAAAAACAAATAGAAATAAAAGATCAACACTTGATGCGCAGGAGAAAGAAAATCATACAAATCGTGAAGTGAACAACAGCATTCCGAACAAAAAAAATTGAGTCCTCAGATTTGAACCTCAGAGCAGCCCACAGTAGGCACAAAGCCTCACTTATCAATTCATCATATTAGCGGGCGTGCATGGAGCATTAACAAAGCACACAGGAGCACGAATGGGGCACCACCGCTGTGCCACGGTAGCATAGTGGTTAGCGCAAAGCTATTACAGCTTGAGATGTCCCAGAGTTCAGAGTTCAATTGCGGTAAGGAGTTTGTACGTTTTCCCTGTGACCTCATGGATTTCTTCTTTGTTCTCTGGTTTCTTCCCACAGTCCAAGGTATACCAGTTAGTAGCTTACTTTGTCATTGTAAACTTCCTTGTGATTAAGCTAGTGTTAAATAGGTGTTTGCTGGATGGTGTGACTCATTGGGCAAAAGGGCCTGTTCTGCCCTGTATCTCTAAATAAGTACACACATACACAGGGTAGCAGGGTGGAGATATGTTTCTACCAAAGAAGTTGTAAAGCACTCCCTCCCTCTGCGAGCCTTCAGGTCACCCTTGGACAAGGTGTAGCACCTGCTTAGCCCCCTTGATCAGGGTCACGTGAAGCCTTGGGGGCAGGTGGTAGATGGTCATATGAGCAGGTGGTGCATATCACAATTCCTGGTTATGTGACCACAGAAACCAGCCAGACAATCTCTGAAGAGGAGAGTATAGATAATGGCTGGGGTACCCCTTCTCATAAAGACACTGACCAGAAGTAGGTAATAGTAAAACACTTCAGTAGAAAAAATTGCCAAGAACAGTCATGGTTGAGACCATGATCTCCCACGTCATGCAACACAACACATAATGATGATGACCTAAACAAGTCCTGCGTACACATTAAACAAAGTGTTAAGACAATTTATTTCAGAACCACACTGGTATCATATCCAAAAACTCAAGATGAAGAGTATTTAAATGAGCTGAACTAACATTTTGTGTTGACCAAACCTGTCTGACGATGCTGGAATTGTAATATAGCCCTCAGCCAAGCCAGAAATGAAGATTAGTGCCTATTGTCTGCACGTCAGAACAAGGAAGCTGTATTGGAAGGTTTGAGCTATGCCCTAACCTGGGCAGATGCACAATTAAATGTTTACAGAGGAAACCAACACTCTCTAACATATAACACATATAGAGGAAATGCACAGATACTACGCTGACTTGCATTAGATTTTGTTTTAGATTATGAGGACACACAGTCCTCTTTTATTGTCATTTAGGAATGATACAATGTTCCTAAAGAAAAATATCACAGAAATGCAAGACAAACTGACTGAAAAACTGACAAAAACCACATAATTATAACATGTAGTCACAACAGTGCAAAGCAATATCATAATTAGATAAAGAACAGACCATGGGCACGGTAAAAAAAAACTCTCAAAGTCACTTGAAAGTCCCATCAACTAACGCAGACAGTAGAAGGAAGAAAAAGAAACTCTCTCTGCCATGAACCTCCAGCGCCGCAAACTTGCCGATGCAGTGCCCTGGAAGCACCCGACCACAGCCGACTCTTGAGTCCGTCCGAAAACTTCGAGCCACCGACCAGCTCTCCAACACCGAGCATTGTGCACCATCTCTGCCGAGCGCTTCAACCCCAGCCCTGGCAACAGGCAATAGGCAAAGTCGTGGATTTGGGGCCTTCCCCTCCAGAGACTCTCGATCGCACAGTATCAGCGGCAGCGAAGCGGGCATTTCAGAAGTTTTTCCAGATGTTCCTCCGTGCTTCTCACGTCCGTCTCCATCAAATCAGGATTGTGCATGGCCTCTACTTAACAAATACGATATCATTTTGGAGCAGGCGCGTGCGCTGCATCACGCCGCCATCTTCTCCTCCCCCTGCACTAGGCAGCCATGGACAAGATGTTGAATATGGGCCATCTCTCTCTGACCAATCAGGGTTACATTTTGAACATTCTATCCACAAAGGAGAATCTCCATATTCTTGAATGGGTATGGAAGAGGCCTCATGAACATAATCGAGACACAAAAGGGAAACAGATGCTGGAATCTGGAGCCGCAAAGCAATCTGCTGGAGGAACTCAGTGGATGAAGCAGTATAAACATAAGCGATTCTGCAGATGCTGGAGATCCAGTGCTCAACACACACAATGCTGGAGGAACTCCATAGGTCAGGTAGCATCGACAGACCGGAATATACAGCCAGCATTTCAGGCTGGTACCCTCCTTCAGGACCGGAAAGGAAAGGGGCTGTAGCCAGAATAAGAAGTTTGGGGGAAGGGAAGAATAGTTGAAATCAGCTGAGGTGGATGGGCAGGGGAGAGGAGATGAAGTAAGGAGTTGAGAAGGGATGGGTGGAAGAGATAAAGGACTAAAGAAGGAATCTAATAGGAGAGGACAGTGGACCATAGAAAAAGGGAAGGAGAAGGGGAACCAGTGGGAGGTTATAGACAATAGACAATAGGTGCAGGAGTAGGCCATTCTGCCCTTCGAGCCAGCACCGCCATTCACTGTGATCATGGCTGATCATCCACTATCAGTATCCAGTTCCTGCCTTATCCCCATAACCTTTGATTCCGCTATCTTTAAAAGCTCTATCCATCTCGTTTTTGAAAGCATCCAGAGACTTGGCCTCCACAGCCTTCTGGGGCAGAGCATTCCATATATCCACCACTCTCTGGGTGAAAAAGTTTTTCCTCAACTCCATTCTAAATGGCCTACCCCTTATTCTTAAACTGTGGCCTCTGGTTCTGGTCTCACCCATCAGCGGGAACATGCTTCCTGCCTGCAGCGTGTCCAATCCCTTAATAATCTTATATGTTTCAATAAGATCCCCTCTCAGCCTTCTAAATTCCAGAGTATCCAAGCCCAGTCGCTCCAATCTTTCAACATATGACAGTCCTGCCATCCCGGGAATTAACCTTGTGAACCTACGCTGCTCTCCCTCAATAGCAAGAATATCCTTCCTCAAATTTGGAGACCAAAACTGCACACAGTTCTCCAGGTGTGGTCTCATCAGGGCCCTGTACAGCTGCAGAAGGACCTCTTTGCTCTTATACTCAATTCCCCTTGTTATGAAGGCCAGCATGCCATTAGCTTTTTTCACTGCCTTCTGTACTTGCATGCTTGCTTTCAGTGACTGATGTACAAGAACACCTAGATCTCATTGTGCTCCCCCTTTTCCTAACTTGACTCCATTTAGATAATAATCTGCCTTCCCGTTCTTACCACCAAAGTGGATAACCTCACATTTATCCACATTAAACTGCATCTGCCCACTCACCCAGCCTGTCCAAGTCACCCTGCATTCTCATAACATCCTCCTCACATTTCACACTGCCTCCCAGCTTTGCGTCATCAGCAAATTTGCTAATGTTACTTTTAATTCCCTCATCTAAATCATTAATATATATTGTAAACAGCTGCGGACCGAGCACTGAACCCTGTGGTACCCCACTGGTCACCGCCTGCCATTCTGACAGGGACCCGTTAATCGCTACTCTTTGTTTTCTGTCAGCCAGCCAATTTTCAATCCATGTCAGTACTCTGCCCCCAATACCATGTGCCCTAATTTTGCCCACTAATCTCCTATGTGGGACTTTATCAATGGCTTTGTGAAAGTCCAGGTACACTACATCCACTGGCTCTCCCTTGTCCATTTTCATAGTTACATCCTCAAAAAATTCCAGAAGATTAGTCAAGCACGATTTCCCCTTGGTAAAACCATGCTGACTCAGACCAATCCTGTTGCTACTATACAGATGTGTCGTAATTTCATCTTTTATAATTGACTCCAGCATCTTTCCCACCACCGATGTCAGGCTAACCAGTCTATAATTCCCTGTTTTCTCTCTTCCTCCCTTCTTGAAGAAAGGGACAACATTAGCCACCCTCCAATCCACAGGAACTGATCCCAAATCTATAGAACATTGGAAAATGATTACCAATGGGTCCACGATTTCTAAAGCCACCTCTTTAAGTACCCTGGGATGCAGACCATCAGGTCCCAGGGACTTATCAACCTTCAGACCCAACAGCCTATCCAACACCATTTCCTGCCTAATATAAATTTCCTTAAATTCATCCATTACCCTAGGTCTTTTGGCCACTATTACATCTGGGAGATTGTTTGTGTCTTCCCTAGTGAAGACAGATCCAAAGTACCTGTTCAACTCGTCTGCCATTTCCTTGTTCCCCATAATAAATTCACCCGCTTCTGTCTTCAAGGGCCCAATATTGGTCTTAACTATTTTTTTCCTTTTCACATACCTAAAGAAGCTTTTACTATCCTCCTTTATATTCTTGGCTAGTTTACCTTCGTACCTCATTTTTTCTCCACGTATTGCCTTTTTAGTTACCTTCTGTTGCTCTTTAAAAGTTTCCCAAACCTCTGGCTTCCCACTCGTCTTTGCTATGTTATACTTCTTCTCTTTTATTTTTATGCTGTCCATTACTTCCCTTGTCAGCCACGGCCTCCCCGTTCTCCCCTTAGTATCTTTCTTCCTCTTTGGAATGAACTGATCCTGTACCTTCCGCATTATTCCCAGAAACACTTGCCATTGCTGTTCCACTGTCATCCCTGCTAGGGAATTGTTCCATTGAACTTTGGCTAGTTCCTCCCTCATAGCACCATAGTTCCCTTTGTTCAACCGTAATACTGACATTTCCGAGTTTCCCTTCTCCCTCTCAAATTGTAGATTAAAACTTATCATATTATGGTCACTATATCCTAATGTCTCCTTTACCTCGAGGTCCCTGATCAAATCCGGTTCATTGCACAACACTAAATCTAGAATTGCGTTCTCCCTGGTAGGCTCCAGTACAAGCTGTTCTAAGAATCCATCTCGGAGGGACTCCACGAACTCCCTTTCTTGGGGTTCAGTACCAACCTGATTCCTCCAGTCTGCCTGCATGTTGAAATCCCCAATAACAACTGTAGCATTACCTTTGCGACATGCCAATTTTAACTCTTGATTCAACTTACACCCTACATCCAGACTACTGTTTGGGGGCCTGTAGATATCTCCCATTAGGGTCTTTCTACCCTTAGAATTTCTCAGTTCTATCCATACTGACTCTACGTCTCCTGATTCTATGTCCCCCCCGCGCAAGGGACTGAATATCATTCCTCACCAACAGAGCCACCCCACCCCCTCTGCCCATCAGTCTGTCCTTTCGATAGGATGTATACTCTTGAATATTCATTTCCCAGGCCCTGTCCACTTGAAGCCATGTCTCTGTTATTCCCACAACATCATACTTACCAATTTCCAACTGAGCCTCAAGCTCATCCACTTTATTTCTTATACTCCATGCATTCATATATAATACTTTTAATTCATTACTCCCCTCACCTCCCATATCAATTCCTATTTCACTTGACCATACTGTACGATCCCTTCTTGAGCTTTCTGCTCTGTTGATTCTGCTGTCATTCTTAACTTTTCTTATTCTCACTTTCCCGTTATCTCGATCCTTATATTTCCAGTTCGTCCCCTCCCCCCCCCACTACTTAGTTTAAACACTCCCATGTTACAGAGGCAAACCTAGCTGCCAGAATGCTGGTGTCCCGCTTATTAAGGTGCAACCCGTCCCTTTTGTACAATTCATCCTTACCCCGAAACATACCCCAGTGGTCCAAGAATGTAAATCCTTGCTTCCTGCACCAGTTCCTCAGTCACACATTCAGATCCATTATCTCCCTGTTCCTGCCCTCTCCAGCACGAGGAACTGGAAGCAAACCTGAGATAACCACCCTGGAAGTCCTGCTTTTCAGCCTTCTTCCAAGGACTCTGAAGTCACGCTGTAGAATGTCTTTCCTCTTCTTCCCCATGTCATTTGTGCCGACATACACCACCACTTCCGGATGTTCACCTTCACTCTTGAGGATTCCCTGCAATCAGTCCGTGACATCCTGGATCCTGGCACCAGGGAGGCAACACACCATTCTTAGATCTTGCCTGTTGCCACAGAAACCCCTTTCTGTACCTCTCACTATGGAGTTCCCTACTACCACGGCTCTGCCTGACGTCTGTCTCCTCAGCTTTGCCTCAGCGCCAATTGTTGACTCGCAGACCTGTCCGCCGCTCAGACTGGCACTGTCTTCTGTCCCAACAGCTTCCAAGAGGGTGAACCTGTTTACGAGAGGCACATCTCCCGGGGTCTCCTGTACTTCAAGCATCCTTTCCTTGCTCATTGTCATCCTCCTACTCTCTTCCTGTATCATGGGTGTAACGACCTCACTGTAGGTCCTGTCCAGAAAACTCTTGTTCTCCCGGATGAACATAACGTCATCCAGTTTCCTCTCCAGTGCTGCAACACGGTCCCTCAGAAGCTGAATCTGGACACATTTTCCACAGGTGTAGGATCCAGAGGCACCATAAGTGTCCCTGACCTCCCACATCATGCACGCAGCACACTGAATCAGCACAGCGGTGATCTCTTCTCCACTTCTCACCCTCACCAACTGTGGTGTAGTCTCTTCACTCAGCCTCCTCGCCGAAGACTCCTGAGCCTTCCCCTAGAGCGAGCCTTGCTTATATAGCTGATAATTTCCGTAATTAGCTTCACCTGCCTCGCCTTCTCCGACCTCGAAGGTCTGGTTAGCTCGCTGCCTACAACCGGCCTTTCAAATCAGCCGCTCCTTCTCAGCCAATCCCCCCACTCGCTCCTTCACCTACCTCGCCTCCTCCGACCTCGAAGGTCTGAGGAGGTCTAATTATGGGCATGTAAGGAGAAGAGGAGGGATGAGAGGGTAACCAGAATGGGGAATATTGTTCTGCAACAAAAATACATCTCCACAGAGAAAGAAACACATTGTTTGGACTTGAGTTTGGACACAAATGGTTAAAGAAAAAGTTGTGAATGAAGGATGTATCATGCTAAGGCTTTATGAAGCATTGGTCAGACCACACTTGGATTATTGTAAATGGCTTTGGGCCCCTTATATAAGAAATTATGTGCTGTCATTGGACATGGTCCAGAGGAAGTTTCCGAGATTTATCCCAGGAATGAAAGGGGTAATGCAGGAGAAGCGTTTGTTTGCTCTGGCCTGTACTTGCTGAAGTTTAGAAGAATTAAGGGATTCTCAATGAAAACTATTGAATATTGAAAGGCATAGGCAAAGTGGATGTGGAGAGGATGTTTTCTATGTCGTGTGTGTCCCGGACCAAAGGGCACAATCTCAGAACGGAGATGAGGAGGAATTGCTTTAGCCAGAGAGTGGTGAATCTGTGGAATTCATTGTCACAGATGGCTGTGGATGGCAAGTCACTGAGTATATCTAAAGCAGAGGGTGATAGGATCTTGATTAGCAGGGGCATCATAGGTTATGGGGAGAAGGCAGGAAAATAGGATTAAGAGGGATAATGAATCAGCCATAATGGAATCACAGAGCAGACTGGATGGGCTGAATGGCCTAATTCTGTTGCTGTGCCTTCTGGTTTTATGATATTAAGCCAGTGAGGATAGGAAAATCAGGAGAAGCTGAATCCATCCTGGGTCCCTGCGACATCAGCCAGGTACTGAAGCTCCAGTTATGGTGATGGGGTGGTTGCACAGCACATTGTGGACAGGGTCCATGGAAAATTCATTTGCTTTTCCAATAAAGAAGATCTAAGTCGAGACAAAGGGGGAGACATTACAATCATATTTGGATCATAATGCTCCACCACTACTTGTTAGTCAAGCCAGTAAGTCTGGTTACTGACCACAAACCTTTGTTAGTCATTCTTGGACCTGAGTTCATTATTCCTGCAGCAGTAATGTCACGAATGCAAAAGTATGCTGTCCTACTTTATTTTAATAAGATTATGATATTGAATACCAAGCAGAATGCCACAAATCAAGCCTCCTTCAGTTGGGACTACAGAGTTGTTATTCACAAAGGACTACTGATCAGAATTATGGAGTTTCACTTGCAGGATTGGGCAAACAGTAAACACAGTAGATCATGACAAGGGCCTGGAAGAGTTAGACAGTAGGTGCATAGTCTGTAGATCAGAATCAGGTTTATTGTCACCAACAAATGTCATGAGATTTACTGTTCTTTTATGGCAGCAATACAGTGCAGTACATTAAAAAATTACTATGTTACATTAAGAATGTATAGAAATTAAATAAATTCTTGTTCTATACTGGAACAGTTCTGGAAGTCGGTTTTTTCAACAATTTCTAAACCGCTTAAAATTAATTTACGACCTAATAAATTAACTGTGCTTTTTGGAATAATTCCTCAAAATATTCATGGTATTTCTGTGTCTGACCAACATGTTATTGCATTTGTTACATTGATAGCTAGGAGGGCCATTTTGTTGAAGTGGAAGGATACATCAGCTCCCACTTTGTCACAATGGTTCTCTCAAGTGATGCTATGTCTTAGTTTGGAGAAAATTAGAAGTCGAACCTTTAAACCTTTAATTGATTTTGAAAAAAGATGGGGCTCATTTGCTCGTTATTATCATTTGAGCTAATTGATATAATTTTTCCACGATCTAATTGTAAATATTTTAGTATATTTTCTTTTCTTGCTGGTGGTTTGATGTTTATTTTTAGAAGCTTTTTGTATGATGCCTGACTCCGGGGTTGTACACCTAATGGGTTCTTATTTTTCTCACTTTTCTGCTTAGTAGGTTTTTCTTTGTTATCACAAAATTTTTTTTCAATCTTTAAGATAATGTCTTTTTTGAGACATTGTAAGTGTTGTTACTTCAATGTACTTATGTTACTTTTTCTGTGTAATATAACAATAAAAAGATTTGAAAAAAAGGAAGAGAAATTAAATAAATAGTGCAAAAAGAGAATAAAATATTTGAGGTAGTGTTCATGATTCAAAAACTATTCAGAAATCTAATGGTGGAGGGTAAGAAATTGTCCTAAAGTATTGAATGTGTCAGGCTCCTGTACCCCCTCCCTGACCATAGTAATGAGAAGAGGATATGTCATGGATGGTGAGGTTTTTTAATGATGGATGCTGCCTTCTTGAGGCATTGCCTTTTGAAGATATCCTCGATGGTGGGGAGGCTAGTGTCCATGGTGGAGCTGACTGAGTCTATACTTTATACTTTATTGTCACCAAACAATTGATACTAGAGCATACAATCATCACAGCGATATTTGATTCTGTGCTTCACACTCTCTGGAGTACAAATCTATAGTAAATATTTAAAGTTTACATTATAAATCATAAATAGAAAATAGAAAAGGGAAAGTAAGGTAGTGCAAAAAAAAACAAGAGGCAGGTCCGGATATTTGGAGGGTACGGCCCAGATCCAGGTCAGGATCCGTTCTACAGTCTTATCACAGTTGGAAAGAAGCTGTTCCCAAATCTGGTCGTACGAGTCTTCAAGCTCCTGAGCCTTCTCCCGGAGGGAAAAGGGACGAAAAGTGTGTTGGCTGGGTGGGTCGTGTCCTTGAATATCCTGGCAGCACCGCTCCGACAGCGTGCGGTGTAAAGTGAGTCCAAGGACGGAAGATTGGTTTGTGTGATGTACTGGGCTGCATTCACGGTCTTCTGCAGCTTCTTCCGGTCTTGGACAGGACAACTTCCAGGTTGTGATGCACCTTAGAAGAATGCTTTCTACGGTGCACCTATAAAAATTAGTGAGGGTTTTAGGGGACAGGCCAAATTTCTTTAGCTTTTTCAGGAAGTAAAGGCGCTGGTGGGCCTTCTTGGCAGTGGACTCTGCTTGGTTGGACCAAGTCAGGTTATTTGTGATATTGACCTTGAGGAACTTAAAGTTTTTGACCTGTTCCACTTGCGCACTACCGATGCAAATGGGGTCGTGCGGTCCACTACTCCTTCTGAAGTCAACAACCAATTCCTTTGTCTTGCTAACGTTGAGGGATAGGCAATTATCTTTGCACAATGCCACCAGGTTCTTAATTTCCTCCCTGTACTCAAACTCATCAAACTCATATAACTGAGTATTTTGATACTGTGAAGTGGCCCCTCCACACCAGATGGTGACACAACCAACTAGAATGCTCTCCATAGTACATCTGCAGATATTTGTTAGTCTTTTGTGGCATACAAAATCTCCTCAAACTTCTAATGATGTATAGTCATTGTTATGAACCAGCAGCAAAAGAGATGAGTTTGAGTCGAGTTTTTATAAAATAAACAATGACATTTATTAACCTCTACTCAAAAAAGCATGGAACAGTAAATGAATGATTAACTTAAATGGATGTTAACAGCGTTATGTGGCTATAGTTATCAAACAGTTGAACTTAAAGACAATTCTTAACAGATCTTATTTAAGTACAGTCTTAAGGTGGTAATTTAATTAAGTCCAAATGATTCCTGAAATATT
This sequence comes from Mobula hypostoma, assembly GCF_963921235.1. NCBI lineage: Eukaryota > Metazoa > Chordata > Chondrichthyes > Myliobatiformes > Myliobatidae > Mobula > Mobula hypostoma. Next base: position 64,302,319 of record NC_086110.1, read on the forward strand.
TGAGAGGAGAGACTTCCCAAACCAGCTTTGGAACAGCCCCTGAAGTAAAGATGTCACTGCTGACGTAGCTCCCAACCAAAATGCCTTATCCGAAGTTATGACACAGAATACGATTTCTCAAGTAACTGACCTTTCGACAAAGTGATCATCACACAATATCCAAATCGTTCAGGGTGAACAAAACGTGCGTACCACATACAGACGGATCCAAATGTAAGTCACACTCGTAATGCGCTGAATGCAACTGGATAACCCTAATCCTTTTGGGGTTTGTTCGGAGCTGGGAATTCTTCACTCTCACTCTTTCTTCTTCTCCGATGGCGTAACTACCAACGGTGGATTCCCAACAAAACGGACCACGCAACAACTGCCGTTTCCCCTTATATACCAGTTGGAACATGCCATCACGTGACGGCACATCACCTCACTATCACAAGACAATTACATCATTCCAATGGCACAGGACCATTACATCATTCCAATAGCATAAGGGAATTACATCATACTCATGAGATAGGTAACATCGTTGACTTGTCTTCTTTGTAATTGCACCTATATATCACTGCCAAGGAGTGCACCATGTGGAAGTGGCCTGTGAGACCACAATATGACCCAATGCTTCAACCAACAGAACCACTCCCAGCTGCATGCCCCCTCAATGGTTCAATGTTTCCGTTTAATATCAGGCAATGAATACAGTATACAACATGAAATTCTTAATCTTCACAGACATCCACAAAATGGAAAAACCCAAAGAATGAATGACAGAAAACATAAAGACTCCAAAGGCCCCCCTCCCACGCACAAGCAGCAGCAAAGGAATCAACCCTTCCCCCCACCCCTCCCTCCACTTGCTCCAGTAAAAGCATCAACCCTCCACTACCTACCATGCAAGCAATATCAAAGCCCCAAAGACCATGACTCTACCAAAAAATACTATCCATCCCAACATTTCAACATCTCAGGCAGGCTCTTTCTCTCACCAGCGAGGGAGAGAGAGGTATCGCTCCTGCAACAGTGAGAAGGGAGACCAACAGCTTGCTGTTCCCAATGTTATCATCTGCTCCGTCTCTTGTCCGAGTTCCCCGACTCAAGAACCAGCCGAATCTCACTCACCATCAAGAGAGGCCAGAGAGATTCATCACATCGAGAAATGCAGTTGGTTTTAACAGCCAACACAACCTACAGATGTGCTGGGGACATGTTCACAGCATTCAGCAGAATAACATAGGCACAACAGCAGCAACAAAAAAAAAGAACAATCGTAAACCAAGGTGAATCAGTTTAATAATGTCAAATTAATGCTGTCCAAGTTGCATGCCATCTTGGACAATGTCTCCCATCCGCTACATAATGGAATGGTTGGGCACAGGAGTACATTCAGCCAGAGACTCATTCCACCGAGATGCAACACAGAGCGTCATAGGAAGTCATTCCTGCCTGTGGCCATCAAACTTTACAACTCCTCCCTTGGCGGGTCAGACACTCTGAGCCAGTAAGCTGGTCCTGGACTTATTTCCTGGCATAATTTACATATTACTATTTAATTATTTATGGTGCAACTGTAATGAAAACCAATTTCCCTCGGGATCAATAAAGTATGACTATGACTAATAGTCAATGTTCTTCAATTTGGAGAAAGAGGAGTAATGCGTAAGTCAGGGGTGACTGTATGGCAGCTTTGGGCCTATTCTCACTGGAATTTAGAAGAATGCAGGGGGATCTCATTGAAACCTACCGAATGTTAAAAGGACAAGATAAGGTGTATGTGGAGAGGATGTTTCCTATGGTGGGGGTACCCAGAACTACAGGGCACTGCCTCAAAATTGAGTGGATACCTTTCAGGACATAGGTAAGGAGGAAACTTTTTAGTCAAAGAGTGGTGAATCTCTGGAATGCTCTGCCACAGATTGTGGTGGGAGCTAAGTCTGTGGGTATATCCAAAGCAGAAGTTGATTTTTTTCCTGATTGGTCAGAGCAACAAGGGATTCGGTGCGAGTGCAGGCATATGGGGTTGAATGGTATCCAGGATCATCCATAATGAAATGGTGGAGTGGACTCGATGGGCTGAATGGCCTAATTCTGCTCCTGTGTTTTATGGTCTTATGATCTTATGACGTACTTGATCATGTGATGGTTGTTCAGGCTTTTATTTTGAAATATAGCCCTGCTGACTTTAATATTGATAGCACTGCTGCCTTTAAATTTGAAATTCAGTTGGATCCCGTGAAGAGGGCAGCATTTTGTTTTGGTGGAGATTTTCAGTCAGATTGAAGCACATTTGCAGAATCCAGTGTTGTCTTTCATTTGTTTGTGCCATCAAAATCATCATCATTAAGTGTTGCTTTAGTTCATACAGAAGAAGCCAATCTGAGCAATATTTTGTATTAATATTATGTCAAAGTTTATTCTTGGTTATTGGTATAGTGTTTGACCAGCCTTGATATATTAAGGAATGCTTACATGGTATTTATCATCTCTCATATTTTAAAACTTCACTCATTTTGTGTATAAGTTTTGGATATTTTACGTGTCTAGCTTCATATATTTCTAACTTCTTATGAATCTGTGACTTAGTTATCATGTTTGCTGCATTAAATACTAATGGTATTTTTTAGTTCTTTTCTCAGTTTTTTTTCTTTTCATATCTTTTCTCAGTTTTATTCTTACTCAATTGTATGAATGGATATGCTGCTCAATAAAGCAGCTGGAGCTTGGATTCTATATCCATAAACATATTCATAAAAAATTAGGAATACATGAAGCTAGTTAGTCACAGAAGCAGGGAGGAGTGTAGGGACCAGAGGGGATTAGGGAGATGGGGAAGGTTATGAAAGAGGTGTCCCTCAGATTGTGTCTAAATCTCTTACCTTTTAACGTAAATTTACTTTTTGTTATTATATCGACTTCTGATAAGGACAAAAGCTTACTGCAGTCTACCTTATCTAAACCCCTCATAAGGGACGTATGGGGTGAACACAGAGGGGCAGCACATCTGGTGAAAGGCTTTGTCACTTCCATTATGGGGCAACTCACTCACCTTTAATCCTCACTGGGCACTCAGTTCTCACCAGTGCCTCCAAGTAGCTGTATGCATGCAACAGTGGCCACAGCCCGGTACACTGCTTCAACAAGAAGGCTAAACCAGGTGAGGGTAGCCAGCAGCCTCATACCCCAGTGAGACAGGGACATGCCTCTCCTGTGCATATCTATTACTTTTACCTCTGGGCTCACCAACGTGGATCTTCAACCTTTAGGCTTCTACTTCTGGACTAGCCGTGCTCTGGACTTCGACCTTCAGGTTTTCCTCCACCTGGTTAACGACCCCAGGACTTACAGATTACAAGTTTTACCTTTGGGCACCGATTTCTGAACTTGCATAGGCATTTGACCCCGGCAAGCTGTGGATTCACCAGCCCTCGTGCCTCCCACCCATACCCAGCTCTCACTGCCTGCACAGACCTGTCAACCTTGAGACCACTGGTCCCTCACTGTCTGCTGACCTGACCTCTGAGACTGCTACTGTTTGACTACAGAGCATGACAGAAGCCCGAGAAGAGTTTATTCATCAGGCAATCAATTCGGTCATGTTTGTTGAGAGAAAGTATTCGCCTGAATTCTGGAAAGGGACTGCCTAAATCAGTACTGAATTTGCACTGTGGATTGTTCAGCAGCCAGCTGACGGAGCAGATGGTCATGTTACTCATTGCCTCATCTGAAACACAGCAGAGAGACACAGGGATTGCAGTTACTCGAATCTTGTGTGAAAAAAATTCGACTGGCGGAGGAACTCACTGTGTTCAGCAGCATCTGTGGGGGGAAAGGAATTGTTAAAGTTTCAGGTCAAAAACTTCAAATTAAAAGTTTCTTACCTAGGCAGTTAATCCAACTTTATTTAAAGTTCAAAGTAAATTTATTATCAAGGTACATATATGTCACCATGTACAACCCTGACATTTGCTTTCTTGTGGGCATGCTCAAAAACTCCATAATAGAATAATAACCAGAATAGAGTCAATGAAATACTTCACCAACGTGGACATTCAACTAGTGTGCAAAAGATAATAAACTGTGCAAATACAAAAGGAAATAAATAATAATAAATAAATAAACAAATGTTGAGAACATGAGATGAAGTGTCCTTGTAAGTGAGTCTATAGGTTGTGGGAACATTTCAATGATGGGCAAGTGAATTTGAGTGAAGTCATCCCTTTTGGTTATGTGTTGAGTGATACGGTGCGAGTATGCTCTTCTGGCCCTTTGAACCATGCCGTTCCAGTAAGCCCACGACCCCGCTTTTATGGGACAACTTAACAATGGCCAATCAACCTACTTGGTACGTCTTTGGACTGTGGGAGGAAACCGGAGCACCCCAGAAAGAAACCCATGCATTCCACAGGGAGGACATACTGAAACTCCGTCCAGAAGGGTGTTGGACATGAACTCCTAACTCTGGAATGGCCCAAGCTGTAATAGTGTTGCGGGAACAACTACGCTACTGTGGAGCCCATCAATCATTCTGGCATTGATCTCCTAACTCTGGAACACATCATGCTGACTATTATACTATCACTGCGCCCATCCACCATTCTGGTTATCCTCTTCTCCCCCTCTATCTATAACCCTTATCACTGCACAGCACTGTAAGCACTTTAAACCACTTTTTGTAATGCTTTTTAAATTGGTATTTATGTACAGTATCTATGAACTTTTTATTCCATATCTGTACTTTAACCTTTAACTTTATTTTTTGTACAATTCTTTATTTTTCTTTATTGCTGAATGTTTTGCTACATGTTGCACCACACACCAAAGCTAATTCCTAATACATACATATATGTATATGGTGAATAAAGTTGATCTTTGATCTCAAGAATTTTTAACCTTTAAGATCCTGCATTTGGACAGAGAAGAGTTGAGTGGATGATTATCAGGTCTCATGCAAAGGTTTGAGATAAGCACTGTCTAGTAATCTTGATGATGTTCCTGAACATTTTTTTTCCAAGATATTGTTTTGAGGTAATGTCTTGAGGGAGAGATCCACAGTTGGAGGTTCTCTCTTCTGAATGGCATACAAAACAGGGGACTTAATTGCACTTGTGAGTGACCATGAAAGTCTGCTTTCAACAAGCTATAACCTGGCAGAGAGGTCATTAATTGGTGAGGCAGCACGAGGTATAAAAATAATTCACAGCCTTTTGGAAAGTTTCGGTGGGCTGCAATCAACATGAGAGGTCATGTGATGCACTGCAGCTTCCTCCGGTAGGTCGTCCTCTCTCCATAGCAACAGTATCCCAAACGGTATACTTATTATTGAGGGGAACGGCCTCAATAACGATGGTGACACAGCGTGAGATTTTAAAAGATCTCAGGTGCTTTTGGGACTTTACAGAGGTCTGCAATCTTAACAATCTATGAAGCACTCAGTAGGGACCAATAAAAAGAACCAAGATGTAAGTGGAGTAACCATTGCATGAGGGGAGAGTGTTAGAGTGTTCAGGCTTTGCCTCAACAGGCTTAGGCAAGAACAGGCCTGGACAAGCCCAGGCAGAGGTTCTAAGTAAGTATCTAGGAAGTTTTTACTCTGTTAGTACATTTCTAGTACACTGTGAATGGGTCCAGATTTAGTGATATGTTCGTTGTGTGAGATATAGGAACTTTGGGAAACTTCAAGTCTCCCTGAATACTACATCTGCGCAAAGTGCACTGAGCAGCAGCTCCTTAGAGACCATGTTAAGGAGATGGAGCTGGATAACCTTCGGCTAATACAGGAAAATAAGGAGTTGATTGGTAACAGTTACAGGGAGGTGGTCACCCCAAAGTTGCAGGAGGCAGGTACCTTGGAAAAGTGAATAGGCAGCCAGTGCAGAGAACTCTGTGGCCATTCCCCTCAATAATGAGCGTACCACTTTGGATACTGTTGCTGTGGGGAGGACGATCTAGCAGAGGAAGCTGCAGTGACCTGATCTCTCTCACAGAGTCTGTCTCTGTGGCTCAGAAGGGAAAGGAAGAGAAGAGGAATGTAGTCATGATAAAGGATTTCATAATTAGATGAGCAGACTGCAGATTCTGTGGATATGAAAGAGACACCCAGATGGTATGTTGCCTCCCCGGTGTTAGGGTTGGGGATGTCTTGAATGGGGTCCACAGAATTCTAAAGTGGGAGGAGGAACAGCTGGAAGTCATGATACATATTGGTACCAATGATATACATAGGAAAAGGGAGGAGGTGCTGAAGACAGACTGTCTGAAGTTAAGTAGAAAGCTTAAAAGAAGGACCTCCTGGGTAGTAATCTTTGGATTAATGCCTGTTCCACATGATTTGGCAGATGAATGTGTGGCAGAAGAATTGGTGCAGGGTCAGAAATGATTTCAGAATCATCGGGATCTCTTCTATGCCCCAGAGTTCTGAAATAGGTAGAGACTGCCAAGACATTAGTAACAAACTTTCAAGAATCGTCAGATACTAGAATGTTCAGAATCAGAATCAGGTTTAATATTGCAAGCATATGTCGTGAAATTTGTTAATTTAGCGGCAGCAGTACAATACAGTACCCGATAATAAGGGAAAAAAATCAATTACAGTATATATATATTAAACAGTTGTTTAAAATAGTGCAAAAGCAGGAATAATAAAAAAGTGAGGTAGTGTTCATGGATTCAATGTCCATTTAGAAATCAGATGGCAGAGGGGAGGAAGATGTTCCTGAATTGCAGATTGTGTGCCTTTAGGCTTCTGTATCTCCTTCCTGATGATAAAAATGAGAAAAGAGCATGTCCTGGGTGATGGGGGTCCTTAATAAAGGATGCTTCCTTTCTGAGGCACTGCTCCTTGAAGATGTCTTGGATTCTATAGAGGTCAATACCCAAGATGGAGCTAACTAGTTTCACAGCTTTCTGTAGCTTCATTTGACCCCTATGCCTTAGCACCTTCCCCCACCATACCAGACTGTGATGCAGCCTGTCAGAATGTTTCCCATAGTACATCTACAGAAATTTTCAAGTGTTTTAGTTGACAAACCAAATCTCTTCAAACTACTAATGAAATATAGTTGCAGTCATGCCTTCCTTATAGCTGCATCAATCTGCTAGGATCAGGTCAGATCCTCAGAGATGCTGACACCCAGGAATTTGAAATAGTTAATTCTCTCCACTTCTGATTCCTCTATGAGGATGGTTTCGTGTTCCCTCATTCTACTCTTTCTGAAGTCTACAATCAACTCTTTGGTCTTACTGACATTGAGTGCAAGGTTCTTGCTGCAATGGTGTTGGAGGACTGGAAAATTGCAAATGTCACTCCACTCTTTCAGAAGGGAGGGAGGCAGAAGATAGAAAATTATAGACCAGTTTGCAGCCGGTGACGAATGGTGTTCCATAGGTGTCAGTGTTGAGACTGCTTCTTTTTACTTAAATGTCAATCATTTGGATGAAGGAATTGATGGCTTTGTGGCCAGACTTGCGGACAATACAAAAACCGGTGGAGGGTCAGGTAGTGTTGAGAAAGCAAGTGTCTGCAGAAACACTCGGACAGTTTGGGAAAATGGGCGGATGGAAAATAGTGTAGGGAAGTGCATGGCCATGCACTTTGGCAGAAAGAATAAAGGAATGAACTATTTTTCTAAATGGGGAGGAAGGTCAAAATTCAGAGGTGCAAATGATGCTGCGGATTCTGCAGACCCAGGCGACTTCTTTCAGTTCATCCACGAAACAGATTATTTCTCTTCTCTTTTGTTTTTTCTTTTCATTTCAAGGTTGTTATGGTTGTGTCAGAGTCCGTGACCTACCATTCATTTACAGTTCTTTGCAAGCTATACTGCCAGGCGCTTCACTGTCTCCAGGAACAACCTGGAAGATGTGCCTCCTTGGGGCTGGGAGGTCGTAGGTCAGAGAGCGGCCCCATGGGTGACATAGTTCCTCACCGACTTTGCTGACTGAAACATCAAGACTGGAACACTGAGACAGCAGGCAGTGTGCTTGCTAACTACCAGCTGCAGTCAGAGGAAGGCTCCTGTACTTGAGCAATATCTCTCTCTCTCTCTCTCTCTCTCTCTCTCTCTTTTGATGGAGAGAGCCTGTCTGTCCTCAAGATGGGAATCTTGGAGAAGTGACGTGGAAGATCGTAACAACGGAACAGTGAGCTGCTGGGCTCCACTCTTGTTGCACGAGTGATCCCGCTGGGGAGAAAGATCTTGTCTGAGATTCTGAGGTGCTGGTTTGTGAGCCGTAGTTTGTTGGACTCTGGATCAATGGACTCTTGGGTGCTTCTGCTGCTGCTCACATGGTGGGAGGGGGGTGGGGGGGGTGCGGTCAGTGTTTCTGCTGCTGGTGGGGATAGAGCAGAGTGTTAATGCTTTAGCTACTTGTGTGAAGAGAGGGGAGGTGGTTTTTATGGGGTTTTAAAAACGCAAACAACAGGAATACTGCAGATGCTGGAAATTCAAGCAACACACATCAAAGTTGCTGGTGAATGCAGCAGGCCAGGCAGCATCTCTAGGAAGAGGTACAGTTGACGTTTCAGGCCAAGACCCTTCGTCAGGACTAACTGAAGGAAGAGTTAGTAAGAGATTTGAAAGTGGGAGGGGGAGGGAGAGATCCAAAATGATAGGAGAAGACAGGAGGGGGAGGGATGGAGCCAAGAGCTGGACAGTTGATTGGCAAAAGGGATATGAGAGGATCATGGGACAGGACGGATGGGGTACGAGGGGGAGGTGGGGCATTAGTGGAAGTTAGAGAAGTCAATGTTCATGCCATCAGGTTGGAGGCTACCCAGACGGAATATAAGGTTTCGTTCCTCCAACCTGAGTGTGGCTTCATCTTTACAGTAGAGGAGGCCGTGGATAGACATATCAGAATGGGAATGGGATGTGGAATTAAAATGTGTGGCCACAGGGAGATCCTGCTTTCTCTGGCAGACAGAGCGTAGGTGTTCAGCAAAGCGGTCTCCCAGTCTGCGTCGGGTCTCACCAATATATAGAAGGCCACATCGGGAGCACCGGACGCAGTATATCACCCCAGCCGACTCACAGGTGAAGTGTCACCTCACCTGGAAGGACTGTCTGGGGCCCTGAATGGTGGTAAGGGAGGAAGTGTAAGGGCATATGTAGGACTTGTTCCACTTACAAGGATAAGTGCCAGGAGGGAGATCAGTGGGGAGGGATGGGGGGTACGAATGGACAAGGGAGTCGCGTAGGGAGTGATCCCTGTGGAAAGCAGAGGGGGGGGGAGGGAAAGATGTGCTTAGTGGTGGGATCCCGTTGGAGGTGGCGGAAGTTACGGAGAATAATATGTTGGACCCGGAGGCTGGTGAGGTGGTAGGTGAGGACCAGGGGAACCCTATTCCTAGTGGGGTGGCGGGAGGATGGAGTGAGAGCAGATGTGCGTGAAATGGGGGAGATGCGTTTGAGAGTAGAGTTGATAGTGGAGGAAGGGAAGCCCCTTTCTTTAAAAAAGGAGGACATCTCCCTCGTCCTGGAATGAAAAGTCTCATCCTGAGAGCAGATGTGGCAGAGACAGAGGAATTGCAAGAGGGTGGCATTTTTGCAAGAGACAGGGTGAGAAGAGGAATAGTCCAGATAGCTGTGAGAGTCAGTAGGCTTATAGTAGACAACAGTGGATAAGCTGTCTCCAGAGACAGAGACAGAAAGATCTAGAAAGGGGAGGGCCGTGTCTGAAATGGACCAAGTAAACTTGAGGGCAGGGTGAAAGTTGGAGGCAAAGTTAATAAAGTCAACGAGCTCAGCATGCGTGCAGGAAGCAGTGCCAATGCAGTCGTCGATGTAGCAAAGGAAAAGTGGGGGACAGATACCAGAATAGGCACGGAACATTGATTGTTCCACAAAGCCAACAAAAAGGCAGGCATAGCTAGGACCCATACAGGTGCCCATAGCTACACCTTTAGTTTGGAGGAAGTGGGAGGAGCCAAAGGAGAAATTATTAAGAGTAAGGACTAATTCCGCTAGACGGAGCAGAGTGGTGGTAGAGGGGAACTGATTAGGTCTGGCTTTGTGGAACAATCCTTGTAAGCGGAACAAGTGCTACACATGCCCTTACACTTCCTCCCTTACAGCCATTCAGGGCCCCAGACAATCCTTCCAGGTGAGGCAACACTTCACCTGTGAGTCGGCTGGGGTGATATGCTGCGTCCGGTGCTCCCGATGTGGCCTTCTATATATTGGCGAGACCTGACGCAGACTGGGAGACCACTTTGCTGAACACCTACGCTCTGTCCGCCAGAGAAAGCAGGATCTCCCAGTGGCCACACATTTTAATTCCACATCCCATTCCCATTCTGACATGTCTATCCACAGCCTCCTCTACTGTAAAGATGAAGCCACACTCAGGTTGGAGGAAGAACACCTTATATTCCGTCTGGGTAGCCTCCAACCTGATGGCATGAACATTGACTTCTCTAACTTCCACTAATGCCCCACCTCTCCCTCGTACCCCATCCGTTATTTATTTTTATACACACATTCTTTCTCTCACTCTCCTTTTTCTCCCTCTGTCCCTCTGACTATACCCCTTGCCCATCCTTTGTTTCCCGCCCCCCCCTTGTCTTCCCCCCCGGACCTCCTGTCCCATGATCCTCTCATATCCCCTTTGCCAATCACCTGTCCAGCTCTTGGCTCCATCCCTCCCCCTGCTGTCTTCTCCTATCATTTTGGATCTCCCCTCCCCCTCCCACTTTCAAATCTCTTACTAGCTCTTCCTTCAGTTAGTCCTGACGAAGGGTCTCGGCCTGAAATGGCGACTGTACCTCTTCCTAGAGATGCTGCCTGTTCTGCTGCGTTCACCAGCAACTTTGATGTTTTATGGGGTTTCTTTGTTTCGTGAATGTCTGTGAAGAGGACAAATTTCAGGTTGTATACTATATAAATACACTGATAATAAATGTATTTCAAAACCAATCCTCATAGAGGGATCAGAATTGGAGGGAGGGAGCAATTTCATGTTCCTGGTTGTCAAGATCTCTGAGGTAACCTGGTCCCAGCTTATCAATGTAGCTATAGAGAAGGCAAGACAGCAGCTATATTTCATTAGAAGTTTGAAGAGATTTGGTTTGTCAACTAAAACACTCAAAAACTTCCATAGATGTACCATGGGGAGCGTTCTGACAGATTGCATCACTGACTAGTATGGGGGGTGGGGAGCTACTGCACAGGAGAGTTATAAAGTTAGTCAGCTTCATCTTGGTTACTAGCCTACATATTATCCAAGACATCTTCAAGGAGCAGTGCCTTAGAAAGGTGGCGTCCATTATTAAGGATCCACATCACTCAGGATATGCCCTTGTCTCAGCGTTATCATCGGGAGGGAGGTACAGAAGCCTGAAGGCACACACTCAGTGATTCAGGAACAGCTTCTTCCCTATTCCTAAATGGATTTTGAACCCATGAACATACCTCAGTTTCTTTAAATATATATTACTTCTGTTTTGCGTTATTTTTAATCTATTCAATGTACATTTATATATTTACAGTAATTGATTTACTTTTTTCTTTCTATATTATCATGTATTGCATTGTACTGCTGCTGCTAAGTTGACAAATTTCACAACACGTGGCGGTGATAATAAACCTGATTCCGATCTACTGAGTATGTCCATAAAAAAATGAATCTCAGTGCTGTATATCGTGAGATATCTGTACTTTGATAATAAATTTACTTTGAACGTTATAAGAGTGGCCAGTGGGATGTAGTAATGAAGGGTGAGAACTGCAGCAACACACACAAAGTGCTGGAGGAACTCAGCAGGCCAGGCAGCATCTATTGAAAAAAGTACCCCGACGTTTTGGGCCGAGGCCCTTCGGCAGTATTAGAGAAAAACAGACGAGGAGTAAATTTAAAAGGTGGGCCTGCTGAGCTCCTCCAGCATTTTGTGTGTGTTGCTTGGATTTCCAGCATCTGCAGCTTCTCTCTTGTTTGTGAGAACTGCAGGAGAGGTTTCAGGTGGAATGGATTGAAGTCTAGTGTAAGGCAAAGTGTTCTGGTCCAAGTATTCAATCTCCGGCTGAGATTGTCATGCCAGGATGCATAGTATGTCCAGCCTACAAAAATTCCCTTAAGCGCAAATCGGAAACAAACACAGTGTATAGAATTTAATCCACATGAATGTTCAGGGGAGATTTCAACCCCTCCACCCTGCATTCTGATCTATATAATGAAAACCCATAAGGAAAATAAGCATGCTTTGTTCAATCAGCTAGACCCCCAAGAGCTAAATACAGCCTTCAATGCACTTCTAAACATACTTTATTTATAACACCATGAATAGCAAGGCACAATATTCAAGCAACTAAGAAGGAAAATTTGACAGATTTTAATCCATTCAGCTGAAATACCTATATTAGATCTCCGACGATCCTCCTAGCTGGTTAAAAATATTCTCACGGGATATATTCCGGGAAAATCTAACAAAAATTGTTAGTGCAATTTTGCCTGTCTGCTGTAAGTTAAGGACATTCACTCAACCAATGATGTAACACCACAGGAGGCCATCAGATCTATGAAGACTTGTTGAAAGAGTTCTCACTGGTTTGTTTCCTCAATGTCCTTGATTGTCTTTTTTTGTCTTCCAAGTATTTATCTAATTTCTTTTTAAAAATGTAATATTGTAGCCTTAAAGCAGCTACTCCAACAAGAAGCAGCTTCTTCCCCCTCCGCCATCGGATTTCTGAACGGACAAGGAACCAACATATGAACACTACCTCACTATCTTTGCTCTCTTTTTGCACTACTTAATTATGTATATATTTGGCAATGTATAAACATTCTGTAAAGCAAAGAAGATTACTATAAAGAGCAGTAGGCAGTAAAATACTAAATCAAATCAATATTCAAAGATTCAAAATGCATTTAATATCAATGAATGTATAAATTATACAGCCTTGGGATTTGATTGCTTCACAGGCAGTCGCAAAGCAAGGAACCCAATTAGAAAAAATAAGACCAACCCCCGCCCCCAGTGCTCACAGAGAAAGAGAAAAAAAAACACAAAACAAATCATATAAGCTATCGAAGTGAACAACAACAGCACGTTCTGAACCAGATGGAGTCCTTAGATCCAAAGCACTGGAGCAGCCTGGAGTAGGCCCAAAAATTGGTATTCAGTTCATCGTATTACTGGGGCAAGTGACTGCAGTATTTGGCGTGACCACCCTTTACCTTTAAACTGTATATGTATTTATATTTCTTATTGTATTTTATAATATATATTTTTAAGTATTGTATTGTATTGCTGCATCAAATCAACAAATTTTGCCAGTGATATTAAACGTAATTCTGAAAGATTTTGGCCTCCCTCTCTGGTCTGTGTTGATGCTTTGTAGAATGTTCTGAAGAGGCTGCCCATGGGGAGCCCCTGAATGAAGAGGGCACACCTTAATTTGAGTTTCTTGCTGGTTGTATTTCTGTCTGCATGCCCTGTGAATTGGAGGGACTCCACGTTACCCACAGAAATGTGATGTCAGTCTGCTTCTTTCCCTCATATGTCTCACACTATAGCAACACACTGCAAAAATAAATATTCCTCACCTTCAAGTTCCAATTCAGATTTGTTTTATCACTGTACTTTGAAGCTTACAGTGAAATATGTCATTTACATTAACAACCTAAGGAAGTGTTGGGGGCAGCCCGCAAATGTAGCCACACATTCCAGCACCAGCATAGCATATCCACAATATTCAGCAGAACAACACAAGCAGCAACAATGACAGAAAAAGTTCGAAGTAAATTTATTGTCAAAGAACCTATATGTCACCACTGAGATTCATTTTCTTGTGGGCATACTCAATAAATCCATTGAATGTTATCCATAACACAATGAATGAAAGACCGCACGAACTTGGGCGTTCAGTCAGTGTGCAAAAGACAGCAAACTGTGCAAATGCAAAAAGTAAGAAATAATATTAATAAATAAAAAGCAATAAATAATGAGAACATAAGATAAGGAGTCCTTGAGAGCAAGTTCATTGGTTGTGGGAACATTTCAATGATGGATCAAGTGAAGTTGAGTGAAATTATCCCCTCTTGTTCAAGAGCTTGATGGTTGAGGGGTAATACCTTTTCCTGAACTTGGTGGTGTGAGTCCTGAGGCTCCTATACCTTCTTCCTGATGGCAACAGTGAGAAGAGAGTATGTCCCTGATAGTGGGGGTCCCTGATGATGGATGCAAGGTATGACAATGACAGCAAAACAATCCCCTTCCCGCTATCTCCCCCAACCAACCCTTCACATACTTAGGCAGGCTTCCAAACTCAGGACAGGCCACCTCTGGGCCCCACTGTCATTGCAGACATCAGGCCTCCAACCTCCAGTCCCTGGCCTAGTCTCACAGACTTGACAATTGGGCCTCTATTTCCCAGTCTCTCCAACTTCAGTCTTTCACCTTTTGTGATTTCAAACTTCCGGACTTGCCTGTTTATCTTTACTTCTCCCCTCTTTACCTTCCTGTGGAAACATTCTCTCCCTTTAAATTCCATCATAATCCATGTGGTAATTAAGAACGCAGACAGGAGGAAATCTGCAGATGCTAGAAATTCAAGCAACACACACAAAAAATGCTGGTGAACGCAACAGGCCAGGCAGCGTCTATAGAGAGAGGTATAGTCGACATTTTGGGCCGAGACCCTTCGTCAGGACTAACTGAAAGAAGAGCTAGTAAAAGATCTGAAAATGGGAGGGGGAAGGGGAGATCTAAAATGATAGGAGAAGACAGGAGGGGAGGGGTGGATCTACGAGCTGGAGAAGGGAGAGGATCATGGGACGGGAAGCCTGGGGAGAAAGAGAAGGGGGGAGGGGAGCCTGGAGGGTGGAGAGCAGGCAAGCAGTTATAGTGAGAGGGACGGAGGGAGAAAAAAGAGAGAGAGAAAATAAAGGGGGGAAAAATTAAAAAAATATAAAATATATATTAAATAAATACAAACGTAAATAAAGGATGGGGTGTGAAGGGGAGGTGGGGCTTTAATGGAAGTTAGAGAAGTCAGTATTCATGCCATCAGGTTGGAGGCTACCCAGACGGAATATAGGTGTTGTTCCTCCAACCTGAGTGTGGCTTCATCTTGACAGTAGAGGAGGCCGTGGATAAACATGTCGGAATGGGAATGGGACGTGGAATTAAAATATGTGGCCACTGGGAGATCCCGCTTTCTATGGCGGACAGAGCGTAGGTGTTCAGCAAAATGGTCTCCCAGCCTGTGTTGCGTCTCGTCAATATATAGAAGGCCGCATCGGGAGCACCCGGGGCAGTATATCACCCCAGCCAAATCACAGGTGAAGTGTCGCCTCACCTGGAAGGACTGTCTGGGGCCCTGAATGGTGGTGAGGGAGGAAGTGTAAGGGCACGTGTAGCACTTGTTCCGCTTACAAGGATAAGTGCCGGGAGGGAGATCGGTAGGAAGGGATGGGGGAGATGAGTGGACAAGAGAGTCGCATAGGGAGCAATCCCTGCGGTAAGCAGAAAGGCGGGGGGGGGAGGGAAAGGTGTGCTTGGTGGTGGGATCCCGTTGGAGGTGGTGGATGTTATGGAGAATTACATGTTGGACCCGGAGGCAGGAGGGGTGGTAGGTTAGGACAAGGGGAACCCTATTCCTAGTGGGGTGACGGGAGGATGGGGTGAGAGCAGATGTGTGAGAAATGGGAGAGATGTGTTTGAGAGCAGAGTTGATGGTGGAGGAAGGGAAGCCCCTTTCTTTAAAAAAGGAAGACATCTCCTTCATCCTGGAATGAAAACCCTCATCCTGAGAGCAGATGCGGCGGAGACGGAGGAATTGCGAGAAGGGGATGGCATTTTTGCAAGAGACAAGGTGGGAAGAGAAATAGTCCAGGTAGCTGTGAGAGTCCGTAGGCTTATAGTAGACTACTAAACCTTGTCCCAATGTTCTCTATTCACTGCCCTGAAGCTCTTTAGGAAGATGAAAAGTTTCAGGCCTATTGTGAATTAAAAACTGTGCAAGGACTCCTCCTAACTTGTTCTAAAACAAGTGCACATGGATCTGCCAATCTCAGGCAGTAGGTCACATGGGTTTAACCCAGTTTAGTTTTCCTATCAGGGCTCACACAGCACAATGGAGTGGTCTAGAATATCCCATGCATTCCTGCATGCAAGAACCCTCACTGAACATCCCACATGATGGCGGAAGAGCAGGGAAAGTCAAGGAGACTTGAACCCATGGCTTCCTGCTTCCAAGAAATGAGTGCGTGGAGCAAGAAACTGCAGAAACTGGAAGTACAATCACCAGCTTCTCAATGATTTAGGTTGTTACAGCCAGGGGTTGTAGTGGGGATTAGCTCCCACTACCTATCAAATGCTCCTAATAGCACGTGCCTCAAATAGCCTCTGAGAACCACGTCCAACTCCTGGCCTGCAAATAGCTAGTAAGCCTGGCAGAACCATTTCTACTGACAGGAGAAGGTTATTGGCAGGTTACGGCACCTTAATACCAGTCACTTTGGACAGATGGCGTTCGTCAGCTGTGGATGGTAGCGCATCTAGGAGAAGGACAACTCTGATCTCAAACCCCCACTGCCTTGCATCTGTACCCATTCATGGGGAAAGCTTTGGGAGTCGACCCTAAGGAAAAATCTGAAAGTGGACTCCCTAAGGCAGTCGCATTTTGACTTCAACACTGACTGGCAACACCTGTGACAATGCTGGTGTCGATCCGTATAGGTCTTTACCGTTCAGTTAGATTCATCAGCTGCGTGGACAACAGCTTGCTCTCCATATAGTACTGCCCTGTCTTGTTTACTACAGAGACAGCTAGGACGCAACATCATTATTGAAACCAACCAAAGGCGGGCCCTTCATAATGATTGCATTCTTCCCCTTGTGTAAAACATAGCTTGTAAACATTCCAGTGGGAGAGTGCATTTATTTATCTGGCCTTGTGTTTCTTAATATTTTTTCTACAATAAACCTACAGTGCTTGGAATACCCTGCCAGGAGTGGCAGTAGAGGCAGGTATATTAGTGGCATTTAAGAATTTAGATAAGCATGTGGATAATAAAAAGTGGATGGTTATGTAGGAGGGAAGTGTTAGATTGATCTTACAGTAGGTTAAAAGATCAGCAAAACATCATGGGCAGATAGTATAGTACTGTGCTGTAGTATTCTATGTTCTATGTTAAACTACCTGCCAATAGAACACATATTTTTACAAATACTACAACTCCATCAGCAGATTGTTATTTATGTATAAATGTGATCACACTCGTCACTTCTATTAAGTTGGAATGTAAACTATGGTGAGCATGGTACCCTGGTCCTGAGCTGTTTATACTACACCTGAGACTTCTTGTAGCCCCTAAACTTCCTTTTACATGCAAGTTGTAGAAAGCTGGTACTTTACTTGGCCTGGGCAGCTCTTCACTGATGGACCAGCTCTGGTATTAAATCAGATCCTCAATCCACTGCTCTTTGCTGTCTACAATTGCTGCCCAATAAGAGAGGAAATTGCAATTAGAAAGAAGAAAAAAACAAAACTAAACACTTGAGGTCAGGCAGCATCCACATGGAGTGAAACAGAGTCAACATTTCAGGGACCCTTTGTCAGAACTGGAAAAGTGAGAGAACAAATTAAGTTGCAGAGAAGGGGGCAGTGGGGAGAGGACCAGTAAGCATGCAGACCAAAGCTATCAACACATACTTGTAAAGAATGGCGTTAGTAACAAAAAAGAGATACAAAACTGCCTGAAATAATAAACAACAGACATACCCATGGCGAGAGAAATGAAAAGCAGAAGTAACTCAATATTGTTCAGTTCAGTATTACGTCCTAGGTGCTTCACTATGTCCTGATGAAAGATGAAGACTTATATTGGGCATTCTAACAACTGAGGCTGTGTCCTGAACTTTTCAGAAGAATGAGAGGGGATCTTATAGAAACATACAAAATTTTGAAAGGGATAGATAACATAGAAGTAGGAAAGTTGTTTCCATTGGTAGGTGAGACTAGAACTAGGGGACATTGCCTCAAGATTCAGGGGATAAGATTTAGGACGGAGACGAGGAGAAACTGTTTTTCCTAGAGAGTGGCGAATCTGTGGAATTCTCTGCCCAGGGAAGCAGTTGAGGCTTCCTCACTAAATATATTTAAGAAACAGTTAGATAGGTTTTTACATAGTAAGGGAACTAAGGATTACGGGGAAAACGTAGGTAGATGGAGCTGAGTTTACAGACAGATCAGCCATGATCTTACTGAATGGCGGGGCAGGCTTGACGGGCCGGATGGCCTACTCCTGCTCCTATTTCTTATATTCTTACGTTCTTATGTAAAAGTCTCCTGGACTGGCTGCAGTGATGAACTGGCTTTGTGGTTGTGAACTCATTTCTGTGATCTTTAGCTTCGAATGTTATTTGCTTACTTTTTATTGTTAGCATGATTTGTTCTTTTTTGATGCACATTGGGAGTTTGACGGTTTTCTTCTTTTGGGTTTCTTTTTCTTTGTGGCTGCCTGTAAGGAGACAAATCTCAAGGTTGTATATAGTATGCATACTTTGATAATAAATGTTTTTGAACTTTGATCTTTAAAGTGAGAATCCCAAATCAGAGGGGTCAGAGTTGGAGCAGGAGTGATGAAGAGGCCTCTTGCAAGATGAATGGAGGCTATTCAAACTGAGACTGGTTTCACCAATGACGAGGAGAGTAAATGTCATGATCAGATTAGAAGAAGTGCAAATGACAAGGAAACTCAAGAGACTGTAGATCCATCGTCAAGGACTCCACCATCCTCTTCTCACTACAGCCATTGGGCAGGAGGTACAGGGCTCTTACATCGTACACCATCAGGTTCAGGAACAGTTACTACCATTCAATCATCAGGCTCCCGAACCAGCGTGCATAACTTCACTCACCTCAACACTGAACTAACTCACTTTGAAAGATTCTACGACTCAGGTTCTCAGTATTCTTTCTTTCTTTATTTTTATTTGCAGTTTGTTTTCTTCTACATATTGGTTGGTTGTCAGATTTTCTTTGTGTGTGGTTTTTCATAGATTCTATTGCATTTCTGTGTTTTCCTGTGAATGCCTGCAAGAAAATGAATTTCAGGATAGTTCTTGTGACATGCGCTACTTTGATAATGAATTTACCTTGAACTTAAAATGTTGGAATCTGAAAGAACAAATAATCCACTGGAGGAACTCGGTGGGTCAGGCAGCATCTGTGCGGGGTGGAGAAGCAGGGAGAATTGTTCAATAGTTTGGGTCAAAAACATGTATTATGACAGATGCAAGTTTGAATGCTGTTTCACCTGAAAAGGATATTTTCAAAGTTCAGAATACATTTATTATCAAAGTACATATATGCCACTATATACTACCTTGAGATTCATATTCTTGCCAGCATTCACAGTAGATACAAAGAAGTACAATGGAATCAATAAAAAATGACACTTAAACAAAGACTGACAGACAACCAAAAGAAGAAAAACAGTGCAAACAATCAAACAAACAAATATATAAATAAATATGTCATCATCATCATCATGACTCAGTCTGTCTAGGTAGACAATGGATGCGCCCGTTCCGGGGCGCAGACCTGGGCAATAAATATGGAGATCCTGGGCTGCCCAGACATCAAGATCCCCCTCTCGGTCTCGCGGATGTGGTCCAAAGGAATGTGAAGCAGTACATTCGGCATCAGCTTGGCTGCAGGAGCTGCCGGGATGTGACGTGTAAATATGTAAGTAACAAATAAATGAATGAATAACTAATAAATAAATGAGTAGGTAGGCAGATAGATAGGTAGAAAGAGAGCTAGATAGATAGATGGATAGACGGATAGACAGATAGACTGACAGATGGATGGATGTATCCATGGATAGACAGACAGACAGATAGACAGATAGATAGATAGACAGATAGATGGATAGATGGATAGATGGATAGATAGATAGATAGACGGATAGATAGATAGACAGACAGATGGATAGATGGATAGATAGATAGATAGATAGATAGACAGATTTACCTACCAAATTTGAAAGGACTAGAGAGAGTGGATGTGAAGAGGATGTTTCCTATGGAGGGAGGTATCCAGAACTAGAGGGCACTAAGGAGAATGTTTTTTTAGCCAGAGTGTAGTAAATCTGTGGGATGCTCTGCCACAGGCTGCGGTGGAGGCCAAGTCCGTGCATATACCTGAGATGGAAGTTGATTGTTTCCTGATCAATCAGGGCATCAAAGGATATGGCAAGATGGCAAGTGTATGAGATTGAATGTGATTTGGGATCAGCCATGATAGAATGGCAGAGCAGACTTGATGGGCTGAATGTCCTAATTCTGCTCCTTTATCTTAGGGTCTTATAGCCTTATAGACAGATAGATGGATAGATAGATAGACAAACTAATGGATAGATAAATAGATAGATAAATAAATAATCCTGATCAATATGTGAGTGAAACTAATGAGCACTAAAAGTAAGTGTTTAAAGATTGCTAACGTGTCTAAAGCTAACATAAAATGAAAATTAAATCTTGCAATAATAAATCCACTTCCATCTTGGAAGAATTCTTTTTCAGGCTGCCATTGTTCAGTGAATGCTGTGAGGTTATGGTAAAAGTATTCTGATGGAAATAGACTTTATTTTTCAAACATGTTTCAGTGTAAGACTTTGCCAAGGTATATCTGCTGCACGTGTTCTCTATTAAAGCAATGGCACACTTGAGAAAGTTTTGCTGATTGCATTATAATAAAATATAATCCGGCATGAACCACACATGGGCCCGTGCCACGATAATGGAAGTCACACTACTGAGGTGCAAAACATATAAAAATTTGTTTGTGTTGGCTGTGAGAGGCTGATTTTGCCATCTGTGTCCTCCTACTCCTGAGAATGTGCTTTATGAAATTCCCAGACTGCAGTTCTGGCATATTATTGCCCACACACATGTACATGGACCGGACTCTACCAACCAATTATACTTAACCATCTGAGACCCAAACATATAACACGAGTCAGCACATACAGACTTTCATTTGAATTAATGCGTATTTGTCCCTATCAGTTCAATCAGTGATTCCCTGCATTCTGAGCGAAAGTCCCACTTGTTTAACCTCAGTAAAATACACCTCCCCTTTCATTAAACATCCGATAATATATAGGTTCATTCCTTCCCAACCTTTTTTTATGCCACGGGCCCCTACCATGCCAAGGGCTCTGTGGACTCCAGGTTAGAAACCCCTATTCTAAAGAATTGAGGCTAATCCAGGGATTCCTATGGCTGAGTAACACATGCAAAATACTGGAAGAACTCAGCCGGCCAGGCAGCATCTATGGAAAAGAACGTCGACTGTACTTTTTCCACACAGATGCTGCCTGGCCTGCTGAGCTCCCCCAGCATTCGTGTGTGTTACTCGGATTTCCAGCATCTGCAGATTTTCTCTTGTTTGTGGTTCTTATGGCTGAAGCTGATGGTGTGCAGAACATATATTTATCTACTTTTGCTTTTTATGCATCCTTTTTGATAAATGACCTTAATGGCATTGAAGCTTCACAGAATTTCAGTAAATCCCTGGTGCCTCACTGAAGGGGATGAAGGGTCTCACACTCAAGGCTGTGGACCACTTAAGAACTTGGTGCCCCAAGCAATCTGGGTTTGACCAGCTTTCAAAGTGACACTGCTGGTACGTGACATTGTTGATATTGTGTAGAGCTATCCGCTGCTACGTGCTGATTACTGTTTGATGATACTGTGTAGAGCAGCACGGAAGAGCAGTGGTTAACAAAATGCTTTACAGCATCAGTGATCGGCGATTGGGGTTCGTTTACTGCCTCTTTGAGGTGTTTATGCGCTCTCCCTATGATCTCACAAGTTTCCTCTGCGTGCTACGGTTTCCTCCCATAGTCCGAAGACCTATGGTTTAGGGTTAGTAAGCTGTGGGCATACTATGTTGGCACTGTAAGTATGGCAATATTTGCGTGCCCCCCCCAGGTGAAATAGGCAGAGGCCTGAAGTTTTGATCAGGCGATCTAAGAAAATGGGAAATGTACTATATCCACATATAATTTTTAAATACTGTATATATTCATTCGAGAGATGTAGACTTTGCAGGCTGAGCTAGCATTTAATTACCTATCCTTAGCTGTCCCTCAGAAGATGGTGGAGAGCTGCCTTCTTGAGCCACTGCAGCCTTTGAAGTGTTGGTTATGTCGACACAACTGCGAGAGAGGGAGTTCCAGGATCTCAATTCAGCCACGGTAAAGGAACAGTGATATACTTCCAAGGCACCATGGTGTGTGGCTTTGAGAGCAATTTCCAGGTGGTAGGTGTTCTGGTGCTTTTACCATCTTTGTCCTTCTAGAGAAGGTCACGGGTTTCAAAGGTGCTATCTAAGAACAATAACTTCCATTTTTCCTCCTGGCAGACCATTCTGACTGTTCTACAAGTGCAATCACATGTCATTTCTGTAAACTTGGACTGTGTTAATTGCTGACACTAACAATGCATTGCACTGCATGTTTTGATGTATATGTATTAAATAAAGCTAATCTTTACAATTTAATCCTTAAAACATAATAGTTGCGTTGGCTCTTTGAGGGAGATATCCGGAAATCCCACAATCCCTCTCTTTTGTTTTCGAATGTTACCCAGTTCTCACTGGAAACTTTACATGGAATCAGCTTCCACCCTCATCTCAAGAGCACATTCCAGATCCTAGAAATAATAGACTCAAAATGGTATGCTGAAAAGTGTTTCACTCAGACAGCCACTTGTCTTTGAATGTGATGTAATCACAGTTGAAGAACATTCACAATAATCTGCTGGGGCGATATCTGATGTACCATGGAGAGCATTCTAGCTGGCTGCATCACCGTCTGTTGTGGGGGGCGGGGGGGCGTCTACTGCACAAGGCTGGAAGAAGCTGCAGAAAGTTGTGAACTCAGCCATTTCCATCAGCGGCAGTAGCTTCCTTAGCATACGGGACACCTTCAACAAGTCATGCCTCAAGAAGGTAGTATCCATCATTAAGAACCCCCGTCACTCAGGACGTGCCCTCTTCTAATTGCCAGCATCAGGGAGGAGGTACAGGAGCCTGAAGGCTCATATTCAATGATGCAGGAATAGCTTCTTCCCCTCTGCCATCAGATTTCTGAGTGGACATTGAATCTATGATCACTATCTCACTACTTTTTTGCACCACTTATTTAGTGTAACTTGTTAATATATGGATGACCGAATTACCTTCTTCTTACTGTAATTCAGTTTTATTATTATGTATTGCAATATACTACTGCCGCTGTGTACATACATCTACTGATGCTTCTGGACACATCTTCAGTGATGTTCCTGGAATCATCGGGTGTTTCGGGTCTTTCAACATCATACAACCTCCTCCAGGTGACCCAGCCGGGGCTGATCAGACCCCAGCTTGTGTCCAGATGGCTAGCTACTTATGACTCCATGGTTCCCCTCTTTTATGACATAGGCCAGTGATGTTAAACCTAGTTCTGATTCCGATTCCTAATCGAAACATCAGGCCTCTGCTTATTTCACCTATTGTACTCTGGTTGAACACTGAGTTTTGGTGGTCCTTCATTGACTCTAGTGTGGGCACGTGGCCAAATGGTTAAGGCATTGGACTAGCGACCTGAAGGTCGTGAGTTTGAACCCAGCTGAGGGAACGTGTTGTGTCCTTGAGCAAGGCACTTAATCACACATTGCTTTGCGACGACACTGGTGCCAAGCGGTATGGGTCCTACTGGAAAGCGGCCAGTGAGTGAGTGGGCCAGTGAAGGAGTGGAGCTTTGAGGCTTTGACTTGAGAGGCTTCAACAAGAAGAGGCAGAGGACGAGCTTGCTCGCAGATAGTCTTTACAAACTCTCCTGAGATGATGATGTGCCTCTGATGCGAGATGTGGCAGTCTTGGGGGAACGCCCCTCTCCCGCAGAGTCACATCTGCCAGAAGTGCATACGGCTGGGCGATCTGGAAGACCGTGTAAGGAATCTGGAGCAGCAGCTGGATGACCTTCGACTCATAAGGGAGAATGAGGCAGTCATAGATGAGAGCTACAGGGAGGTAGTCACACCTAGGCTGTCAGAAGCAGGTCGTTGGGTGACAGTCAGAGGGGGGAAAGCGAAGGTGAGCATACAGGTAGTGCAGAGCACCCCTGTAGCCATTCCTCTGAATAATAAGTTTACCGTCCTGGATACTGTTGGCGGGGATGACCAACCAGGTGTGAGCCATGGTGGCAGGTCCTCCGGCACTGAGTCTGACCCTGTGGTGCAGAAGGGTGGGACAGAGAAGAGGAGAGCTGTCGTCATTGGAGACTCTATACTCAGGGGAGCAGACAGGAGATTTTGTGGATGTGAGAAGGACACCCACATGGTTTGTTGCCTCCCGGGTGCCAGGGTCCGGGATGTCTCTGACCGGGTGCATGACATCCTGGTACGAGAGGGAAAGCAACCAGAAGTCGTGATACATGTTGGAACCAATGACATAGGCAGGAAGAGGGATGAGGTCCCGAAGTGTGAGTTTCAGGAACTAGGCAGAAGGCTGAAGAACAGGACCTCAAGGGTGGCGTTCTCAGGATTGCTGCCAGTGCTACGTGACAGTGATGGTAAGAATTGGAGGAGATGGCAGTTGAATGTGTGGCTGAGGAGTTGGTGCAGGGAGCAGGGTTTTGGATTTTTAGATCATTAGGATCTTTTCTGGGGAAGGTGGGACCTGTACAGATTGGATGGGTTGCACCTGAACTCGAGGGGGAGCAATATCCTTGCAGGTAGGTTTGCTAGCATGGTTCGGGAGGGTTTAAACTAATTTGCAAGGGGGATGGGACCCTGAGCAATAGAGCAGTGAAAGAAGTGCATGGAGTAAAGCCAGATCTAACATATAGAGAGGCTTTGAGGAAAGAGAAGCAGAATAAACGGTGTAAAGGTAGTAAGGTAGAAGGGCTGAAGTGTGTGTACCTCAATGCAAGAAGCATCAGGAACAAAGGTGGTGAATTGAGAGCTTGGATACATACATGGAATTATGATGTAGTGGCCATTATAGAGACTTGGCTGGCACCAGGGCAGGAATGGATTCTTAATATTCCTGGATTTCAGTGCTTTAAAAGGGATAGAGAGGGCGGGAAAAGGAGAGGAGGGGTGGCATTACTGGTCAGGGATACTATTACAGCTACAGAAAGGGTGGGTAATGTAGCAGGATCCTCTTTTGAGTCAGTATGGATGGAAGTCAGGAACAGGAAGGGAGCAGTTACTCTATTGGGAGTATTCTATAGGCCCCCTGGTAGCAGCAGAGATACAGAGGAGCAGATTGGGAGGCAGATTTTGGAAAGGCGCAAAAATAACAGGGGTTGTTATCATGGGTGACTTTAACTTCCCTAATATTGTTTGGCACCTGATTAGTTCCAAGGGTTTAGATGGGGCAGAGTTTGTTAAGTGTGTCCAGGATGGATTCCTGTCACAGTATGTGGACAGGCCGACTAGGGGGAATGCCATACTAGATCTAGTAATAGGTAATGAACCGGATCAGGTCACAGATCTCTCAGTGGTGAGCATATGGGGGACAGTGACCACTGCTCCCTGGCCTTTAGCATTATCATGGAAAAGGATACAATCAGAGAGGACAGGAAAATTTTTAATTGGGGAAGGGCAAATTATGAGGCTATAAGGCTAGAACTTGCGGGTGTGAATTGGGATGATGTTTTTGCAGGGAAATGTACAATGGACACGTGGCCGATGGTTAGAGATCTCTTGCAGGATGTTAGGGATAAATTTGTCCCGGTGAGGAAGATAAAGAATGGTAGGGTGAAGGAACCATGGGTGACAAGTAAGGTGGAAAATCTAGTCAGGTGGAAGAAGGCAGCATACATGAGGTTTAGGAAGTAGGGATCAGGTGGGTCTATTGAGGAATATAGGAAAGCAAGAAAGGAGCTTAAGAAGGGGCTGAGAAGAGCAAGAAGGGGGCAGGAGAAGCCCTTGGTGAGTAGGGTAAAGGAAAACCCCAAGGCATTCTTCAATTATGTGAAGAAAAAAAGGATGACAGGAGTGAAGGTAGGACCGATTAGAGATAAAGGTGGGAAGATGTGCTTGGAGGCTGTGGAAGTGAGCGAGGTCCTCAATGAATACTTCTCTTCGGTATTCACCAATGAGAGGGAACTTGATGATGGTGAGGACAATATGAGTGAGGATGATGTTCTGGAGCATGTTGATATTAAGGGAGAGGAGGTGCTGGAGTTATTAAAATACGTTAGGATGGATAAGTCCCCAGGACCTGACAGAATATTCCCCAGGCTACTCCACGAGGCAAGGGAAGAGATTGCTGAGCCTCTGGCTAGGATCTTTATGTCCTTGTTGTCCACGGGAATGGTACCGGAGGATTGGAGGGAGGCGAATGTTGTCCCCTTGTTCAAAAAAGGTAGTAGCAATAGTCCTGGTAATTATAGACCAGTGAGCCTTACGTCTGTGGTGGGAAAGCTGTTGGAAAAGATTCTTAGAGATAGGATCTCTGGGCATTTAGAGAATCATGGTCTGATCAGGTACAGTCAGCATGGCTTTGTGAAGGGCAGATCGTGTCTGACAAGTCTGATAGAGTTCTTTGAGGAGGTAACCAGGCATATAGATGAAGGTAGTGCAGTGGATGTGATCTATATGGATTTTAGTAAGGCATTTGACAAGGTTCCACATGGTAGACTTATTCAGAAAGTCAGAGGGCATGGGATCCAGGGAAGTTTGACCAGGTGGAATCAGAATTGGCTTGCCTGCAGAAGGCAGAGGGTCATGGTGGAGGGAGTACATTCAGATTGGAGGATTGTGACAAGTGGTGTCCCACAAGGATCTGTTCTGGGACCTCTACTTTTCGTGACTTTTATTAATGACCTGGATGTAGGGGTAGAAGGGTGGGTTGGCAAGTTTGCAGATGACACAAAGGTTGGTGGTGTTGTAGATAGTGTAGAGGATTGTCAAAGATTGCAGAGAGACATTGATAGGGTGCAGAAGTGGGCTGAGAAGTGGCAGATGGAGTTCAACCCGGAGAAGTGTGAGGTGGTACACTTTGGAAGGACAAACTTCAAGGCAGAGTACAAAGTAAATGGCAGGATACTTGGTAGTGTGGAGGAGCAGAGGGATCTGGGGGTACATGTCCACAGATCCCTGAAAGTTGCCTCATAGGTGGATAGGGTAGTTAAGAAAGCTTACGTGGTGTAGGCTTTCATAAGTCGAGGGATAGAGTTTAAGAGTCGCGATGTAATGACGCAGCTCTATAAACCTCTGGTTAGGCCACACTTGGAGTACTGTGTCCAGTTCTGGTCGCCTCACTATAGGAAGGATGTGAAAGCATTGGAAAGGGTACAGAGGAGATTTACCAGGATGCTGCCTGGTTTAGAGAGTATGCATTATAATCAGAGATTAAGGGAGCTAGGGCTTTACTCTTTGGAGAGAAGGAGGATGAGAGGAGACATGATAGAGGTGTACAAGATAATATGAGGAATAGATAGAGTCGATAGCCAGCGCCTCTTCCCCAGGGCACCACTGCTCAATACAAGAGGACATGGCTTTAAGGTAAGGGGTGGGAAGTTCAAGGGGGATATTAGAGGAAGGTTTTTTACTCAGAGAGTGGTTGGTGCGTGGAATGCACTGCCTGAGTCAGTGGTGGAGGCAGATACACTAGTGAAGTTTAAGAGACTACTAGATAGGTATATGGAGGAATTTAAGGTGGGGGCTTATATGGGAGGCAGGGTTTGAGGGTCGGCACAACACTGTGGGCGGAAGGGCCTGTACTGTGCTGTACTATTCTATGTTCTATGTTCTAATGCCCTTCCCTTGGACAACATTGGTGTCTTGGAGAGGGGAGACTTGCAGCATGGGCAACTGCTGGTCTTCCATACAACCTTGCCCAGGCCTGCGACCTGGAGAGCGAAGACTTTCCAGGCACAGATCCATGGTCTCACAAGACTAACGGATGCCATTGACTCTGTTATGGTTATTATTCTGTAGATTTATTGAGTATTCCCGGAGCAAAATGAATCTCAGGGTAGTATATGGTGACACATATTTACTTAGATAATAAATTTACTTTGACTTTGAATTTTTTCAAACTAAACCACTTTGCCATCACATCACTGAATGGGGATATCCAGGGATATAACTGTTCCTTCACCGTAGTGGAGTCAAAATCCTGGAACTAATAATGTTGTACATATACTCACTCCTCAAGGACTGCACTAGTTCAAGAAGGTAACTCACCACCATCTTCTCAAGGGCAATTAGGGATCTGGAATTAAATGCTGGCTCAGCCTGCATAACCCATATCCCTGGAATGGATAAGAAAAGAAATTGTAAGAAACATCTTACTTTACTGATAAAACTGTGCCGGAAACAGGTAGGAACTATCTGCATTTTCTTTACAGAGTGCTGCATGAAGCATTCAAAGTGTTAACATGGATGACCGAACAATCCTCTTCCTCTCTGGTCAGTTGACTGTCTGGTGGTTGCAGTCAAGAGAATAACTGGAGGAGAAAAAGCACAGTGGAAATTTCACAGAAGAGAAAATCTGCTCAGGATTGCGTGAAAGAAAATAACAATTGCCCAAAACAATTGAGGGAAATACTGAATTAGTCATTAAACACTGCAGAGCTTTTATTTTTGTGGTTTCTGAAAAAAAACATCTGTTGGATTTTGGATCCTTATGTACTTCATCTTAAAAGCATCAGCATTAAAATTAAGCATTAAATAATCCAGTCTTCTAATGAGAACCTGTTCAGTCGAGGGCCACTGTCAGTCAAAAGGATGGATCTCTTCCTAAGCTGTTTCGGTAAAGATCTGCAGTAAGAACTTTACCACACGCAAGGAAGCTGTACAGGAAGTACATGCGGCATGTTTTAGAAAATGATTTACAATGTATTGCACGCAGAGTGGGTAATAAAAAACTATCCAATATCCTTGATGCAAGTTCTCAGACAGGTTGTAATCCACTGTCACTGTCCTGCTTGTACCCTACAAAAGAAAGAGAAAAATCCAGGCAAAACTACAAAGCCCAAAGTGAAAATTGGGCAATCTAAAACCCAAACCCCATCCCCTTCCCATTCTCTCACAACACAGCCTGGAAGAATTTTCATCATATGTCATTATTTGCGGTAATATGGATTAAAATGGAATGAATTTTTAAGCATTTCTTGACATTTTAATGAATCATCAGTATTGAACAACCATAAACTAAGAGGCAGAAGCCATCGTCATCATTATATGCATAATTGTATGACATAGACGATCATGGTCTTATGACCATGATTGGTCTTGCAAATTTTTCTACTGAAATGGTTTGCAGTTGCCTTCTTCTGGGCAGTGTCCTTCCAAGGATGGTTGACCCCAGCCATTATTAATACACTTCAGAGACTGTCTGCCTGGTGTCAGTGGCTGCATAACCAGGACTTGTGATGTGCACCAGTTGCTCATACGACTGTCACTAGAAGAGAAGATTTCATACCTGATTACCCCTGGGCAGTGTTAGAATGTGGGGTCACACCCAGCCCACTTCCTTGCCAACAATACATTAGATCCTCACGTTACTGGAAGGTTGCATTCATATCCCGGTTTTCCATATCATCAAGTGACATTTTCAAGGACATGCGTCAAGAAACATAAGCTGAAAAAAATTGTGTTTAGTTATTTAATTGTTTCATATAAGCATCTAAAGATCTAAGGACCAACATTTTTCTGCATATATTAGGAACACGAGAAAGTCTGCAGACACTGGATATCCAAGATAACACACACACAAAATAATGGAGGAACTCAGCAGGTTAGACAGCATCTATGGAGAAGAGTAATCAGTCAATGTTTTGGCCTGAGACCCTTCATCAGGACTGGAAAAAAAGAGGAGCAGTCAGAGTAAGAAGGTGGGAGGAGGGGAAGAAGAAGTAGCAGGTGGCAGGTGAAAGGTGAAACCAGGCAGGGATGATGTAAAGAGCTGGGAAGCTGATAGGTGAAAGAGATAAAGAGCTGGAGAAGGGGGAATCTGATTGGAGAGGACAGAAGAGCATGGAAGGAAGGGAAGGGGGAGGAGCACTAGAGGAAGGAGGTGGGCAAGTAAGGAGATGAGGTGAGAAAGGGCAGCAGGAATGGGAATGGTGAAGGGGGGAGGCAATTACCATAAGTTCAAGAAATCAATGTTCTTGACAGTGATTTGTAAAGGATAAATTTCTGTGATCCAGACTGCTGTAATACTGGTGTTACCTGTAATCTATAAACCCTGTACACCATATCTGGGGAAGAAGAGGAGAATTGGTTACATGAAGATAAACATGGGATGTAGTTGATGGGATCGCTCTAAGGGTTGGAATAGACTTGATGGATCAAATGTTCTCTTCCCATGTTTTGTGAAAATACGTAAAATGGGTTAAATACTCAGTGCTCAGTTTGCCAAGGGGAGGAGAAGATATAAGTTAATATAATGCTAATATTCTATTGCTTTGATCAAACGGAAAAGCAATAGCAGATCAATCAAACCCACTTTAATCATTAATCTGTCTGACCAGGTTGAAGGAAGGGGGATGAAATGTTGAGATGACTGCTTACAAGTTTGCAAATCAAATACATTGATAGCTAAGATGATGAAACATCTGAGTATGAAATAACTCCAACTGAGTTGTCAATATACCAGACAAGGAGGCAATCGCTTCAAAGATTTTCCACATTTGCTGATATTTTTCACTGTGTTCTCATTCCTGTCTCTATCGCTGACTCCTTTCATACCTTTCTTGAACCCCCCCCCCCCACCTTCTCCATCACAGGAGTAGA
This sequence comes from Mobula hypostoma, assembly GCF_963921235.1. Taxonomy (NCBI): domain Eukaryota; kingdom Metazoa; phylum Chordata; class Chondrichthyes; order Myliobatiformes; family Myliobatidae; genus Mobula; species Mobula hypostoma. The sequence continues at coordinate 64,333,061 of NC_086110.1, forward strand.
TTAACAAAAACTTCCATCACCACCCCACGGACCCCACAGCGTTTTGATCACATCTCCTGCCAACCTGCTTCCTGGAAGGACTCTGTTTTGTCTCCCAGTTTTACTAGCTCTTTAGATGAGAACACTTTCCACATCAGTATGTACAAAAGCTTTCCTTCCTCAAATGTAGCTGTTCCTTCAACTAAATTGGCAGAATTCTCAACCATATCAGTCAAATTTCTTGCACTCCTCCTCTCAGAGAGGACATGGTTGAGATCCTTATCTTTCATCTCGCTAGCTTTTGTGTTCAACGCTACAAGTCAATTGAGTTATTTTGTTTTGGTTGGTATTGTACTTATCCAGGCAGGTGGAGAGCATTCCATCACGTAGAAAGACTATGAATTATCAGATGGTGAGTCACTTGTGGCAGGCTTTCATCTGTACTTGTAGCCACAGTATATGTGTGATTGATCCAGGAGAGATTTAGAACATTGAATATCAAACAGTGTAGCACAGGACAGGCTCTTTGGCCCATGAGGTCTCCTGATTATTAATATGTGGTGTGTGTTTATGCCTTTCACATTATCTCTAGTGTTTGACATTTCCACCCTGGTCAAAAGATTATCTACCCTTTTTAGTGGTTGGCAGGGTGGAATCATGTCCCTAGCGAAGGAGGAGTAAGGCACTCCTTCCTTCTGCTAGCCTGCAGCTCACCCTTGGGTAAGGTGTAGCTGCTGCTCAGTCCCCTGATCAGGGTGATGTGAAACCATGGGAGCAGGTGTGGATGGTCGTATGAGCAGATGGTGTATATCACAAGTCCTGGTTATATAACCACAGGCGCCAGGCAGGCAATCTCTGAAGAGCATTGATAACGACAGGGTCACCCACCTGGTAAAGACACTGCGCAGAAGAAGGCAATATCAAGCCACTTCTGTAGAAAAAGTTGCCAAGAACAATCACGGCCAAAGACAACGATGACCCACGTCATGTCAACACGGCATGTAACAATGATGATGACCCCAGTTAGGTTAGTGTGACACAGGCAGCTTCTCCCACAGAGTTAATGAAAAGCAAAGTTAAGTAAAGCTTTGGAAAGGTCTTTAGGCTTCTTTGTGTGCACAAAGATAAAAAGATTAAGATTATCTTTATTTGTCACATATACACCAAAACATACAGTGAAATGCATTTTTTTGCATCAAACCAAGTCAGCGAGGATTGTCCTGGGGGCAGCCTGGAAGCATTTCCATGCTTCTGGCACCAACATAGTATGTCTAACACCAACCCATACATCTTTGGAATGTGGGAGGAAAATGGAGCACCCGGGGGGAAACCCATATAGACACGGGGGGGGGGGGTGTACATACACTTTACAGACAGCAGTGGGAATGTGAAATGATTGCACTAACCACTATGCTGCCCTGAGGGGAACATGCAATGCTAACTATTTGAGAAACACTTTTTCGTGGTCTTAATTTGCTAAAACCCTAATAAATATAAATAACAGAGATCAAACAAGGGACTTTACCCCATTTGTGTCTAACAGTAATACCAAGAGAATAAATGGGAGGAAAATAACTAAAGAAGGGAAATTCTTCCTGATCCCAAAAGATGACCTCCAGGAAATCAATGTAACATTCTAACTTGCATTAATCTACACTGGAAACAAGACAGAGTGGAGACAAAATTACAAGTCTGAGATTAATGAAAATAAAGAAGGCCATTTAACTTGGACCACGAACAAAGAATTCAAGGACACAGTTACAAAATTCATAAGCTTTGAGTAGGATTGGAGATTAAAAGACTTTTTTTTTCTCCTCTGCAGAACAGAATGCAAAGACAAGTTAATTCTACGTTAATTGATACCTTTTAAAAGGAGCTGGATCAATAGCATCAAAAAAGGGGATTGAAGGTTATATTTATTGGAAAGAAAGAAAGGTGCTTATGTGGCACCTTTTTACATCCTCGAAACATCCCAAAGTACTTAAAAGACAATTTATTGATCTTGAAGTGGGTTATGTGTGGATAATGTCAGTCCCAACCTGCAGCAAAAAGATAAATTTCCAGTTAATCCAAGTTGGGAGATGGTGATGTAAGGTAACTTTTGGTGATGGACTTGCAAGAATCCCTTTGTAGGCTCATTGATTCTACCCAAGCCTACACCTCTCACCTACAGGTTACCAAGAAGGCAAATGGATTGTTGTCCTTCATTGCTAGGCGGATTGAGTTTGAGAGAAGGGAGGTAATGATGCAACTGTACAGGGTACTGGTGAGGCTGCACCTGGAGTACTGTGTGCAGTTTTGGCCTTTTCACTCGAAGGAAGAGCGATTGGCTTTGGACATGGTGCAGAAGTGGTTCTCCACGTTTCTTTCAGAGATGAGGGGGTTAGCCTAGGAGCAGAGATTGACTTACATGAGACTACACTCTGTGGAATTCAGAAGAATGAGAGGGATCTTATTGAAACATATTAAATTGTGAAAGAGATAGATAAGGTGGAGGAAGGGGGGTTGCGAGAGGCATGGTAGTGCAGTGGTTAGCACAACACATTGCATTAGAGGCAACCTGAGTTCAAATCTTGCCGCTGCCTGCAAAGCATTTGTATATTCTCCCCATGACCGCATGGGTTTCCTCCAGGAGCTCAAGTTTCTTCCCATGGTCCAAAGATGTACCAGTTGATAGTTTAATTAGTCATCGTAAGTTAGGATTACATTGGGGGATTGCTGGGCGGTGCAGCTCGAAGGGCCAGAATGGCCTATTCCATGCTGCATTTTAATAAATAAATAAAAGTTGTTTCTACTGGTCGGTGAGACAAGAACTAGTGGATATAGCCTCAAGATTTGAGTGAATAGATTTAGGTTGGAGATGTGGAGAAACTGCTTTTCTCAGTGAGTAGTCAATTTGTGGAACTCTCTGCCCAGGGCAGCAATAGAGGCCAACTCATTAAATACACTTAAGACACCGTTAGATAGATTCTTGCAAGGCAGGGAAATTAAAGGTTCTGTGGAAAGTTTAGGTAGGTGGAGCTGAGTCCAAGTTCAGATCGGCCATGATCTTATTGAATTGTGGAGCAGGTTCAATCGGCTTGGTGGCTTGTTGTTGTTGTTGTTGCTGCTGCTGCTTCTTCTTCTTCTTTCTATCTTCTTTTATGAAGAGGATAGCATCATGTTGATATACCATTGAATGAGTGTTATCTTTATGCATCACGGCTTGATATGGCAACTACTCTGCCCGTGACAAGAATACTGAGCTGTGGATAAGGTTCAGCACATTCCGGAAACCCTCCACAGGTTCTGTATCTATTTCTCACTGCCTTGGTAAAGCAGCCAACATAATCAAAGACCCCACCCTTCTCCGATATTCCCTCTTCTTTCCCCTAAAACTTGTGGAAGATACAAAAGTCTGAAAGCATGTACCACAGATGGCTCACAGATAAATCCTTTCCCACTGTTGTAAGTCTACTGAACAGTCACCTAGCACTATTAAAATAGACACTTGACTTCAAAATCTAGCGTGTTATGGCCTTGCACCTTAATGTCTACCTGCCGTGTACTTTTTCGGTATCTGTTAAACTTTATTCTGACCTCTGTTGTGGTTTTTAACCTTGTACTACATCAATCATCATCATTATGTGCTGTGTCGTATGACGTGGGCGATCATGGTCTCAAGGCCATGATTGTTCTTGGCAAATTTTCTGCAGAAGTGGTTTGCTGTTGCCTTCATCTGGGCAGTGTCTTTACAAGATGGGTGACCTCAACCATTATCAATACTCTTCAGAGACTGCTTGCCTGGCGCAGTGGTCGCATAACCAGGACTTGCGATATGCAAAGGCTGCTGGTAAGATCATTCACCTGCTCCCATGACTTCATCTGATTGGGGGCTAAACAGGTGCTACACCTCGCCCAAGGGTGACCTGTAGGCTAGTGGAGGAAAGGAACTCCTACACCTCCTTTGGTAGAGATGTATCTCCACTCTGCCACCAAGCTACCTCAACACCGTATTGTAATGAATAAATCTATATGGGCAGTATGCAAGACAAGATCTTCACTGTACTTTGATACATATGATAATAACAAACCAATTTACTAATTGTTAGCACCTCTACAAATGCACCATGACTACCCTAGGTTATACAGTGCAACACCCTGAAGCAAGCCTTGAATTCATAACTTTCTGAGTCTGTGGCAAATATGAACAGAGCCAATAAAATACAGCTTGAGTTTTCTCCAGAGACTATGGGTTGCTTGATTCTCTTATACTCTGCCAAGATAGATGTAGGCCAATATATCCTCAACTGGAAAGCATAGTATTTAAAAAAAACACTGCGAAAAGTTGTCTGAAAAAGTGATTTAAGACTGAGTGATGACCATTGAAACATATTGACCTCCTCAACATGCCAGGCCACTGAAGTGTTCGAAGACTCACCACTGCGAAATGCAGGCGTATGAAGCACTTCATGTTCATCAGCTTTAGTAAGCTGTACAAAGGGATAGTAGTGTAGCGCTTAGCACAATGCCTTACAGTCCCAACGAAACAAGTTCAATTCTTGCTGATTTCTCAAAGGAGTTTGTACATTCTCCCCGCAATTTTGTGTGTTTCCTCCAGGTTCTCTAGTTTCCTCTCAGATTCTAAAGCCGTATGGGTTAGTATGTTAATTAGTCACATGGGATTATTACAATGCTACATCTCTAAATAATAATTTAATAAATACCATCAGTGGCAGAGTGATTTCATTGGTTCATTGACTGAATTTAAAATCAGAGAATGTATACAGTATACAACCTGAAATTCTTGTTCTTCACAGACATCCATGAAAACAGAAGAGTCAAGTCAAGTCAAGTCAAATCAATTTACAAAGCACATTTAAAAACAACCCGTGTTGACCCAAGTGCTGTACAAACCATAACAGGTAGCTAAAATCACAAATACAAGAAACACAGATATAAACAACAAGGCACAAAAGAAACAACACATGAGCCCAGGCACAAGCCAAAAATCAGCCATACCAAGAAGAGTCAAATGCTGGTGAATAATAGTAAGTTTTGAGCCTGGACTTAAAAGAGTCGATGGAGGGGGCAGATCTGACAGGGAGGGGAATGCTGTTCCACAGTCTAGGGCCTACAACAGCAAAGGTGTGGTCACCCCTGAACTTAAGTTTAGATTGCAGGACATTCAGAAGCCCCAAGTCGGCCGGCCTGAGGGACCTGAAAGTAGAATAAGGGGTTAGAAGGTCTGCGATATAGGAGGAGACCAGCCCATTTAGGGCTTTACAGACAAACGGACGAAGGGTTCCAGCCTGAAACGTCGAATCATCATTTCCATGATGCTGCCCCACCTGCTGAGTTCCTCCAGCGTGTTGTGAGTGTTGCCTTGATCCCAGCATCTGCAGATTATTTTGTGTTTATGAAACTTAAAATCAATTCTAAATCGTACTGGTAGCCAGTGGAGAGAGGCCAAGATAGAAATAATATGGTCTCTTTTCTGGGCACCTGTCAGGAGCCTGGCTGTGACGTTCTGGACCAGTTGCAGGTGGGACAGGGATGACTGACTAATCCCAGTATACAAGAAGTTGGAGTAGTCCAAATGGAAGGATATAAGGACGTGGATGATTTTCCCAACATCTTTGAAAGAGAGAAACAACTTGATTTTGGCAATCAAGTCGTACAAAGCTGGAAAAATCTGACTTTTACTACAGCATTAACTTGCTTGTCAAACTTAAAGGCGGAATCAAATATCACACCAAGGTTTTTGACATGAGGTTTGACAAGGGTGGACAGGTCACCAAGACTGTTGGTAATCACTTTGATGGAGTCAGGAGGGCCAAATAGGACAACTTCAGACTTGCCTTCATTCAGCTGTAGGAAGTTTTGTGCCATCCAACACTTCATGTCCTCAAGGCAGTTCATGAGGCTGACTAGATTTGACTGGTTGTTTGGTTTCAAGGGAAGATAAAGCTGTGTGTCGTCAGCATAACCATGGAAGGAAATGTCGTGTTCTTGAATGTTTTGACCGAGGGGAAGCATGTATATGGAGAAAAGAATCGGACCTAGGATGGAACCTTGTGGGACCCCGCAGGAGAACCTAGCTGGAGAAGAGGAAAATTTGCCTGTGTTGACGGAGAAGCTTCTATTTTTGAGGTAGGATGTGAACCAGTTCAAGGCAGAGCCATCAACACCAACCCCGTACTGGAGACGGTCTATTAAAATGGCGTGATCCACAGTATCGAATGCTGCGCTGAGGTCTAGAAGAATTAGGATGGCAGAGTCACCTGAGTCGATAGAGAGGAGGAGATCATTGTACACTTTCAGCAGGGCAGACTCTGTGCCACGATAAGCCTTAAAACCTGACTGAAATCTTTCCAAACTGTTGTTTTGGTATAGGTAGGGCAGCAATTGACTAAGAATAACGTTTTCAAGAACCTTTGACAGGAATGGAAGTTTAGAAATAGGTCTGTAGTTACTAGGTAAGGTAGGGTCTAAGTTGGGTTTTTTTCAGGAGGGGCTGGACCACGGTACACTTGAAGCAGGTTGGAACGGTACCAGTGGCCAGGGAGCTGTTGATAATAGAGAGGATGTTGGAACAACTATGTCAAAGACATCCTTCAGGAGGGCAGTGGGGACAATGTCAAGGGGGCAGGTTGCAGGTTTCATGGTGGAAACAATCTTTGTAAGGGAGAGTAGCATGATGGGTTGGAAACAGTCCAGTTTAGAGGAACAGGCTAGTGAGACAGTTAGGTCATGGGTAGGTGGGGGGGCGGGGGGAATGTTCATTCTAATGTCTTCAACTTTGCTAATGAAGAATTTTAAAAATTCTTCGCACTTAGCAGGGGACACATCTAAACTAATACTGGGGGCAGGACAAATGACAGAACTTATGGTACTGAATAAGACCTTGGGAGTATGAGAACCCTAAAGAATGAATGACAGTAAAACATTAGAACCCTCGAATACCTTCTCCCTCTTCCCATGCACAAGAGGCAGCAAGCATCAGCACTCTCCTCCTCCTCCCCCACTTATTTCAGCAGGAAGCATCAGCACCCACCACCCTCAAAGCAAGCAACAGCAAAGCTCCCAAAGAGAGACCATGATGTACAGTCCAACAAAGGGAGGTGTCACCCCTCTTCCACAGTGAGAGGAGAGACCAACTAAAGAGCTCGCTGATTACGGTGTTACAGTCTGCCATGTCGCCTTTATTCCACTGAGTGATGACCAAAATACTGGATGTAGAGGACTACAAGTATTTTGGAAGAATACACGTTTGAAAGGATTGTAGAGATAGGGAGCGCTGAGATTACTGAAGGCATTGAAAACAAATGTGATAGATAAATCTGAATCTAAATCTAAATCCAATATAGAAGTAAATATGCCTGGTGTTAACCTTAAAAGTGAATGGAGGTAAGATGAACAAAACGAATTTTAGAACTGAGAGTACCTGGACTGTGGGTGACTGAATTGGTCTGAGTTAGGAGTTGAGTAATCGGTTGTTGGATGGCACCAATTTTATTAAGAGTATAATGAGGCAGGTCAGCTGGAGTATAGAGGTGACGAGGTATAGATGAAGACTTCAACACCCAGTGAGCTGAGTCAGGATGGGAGCAGAGTAATATTGCACAAGTGGATGTCGATATGGATGAAGGTGGTATTTGGTCCAGGATTGTTCACTCAACACCAGCATTCAGCCTAGTTAATGTTCCTCAAGATGGCTATGCGCAGCTAATCCAATTACCACATCCAACATTGTCTGGTCAAGATGGCACTGAGTTGCGGTCTTCATTGAGGTGTTTTTTATTGTTCTGATGAAGGGTTTCAGCCTGAAACAGTGACTGTTCATTCATTTCCATCAATGCTGAATTGACTGCTGAATTCCTCCAGCATTTAGTGTGTGTGCGTGTGTGTGGTTTTTCAGTTGTTTTTTAGATTCATCGAGATGGGTTTGAGGACAAAGAGGGGAGTTAATGCTTGGGTCCCATCACACTGTTAGGGTGAGTTGATTGTTAACACAAATGATACATTTCACCATATGTTTCAATGTACATGTGATAAATAAATCAATTTTAATCTGAATCTGAACCAATCCCTCTTCCATGGCCCTTGCTCAACACATGGACGTGGTTCTCAAGGCACTTTCTTTGGTAGGAATCCAGATTTATGAGATCAAGTCTGTGCTTGTTCTTGTCCACTAACACCCATCAATGGCGAAACCCACCCACTGAGGAAAGCCATGCTCCAGAAGCTCAGGAAGGGAATATGATACCTTGATATGCAAGAGACAGTCATCTGAGAATGTTGTTCAAATAGACCATGAACTATTACAGAGCTCTTGATGGATGTGGTGCCGTGTGGACTGATGGATGAGTGGGTCTGATGGAATAAATTGACTTCTCCTCTTCCAAGCTTAATGTTTGAAGCAATTAAATTTAATAAAAGAACCCCTGGACTGGCTTGAAATGAAGGAGGTCTTATATGTATCGCTTTGCAGAAGTTTTATTATGCCAGAGAAGAATTTTCAACCCTTGCTCATTTTGAAAATGTGACTTTCTTCTGAAACCATTAAAGCCCAGAGGAATCATTTGTGTAAGAAAGTAAATTGCAATCGTTTTAAAAATTCCAGGGCAGCGATCCTGTGGAGATTAATCTGTCAGAGGTGAAGGGTCATTTGTCCTAAAACAAAACTTCAAATTGGTCTAATTAACCAATAACTGAGTAATGGTGTTGAACGGGTAAGATAGCCAAATTTTACAAGCAATGGTAGAGAACAGTGTTTACATAAATGTAAACAAATCCAACAATCAGTGAATCATCAGCTATTACACTTTCACTAATATAATTGAGATTCAAGAGTCAAGTTTTGTTGACACGTGTATATCGAAACATACAGTAAAACAGAGCATAGCTCATAGACACTACAGCACAGGGACAGGCTTTTCAACCTACAATGTCGTGCCGAACCAGCTAAAAAGTAAATCAAACCCTCCCTCGAAATAATCTCTCTTACCTACACGATGTGTGTATCCCTTCATCTTCCTCTCATTCATGTGCCTATCTAAACATCTCTTAATAGCCTCTAATGTATTTTCCTCTACTACCATACCAGGCAGAACTTTCCAGGCATCCACCACTCTCTGCATAAAAAACTTAGCCCTCACGTCACCTTTGAACCTACCGCCTCTCACCTTCAATGCATGCTTTCTGGTACTAGGCATTTCTATCCTGGGGAAAAAGACATTTCCTGTCTTCTCTGTCTATGCCTCTCATAAACTTATAAGCATCAATCAATCAGCCCCTGCTGCTCCAAAGAAAACAAGCCAAGTTTGTGCAGCCCACCCTCTCATGCCCTCTACAATGCATCATTTGTGTTAACAAGCAACATATTCGAAGGTGTGCTGGGACCAGTCCGCAATTATTACCACACATTCTGGTTCAAACGTATCATGCCCACAGCCTTCAGCAGAACATCACAGAACACAATAGGTAACAAACAACAGCAGCAAAAGCAAGTCACGTCCTTCCCTCCCACCTGTGTACATACACAGTCCTTTAACACAGACAGGCCTCCAGCGGATACAGACTTGGGCCTGCAAACACCAGGCTTCAAACTCCCCAGTGGAAGTGCAGAGATGTGCAGATTCACTTTTGGCTTGCAGGCCTTGACTTCCTGCCTTCCTAGTTGTCTTCGGGCCTTGATCCTTGGCACACTGATCACTGAACACCATGCCTTGAACTCCAGATTGTTGGATTACACACAATAATGGGCACAGAATCAGGCCATTTGCCCCAAAATGTTCCTGCTAGTATTAATCTGCTCTTGAGTCTCTTCCCATCCTTTCCCAATAAAATAGATTGTGTGACTCTTTATTCTCTTCTTCATCGTCTGCTTGTCTAGTTTCCCCTTAAATGTATCTCTGATCTTCACTCCAATTGCTCCCTGTCATGCTGAATTCCATTTTCTCAACACTCTTGGGAGGTAAAAAGTAGTCAAAGAAGAATATGTTACACGCATGGGAGATTTGATAAAAATTGAAAGTGCTGGAAAAACTCAGTAGACTGGGCAGCATCTGTGAAGAGAGATAGAAGTTCAAAGTTCAAAGTAAATTTATTATCAAACTACACTTATGTCACCATATACAACACTGAGATTAATTTTCTTGTAGGCAAACTTAATAAATCCATAAAGGAATAATAACCATAACAGAGTCAATGAAAGAGCAGGCCAACTTGGGTGTTCAACCAGTATGCAAAAGACAACAAACTGTTCAAATTCAAAAAGAAAGAATCAATAATAATAAATAATTAACCAATAAATATCAAGAACATGAGATGAAGAGTCCTTGAAAGTGATTCTATAGGCTCTTTATATCATCTGTACAGAACAGTTAATGTCTCAGGTTCAAGTCCAAGTCTTCTGTCATCTGACTGTACATATATACAACCAAACGAAACAATATTCCTCTGGATCACGGTGCTCCCTCACAACATATCACACACATAGCACGTAAAACAAAATATTACCACTAATAAGTTAATAAAATATAATTCACAGTGCATGCAGTGCACAGCACAAATCAATCACATTTCATCAATTTTAAACTGACCTGAACTGCTAGTTGTTTTCCTCCACTATCTTGCTAAAGATTTCCAGCTCTTCTTGTTTCTATTTTTAGATTATGAAGACACGTAGTCCTCTTTTATTGTCATTTAGTAATGCATGCATTAAGAAATGATACATTATTTCCTCCGGTGTGATATCACAAAACACAGGACAGACCAAGACTGAAGAAACTGACAAAATCACATAATTATAACATATAGTTACAAACAGTGCAACAATACCATAACTTGATGAAGAAGTCCATGAGCACGGTAAAGTTCAAAGTTTCTCAAATGTCCCACATCTCATGCAGATGGGAGAAGGAAGAAAAACTCTCCCTGCCATGCCGACCACAATCCGACTCTGAGACATCCGAAAACTTTGAGCCTCTGAATCAGCTCTCCGACACCGAGTACCGAGTGCCATCTCTGTCCAAACGGTTCGACCTCCTTCTCGGTCGCCAAAAGCAGGCAAGGCTGGGGATCTTGAGGCCTATCCTCCGAAACATTCCTGACCACACAGTAACGACAGCAGCGAACGGGCGTTTCAGAAATTTCTCCAGATCTTCCTCTATGCTTTCACGTCCATTCCCCATCAAATCAGAATTGTCCATGGCCCCTATTTAACAGATACAATGTCATTTTTCACCGGAGGGCTGCGCACACGCAGGAGTGCCGCCATCTTCTCCTCCCACCTCCTGTGTTTAGAATTGAACTCAAGCATTTTACTAAAGCATATATCTTAGCTGGTACTCTTTGAACTGCTGTCTGTTTTCACTCATTAGAGAGTCACAAACAAGGGGACGGAGTTACCATGCTGAGGGTGACACAGTAGTATAATGGTTAGAGCATCACTTTACAGTGCCAGCTTTCAACAAATGAGGTTCAATTCCCTCTGCTGCCTGTAAGGAGTTCACTCCTCACTTCCCCCTCTTTTACTTCCCCACTCACTTCCTGCTCTCACTTTTCCCCTGACTTCCTCCCACACACCTGGCACACCCTCATTTCTCCTGGAAATTCTTGCCTTAAGAATGTATTTAAGGAACAACAAGGTAGAGATTGTTATCTGGCTGACATTATTCTTGTTGCAGTCTTTTCTCAGTGAGGTAAGCTTGGCCATACTCATTGTATACCATACCACAGACCACACAGACAAGCCTCTATTGAGTCATCTCTCACGCTGAAGAGGAATTTTTATAAGCACTTCAGCAGAAGCAAGTACCCATGATGTCAATGAACGAGTTGTGTTAAAAAAATTACTGACAGCGATGAAATGGAAATAAAACTTTCTGCAATGCACAGAAACATTTTATTTGGTACACCTGTACACATGCTCATTAATCTAACCAGCCAATCATGTGGCAGTAAATCAATGCACAAAACAACACCAACATGGTCAAGAGGTTCAGTTGTTGTTCAGACTAAACATCAGAATAAGGAAGAAATGTAACCTAAATGACTTCAATAGGTTCAATAGGTACATTTAATGTCAGAGAAATGTATACAACAATCATCCTGAACCTCTTTTTCTTTGCAAACATCCACGAAAACAGAGGAGTGCCCCAAAGAATGAATGACAGTTAAACATTAGAACACCAAAGCTCCCTCGTCCCACATACAAACCCCAGCAAGGCAATGTCCCCTCTCCCCCACCAGCAAAAAAGCAGTTGCGTCCTCCACCAATCACTCAAGCAAGCAGCAAAGCATCAATAAAGATACAGAGACTTGCGGTACCTCAAAGACTACTCATTCGCCTGGTAATTAGACATACCACAGGCTCTCTCTCTCTCTCTCTCCCTAATAAGGGGAAAAGAGTTATTCCCATTTCACAGCGAGAGGGGAGACAGAATAAAACACTCGCTGATTTATGATGTTAAAAGCCTGTTGTATTGCTTTTTCTAAGCTCTGTGCCAGAGAATCAGTCCCAGAAAAGCTCAGGTCTCTGGACACACAACCAACAGCTAACCCGTTGCTCCCAACGTTCCATGTTCTCCCGTGATGCTTCAGTCAGGAGCATCAGTCTTCAATCAGCCCATCTCCAGAGCTACGAAAATCCAGCACTCTGAAAGCATGCTAGTCTTCCAGGCCGCGTCCTTGGGATATCAAAAAGTAGCTGGTCGTGAGGCCCTGAGAGCAGGTCCCATTCCCGCAAAGAACTGAAATCAGAGTGCAACTCCAAGTCAGGGTCTTCAAAAGAACCTTGAAAAGGAAAAAAACGAGATATCAAAGATAGAAATAGAGCTGTTTCTGAAGATGCAAACAAAGGAGTCGCCGTTTAGCGCCATCTCGTCTTTGCTCGGCACTTTGATTGTGGAATGATTTTTGGTGCCAGATGGGGTGGTTTGGGTATCTCAGAAACTGCTTATCCCCTGGGATTTTCACTTTCAATAGTCCCTAGAGTTTACAAAGAAGGGTGTGAGAAACAGGAAACAACATTCAGTGAGTGTCAGTTCTGTGGATGAAAATAGCTTGTTAATGAGAGACAGCAGAGGAAAGTAGCCAGATTGGTTCAAACTGACAGAAAGGTGATAGAAATAACCAACAGTGGTGTGCAGAAGAGCGTCTCTGAATGCACAACATATTGAGCCTTGAACTGGATTGGCTACAGCAGCAGAAGACCGCAAACAGAAATACATTCAGTTGCCACTTTATTAGGAACAGGAGGTACTTAATGAAGTGGTCACTGAGTGTAGAAAGGATAGATATATTCCACTCAAGTGTTTATAACTTTTGCAACCAACTTTCCGTTTAGATTTCTCAGGCCAGTGTGCTTATTGTTTGATCAGTTAAAACCAAAAACTTAATCCCTATCAAAATTTCAAGAGATGGATTAGTTCTCCCATCATCCTCACAAGTAAGTGAATCTGGAAAAATAATGGAAGAGACTGAGAAACCAACAACATTTTTTCCAAGGAGCTATCATTAAGCACAAGGGATATTAAAGCAATATGCACATAATGTCTGTTGGAACCAGTTTGAGTGGAAAAAAATTGTAAGCAATTTAAAAGACGCAATAAATGTTTATGATGTCGTTATTTATGAGCCGTGGGATAAAGGACCTGGCTCAGAGATAGAAAAAACACAAATTATTAATTAGAGCTGAAATATTCTATGCAGAGAAAACAAATAGTAAAAGTTTCATTCTCCTGTAAATTTTATAAAGCATTTGAAGGGGACTGAAATGTAATCAATTTTCAGAGTGGGCATTATAAAATTCCAGCTCTTAATAGGTTATAGCAATCTGGCAGTGTTAAATGACAGTGTTACTGGTGAGATGTTTTGAGAGGAGGGGAGGCAAGAATTAATTATGGACTTGGGAGTTTACTTTTTCCTGTGAGAATTTACAGTATTTAAATAATTTAGGCCCCCATAGATAATTTGACAGCCTTGATTTTTTTTCCCTCTTGCAGTAACCTGCTGTTACATGAATTAAAGTCAACCAACAGACCACAGTCTGTGCCTGGCTTTCAGTGTGAAGTCTCCCGTTCAATTAATGATTTTGTGCCGCAAATTAGATGTGGAGTTGTTACCATGAATAAATAGTTCAAGCGAGGAGAACTACTGAAAGTAGACATGGAGATAAAAAATGATGCATACAGTTGTACTCTTGCTTTTGCATTTTAAATTTCAAAGTTAATCTTTTTCTCTTATTTTAAATTCTGTCCCAGTCTTTTTGTCCTTAACACAGGTTACTTTTGAGGTGGCACGTTGGCCTTCATATGTAAATCAAAGTATTGAGTACAGGAGATGGAACGTTATGTTACGTTGTATAAGACATTGGTGAGGCCTAATTTAGAGTATTGTGTACGGTTTTGGTCACCTACCAATGGGAAAGGTGTAAATAAGGTTGAAAAAGGACAGAGAAAATTTACAGGATGTTACTGGGACTGGAGGAGTTGAGTTATAAGGAAAGCTTGATCAGGTTAGGACTTTATTCCTTGGAACCTAGAGATTGAGAGGAAATTTGATAGTGGTATACAAAATTATGAGGGGTATAGATAGGGTAAATGCAAGCATGCTTTTTCCTCTGAGGTTGGATGGGACTACAACTAGAGGTCATGGGTTAATGGTGAAAGGTGAACAATTTAAGGGAACATGAGGGGAAACTTCTTCAGTATGAGGGTTGTGATCATGTAGAATGAGCTGCCAGCACAAGTGGTACATGCCAGCTTTATTTCAACATTTAAGAGAAATTTGGATGGGTACATGGATGGTAGGGGTATGGAGGGCTGTGGTCCCAGAGCAGGTTGATGGGAGTAGGCAGCTTAAGTGGTTTGGTGCAGACTGGATGGGGAAAGGGCCTGTTTCCATGCTGCACTTTTCTATGACTCTGTGGTGCCAGTGCTGAGTTAATAGCACAGAACTGCCATTCACCTAGCTCATAACAGGTCTCAGTGACTCTTCACTCCGTTTTGAAGTACTTAGATACCGTACCAGCGATTTATACGTCAGACTGGCATTCAACACCTTCACTACTAACCAACATGCTTTAAAACCAAATCCTCTGTACCTTCTTTCCTCTACCCCTTAGCTTTCTCATGGGGAGACCACAGTTAGTACAGACTGGTGATAACATTTCCTACTCGCTATCAACATAGGCACAGCTCGATAATCTGTGCTTAGCCCACTGCTGTACTCTCTCTGCTCTCATGATTGTGTAGGAATGAAGGGTTGAACAGTCTACTGCTTTAATTTCTTTACTTTGTTTGTCCTTTCTGTGCTGTAAACTTGTTAAGATTATTGATTGCGTCTCCCTTTAGCACAGCCTCCAAGGATAACTCCAAAACATCTCATCTGACATACCATCTTGTACAGGCTGAACTATCAGCTGAACCATTTGTAGAATTTACAGCCTTGCCTGTTCTGCTCCAGCCCAAACCTCCAATTATGTTGAATCGTAGATACAAAGTGCCTACATCAGAGGAAGTGCACACTGCAAAATACCAGAGCTACACAATTGTTCTCTGGATACCACCAAGACCACAAGTCAGCCCTGCTTTCCAACCTGGCTACTCCAGAACATGAGCATTTTCACCAAACACCGGTTTCTTCTCGCTGCTGCCATCAGGAATGGAGTACCGGAGCCTCAGGACCCACACCGTCAGGTTCAGGAACAGTTATTACCCCTTAACCAACAGGCTCCTGAACCAAAGGGTTCCTCTCTACATTCCACTCAATGTCACTCACCCTGTCACTAAACTATTCCCATAACTTTCAAGGACTCTTCATCTCATGTTCTTGACATTTATTGCTTATTTATTTATTTATTTATTAATTTTGCTCCTACTAGTATTAATATTATTATTATTCTTTCTTTTGTATTTGCACAGTTTCCTTTTCATTTGCACACTAATTGTTTGTCCACCCCATTGGGAGTGATCTTTCATTGATTCTATGTGTTTCTTGGATCTACTGTGTATGCCTACTTTACTACTCTATATGACCAAAGCAACTGAACTTGATGTTTGGATGATGATTTAGGTGCCCTGCCAGGTTAAAAAGCTCAGAGAGTCGGGTCCCAAGGTGAGGGGCAGGTCAGTTCAGCTTGTTGCTCCAATCTGTGCTGAACGAAGGTTCTATGGACGGACTCTCTGCGGACAACAGTTCAGAACACTATTTGCTTGCATTTATTGTTTGCATGATTTGTTTTTTTTTCTTTGCACATTGGGTGCTTGAAGTTCTTCTTTTTTATGTTTCTAGTGGGTTTCTTTGTTCATGGTTGCCTGTTAGGAGAGAAATCTCAAGGTGGTATAACGTTTCCATTTTTGATAATAAATGTACTTGGAACTTCTGTTAAAACTGCCCTTGATTCCGCACGTATGATCGGAGACATGTTGGTCACTCAGTAACCTAGGACTTGATTGTAACTCTGCAAGCTATGACTCCCTAGCGACGCATTCAAGTGTGATGTGAACTTCCATCTCCACCAACACGTCTTGGTGTTCCAAACCACTTCTACCTGCTATGTATTTTTCCCTCGTCTTCTCTCTAACCTTTCTACAAATTACTTCAGATCCTCAACCAAAGAATGTAGGTCCTTCCTAGATATCCAGCCTGAGCTCCTCATAAGTCTCGATCCCTCAATTGCCTCTCCACAATCTTCTCTGTTATAAAGGAACAACCCTACTGTGAACTTTCCTCGTTATGATCTTCCAGACCCAGCAAAAGGTCTACTCTACACCTTCTCTAGTAGGAAGAAGAAGAAGAAGAATAGCCCTTAACTCGGCAGTGGAGTTATCGGGGCACCGTCATGACGGTGTTTCCGTAGCAAGTTATTCTTGTTTTTACGAGGCTGAGTTACTAGCTCAACGCTCAACCCGACTTGGATTCAAACTCGGGAACGTTCACTCCGGAGTTCGGCACTGATATTATTGTGCTACCAAGCGGGATCCAGTAGGAAGAGAAGATGGAAAAATCTCTCTACAATGTTTTACCTTGCTTTGCTCACCTGTCTGAGGGACCTTTCATCTAGCCCTGGTAACTTGCCCATTTTCAATTATGATAATTCCTTCAATACATTACTTCCTCTTTCACTATGGTTCATTATGCGCCATGTCATATGACATGGGTAATCACGGTCTTTCCATGACCATGTAAAAGTTGCTGGTGAACGCAGCAGGCCAGGCAGCATCTCTAGGAAGAGGTACAGCCGATGTTTCGGGCCGAGACTCTTCGTCAGGACTAACTGAAGGAAGAGCTAGTAAGAGATTTGAAAGTGGGAGGGGGAGGGGGAGATCCAAAATGATAGGGGAAGACAGGATGGGGAGGAATGGAGCCAAGAGCTGTACAGGTGATATACAAAAGGGATACGAGAGGATCATGGGACAGGAGGCCCAGGGAGAAAGAAAGGGGGAGGGGGGAAGCCCAGAGGACGGGCAAGGAGTATAGTGAGAGGGACAGAGGGAGAAAAGAGAGAGAGAGAAAAAACTTCCAAGCAGGGTGAATACTTTTTATAAGCGCTGTAGATCACAGCTTGATATGGCAATTGTTCTGTTCGTGAGTACAGAAAATGCAGAGATATGGACACAGCTCAGCACATCATGGAAACTGGCCTCCCTTTGATGGACTCTGTCTACACTTCTTGCTGCCTCAGGAAAAGAGCCAGCATAATAAAATATCCCACCCATTCCGGATGTTCTCTCTTGTCCCATCTCCAGTCAGCCATAAGAATCAAAAGCCTGAAATGACAGACCACCGGGCTCAAGGTGAGCTTCTGTCCTGCTGTTATAAGACTATTGAATGGTTCCCCAGTTTTATAGATTGACACTGCCCTGAAAAATTTCCTCGTCATTATATCGTCTTCCTGCATTGCTCTTTCTTTGTAGATGCTACACTTCATTCTCAATTCTGTTATTGTTTTACCTTGTATTCCCTGATTGCATTGTGTAATGATTTGATCTGTGAGAACTGTATGCAAGACAAGCTTTTCACTACATCGCTACATGTGACAATGTTAAATCATTTCCAATTCCAATTCCAATCTTGGAGTTTGTCTCCATAAATCCATGCAGGTAGCTGCACAGTTAGACAAAGTGTTATAAATGTCAGGTACTTGCTTTTATAGGCTGATGTATGGAATACAGAAGCTAGGAGGTCATGCTGAAACTGTATAATACATTAGCCAGAGACACAATAGACGGCAGATAAGACCATAGGACACTGGAGCAGAATTAGTCCATTCGGACCATCGAGTCTGCACCGCCATTCCACTATGGCTGATTTATTATCCATCTCAACCCTATTCTTTTGCTTTCTCCCTTTAACCTTGGGCACTCTCATTAATCAAGCATATATCAACCTCTGCTTTTAATATATCCAATGACTTGGATGACACAGCCACCTGTGGCAATGAATTCTATAGATATACCACTTTTTGGCTAAAAAAGATTTTCCTCATTTCTGTTCTAAATGGATGTCCCTCTATTCTGAGGCTCATACTGTGATCCTAGACTTCCCCACCATAGGATACATCCTCTCTACATCCACTCTATCTAAGTCTTCCAATTTTCAATAGCTTTCAATGAGATTTCCCTCATTCTAAACCCCAGTGAGTATAGGCCCAGAGCCATCAAGTGCTCCTCATACTGTATGTAAGCCCATAATAGGAAATAGGAGCAGGAGTAGGCCTTCTAGCCCATCGAGCCTGCTCCGCCATTCAATAAGATCATGGCTGATCTGGACATGGATTCATCTCCACCCACCTGCCTTTTTCCCATAACCCTTAATTCCCCTACCATTCAAGAAATTGGATGTGCTGACGTTGGAGAGGGTACAGAGAAGATTCACTAGAATGATTCCGGGAATGAGAGGGTTAACATATGAGGAACGTTTGTCCGCTCTTGGACTGTATTCCTTGGAGTTTAGAAGAATGAGGGGAGACCTGATAGAAACAATTTTGAATGTTGAAAGGCATGGACAGAGTGGATGTGGCAAAGTTGTTTCCCATGATGGGGGAGTCTAGTACAAAAGGGTATGACTTAAGGATTGAAGGGCGCCCTTTCAGAACAGAAATGCGAAGAAATTTTTTTAGTCAGAGGGTGGTGAATCTATGGAATTTGTTGCCATGGGCAGCAGTGGAGGCCAAGTCATTGGGTGTATTTAAGGCAGAGATTGATAGGTATCTGAGTAGCCAGGGCATCAAAGGTTATGGTGAGAAGGCGGAGCAGTGGGACTAAATAGGAGAAAATGGATCAGCTCATGATAAAATGGCGGAGCAGACTCGATGGGCCGAATGGCCTACTTCTGCTCCTTTGTCTTATGGTCTTATGGTCTAATCTATCTAACATTGTAATAGATATATTTGTTGAGGTAGCCTCCACTGCTTCATTGGGCAGAGAATTTCACAGATATATCACTCTCTGGGAAAAGCAGTTCCTCCCCATTTCCATCTAAAATCTATTTCCTGGGATCATTCTCGTGAACCTCCTCTGGACCTTCTCCAATGCCAGCACATCTTTTCTTAGATAAAGGGCACAAAACTGCTCACAACATTCCAAGTACATATGGACCACTGCCTTATAAATCCTCTGAACTACAACTTAGATTTTATTTTCTAGTCCTCTTGAAATGACTTCTGAAGTGTAGTGATATTTGCAGTTTTCCATTGTTCCAGAACCAGTCCAGAAAGTAGTGATTCTTAAAGATCACTACTAATGCCTCCACAATCTCTTCAGCTACCTCCTTCAGAACCCTGGGTGAAGTCCACCTGGTCCAGCTAACTTAACTACCTTCAGCCTTTTCAGTTTCCCAAGCATCTTCACTTCAGTAATAGCAACTAAACTGAGTTCTGACTCCTGACACTCTTGCACTTCTGGAATTCTGCTGGTGTTTTCCATAGTAAAGATTGTCACAAAATACTTGTCGGGTTTGTCTGCCATTTCTTTGTCTCCCATTACAATCTCTCCAACATCATTTTCCAGTGATACTCTCGTCTCTCCTTTGCTCTTTATATATCTGAAAAAAACTTTTTGTATCCTTTTTTATGCTATTGACTAGCTTACCTTCACATTTCATCTTTTCTCTCTTTATGGCCTTTTTGGTTGTCTTCTGTTGATTTCTAAAAGCTTCTGAATTCTCGACCTTCCCACTAATTTTTGCAATATTATCTACCCTCTCTTTGGCCTTTAAGCTCTCTTTCACTTCCCTTGTCATCTCTGGTTGCTTCATCCTCCCTGTAGGATACTTATACATATTTAGGATGTATCTTTCCAGTGCATTCCAGATTTACCCCAGAAATATCAGCCATTGCTGTACTGCCATCATCCTTACTAGCGTCCCCTTCCAATCAACTTTGTCCAGCTCCTCTCTCATGCCTCTGTAATTTCCTTTACTTCAGTGTAATGCTGATACATCTGATTTTATCTTCTCCTTCTCCAATTGCAGGGTGAATTGTAACATATTATGATCACTGTCTCCTTATGGTTCGTTCACGCTAAGCTCCCTATTCAAATCTAGACCATTGCACAACAACCAATCCAGAATTGCCATTCCTCTGGTAGGCTCAAACACAAGCTACTCTAAAAGGCCATTCATTGTCATTCTACAAATTCCCTTTCTTGGGATCCAGAACCAATTGGATTTTCCCAGTCCCTTTGCAGATTGAAATTCCTTATGAGTATAGCAACAATGCCTTTTTTTCACGCCTTTTCTATCTCCCATTGTAATTTGTAGCCTACATCCTGGCTACTGTTCAGAAGACTATGTAGCTCTCCTTAGGGTCCATCAACCCTTGCAGTCTCTTAACTCTACTCACAAGAACACTACATCTTCCAGTCCTATGTCATCTCTTTCTAAGGATTTGATTTCATTTTTTACCAACAGAAAAAATGATGGAGGAACTTAGTGGGTCCGGTAGTATCTGCGGAGAGAAATGGACAGGAGATGCTTGAGGTCGATAGCCTTCATGTCCATACCCCTCCACAGATGTTGCCTGACCCACAGAGTTCGCTTACATATTCTAAAATATTAGGCAAACAACAGCTTGAATACTGTGTGTATGATTCTGCATTCCATAAGGAAGGACTTGAAAGGGTCAAATAAGGTACAGAGGAGATTTATAAGGATGTTGCCTGCAACGAAGATATATAATGTTGGGAAGGTTGTAGTTGTTTTCCTTGGAACTGAGAATACTTAGTGGAGATTTAACCAAAGAATATTAAATTATGAGAGGCCTGATTGGGTTACAGAAAACAGCCCTAATTCCCTCAGCAGAAAGATTAGTAACTGTGGGGGATTGATTTAATTAGTAACAATTATTTTACTCAAATATTGGGGTCTGAACATCACCGCATGAAATGATATGGAACTTGTACCTGGATGAGCATTTGACAAATTGTGGCCTGCAGGGCTAAGTTCCAAGGGGTGGAGTATGGGATGAAGCCATATTTAATTGCAGGCACATGACAGGTGTAAACAGGCTCTTCTCTGTTATGAATATCTATCATTCAATGACTATTTAAACTGGCTGAAACTCAACTATGGGGAGAATCTAATATCTCCCCCATATTTAACCAAGTTAAATTACTATTTGCAAAGATAGCACAATCAACTGCTGAAGCAGAATATTTACATGGCTAAATTTATGGAGATATTTTAGCAGTGGTTAATAGCAGTGTTGATGAAAAACTATTTATAACATGCTTTCTTTTCAGTAATTAGTAAATTGATCTCTTGCTCCTTTTGTATAGGAGACTAAAGTAATCCTTGAGACAATGTCCCTTGTCTGGGAATGCAGACAAAGGTATTGTTCTACTAAATTTGATAACTCTCATCCCCCACTAAGTGCTCAGCATTTTTAAATATATTTATTTATTGACATACAGCACAGAACAGGCCCGTTCAGCTGCGCCACCCAGCAATTCCCCAGTTTAATCCTAGTCTAATTATGGAAAAATGTTAAAATTGTACAACTGGTACATCTTTGGACTGTGGGAGGAAACTGGAGCACTCGGAGGAAACCCAC
This sequence comes from Mobula hypostoma, assembly GCF_963921235.1. Classification (NCBI taxonomy): domain Eukaryota; kingdom Metazoa; phylum Chordata; class Chondrichthyes; order Myliobatiformes; family Myliobatidae; genus Mobula; species Mobula hypostoma. The sequence continues at coordinate 64,355,082 of NC_086110.1, forward strand.
AGAGTCATGGGGAGAACGTACAATCTCCTTACAGGCAGCAGCGGGAATTGAACCTGGGTCATTTGTACTGTAAAGCATTGTGCTAACCACTTTGCTACCATGCCTCCTTGTTAAACAGCGTAGGATATTTTGATTAAATATTCCTTTAGTCAAATCACTGAATTCCTTGACCTCTCACTCCACCTTCTCATTTTCACTCAGATGTCTTCTCTCCTGCCATTGGTCAGATGCTAGTTGGGTGTCTGGAAAAGAGTTTACCGCGGCTGGTAAACTTCAGGGTAACACGCACACAATGCTGGAGGATCTTAGTAGGTCAGGAAGCATCTATGGAAAGGAGTAAGGAATCTTGTTTTTGACCTGCTGAGCTCCTCCAGCCATTTGTGTCCCTGTGATCCCTAATCTTTAGGGTAGTTTTGAGTGAGCATTACAGCACTGGGGGCAGTGTTTTCCCAGTGAAATGTTGGGTTACGGTCCAATAAAAACATTCAGACATTTGATGGTCTTCATGCACATGACAGGAACTGCCGAACTATGTCTTTGTTAAGCTCATTCACATCACAGTCTTGATATTCAGTGTTGGTAAAATATTCCACCATGTGAGACATCACAGATGGAACCGGTTCTGAGTTAATCTTATTGGTACAGTATTGCAGTGGTTAGTGCAATGCTCTTACAGTGCTAGCAACCGGGGTTCAATTCCATCGCTGTCCGCAAGCTCTTACATTCTTCCTCTGACCACATGGGTTTCCTGCAGGTGCTCCAATTTCCTCCCACATTCCAAAGCTGTGCAGGTTAGTAGGGTTAATTGGTCAAATGGGTGTAATTGGGCAGCATGTACTTATTGGGCCAGAAGGGGCTGTTTCCTTGTGGGATCTCGAAAGAAAATACAAAATAAATATGAGGGAGTTTTAAAGAGTTGAGTTTCTTCATTCAGACGGTGGTGAATCTGCAGAATTCACTTCCACAGAGGGTTGTCGAGGCCAAGTCATTGGGTGCACCAACTCATTGATTGGTTCTTGATTGATAAGGGGCTCAAGGGTTACAGGGATAAGGTGGGAGAATAGGGTTTAATAAAATCAGAATGGTGGAACTGACATGATAACTTGAATGGCCATATTCTGCTCGTATATCCTCTGATATTTTATCAACCAGCACCATCAAGGATAAAATAAATGGACAATTCTTCTCATTGCTACTTTTTTTTTTGCAGATAGTTCAACACATTTGAAATATAATTCATTCTGAAGTACTTGGAGACGATTCAAATCAGAGAGTCACATAGTAAGTTTGTGGTTTTGGTTTGTAAATCCAAAAGTATTTCTCTGAAATCTTCTGTCTGGAACATATTTTGGAAACTTTGTGGAGTTTATTTTCTTGCCTCTGGTTGACTGTTTAATGTCCATCCTCACATACAAGGGGTGTGTTCATTTCTGAAGGAGAATTCATGTCTAGAATCAAATCACAGCATCTGAACATTGATAGCATGATGTATAGCAGAATGCTTCCAAAGTTAGTCCAGCTGTGTTTCAGATCATTCTTAAAGACCAAATAAATGTACCATCTATCACAGCCGAGTGCCTAACATCAACAGATAGACCTTCAACTCACCTGCATACCAACCATCTGGATTGCATCAGCACATATTCCTTTGCCAGATGGGAGACGGAAAGAAAATAAAATGCCTGAAATCTGATATAAACATAAAGAGAAAAAGAACCACGGGTCATCTAAAAGAGAAAAGGTAAAGCACATTCTCTTTAGAAAATCAGCTTAGTCTCTTGTGTTGTTCCTGCCTTTTATGAGTCCTCTACAATAAGGGATCTCAATCAGCAAACAAGAAGTGGTGGTTTGGAACTTGCTGTCTGAAAGGATAGTGGAGGCAGAGATCCTCATCTGTTCAAAAACAGTTGGTTGAGTACTTGAAGAGCCATATATGCCCCATGGTCTCCATCGCCTCCTGCCCTGGGGCTTCCTGCTATCAGGGACATCTTGTATTTACACTCAGTGGTCGCTTTATTAGGTACACCTCATTAATGTAAATATCATGTGGTAGCAACTCATTGTATAACAGCATGCAGACATAGAAACATAGAAACATAGAAAATAGGTGTAGGAGTAGGGCATTCGGCCCTTCGAGCCTGCACTGCCATTTATTATGATCATGGCTGATCGTACAACTCAGAACCCCACCCCAGCCTTCCCTCCATACCCCCTGATCCCCGTAGCCATAAGGGCCATATCTAACTCCCTCTTAAATATAGCCAATGAACTGGCCTCAACTGTTTCCTGTGGCAGAGAATTCCACAGATTCACCACTCTCTGTGTGAAGAAGTGTTTCCTAATCTCGGTCCTAAAAGGCTTCCCCTTTATCCTCAAACTGTGGCCCCTTGTTCTGGACTTCCCCAACATCGGGAACGATCTTCCTGCATCTAGCCTGTCCAATCCCTTTAGGATTTTATACGTTTCAATCAGATCCCCCCTCAATCTTCTAAATTCCAACGAGTACAAGCCCAGTTCATCCAGTCTTTCTTCATATGAAAGTCCTGCCATCCCAGGAATCAATCTGGTGAACCTTCTTTGTACTCCCTCTATGGCAAGGATGTCTTTCCTCAGATTAGGGGACCAAAACTGCACACAATACTCCAGGTGTGGTCTCACCAAGGCCTTATACAACTGCAGTAGTACCTCCCTGCTCCTGTACTCGAATCCTCTCGCTATAAATGCCAGCATACCATTTGCCTTTTTCACTGCCTGCTGTACCTGCATGCCCACTTTCAATGACTGGTGTATAATGACACCCAGGTCTCGTTGCACCTCCCCTTTTCCTAATCGGCCACCATTCAGATAATAATCTGAATAATAATGATCAAGAGGTTCAGATGTTATTCAGACCAAACAACAGAATGGGGAAGAAATGTGATCTAAGTGACCTTGACCGTGGAATGATTACTAGTGCCACACGGGGTGGTTAGAGCATCTCAGGAACTGGTGATCTCCCAGGATTATCACACACAACAGTCTTTAGAGTTTATAGAGAATGGTGCAAGAAACAAAACAAAACAGTTCCTGAAGGGATGTGGGAGAAGGCAGGAGAGTGGGACTGAGAAGACAAGTGGATCAGCCATGACAAAATGGCGGAGCAGACGCAATGGGCCAAATGGCCTTATTCTGCTCCTATATCATAATGGTCTTATCTTACAATCTTAAAACATGCAGTGAGAAGCAGTTCTGTGAACACAAACACTTTGTTCATGAGAGAGGTCAGAGGATAATGGCCAGACAGATTAACACTGAGAAAACTAACTCAAATAACCATGCATTACAACAGTGGTACACAGGAGAGAACCTCTGAATGCACAACATGATGGACCTTCATCTGTAGCCCCTTTTCTCTTAATATATCTGCTGAAGTCCTTGGGATTTTTCTTCATCTTGTATACCGCAGCAACCTCATGCTTTCTTTTAGAACGTTGGAGCCTATGAGACTGAGAGGTGACTTTATGGAGGTGTATAAGATCATGATGGCCATAGATAGGGTGAAGGCACTCAGTCTTCTGAAAGGTCTCGACCTGAAATGTTGCTTGCTTAATCTCCTCTGTGGATGCTGACTGACCTGTTGAGTTTCACCAGCACTTTGTGTGTGTTGGTCTGCTAAATTTGCTGATTGCTGTTGGTGCTCCACCCATCCAGGTGAGTGGAGACTGTTCCATTACATTCCTGATGCACCTTCTAGATGGTAGATAAGCCTTGTTGTGTCAGGAGGTGAATCAGTCATCACAGGATACCAAGCCTCTAACCTCGGTCTTGGAGCCATGGCATCTAAGTTCTTTCGCATTCTCCATCTCACCACATCAGTGTGGTTAGGTCGGTGTAACTGAGCATATAAGTAGCTTTGTCATGAGCATATATCTTAAAGGAACATCTATCATAGAATCATAGAATGGCCTCAGTGCAGAAAACACAAGATGTTGGAAATCTGTATTAACACATCCACCGCAAGCAGGACTTCCTGTTGGCCAGACGTTTTAATTCCAATTCCCATTCCTATTCTGATGTGTTGGTCCATGGCCTCCTCTCATGCCAAGGTGAGGCCACCCTCAGGGTGGAGGAGCAACAGCTTGTATTCCATCTGAGTAGCCTCCAACCTGATGGCACGAACATCAATTTCTCTTTCTGGTAATCAAATTCCACCCACCCTCCCCTCCTTTATTCCCCACTCTGACATTTTACATCTTCTCACCTCTCTATGACTTCCCCTGGGTCCTCTCTTCCTTCCTTTTCTTCTATGGTCACTAACCTCTCATCAGAATCTTTCTTCTCCAGCCCTTGATCTTTCCCACCCATCTGACTTCACCTATCACTTTCCAGCTCGCCTCTTTCTGCTCCCCCCACCTTTTTATTCTGGCATCTTCCCACTTGCTTTTCAGTCCTGAAAAATAGGCTCAGCCTAAAACATCAACTGTATATTCATTTCTCTAGATGCTGCCTAACCTGCAGAATTCCTCAGCATTTTGTATGGGTTGCTTTGGATTTCCAGCATCTGCAGACTTCTTCGTGCTTAAAATACACACAAAATGCTGGACAAACTCAGCAGGTCTGAAGGAAAATGAACAGTTGATGTTTTAGGCCAAACCCCTTTATGCGCCCAGATGAAGGGTCACAGCCTGAAACATCGACTGTTCACTTTCCTCTTTAGATGCTGCCTTACCTGCTGCATTCCTCCAGAATTTTATGCATAGTTCAGAAGAAACCATTTTGTCCTTTGTGTCCGCGCCAGCTTTCTACTATGGCAGCACATGATCTCTAATACATCACTGCATTTTAAAGGTAAATATTACCTGCAAACTCAGTTTCCAGATGCACTGGTAAAGGTTAATCTGGTCTATAAACAGATCCTGAGATAGCTGCTGCATTATCACTGAAAGAGCTGGTGGTTTTGTCTCCTGATTCTAATTAATGAGCCAACAGGTTGCTGGAAAATAAGTTTGTTTTAGGATAAGGACAGATTTAGACTTGGCTGTCATTTTCTCCAACATATGAATTGTTATTGTAATATGGTGTATGAGTAACTGAATGAGTTCTGAAATAATCCAGAATGTTGCATCACAGTGTTGTCAGGACAAACCAGAAGGAAAAGCTTTAAAAAAAATCTCTTGAGTTGGCAGCTGGGAAGCTGAGTAACACAAGTTATTTAATTTTATGCAAAATTGATGTTCTGTTTTGGCAGCTAACAGCACCTCATTCAATTTTAAAACAGATGATTGTTTTAATTTGTGACAAGAATGCACTGAAGCATGCAAGATGCTATCAGCCTATCAACCATATATTTGCCTAAACATGGCTGCCGAATTTCTGCTGTTCCTTGCATGGTGGAAGGTTTGGGGGGTTTGGGGGGTTTGGGGAGGTGGGAGTGATGTTTCAGCTGGCGCGAGTTGGAGGGGGGATTTATGCTTTTACTGCTGCTTGTGCGAAGGGAGGAGGAGGGTTGTTTTGATGTTTCTATCATTCATTCTATGGGGCTCATGTTTTGTGGATGTCTGTGAAGAGTAAATGTTTCAGGTTGTATACTGTATACATTCTCTGATATTAAAGTAAACTTTTGAACCTTTGACCATAACTCTTCCAGCTAATCTCACTTTTCAGCTCTTGCTCAGCAGCCTAGAAAGTCATGAATCAAAGTGCCAAAGAGTTAGATTTTAAACGTGCTGAGACTTTCTTCATCCTCAGTCCTACGCTGCATTGAGTTCAAGATCCACATCAGCCTTTGGGTGATTTTTGTTTCCTGAACTCCTCTTTAATCTTTTTACCTATTATCTTAAATTTATGCTGTCTATTTATTGACTACTTTGCTAAGGGAAATCAATTTACCTTATTTAGTCTAAGACAAATTGATTAAATCTCTCCTCAGCCTCTTTTGTTCTATAGGAAACAATGTCATCATATCAATCATTAAAGATGCTTACTATCCAGAACATGCTCTCTTTACATTAGTACCTTCAGGGAGGAGGTGTTGGAGCCTGAAGACCCACACTCAATGTTTAAGGTATTTCCCTCTACCAGCAGATTTCTGAATGGTCCATGAACCCATCGTTATTCATCTTTCGCATTATTTACTTTTGTAACTTATAGTAAATTCAATATCTTGGACTGTCCTGCTGCCACAAAACATCAAATTTCACAATGTATGTTCAATAATAAACGTGATTCTGATTCTGAACACTCCCTCAAAATGAATTTCTCCATCAATTTACTTGTAAATCACTCTACAAACACGTCTGTAATGGCACAACCATCCTGTAAGGAGATGACCAGCTTTTAATGTTTACAGCATGACCTTGCTATGCTTATGCTTATAATGGCACCTCGTATGTCTTAATTACATACCTGCCTGCCCTCCATGTATTTCTATCTTTGCGACCCTCTGTGGCAGTTGAGAAAACAGTTGATGATTATAGTGGAGACGCTCAAGTGGTAGTTTTGGAGAATGATCCCAGGAATGACAGGGTTAACGTTTGAGGAGCATTTGATGTCTCGTGGCTTGTACCTACTGGAGTTTAGAAGAATGATGGGGAGGGAAATCTCATTGAAACCTATCAAATATTGAAGGACTAGTTAGAGTGGATGTGGGGAGGATGCTTTCTATAGCGGAGAAGTCTAGGAGTTGAGGGCACAGCCTCAAATCGAGGGACATTCCTTTAGAACAGAGATGAGGAGTAAGTTCTTTAGCCAGAGGGTGGTAAATCTGTGGAATTCATTGCCACAGACAGCTGTGGAAGCCAAATCAGTGAGTATATTTAAGATGGAGGTTGACAGTTTCTTAATTAGAAAGGGCATCAAAGGTTATGGGAAGAAGGCAGAAGAATGGGGCTGAAAAGGCTAACAAATTAATAGAATGGCAGAACAGTCTCAATGGGCTGAATGGCCTAATTCTGCTCCAATGTCTTCTGGGCTTAAGATATGGCTTCATCGCAGCAGTGTCCATTGGTGCATGCAGACAGGGTTGGTGATGTTTACTTATAATCATTTTCAATATTTAGACTGGCAAAAAATCTGTTAGAAAATTACAGCATCTCTGTGATAAGTCCTTGAAATATATAGCTGTTGGGACCAGGACTGGCTATAATTTCTAGCTTTAATCCCACTGACGAGGTTTTTGAGATCATAGACAAATACTCTGGGGGAAAGTGGAAGCCTTCTCACATAAAGGTTCAGAACATTTACAACAGCCCAGACTAAAATAAATATCATATTTTACATGGTTAGTGGTACAAGCTTGGAATTTATTACACTAGCGAGGAATACAGAGAGAGACTTACAAATTACTTCATCCCCTCATTGTTAAGATCATTTTTCTGTTTATTGGTTTGGCAATGAGAGATCATGTACTTGTGGATTTGTGTACATGTACGTTCTTTCATTTATTCCTTTTACAGGATTTGTCTGTCACAGCAAGGTTAGCTTTTACTGCCCACCCATTACGGAGAAAGGTATACTGTCAACTTTCTGAGGGCAGCTCTCCCAGAAAGCAATTGGATAGGCTTTCCAGGATATCAAGCTAATAAATGAATGAGTGAGGCCCTCTTGTCAGGTTTGAACATGGATGTCGTGTCCTAGCTGTCTGGATATGCATGCCTGGGCAGTATGACATGGAGAGCGAGGTGTGGCCCATGCAGCAGGCTCCCACTCTCCACACATCTGATAAACCCAAAGGAATGGCAGACACTGACACAGTTTGGTACCAGTCGCATTGCAGGAGTTGCTGGTCAGTATTGAACTCAATGTAGGACTGCCGAATTATTCCCTCGGGATGTACCTCTGACGCCTTCCCCATGAGTGTGTATAGCCGAGTGGGTTTGAGATCAGAGTTTTCCTTCTTCTAGATGAGCTGCCAACCACGGCTGTCGAGCTCCATCTGCCTGAAGTGACTAGTTTTAAGGCACCAGTGACCCGCCCTTTGCCTCTTCTCCTGTCTATAGAAATGGTTCCACTAGGCTTAGTAGCTAAGCCATACATGAAGGCCAGGAGTTGGACTTGGTTGTCAGAGCCTATTTGTGGTGTATGCCATTGGAAACATTTAATAGGTAGTGGGGGCATGTCCCCACTGTCACTACTGGCCATAACAATCTTAACAGATCAATCTAGTAATGAAGCAGGATCATATAATTTCATGTCAAAGTACATTAGTTTCTGAAAAGTAATTCAAAGACCTTGTTGCTCTTGTTCTTTTTGCTGTTCTCTTTCTTTTTCTTCTTTTCTTCTTCCTTATTCAGTCTCTTAGTTTGAGGATAACTTCCTCTCAGTTCAGTTCAGCAGTTGAGGCGGCCCATGTGGGAAGCCATAGACTCAGCCATAGGTAGGGTTAGTAGGTGTTTCTTTAGTTGGGTGGGTACGCTGTTTAATTTTTCCATCATTTACAATGGATCTTCCTACAGTCCTGAGGGACTTTGAAATTTTCTTGTCTTCCTAAATGGGCCTTCTCCTTTTTGAGTGGATGCAGGGTAGGATTCCCATTACTCAATGAGGTTACATTTTATCCAAGGACACTTTAAAGATATCCTTGGAGTATTTTCTCCATTGCCTCAAGGTACCCTCTACCTATGATGCAGCTTGGAATTCTTTTGGAAATCTTACTTCAGGCTGATGAATGGTGAGACCTGCCTATTGATACTGGTTGAGTGTAATTCAAGGCTCAATGCTGGGGCCATCAATATTCCCAATTATGCCACTCAATAACTTTGTGGGAAGGATCAGAGTTCCACCCAGTCCTGATAAAGGACCTCGACCCGAAACTTCAAGTCTTCATTTCCCTCCTCAGGTGCTGCCTGACCTGTCATGTTCCTCCGGCATTTTGTGCATTGTTTCAAAATTCCAGCTGCTGCTTCACTTAAAGACCATTCTCAGAATGTGCCACGAATGGGTAATACATTCTTACGTGTTGCTGTTGCAATGATACTGCCTTGGACAGTTGAGCACTGAAGAATAGAAAGCGCATAGAGCAAACTGGAAAAAGATCAATAATTAAGAACAGAACATCCTGGCAAATCTCATGAGGTTTTCAAGCAGTAAGATGAATGCAAACACTTTGTGAGAATAAACAGACACAGACTCATTCTGTTACTGAATGGAAGCTGGAGTAATCTAAACCCTAAAAAGCAAACTGTTGCCTTTTTGAATTGTTCAGATTCCTAGGAATGAACAGTACCCCAGCCTGTCCTGGTCCAACAACATAAACGCCACAGCCAAGAAATCTCACCAATGCCTATAATTCCTCAGGAGCCTAAAGGAATTTGGCATGACCCCAGTGACACTTAGAAATTTTTATTGATGTGCCATAGAAACATCATCTGGACACATCATGATTTGGTTGGTCAACTGCTTTGCTCGTGACTGGAAGAAAGTTCAGAGTTGTGGGCACAGCTCAGCACACCTCAGAAACCCACTTCCCCTCCAAGTAACACACATAAAAATTGCTGGTGAACACAGCAGGCCAGGCAGCATCTATAGGAAGAGGTACAGTCGACGTTTTGGGCCGAGACCCTTCGTCAGGACTAACTGAAAGAAGAGATAGTAAGAGATTTGGAAGTGGGAGAGGGAGGGCGAGATCCAAAATGATAGGAGAAGACAGGAGGGGAGGGGTGGAGTGGATCTAAGAGCTGGAAAGTTGATTGGCAAAAGGGATACCAGGCCCATTTCACGCACATTTGCTCTCACCCCATCCTCCCGCCACCCCACTGGGAATAGGATTCCCCTTGTCCTGACCCACCACCCCACCAGCCTCCGTGTCCAACATATAATTCCCCATAACTTCCGCCACCTCCAACGGGATCCCACCACCAAGCATATCTTTCCCTCCCCCCACCGTCTCTGCTTTCTGCAGGGATCGCTCCCTACGTGACTCCCTTGTCCATTTGTCCTCTCCATCTCTTCCCACTGATCTCCCTCCCGGCACTTATCCTTGTAAGCGGAACAAGTGCTACACATGCCCTTACACTTCCTCCCTTACCACCATTCAGCGCCCCAGACAGTCCTTCCAGGTGAGGCGACACTTCACCTGTGATTTGGCTGGGGTGATGTATTGCGTCTGGTGCTCACGTTTAAAGTGTTTGGAAGAAAGTACAGGGACAGAGCTAGGTTTTTTTTTTACATAGAGACTGGTAGGTGTGTGAAATGTGCTGCCAGGGTTGGTCGTAGAAACAGATACTTTAGGGACGATCAAGGGTTAGACTGATCTTAGTGTTGGTTAAAAGGTCAGTACAACAATGTGGGCTGAATGGCCAGTACTGTGCTATAATGAACTATGACCTATGTTTTGTGTTTCATTCATCCCTAAACCAAATTGTATTCAAATGATGGAAACCTAAAAGTTAGCTTTAACCAACACACACAGAATGCTGGTGGAGCTCAGCAGGCCAGGCAGCCTCTATAGAAACAAGTCCAGTCGATGTTTCAGGCTAAGATCCTTCAGGAGGAGCTTTAACATCTGCTTCTGCATAGCCAGAACTTAGAGAAGCTATTTATTTATTTATTAAAATACAGACTATACTAGGCCCTTCCAGCCCTTCCAGCCGTGCCGTGCAGCAATCCCTGATTATAACCCTAGTCTAATCATGGGACGATATACAATGACAAATTAACCTACCAATACGTCTTTAGACTGTGGGAGGAAACCCAAGCACCCGGAGAAAACTCGAACATTCCACAGGCAGAGTGTACAGACTCCTTACAGATGACATTGGAATCGAACTCTGAACTCCAATGCCCCGAGCTGTAATTTTGCCTTCCTATCCCCTATGCTACTGTGTTGTTTACCACTTGAATGGAAGTTTATTCAGAGATACACTGAGATGCTTTAGACTTAAAAATGGCTGTGGAACTGCCAAGTATCTACAAAAATATGACAGCTATGCAGAGAAAGGAATGTGTTCCCAGAGTCTTGTAACTTGACCCCTAAAAATCTGGAAGCTACACATGTTAAAAAGTTTCTACTGACTATCTGATAACTTTTATAAGATCATGAGACATAAAAGCAGAATTAGTTCACTTGACCCATTGAGTCTGCCCTGCCATTTCATCATTGGAAGATTGGAGAACATGGCTTATGAGAATAGGTTGAGTGAACTTGGCCTTTTCTCCTTGGAGCGACGAAGGATGAGAGGTGACCTGATAGAAGTGTTTAAGATGGTTAGAGTCATTGATCATGTGGATAGCCAGAGGCTTTTTTCCCCAGGGCTGAAATGGCTAACATGAGGGGACATAGTTTTAAGGTCCTTGGAAGTAGGTACAAGGGGGATGTCAGAGGTTTAGTTTTTCCACACAGAGAGTGGTGGGTGTGTGGAATGAACTGCCAGCCTTGGTGGTACAGGCAAATACAATAGGCTCTTTTAAGAGACTCTTAGATAAGTACATGGTTTAGAAAAATAGAGGGCTATGCAGTAGGGAAATTCTAGGCAGTTTCTAGAGTAGGTTACATGGTCAGCACAATATTGTGGGCTAAAGGGCCTGCACTTTGCTGTGGATTTCTATTTTTCTATGTTCTATCTGTTGCACAGGGTGACTGAGGAGAACCCAAGTACAGGACACCGGCACATCGACTGAGTTGGGGATGCTGGCGTAGACGTGAACGTAGAACAGCAAACCGGAGGAATCTTGACAAGGAGATAGAATTTACAGGGACTGTCTTGAAACTAGAGCTGAACTTGGAACTAAACTTAGAACTAACGGTTCTAATCAGACAAAAGAATGAAGTATCACATGAGAGTAGACCAACAAACTGGCAACCTGTGATAGTGACGCCATTGTACTTATTGCACAGTCCCTGATGAAAACCAGGTGTACTGTAATTAAGTAAGCTAGTGGCAATTGGAAAGCTAATGACTGAAATCAGGGCATAATCAGGGAGAAAGGAGTGTTAAAGGGGAACAGCCAAACGGAACCATGACACTATCATGACTGAGTTATTATCCCTCTTAACCACTTCCCCTGCCTTCTGACAGCAACCTTTGATGCCCTTACTAATCAAGAACCTATCAACCTCCACTTTAAGTATACCCAGTGGCTTTGCCTGTACAACCATCCATGGCAATGAATTCCACGGATTCACTACCCTCTGGCTAAATAAGTTCCTCCTCATCTCTGTTCAGAAGGGATTCCTATTCAGAGCCACACACACAAAATGCTGGAGGAACTCAGCAGGCCAGGCAGCAACTATGGAAAAGAACACAGTCGAAGTTTCAGGCCAAGACCCTTCGGAAGGAAGGGAGAAAAAAAGCTGAGGAGTAGATTTAACGGGGGGGGGGGGAGGGAGTGAGGAACACAAGGTGATGGGTGAATCCTGAAGTGGTAGGGATGAAGTAAAGAAGTGGGAATTTGATTGGTGAAAGAGATACAGGGCTGGAGTAGGGGAAATCTGATCGAAGAGGACAGAAGGCCATGGAAGAAAAAAAAAGGGGGGAGGAGCACCAGAGGGAGGCAATGGGTGGGCAAGGAGATAAGATGAGAGAGGGAAAAAGGGATGGGGAATGGTGAAGGGGGAGCATTATTGTAAGTTTGAGAAATCAATGTTCAGGCTACCAAGTTGGAGGCTAAGGGGGAAATTAGAGGAAGTTTTTTACTCAGAGAGTGGTTGGTGCATGGAATGCACTGCCTGAGTCAGTGGTGGAGGCAGATACACTAGTGAAGTTTAAGAGACTATTAGACACGTATATGAAGGAACTTAAGGAGGGGGGGGTATATGGGAGGCAGGGTTTGAGGGTCGGCACAACATTGTGGGCCAAAGGGCCTGTAATGTGCTGTACTATTCTATGTTCTATGTTCTATCCAGACAGAATATAAGGTGCTGTTCCTCCAACCTGAGTGTGACCTCATTGCGACAGTGGATGCTTTCACCTATCGCCGTGTTTCTCTCTTCCCTCCCTCAACCTTTAAAAACTACCCCTCAGCTTTTTTTCTCCAGTCCTGCCGCAGGGTCTCAGCCCGAAACTTTTACTGTACTCTTTTCCATAGATGCTGCCTGGCCTGCTGAGTTCCTCCAGCATTTTGTTTGTTGTTTGGATTTCCAGCATCTGCAGATTTTCTCTTGTTTATGATCCTATTCTGAGCCTATGCCCTTTGGCTCTAGTATAAGAAACATCCTCTCCATGTCCACTCTATTTAGCCCTTCCAATATTCGCTTGGTTTCATTAAGAACCCCTCTCATTCTTCTAAACTCAGCGAGTACAGCCCCAGAATCATCAAGTGCTCCTCGTATATTAACCTTTCATTCTGATGAACTCCTCTGGACCCTCTGTTCTGCCAGCACATCCTTTCTTAGATAAGGGGCCCAAATCTGCACACAATACACAGAGTATGGTCTGACCAAAGCCTTATAAAGCCTTAGTATTACATCCTTGCCTTCACATTCTAGTCCTCTGGAAATGAATGCTAACATTGCACTTAACTTCCTCACCACCAACTTTATCTGTAAGTTAACCTTATATGTGAGTGGGTTGTTGCAGAATTTAATGAAATAGACTTCTTATAAACCCGAGTGTGGGCACGTGCCCAAGTGGTTAAGGCATTGGACCAGCGACCTGAAGGTCGTGAGTTCAAGCCCCAGTCGAGGGAATGTGTTATGTCCTTGAGCAAGGCACTTAATCACGCATTGCTCTGTGACGATACTGGTGCCAAGCTGTATGGGTCCTAATGCCCTTCCCTTGGACAATGTTGGTGTTGTGGAAAGGGGAGACTTGCAGCATGGGCAACTGCTGGTCTTCCATACAACCTTGCCCAGGCCTGCGCCCTGGAGAGTGAAGACTTTCCAGGCGCAGATCCATGGTCTCGCAAGACTAACGGATGCCTTTATATTATTTATTATTTAAACCCTAGCATTCATCTTCCTGTTTATTTTTTGACAGTTGTTTGATTTTTAATAATAAAATGCTACACAAATTTGCTACTTGTTTGGGTATGTGTGTATGCTCATTGATTGTGTTGGATGGTGAGTTGTATTAATAGCTTTGGAGAAAGAGGACAGCAGTGCCGGATATAAATAGAAATTAATATCCTGCAGGAGGCTGTATTATTCAGTGAAGCATTTACCTTATGGATCACATAAATAGACCATGTATCAGGGGTGTTGGCTTGCTTGCCAGAAAAACCACCAGACCAATGTACCAGGCTGAAAAATCAGTCCAGGAAACTGGCAGGAAAAGGCACTGTCCTGGTGAACGGTCACGGCCTAAAACTTTGATTCTTTATTTGTTTCCATAGATGCGGCCAGACCTGCTGAGATCCCCCAGCATTTTGTGGGTGTTACTCTGGATTTCCAGCATCTGCAGAGTCTGTGTTTATGAAAAGCCACTGTACTTTCAGATAGTATGAAAATTTACAGTAAAGTTTACCAACATTAATATATCCGAATGTTGAATGCAAGCCATGATCTAAATTTCCCCACTTTTATAAAGGTGCACATATTTATCTATAAAGTATGAGGAGAATGTGCACCCACGTATCTGTACTAAAGGCAGAGTCATAAAAGGGTACAGCACAGAAGTAGGCCCATTAGTTCACAGAGTTTCAACATCTATGAAACATCCTTTGTCGAGCATGTATGGGCATGAAGGACAATGATCCGGGACTCAGCAGTTTAAATAGCTCATCATGGACTAGACGGGCCAAAGATCCTGCCTCTGTGGCTGCAGTTTTCTATGACTCTATGACTCTATAATAGACACCATATGATGATTACTGGGGGTTCATGTTCCCAGCATGGCCCCCACACTCCATGTTGTACATGTCCTTAATTTGACAGCTACACACTTGAGAGAATCTTTTAAGGAGCCTGCGCTATTTCTTAACAAGAGTGAGCTGACAGTCAATGAAAAGCTAACAATTAACTTGCTTCATATCAAATTCCCCGAAGTGTCTTTCATTAGTCATTTTAACTATCTTTCATTAGTCATATGTTACAATAATAGCAATCAAAGAAGGTAAATTATTATCAGTACGGTTCCAAAAGCAGTAATGGAGCAGATATCGCGAGATTCATTCAGCTGCTGTATGTGGAAGGAGATGGGGAGTGGTTTTAATGGGATTGCTCTGCTAGGAGCTGGCATAGATTTAATGAGCTGAATGACTTCCATCTGTGCCAAATTCATTCCATGTTTCTATGAATCACCAGATCAGCATCACTGGTTGAGGGACAAATGTTAATGAGAATATTGGAGGAACTACTTTGACTGGTAATTGCTTTATTATTGTCACGTGTACCGAGATACGATGAAAAGTTTTTGCTTGCAGCCACCCAGACACACCTTTACAATAATAAGTACATCAAGGCAGTCGAAATGGAAAATAAAAGAGAATGTAGAAAATGGTGCTACAGATACAGAGAGTCCAGTATATGCATAGAAGTACAGTGGAGTGGCCATGACGGGGTGGACTGAGAGACCGAGAGTTCATCCTTATTTTAGAAGAGGTCCATTCAAGATCTCATGTATCACAGGAGCGAGTAGGGCATCTGGTTTTATTGGGCCACAACAATAACTTCTCACTAAACATCAGTAAAGCTAAAGATTGATGGTTGACTTCGGGAAGACAAAGGAACGCAAACTGTCTAGAGGAACCTAGATAAGACCATAAGATATAGGAGCAGAATTTGGCCATTTGTCCCACCGAGTCTTCTCTACCATTTCATCATGGCTGATCCATTTCCTTGTAATGATAGAGGGTCAGCAGCTTTAAATTCCCAGGTGTTAACATTTCAGATGACCTGTCCTGGGTTTAGCACATCGATGAAATCACAAAGAAGGGATACTAACATCGTTTCTTTCTTAGAAGGTTAAGGAGGTTTGGCATGTCACAAAATCTATTTGATGCAGGGCAATTTGAAAAAGCTTCAGAGAATAGAAGATACAGCCCAATACATCATGGGCACATCCCTCCCTTTTATTGGAAGTAGCTACAATAATGTGCTGCCTCCAGATGGCAACATTATCAAAATTCACAACCTTCCAGGCCAAGCCAGTTTCTTGTAGCCTCCATTGAACAGAAGCCCCGCACGCCCAGGGAACATCTACTTCCCCTCAACCATTAGATTCTTGAAACAAACCATACAACCTTAATCACTACCTCAGTTTAATAACACTGGCAACTCTACACTACAATGGACCTTATTTCTTTTTGTTTGTTTTAACTGTGTTTTCTCGTGTATAATTTTGTATAAATTAATTTATGTTTTTCCTGTGAATGTTGTGCCTCTAATACTACGTGCCTGTGTTGCCACTGCAAGCCAGTTTTTCATGGCACCTATGCAGAGATGTATTTGTGCCTAAGACAATAAAACTGACTTCTGACTTTTTGTAGTGTCTCTAATATTGGTCTTCAACAAAAACTTTCTAAACATGAGAAATTCTGTGGACGCTGGAAATCCAAAGCAACACACTGAAAATGCTGGAGGAACTCAGCAGGTCGAGCAGCACCTATGGAATTAACAAACAGTCGACGTTTTGGGCTGAGACCCTTAGAGGTCAGTGTATAACTGACTGAGTGCTATCCATCTAATGATTATCCATTTAGTTGTGCCATCATAATAGCACTTATATTGAATATCGTAAAGTCCATTCTGGAGTGTCCAATAAATTTTATAGACAGATTAATGTCAAATGAAATTAGGAAATACTTCAGCCAATCTTGAGACAGCATTATCCCATAAACAGTAATGTGACAATGAAGATGTAATCTGTTTTTAATGTTGTTAGGTTGGTTAAGCATTGGCCAGGATTCCTAAGATAACTCCCTTGATTTTCAAAACACTTAATTGAGAGCTACATATATCTCAGAAGGGAGATTAGACATCAAGTTAATACCTTGCTTATGGTTTTGGTCACCACACTACAGAAAGGATGTGGTAATGGTGGAGAGAGTGCAGAAAAGATTCACTGGCATATTGCTTAGGATGGGATGAGCTGAGCATTTAGTTCAATGCTTTACAGTACTAGTGATTAGCGATCAGGGTTCAGTATCCATTGCTGTCTCCTAGGAGTTTGTATGTTCTCCCAGTGACTGTGTGGGTTTCTTCCAAGTGTTCAGCTTTCCTCCCACGTTTCTGATATGCCCGGGTTAATGTTAGGGTTAGTAAGTTGTGGGCATGCTCTGTTAGTGCTAGAAGCATGGTGACACTTGCAGGCTGCACCCAGCACATTCTTGGACTCTAATAGCTGTTGATCTAAACAACACGTTTCACTGTAGAGTCATAGAGAAGTACAGGACAGAAGTAAGCCCTTCAGCCCATCTAAGCCATGCTGAAACCATTTAAACTGCCTACTCCCATTGACTGCACCAGGGCCAAGCCCTCCATATCCCTACTACCCATATAACTATCTAAACTTCTCTTAGACATTGAAATTGAGCTCTCATACACCACGTGCTGGCAGATCATTCCACACTCTCTCAATCCTCTGAATGAAGAAGACTCCCCTCACGTTCCCCTTAAACTTCTCATCTTTCACCCTTAAGTCATTACCTCTGGTTGTAGTCCTGCCCAACTTCAGTGGAAAAAGGCTGCCTGTATTTACCCTGTCTATACCCCTCATAATTCTGTATAGCTTTGTCAATAGTCCTCTCAGTCATCTACATTCTAAAGAACACAGTCCTAACCTATTCA
This sequence comes from Mobula hypostoma, assembly GCF_963921235.1. Lineage (NCBI taxonomy): Eukaryota > Metazoa > Chordata > Chondrichthyes > Myliobatiformes > Myliobatidae > Mobula > Mobula hypostoma. The sequence goes on from NC_086110.1 coordinate 64,372,723, forward strand.
ATCTTGCCTTATAATTCAAGTCCACCAGAACAGGCAACATCCTTGTAAATGTTCTCTGCACTCTTTCAACCTTGTTTACATCTTTCCTACAAGTATGTAACCAAAACTGCTCACAGTACTCCAAATTCGGCCTCACAAACGTCTTGCACAATTTCTTTGAGAAAGGGAGACATTTCCTTCATTCTAGAATGAAAAGCCTCATCCTGAAAGCAGATGCAGCGGAGATGGAAGAATTGAGAAAAGTGATGGCATTTTTACAAGAAGTAGGGTGGGATGAGGTGTAGTCTAGGTAGCTGTGAGAGGCTGTGGGTTTGTAACAGACATTGATGGATAAGCTGTCTTCAGAGATAGAGGCAGCAAGATCGAGAAAGGGAAGGGAGGTGTTGGAAATGGACCAGATGAATTTGAGGGCAGGGTGGAAGTTGGAGACAAAGTGGATGAATTCGATGAGTTCAGCACGGGTGCAGGAAGCAGCACCAATGCAGTCGTCAATGTAGCATAGGAAAAATGCGGGACGGTCACCAAGTGTAGGCTTGGAACATAGACTGTTCCACATAGCCAACAAAACAGCGGCACAGCTGGGGCTTTTGTGAGTGCCCATGGCTATCCCCTTTGTTTGAAGAAAGTGGGAGGGGCCAAAGGAGAAATTACTGAGAATGAGAACGGGTTCCACTCGGTGGAGGGGAGTGGTGCTGGAGGGCAACTGATTAAGTCTGGTGTCCAGACAAAAAAAGAGAGCTTTGAGGCCTTCCTGGTGGGGGATGGAGGTGTATAGGGACTGGACGTCCATAGTAAAAATGAGATGATGGGGGCCGGGGAACTAGAAATCATTGAAAAGCTCCAGAGCATGTGAGGTGTCACAGATGTAGGTAGAAAGGGACTGAACTGGGGTGGGGGGTGGATATAAAACAGAGTCCAGGTAAGCTGATATGGGTTCAGTGGGACAGGAACAAGCTGAAAAAAGGAGTCTACTTGGATAAGCAGGTTTGTGGATCTTGGGCAGGAGGCAGAAATGGGAGATGTGGGGTACGGGAACTATGAGGTTGGTGGCAGTGGATGGGCGATCCCCAGAGTCAATAAGATTGGTGAAGGTGAGGGAGATGATGGCTTGGAGTTCCTTAGTGGGTACAGGAACTTGGATAGAAAATAATGTCTAGGAGCCGAATTAGGCCATTGGGTCTATCATCTCTGCTCCACTATTTCATCATGGCTGATCCAATATTCCTCTCAGCCCTAATTTCCTGCCTTCTCCCTATATTCCTTCATGCCCTGACCAATCAAGAATCTATCACCTTCTTCCTTAAACATACATAAAGATTTGTCCTCCACAGCTGCCTGTGGCAAAGAATTCCACAGTTTCACCACCTTCTGGCTGAAGAAATTGTTCGTCATCTCCGTTTTAAAAGGACGCTCCTCTATTCTGAGGCCGTGTCTTCTGACTTTAGACTCTCCCACCATAGGAAACATCCTCTCCACATCCACTCTATCAAGGCCTTTCACCATTCGATAGGTTTCAATGAAGTTTCCCCTCATTCTTCTAAATTCTAGTGAATACAGGTCTAGATCAATCAAATGCTCTTCATACGACAAGCCATTCAATCATGGAATCATTTTTGTGAACTTCCTTTGAACCCTCTCCAGTTTTAGCACAGTCTTTCTAAGAGAAGGAGTCCAAAACTATTCACAATACTCCAAGGTTTTTTTTAGTGTTTTTTAAAGTCTCAATGTTACATTTTGCTTTTATATTTTAGTTCTCTTGAAATGATTGCTAAATATGCACCAAATGTGTATGAAATGACTTTAGAGTGCATGTTAACATAGACGAGGTAGGCTGAAAAACCCCATTTCTGTGCTGTGATTCCATGATGCTGTGATCTCCTCCCAAAGGACAGTACATCTAACTCACAATCTCACTTCGTACTGCCAGAGATTAGTCTGGTGAGCAGGACATGAACCGAGGACACGAGTCACTTTGAATGAGCATTGCTCCACCCTGAGCCACAGCCAGCATTTGCACTCTTGGTCTTGTGCTCTCACAGTTTAGTTAACATTGGCCTAACAAACCAGCTTCACTGACTAATCTGTGCAACATTAGGTCACTTAATCAAGATGAGGAGTAAAGGGGTGACTTCTGGTTTCAGTCCCTCTGGATTAGGCAATACAAGATGGGTGAATTCTAGATCCACATTGTGATTGACTGACATCTGCTGGTTTGTGAATGTTGTGAAGAGACTGGGATTTTTTTTTGTGTGATTTTTTTTTCATGCACTAGATGGGACCGGTGAGGAAGATAAAGAATGGTAGGGTGAAGGAACCCTGGGTGATAAGTGAGGTGGAAAATCTAGTCAGGTGGAAGAAAGCAGCGTACATGAGGTTTAGGAAGCAAGGATCAGATGGGTGTATTGAGTAATATAGAGTAGCAAGAAAGGAGCTTAAGAAGGGGCTGAGAAGAGCAAGAAGGGGGCATGAGAAGGCCTTGGTGAGTAGGGTAAAAGAAAGCCCCAAGGCATTCTTCAATTATGTAAAGAACAAAGGATGACAGGAGTGAGGGTAAGACCGATTAGAGATAAAGGTGGGAAGATGTGCCTGGAGGCTGTGGAAGTGAGCGAGGTCCTCAATGAATACTTCTCTTCGGTATTCACTAATGAGAGGGAACTTGATGACGGTGAGGACAATATGAGTGAGGTTGATGTTCTGGAGCATGTTGATATTAAGGGAGGGGAGGTGTTGGAGTTGTTAAAATACATTAGGATGGATAAGTCCCTGGGGCCTGACGGAATATTCCCCAAGCTGCTCCACGAGGCGAGGGAGAGATTTCTGAGCCTCTGGCTAGGATCTTTATGTCCTCGTTGTCCACAGGAATGGTACTGGAGGATTGGAGGGAGGTGAATGTTATCCCCATGTTCGGAAAAGGTAGTAGGGATAGTCCTGGTAATTATAGACCAGTGAGCCTTACATCTGTGGTTAGGAAAGCTGTTGAAAAAGATTCTTAGAGATAGGATCTATGGGCATTTAGAGAATCATGGTCTGATCAGGGACAGTCGGCATGGCTTTGTGAAGGGCAGATCATGTCTAACAAGCCTGATAGAGTTCTTTGAGGAGGTGACCAGGCATATAGATGAGGGTAGTGCAGTGGATGAGATCTATATAGATTTTACTAATGCATTTGACAAGGTTCCACACAGTAGGCTTATTCAGAAAGTCAGAAGGCATGGGATCCAAGGAAGTTTCAGATTCAGGTAGATTCAGAATTGGCTTGCCTGCAGAAGGCAGAGTGTGGTGGTAGAGGGAGTACATTCGGATTGGAGGGTTGTGACTAGTGGTGTCCCACAAGGATCGGTTGTGGGACCTCTACTTTTCGTGATTTTTATTAACGACCTAGATGTGGGGGTAGAAGGGTGGGTTGACAAGTTTGCAGATGACACAAAGGTTGGTGGTGTTGCAGATAGTGTAGAGGATTGTCAAAGATTGCAGAGAGACATTGATAGGATGCAGAAGTGGGCTGAGAAGTGGCAGATGGAGTTCAACCCAGAGAAGTGTGAGGTGGTACACTTTGGAAGGACAAACTCCAAGGCAGAGTACAAAGTAAATGGCAGGATTCTTGGTAGTGTGGAAGAGCAGAGGGATCTGGGGGTACACGTCCACAGATCCCTGAAAGTTGCGTCACAGGTAGATAGGGTAGTTATGAAAGCTTATGGGGTGTTAGCTTTCATAAGTTGTGGGATAGAGTTTAAGAGTCGCAAGGTAATGATGCAGCTCTATAAAACTCTGGTTGGGTCACACTTGGAGTACTGTGTCCAGTTCTGGTCGCCTCACTATAGGAAGGATGTGGAAGCATTGGAAAGGGTACAGAGGAGATTTACCAGGCTGCTGCCTGGTTTAGAGAGTATGGATTATGATCAGAGATTAAGGGAACTAGGGCTTTACTCTTTGGAGAGAAGGAGGATGAGAGGAGACATGACAGAGGTGTACAAGATAATAAGAGGAATAGATAGATTAGATAGCCAGCGCCTCTTCCCCTGGGCACCACTGCTCAATACAAGTGGACATGGCTTTAAGGTAAGGGGTGGGAAGTTCAAGGGGGTTATTAGAGGAAGGTTTTTTACTCAGAGAGTGGTTGGTGCATGGAATGCACTACCTTAGTCAGTGGTGGAGGCAGATACACTGGTGAAATTTAAGAGACTACTAGATTATGAGAACAGTCAGTCCTCTTTTATTGTCATTTAGAAATGCATACATGCATTAAGAAATGATACAATGTTTCTGTGGAGTGATATCACAGAAAACAGGACAAACCAAGACTAACACTTGACAGAACCACATAAATATAACATATAGTTACAGCAGTGCAAAGCAATACAATAATTTGATGAAGAACAAACCATGGACCTGGTAAAAAATAGTCTCAAAGTTCCCGGGTCGATCGACTCCCGAGTCCTCGATAACAGGAGGCAAAAGGGAGAAACTCCCTGCCGTAAACCTCCAGGCACCGTCAACTTGCCGATGCCTTGGAAGCAGCCGACCCCAGCCTACACTGAATCCGTCTGTCCGAAAACTTCGAGCCTCCGACCAGCCCCTCCGATACAGCCTCCCGAGTGCCATCCTCTGCCAAGCGCCTTCGACCTAGCCCCGGCCGCTGAAACAAGCAAAGCCGAGGATTCGTGGCCTTCTGTTCCGGAGATTCTGGTTACCAGAAAGGTATATGGAAGAATTTAAGGTGGGGGGGGGGGTGTTATATGGGAGGCAGGGTTTGAGGGTCAGCACAACATTGTGGGCTGAAGGGCCTGTACTGTGCTGTATTATTCTATGTTCTATATAACAGTGCTCTTGAGGAGATGTAGGAGAATTTTGTCTTCATAAAAGAGAGAGGATGCTGTAAAATACCACGTCAAAGAAGTGGGCTTAGAGAGGCAGTGGACAATGAGGAATGAGATTGATTGGGAAGAGGAGGAAAGTGGAGTGGGAGACACAATAAACCATGCCCATCCAATGTTTTCATCTGACTGCAGCCCTTCATTGTTGGCAATATCCTGGTGAATCTTCTCTGCATTCTCTTTATTGCTACCGCATGTCTTCACATGTTGACTAGAACTGTGCAGAAAATATTATAGCAACGCACACAAAATGCTGGTGAACGCAACAGGCCAGGCAGCAGCTATAAGAAGAAGTGCGTCGATGTTTCGGGTCGAGACCCTTCGTCAGGACAAACTGAAAGAAGAGATAGTAGGAGGTTTGAAAGTGGGAGGGGGAGGGGGAGATCCAAAATGATAGGAAAGACAGGAGGGGGAGGGATGGAGCTGAGAGCTGGAAAGTTGATTGGCAAAAGGGGTACGAGGCTGGAGAAGGGATAGCATCATTGGACGGGAGGCCTAGGGAGAAAGAAAATGGCGGTGGGGGGGTGGGGAGAAGCCCAGAGGATGGGCAAGGAGTTTGTCATGATCTGGATAGGGGTCCCTTTAAATTTACTTTTTTTTATGTTACAAATCGGACCATTTTCTCCCTGTTTCCCTTTGGTTCCCTGTTTTCCCGTGTCCCTTGGGTTTGGTGATTGGAGGCAATTTACTCTCGGCTGAACCGGCAGTTTATAGTCTCTGGCTTTCAGCCATTCGGCGCAAGAGTGTTAACACAGTCACCGAAGGTACTGCGAGTTCATGTGATCTGGCCGGAGCAAGCCTAGTCTCCTCCCGAAGCAAGTGCCAGCAAGCTGCTTTCCCTTGTCAGTACGGGTCAGTCAAAGTTAATCCGCTGTGGTGAGTCAAGAGCTCACCGCAGCTTGGAGCGTACTTGAGCCCAGTTATAGTTCTGTCCATCGTTGTGTTGTCTCTGTATCCATGTCGTGCGTCTAAGAGGGGTCCTGGCCTTGTACCCTGGAAGTGTCCTGACCCTGTGTCAAGAAGAGTCCCGACTCCGTCCTGTGTTTAAGGAGGATTCCCGGCTCAGTGTTTCATGTACTGTGTCTAAGTCTGTCCCGTGAATAAGAAGAGATCCTGGCCCCGGCAGCTCCAGGTACCAAGTCCTGGCCCCGGTGGCTCCACGTACCAAGTCCTGGCCCCGGCGGCTTGTGATTCCAAGTCCTAGCCCAGACCCTTAGTCCCTGCCTAGTCCAAGGCCTGAGTCCTGTCCAGTACGCTATTCCTGCTTCTGCTTTGCTCTCCTTGTAACGAGCAATAAACTTAATTTAAGTCAACCTCACAAGAGGTGTTTGTATCTTGCATTTGGGTCCGCCATCAGCGCCCCTCATTGTGACAGAGTTATAGTGAGAGGGACAGAGGGAGAAAAAAGAGAAAAAAAAGGAAAAGAAAAAAAAAATAAATAAGGGATGGGATATGAGGGGGAGGTGGGGCATGAACGGAAGTTAGAGAAGTCAATGTTCATGCCATCAGGTTGGAGGCTACCCAGACGGAATATAAGGTGTTGTTCCTCCAACCTGAGTGTGGCTTCATCTTGACAGTAGAGGAGGCCGTGGATAGACATATCAGAATTGGAATGGGACGTGGAATTAAAATGTGTGGCCACTAGTTATATAAAATATTATATTAAGGTCTCATCTTCTTTCTCAGAAAGATGTAAAATCCCAATGAAGGTATTTCTTTTACACACTCTAGTTGTGCTTGTAACTATCACCTCCTCCGCCAGCTCATTCCAGGTGTCCACCACCAATTGTGTGACAAAGAAAATGACATCAAGGAAATAAACGAAAGGCAAAAAAAGAGAGAAAGGAGATAGAAGGAAAAGCAATGACTGATTTCGGAGTCCTGTGACAAGCTCTTGGCCGGGTTTTAACAGAAAGGTCCCAAACGTGTGGCAAGTCACAATTGTTAATGTAACTTTAAGAAGATATTATGGATAAACTCAGGGACTCCCTGCTTGACTGAAGCTTTACAGAGCCAAGAGTTTCCTATGAGGACATAAAAAAGGAGAAATAACAAGATAAAAAATATAACAAACGCAATATCCATCACAAAAATACAACATCTGTCCCTGATTTGTGCATTAGGATAATGTGAACCAGGTCTTACTCCTCCCACCTCTGGCCAACTGGGAATATAGGGAGTCTAACTGCCTTTTTATTAGCAGCTGATCTTATTTTCAGCCATTAGTTTCCCTGTTACCTGGGGCACTATTAGTGACTTTAAGCTCTCCCAAATTCTCCCTTGGGGTGCTTGTGCTTGGCATGTAAGAATATGTATTTATTTTACCATCTGTGCCAAAGTCATTTATTGGGAATGGGTGACCAATTGTGTTTTGTTTTTGCATTTATGCCACCTTTTGGTGTTTACTCATAGAGAACCAGAACACCTGGTATTCATTCTATTTTCAAATGCACATCAAATTGTTTCCAATTGAAAATCACTCAATTTAAGTTGATTATGTCACATTGTGAGCATATTTTAAATCCATATCACAATGCAGTACAATGAATCACATGATCTAGCACAACTGAATATTTCTGTAGATATAAGGAGAGCACCTCATCAGAGGTTAAATATAATGAGGTTAAAGGTAAAATTATACACTGGCCATCTCCATTCCGAGGGAGAAGGTGAGCTTCATTAGTCAGGACTTGAAGGGAGCGAAAGGTGACACTCCAGGCAACGGAGGTTTAATGTCTCTTGAACGGTCCTAATCTATGATAAAAGTAATCCCCACCCCTCACCCACCCACCCACCTACCTTCCCCCTCACCTATTTCAACTATCACCTATATGTATTCCTTCCCATATCCCCAGATTCTTATTCTGGCTTCTGTCCTCTTCGTTTCCAGTCCCAATGAAGGGTCTCAGCCTAAAACATTGACTTAGATGCTGCCTAACTTGCTGAGTTCCTCCTACATTTTGTGTGCATTCCTTAAGATGTCCAGCATCTGCAGAACCTCTTGTGTTTAGAAATTTTCTTAATTTTTCAGTCTGTCTCCTCATGGCCTGCACTTTCTTGCTTATTCAATGTCGGCAAAACCAATGAGCTGGTTATTAACTTCAGGAGGAGGAAAGTAGAGGTCCATCAGCCAGTAGAGAGGGTCAGCAACTTTAAATTCCTCAGTGTTTTAATTTTGTCGAACCTGTCCTGGGCTCAGCATGTAAGTGCAATTACAAAGGAAGCACAGCAGTACTTCTACTTCCTTAGAATTTTGTGACAATTTGGCATGATACCTGTTTTGCATACAGACCAGTCCGTCACAGGTAAAGCCCTCCCCACCATTGAGCACAGGAATCCCACCATCCAGGTCAAGCTTTCTTCTCATTGCTGACATCAGCAAGAAGGTACAGGAGCTTCAGGACTCACATCATCAGGTTCAGGAACATTTACCAACCCTCAACTACCAGGCTGTTGAACCAAAGGGGATAACTTCATTTGCCCCATCATTGAAGTGTTTCCACAACCAATGGATTCAGGTTCAGGGGCTCTTTATCCCATGTTCTCAATATTTATTGCGTATTTATTTATTATTATTATTACTTCTTTTTTTTGTATTTGTACAGTTTGTTGTCTTTTGCACACTAGTTGAATGCCCAAGTTGGTGCAGTCTTTCATTGATTGGATTTATTGAGTATGCCCACAAGAAAACAAAATCTCATGGTTATATATGGTGACATATATGTACTTCGTTAACAAATTTACTTTGAACTTTAATTGTCTACTTGCACTGCATCTTCTCTGAACTGTAACACTATATTCTGTATTCCCTTTTTATTTTCCTTTGGTACTATGTATCTCAATATGCGTATGTCTGCAAGGCATGGAAAAAAAAGAATACATGGTAGGATTTATAAGAAGCAAGGTTCACTTGTCCTGAGTACCATACATCTGTATAAACATCAAGACAATGAATACTTTTCATTCTTTCATTGATATAGCCAACCTTTACTGCCAATTCCTAACTGTCCTCAAACATATAATGGCTAGCCATCCTCTGGAATATACATTGTCTATGTATTAAAGTAGTTATACTGTGTTGGTGGGTGGGATGGTTCCAGGATTTCAAAGGTTCAAAGGTTTAAATATCCAATTTAATGTCAGAGAAATGTATACCATATACATCCTGAAATGCTTTTTCTTCACAGCCATTCACGAAAACACAGAGGTGTCCCAAAGAATGAACGACAGTTAAATGTTAGAACCCCAAATTGCCCCCCCAGCTCCCCTCCCTCCCACACGTAAGCAGCAGCAAACAACAATCCCCCTCTCCCACCGGCAAAAAAAAGCATCGACACCCGCCACCCGCCACCGAGCACTCAAATGTGAGCAAAGTAACAGCAAAGACACAGACTTGCAGTTACCCCAAAGACTTCGCGTTTCACCCGGTATAGGACATACCACACCCTCTCTCTCTCTCTCTCCCTAATAAGGGAGACATAGGTGTCTCTGTTTTCCCAGCAAGCGGGGAGACGTAACAAACAACTCGCGGGTTTATGATGTTAAAAGTCTGTTACGTCACTCTTTTCGAGCTCTGTGCCCAAAGATTTCAAAGATCTCGGGTCTCTGGGCACACACTAGATATACTGACTCCCCCGAAGACACACGGGTCTCCTGCTGTGACGCCGACCCTCAGTCCACCCATCTCCACAGCCCCGAGATCCTAGGCTTCCAAATCCGAGCTGGACTCTTAGGTCGAGCCCTTGGTGTGCTGAACAACAAAGGCTGGGAATGAAACCCCGAGAGCGGGTCCCATGCCCGCAAAGAACCGAAGTCAGTGTGTAACTCCAGAAGAACCTTGAAAGGGAAAAATAAAGATATTAAAGATGGAAATAAAGCTGCAAGCAAAGGAGTTGCCATTTAGCTCCATCATTAATCCAATTTTGATCTGTGTTCATAGTCATTGAGTACTACAACACAGAAACAGGCCCTTTGGCCCATCTAATCCATGATGAACTATTATTCTGCCTTGTCCCATCTTGCACTTGGATCAAAGTCCTCCAGAGCCCTCCCATCCATATATGAGTTGAGATATAGATGAGGAAAAAACAGCAAAATATACAATATTTCCAAGTCAGTATGATGGTAGTCATTTTTCTTGTGGTAGAAGGCAGTGGATTACAGTAACACACTCACAACTTGGGCACTACAGCAGTGATTCCACCAGCACTCAGCAGCACAGGGTATACAGTACATTACAAAATTCACCCCGCCACTGAATATTAAATCTGTGACCAGCGATGTCTGTCACATTTAATGGGATATTATGCATGTTTTTATTATCATGGGATGACAGTGACAGATTGTAATCATTAGTGTTAAAATATTTGTGATTATAAAATTAGGCATTAAATTGTCTATTGGTAGGCACTTTTAATTACTCTTCAATATACTTTGAAATGAGAGTGAGGTGAGGTAATTCCCTGTGCTGCGTTATTTTACAGACTTGAAGGCTATTTATTAGACAAACCCAAGATTAACGACACATTTCATTTGGTGGTTATTGTTGCTGCAGTTAAGAGTAATGTTTAGACAAAACAAATGCATGAGCAGGCAGCTGAAGAGATGGGTGCAGTTGAAATAATGGTGAGGAGGATATTTGTCATTGGTCGCTCATGCTTACTGGACATCAGAGTATAAGCCATTACATTACTTCTGCCTTGTACCACACAGCAGCATAAGTATTTCTTGTGGTGCAGTTACCACAAAAATGTCAAGACTCAACCCTGCCTCAGTAATCTCTTGTTTTGCTGAGGAACCGAGGAGACTGTTAGGCATGAAAAGACAAGCTTTACTGTCAACCCAATCCTGTATCCATCATGCACTGAGCACTATGACTGGGCATGAATGGACTTCTGTTCTCCTGGGGCAGGCAAACCATCATGAAAAATCCCAGGGCAACAATATGAAAATAAACGGAATATTTCCAATATCACCAGTTAGGCCGAGAGATTACATTGATAATGTTCACAGAAGAGATAAAAACACTTAGTGTTCTCCCTGGGCAGTCTACAACCTAGCAGCATGAACACTAAAATTTCCAAATTCCAGTAACTGCCCCCTCCCTGTCCCTTTCTTCCCCCCACTTGATCCATCTGGCTCCCACCTCTTTCCTCAACAACACCATTTCTTTCCACCCATTACTCAGACACTCCTCCCGCTGGTTTCCCTCCCTCACTGTTCCCCTCTGCCTTTCCATAATTCCATGCCCCAGCTGCCAGTCCTATCAGACTACATCATGCTGGTGAATACTGTTAGCTCAGGTTGAGGCGTTCGATGTTGTGGTGTTCACTGAGCTTGGCAATTAGCTTGTAAGCGTTTCATCACCAATCAAGGTGACGTTGTCAGCACACAGTTGGTTGTCTTTCCCTCTGGGAGTACTGGCATTTATACAGGCCCTCATTCACTTGCCATTGTCCTGATTGGCTACCACTACAGTTGACCTTTGAACTCTACTGACTCTTACTTCTTTGGCTCTTAGGGGTTCGTAGATGTCATGAAATTTGTTGTTTTGCAAAAGCAGTACAGTGCAATACATTAAAAAATTGGGATAAACTGGGAAGTTGAGTCAAATATTAATTATAAGAGTCTTTAAATTATGTCCTTAATTATGGCTCATCAAATCTATAAATTTAATTGGTGTATTTGTTAATCAGATTAACTTGCATTAGGGGTGTGCACGTTAATGCTGATGTGTACATCTTAATTAGACAGACTAGGCATCCCCTGCATTAATTGGCTGCACCATTCGTGATCTAGTCCAGACCTTGCATTCACCTTCCACGGAATCTTGGCAGACACCATGACCCCCAGTATTCAGGAGGAGTCGACAAAGCAGAGTGGTCAATGGTCTCTGAGGAGGAATCATCCCTGATGATTAGAGATATTTAAAATTTATGTGAGTTATAACATTATAAAATAATAAATGTGTTTATAATACTGTTGCTTCTTGCAAACTGATGAATTCAAAAAGAAACAAGAAAATAGAAAAAAGAAACCAAATCATTTAGCTTCATGTAAGTCTTTAAATTAATGTTGACAACTCCATTCAGATCCAGCCACTAATCATGAAGCTATCCCTGTAAAGTCTCTTTACAACATGCTGATTATGAAGAATTAAACTTTTCTCTCACCTTCATGACATATTGGATGTCAGTGATATTAAACCTGATTCTGTTCCTGTTTTTGATTCTGAGATCAGTCTAATGCTTCCTTCCTATTTAACCATCTATTTTTCCATTCATCCATGTACCTATCTAAGAGTCTCTTAACTCTCCCTAATGTATCCAACTCTACCACCACCCTGGCAGTGTGTTCCATGCACCCATAATGCTCCGTGTGAAAAACTACCTCTAACATCCAGCGTTTCCTCTAACTTTTAAACATTGCTCTGAGCAGGAAATTTTTGCACTGTCTAAAAACTATGCAGTACTTTAATTTTTTTTGCAATACACACATCAAAAAAAAAACAGAAACCACAAATCACAGCGCAAGTCAATAGTGTCAGGCAATCAAAACAACTGACAAGTACAAAGGCAAAATTAAAATACTTTGACTAGATGGCATTGGCATTCAGCAGGCCAGCGGTTTATTAACAACGAACTACCGACCCATTCTGTTTCTTGCTTCAATTTATAACTGTATTGTAACTTGAAACACTGACACCATAAATACATTGAAGCTCTAAAATGTTTCAAAGTAAAGGCTGTGGTACGTTTATATAGGAATAGCTTCTCCTACTCAGCCACCCGTTTCCTAAATGGACATTGAACACGTGAACACTACTTCACTTTTTACCGGAGGAATGTTGTTTCGTTTTTACTGTGTACTGTACCAGCAGCTTATGGTCGAAATGACAATAAACTTGACTTATTTCTGTTTTTTGCGGTTTTAGTCTATTCTATATATATATATATACTGTAAACTGATTTATTTATTTATTTGTTATTATTTTGTTCTTTTCCTTTTTTTCTTCTATATTATGTATTGCATTGAACTGCTGCTGCTAAGTTAACAAAAATTTCACGATACCTGCCGGTGATAATAAACCTGATTCTGACTCTAATTCTGATTATTTTGAAAATTTGTGGATTATTTTCATTAACACATAATTAATTACAGGGTATTGCACAATTTTATTAACATAGATTTCAGAATTATATTAGCGTAATTTCAAAATTATATTAACATTATATAAAATAAAATTTCAGCTGCATGGCATCATGGGAGCATTTTCAGCTACTGCGTGGCCGTGCACTCATGCAGCTCAGAAGGAAGAGTGCTAACATCTTAATCACCTTAAAATTATGCCCTCCTGTATTATTCTGCCAAGGGAAAAAGGCGCTGGCTGTATATTTGATCTATGCCTCTTATTGTCTTAAGCACCTCTTATCAAATCACTTCTCATCCTGCTTTGCTCCAAAGAGAAAAGTCCTAGTTTGGCAAACCTTTTCTCATAAGATATTAAAAGTGATTTCTTGGAGACAGAATTAAATAATAAATGAAAAAAAGAGATATTAGACAAGGGCGTTCTGAACAAGGGCCTGGAGGAAGGTTCTAGATGAGAGACAGACCAACCTCCCCTCCATTGCCACTGTCTCCATTTCCCAATGTCTCCTAAAAGTAGCCAATTTAATCAAAGAGCCCTTCCACCCTGGTCATACTCTCTCCTGTCAGGCAGACGATAACAAAGCTTGAATGCGCGTACCACCAGGTTGAAGGACAGCTTTGATCCCACTGTAATCAGGCTCTCGAACAGATCTCTCAAACAGTAAAAGGTGAACTCTTGGTCTCCCAGCCTTCCTCACCATGGCCCTTGCACATCAATTGTCTACTCGCACTGCACTTTCTTGGGAACTGCAACACCATATTTTGCATTATGTTTCTCTTTTCACTGCATTGATAGAATTATGTTCGGTATGATTTGTAAACAGTACTGTGCAAAAGTTCTGGGCACATATACTTATCTAGGGTGCTTAAACTTTTGCACAATACTGTAGTAAATTTAAGCATTGACTGTACTGTTGCCATAGATAAAACTCAACTTTCATGACATATGTGAGTGATGTAAAACAAAAAAACTGATTCTTATATGGGTCTCTATTGTGAATTGAAGGGGCATAGAGAGGGGAATCATGGTTGGGAAAAGAAGAGGGGAGAGGGGAAGGAGTGGGAAGCACCAGAGAGACATTCTGTAATTATCAATAAACCAATTGTTTGGAATCAAATAATCTTGTCTGTTGTCTCTGGGCTGGGTGTGATGGCACCCAAACCAATCCCTCAACACCCCTCCCCCAGCAAACCCGGCGCTCTTTCTCTGCCATCAGTCCCATATCTCACCCACAGCACCCCACCCATGCAATTCCCAGCATCCTTTACTCCCACCAGATTCGCAAACTCAATCTCTGCTCCGAGCTGATAAATACAATACTATGCAATTATCTTAGGTACCCTAGATATAGTTAGATATGTATATAATTTATATATGTGCCTGAGACTCTTGCCCAGTGCTGTAGATGGCACGAAAACAAAAACTCCCGAAGGGGATTGAGGCAACCAAGGGTCCCACATCTTATCTGCATTTCACAGAGGCACCATTACAGAGCGTCCTGACAAGCTGCTTTTCGATCTGGTTTGGGAGCAACAATGCATTGGAGTGGAAATCCCTAAAAAGCTCTGTGAGAACAGCAGGGAGGATCATAGGGGTCTCCCTATCATCCACTGGGGACACTTGTCAGGAGTGCTGTGTACCAAGGGCCCTCAGTATTGTTAAGGTTCCCACCCATCCACCCACCCTCCTCCTTGGCTTTCTACCATCAGGCAGGAGACTCTGATGCATAAAAACAAGAATGGACAGAATGGGAAACAGTTTCTTCCCCCAGGCCATCAGGGTTCTGAGTTCAGTATTGTATTCAAAGTGTCACTGATTAATCCATTCCGTACCCAACAATATTTAATCTATACACTTTAGTTTGTTTTTTTTGTGTGTATAGATTTTATCCTTACATTCATAAGTTATTGTGTGTTATATGTACTACTGTGCTTTACACCCTGGGTCAGAGAAAGGTTTCATTTCTGTATATATTATATGATTATATACATGTATATAGTGAAATTACAGTAAACTTGACTTAAGACTTGAGACTTGAGCACTGAAATTGGCCTCTGAGATGAGGAAGAATGGACCAATGGGTCTTCTAGGAATAAATACTAAACTTTCAATTGTTGGAGGACTGATGGGGAAATCAGTGGATCTGTCAGTAAGGGCTCAGACAGACAAAGACTAAGGCAGAGGTCAAGGTAAGCAATGCTTGTTTTAAGTGTAGCAAAGGTGCCAAAACCAAAGAGGATACCAAGTTTGCAAGCAGTCTAATTTAATAAGACTGTGTTGAGGCTTGTTATATATGATAAAAACAATAAATTTTGTCAAAATGTACATTTGGTGGCAGGAGACTGTGATGATGCATAAAGTGATCTTGGGATCTAAGTCCATAGCTCCCTGAAAGAGGCAATACAAGTAGATGGAGTGGTAAAGAAAGCAGTGGGCAAACTTGCCTTTAGCATTGGGGCACAGAGTCTGAATCAGGAAGTCATTTTACCCTTGGTTAGGTTGCATTTTGATCATAGTGTTCTGTGCTGCTTGCCCCACTCCAGGAAGGATGTGGAGGATTTGGAGATGGTTTAGAAAAGGTTTACCAGGATGCTGCCTCGATTAGAAGGCATTAGTTCTATGGAGAGTTTGGACAAACATGAATTATTCACTCAACTTCACTTGCCCCATCATTGAAATGTTCCCAATACCAATAGATTCACTTTCAAGGAATCTTCATCTCATGTTCTCAATATTTATTGCTTATTTATTTGTCATTATTATTTATTCTTTTTGTACTCGCATGATTTTTTGTCACACTCTGGTTGAAAGCCCTAGCTGGACAATCTTTCATTGATTCTGTTATCGTTATTTTTCTGTAGATTTATTGAGTATGTTCACAAAAATGAATCTCAGGGTTGTATATAATGACATATATGTACTTTGATAATAAATTTACTTTGAACTTTGAATTCCTCTGGAACATTGGAGGCTGAGTGGATTCCTGATATAATTTTATAAAATTATGAGTCAGCTAGAATTTTTTTCCCAGGTAGAAATGTCGAATAAGGTGAGAGAGGGTAAGTTTGTATGGGATATGGGGAGCAAATATTATTTACACAAAAAATGGTAGGTACCTTAACACGCTGTCAGGGTGGTAGTGGGAGCAAAGGCGATTGCGGCGTTTAAGAGACTTTACATAGACACACAAATATGCAGGGAATGATGGGATATGGATTATGTGTGGACAGAGACATTGCAGGTTGAAGGGTCTTTTTCTGTTCCATTTTCCATGTTTACCACTGTTCATTGAAAGAAGAAAAATAGAAATAGCATGGGTAGAAACTTAGATTCATGCCATAGACTGTGCTGCCTTTTGCCTTTGCTGGAAATAATTGTTCATGCTGCCTCTGTGCTGAATGTGAATTATAGCCAG
Organism: Mobula hypostoma; assembly: GCF_963921235.1. Lineage (NCBI taxonomy): Eukaryota > Metazoa > Chordata > Chondrichthyes > Myliobatiformes > Myliobatidae > Mobula > Mobula hypostoma. The sequence goes on from NC_086110.1 coordinate 64,389,161, forward strand.
AATTAATATTTAAAACTATTTGTTACAACCTGCTAGATTACATTGATAAGTTATCCTACTGTATTAATGTTCTAATTATCTCATAAACTAATTTAATTTTTTGTAGTGCTTATCTGTCAGATCTGTTTCAATCTATATGTGACTACCCATAAAGTGGGAATGGAAATTGACCTTTGTCATGCACTGTGCTAATTTTTATTTCGTACAAAAAAAATCAATACAAATTAAAAACACATGACCCATATCTATCTGGCTTACTTACTGATCTCAACATCTGTTCCTGTGTTGGTCGCTCTCCAAGAATGTATCGTTATATTACTAAAGGAGATTTGACTCCTTTGTGCACACATTCCACATTGCAGTTTTCCGCTGCATTCCTTCACCATCCACTGCAGCTGGAAGGATGGTGACAATTTGGAGCATTGCGTGTAGTTTTGGTCACCTACCCACAGGAAAGGTGTAAACAAGGTTGAAAGAGTACAGAGAAGATTTACAAGGATGTTACTAGATCTGGAGGACATGAGTTATAAGGAAAGATTGAATAGGTTAGGACTGTTTTCTTTAGAATGTCGAAGATCAAGAGGAGTTTTTCTGAGGGATACAAAATTATGAGGGGTATTGATAAAGTAAATGCAAGCAGGCTTTTTCCACTGAGGTTGGATGGACTACAACCAGGTGTCATGGGTTAAGGGTGAAAGGTGAGAAGTTTAAGGGGATTGTAAGTGGAAACTTCTTCACTCAGTGGGTCATGAGAGTGTGGAATGAGCTGTTGGCAAAAGTGGTATATTGCGAGTCTAATTTCAACATTTAAGAGAAGTTTAGATTGTTAATGAATAGTATGGGTATGGAGGGCTATTTTCCCGTTGCAGATCAATAGGAGTAGGGTGCTTAAATTGTTTCAGCATTGACTAGATGGGCCAAGGAGCCTGTTTCGGTGCTGTACTCCCCTATGACTCTATTATGGAAGAGTTAAGAAGAAAATGTTTCAAATGGATGCCTACGTTTAAGAGGCATTTAGACAGACACTTTCACTCCGTGGCCACTTTCTTAGGTACACCTGTACACCTGCTTGTTCATGCAATTATCTAATCAGCCAATCATTTGGCAGCAGCTCAATGCATTGAAGCATGCAGACGTGATCATGAGGTAAAGAAATGGTAAAGAAATGTGATCGAAGTGGCTTTGACTGGGTAATGACTGTTGGCCTTTATATACTTGTCACTCAGCTGATTGGTCATCGTTTCGGAAGTTCAATTGTGATGTGGGGAGGAAATTATTTCCATGATGTTACATCCCTGAGATGCTGTTGCAAATGAGTTTTGGTCTATACATGTACGTGATAATAAAGTTGACTTACTTTTAATACAGGAAAATGGAATTTATACTGAATGGCAAAAAGGGTTGGTATGGCCATAATGAACTAAATGGCCTTGAAGGAGCCATGTATCTATTTTGTGTCTGTCTCTGTTGTATTTTTGTGTTGTGTATTTATTGTGGGTAATTCATCACATGGGTTGGGGCATGGTAGAGTACAGTTACATATTCATGGTATGTCTTGACTTCAGTTTTTAGTCTGGTTAGAGTTAGAGACAGCTGGGGATGATATTTTTTGCTGTCCTCTTCATTTGTAATTTTAAAATGTTTAAGAACGCTTAACATACAGTAGGTACACTTGAATATGGTTAGACTGTTTATTTTATTATATCCCTCGTCTTAATTCCATTGGTCTTATCGTTACAAGTTCATTCATCTTTGCTGGTTTCTCAGCAAAGGATCAAATTTTCATCGACTTAGAACTTCATTATTTGTGGAGAACTTGTGCCAACACGCTCCCACTCCCCACCGCCCCGTCTGAGTGGTTTTGGTTTGCTTGACAATAACCACAACAGGCTTGTGTCTGTACTGGACCACATTACACCTTTGTGATGTTATGGATGAGCCCTCTCCTCGAGTAGAGGTCTATTGAAAAAAAAATTCAAATGTTTGCCAATTTGTCTCAAATTCTGCTAATTTATGCTGGCAACATTCCAGTGCACAGTCAAGGCCAATCTACCCTGCCACAAACCCAATGGATAAATAATTAAAACTATGGAAGAGCCTAGAATTAGAGGGGTGTAGAGATCTTGGAAGTTCATAGGGCTGGCTTAATACAGCGTTGTAATATGGAGGTGAGTTTTTAAACTGCTCAGTGAATATACCACAATAATGCCACATTCAGGATGGAAGTGTAACACCTCATATTCCACTGGTAAATGTTGTTGCGTGAATGAAGTCACTGGAAAAAAGTACTGGTAGATATGAAGCAGCTCCTTTATTTGACAAAACAAGATACAACAGGCATCACATGGAGATGCTTTTGGTGGAAAGGTCTGGCTGGCCCAAGGTGGGGCTCGATATTTTATGTGCTAAACAATGCCATATTTACAATGCTTTTTTGAAACAACACATAAACTTCACATCTCCCGATTTGCACCCACACCACAGACACCTAAATGAATTTTAATTAGCATGGACTGGTCCGTGATTCACGGCTTTTAGGAATCTATTGTTCAGAACTGAAGTTTAAATTAAATCCACAAGTTACAGTCAGATTTGAAGACTGCTGGCTGAATTCATTTGCTAAATATAAATGTGCTAAACCCATAATTCGCTCTATCGGTTGTCTCCAATCTGATGACATGAATGTCGATTTCTCTACCTTCCAATAATTTCTATTCTCTTTTCTCTATTCCCCATTCTAGCTTCACCCTCTTTCCCTTTCTCTTCTCCTGCTGGTGCCCCTTCTCCTTCCCTTTCTCCCATGGTCCACTCTCCACTTCTCCCTGGATTCTTTATCGTTTCCACCTATCACCTCCCAGCTTTGCAGTTCATCTCCCTCCGCCACATTCTTCTCACCTAGCTTGAGCTATCATCTTCTGGCTTATACACTGACCATCTCCATTCAGAGGGAGGGGGGATAAGCTGAGCTTCATTACTTTTGACTTGACAGGAGGGAAAGGTGACATTCAAGGGAACAGATGATTAATTTCTGTTGAATAGTTTTAGTCTATGATAAAAGTTATTCCCACTACTCCCCAATCCACCCACTTTCCCCTCACCTCATCTCACCTCATCTCACCTATCACCTGACAGCTTGTGTTCCTTTCCCTCCACCCACATTCTTATTCTGCCTTCTTTCCCCTTTCCTTTCTTGTTCTCAGCCTGAAATATTAGCTCTTTATTCTGCTCCATAGATGCTGCTTGTCTTGCTGAGTTCCTCCAGCACTGTGTGTGTGTGTGTGTGTGTGTGTGTGTGTGTGTGTGTGTTACAGTGAACATTTGCCTGTAGGCACCAGGATATAGCATGAATTCTGTTATGCATTTGACAAAAATTACCATAAAGAAAAATGGATTGTGACAATCAGTTAAGGCTGATTTATACTTCTGCGTCAAATTGATGCCATAGGTACGGCGTCACCGCGAACCCTACACAGAGCCTACTCGGATCCCTACACCATAGCCTGACGTGCACCTCTCCCAAAATGTAACTACGCGTCGCGGCAACGCAAACCGCAACAACTGTGATTGGTCCGCTTGTTAGCTTCGTATTTCCTCCTGCACTGCAATAGCTTCCCATTGGGCGACTGAAGGGCAGGGAAGGAACTCTGGCTGCAATGCTTTCCATAAAGCTTTACAGACCTCCAAAATTATGGAGGACACATTTCGGTTTTACGAAAAAAGACGCTCGCTTTAAACTTGTTTACCCCGAGAAAGACTACCATGACCATGAAGCCTTGCATGGGCAGATGTGTGCGCATGCGCAATGTGCCCAAATTGCAGAGCAACGCAGACACACCAACACACAAGTATAAATACTCACAACGCGCGTAGCCTTCTTGCATAGGTTACGGCGTCCATTTGACGCAGAAGTATAAATCAGCCTTTAATCTATCCAGCTTTTCACCTTTGGTCAGAAATGCAAAAACAAATCAATGCAGTACTGAAAAGATCTTCCTTCTGCCAGTTGCGTGAGTTTGAGCCAAAGGAACTAGGCCACTTTGGGAGATCCCATTTGCCTGCTCCTTTAGCAAAAATACTATCTAAAACTTAGTATAGATACTTAGCACCTTCGGACTTTCACTCAAAGAGGACACGGGGATGAATGTTATCAGAACAATGAAGCATCGTGACATTGAAGTAGGATAAACGTTGCTCCACAATACAACTAGTAACGTGACCAGATATTGAAAACAGATGTTGGCCCATCTATCTAACCTCATAAGAGAGAAAACATAAACCAATTATGTATCACAAACCTGCAAATACAAAACAAGCTAACAGTCATCCAATTCCATGGCCAAGAAAATTTCTTGTACAATCCCTGCAGTTCTCCTGTATCTACTGTTCAAAAAATCAATTCAGGTTTAAACCATAAAGTCTAGACTGTCTAATATACATTGAGACAAACTTATTTTAGTAAAGACCAAATGTGAAGGATCACCATTATTCATCATATACATTTACAAGTATTAGAAGCTTGCTGTGGGGTGTTGGCGTGACATGCAACATGAAAACGACATTCAACAATTAAAATGGTTCAAAAACTTCAGTGGTCCATTTTGTTGTCAAAGTATGTATGTACAATACAACTCTGATATTTGTCTTCTCCAGATAGCCACGAAATACAGAAAGACCATGGGGTTATTGAATGAAAAAATATCAACTCCCCCCCGCCCATTCCACCGGCACAAAAAAGAAAAAGAAACAAAACTTGCAAAACCAAAAATCCCCCACCCCTCTCCTGCAGAACGATAAACTGCGACAATAACAATCCTCGACCCCCTCACTTGCAGAGAAAGACAGCAACAATAGCAACAAATCCTCAACCTCACCCCCCCACAGCAAAAATCAGCAACAATTATTAAGAATATAAATTTATATAAAATATAAAGTTAGCTTTTAAAGTAAAGATGTGGAATAAATGTGCATAAGAATATCTGTTTCCACAGCAAGTACGTAAGTACATCAGTTCCTCACCTGGTCCCTCAACATCACCGCCCTGAACAAGAAGATACAGCAGTACCTCTATTTCCAATGAAGATTGAGGCAAGCGAGACTCCCACCTCCCACCCATCTTAACTGAGTTTTACAGAAGCACCATTGAGAGCATCCTGACAAGTTGCATCTCCATCTGGTATGGGAACAGACGAGCATTGGACTGGAAGTCCCTACAAAGGACTGTGAGAACGGCCGAGAGGATTATCAGGGTCTCCGTACTATCCGTCGGGGACATTTATTGGGAACTCTGCATATGCAGGGCCCTTAGTATTATCAAGGATCCCACTCATCCTTCCAGCATCCTCTTTGACTTTCTACTATCACACAGGAGACTCCAATGCATAAAAACAAGAATGACCAGGATGGGAAACAGTTTCTTCCCTCATGTCATTAGGCTCCTGAGCTCCCAGGCACATTGCATTTGAAGTGTCACCGATTAATCTGTTCTGTACCTGACAATATTTAATTTATGTTGTTTAGTTTGTTTATTTATGCATAATTTCATCTGTAGATTTTATCCTTACTTACCTAAATCAATGTGTGTTATATGTGCATTATGCGTACTACTGTTCTGTACACCCTAGTTCGGAGAAACATTGTCTCATTTGACGGTATAATGTATTTAGTTGAATGACAATAAACTTGATTTGAATACTATCTCCAGTCTAACTTACTAATTAGTCCTGCTGTTGTGTAAAAATATTAGCCCACTTTCGATTTGAAACAATTATGCAAAAGTCTAATGACCGTTCTTCCACGTTATTGCTTTGAAGGCAATATGCTATGCCAGCTCACTGTGTTGTATTCAGCAGAATGTGAGGAGGCCCCAAGAAGCTATGCTGGAGGCAAGCTTTGCACTGGCTTCATCTGTAAGAGTGTATCACTTCATTCATTCACTTCGTAGTAATGCAGGGGGAATAACAATCAAAACTTATAACGAGGCAGCCAAGCTGTGTTGGTGAAGGGAGTACCACAAATGAAGTCTTAGCTTGTAATCACTTAATCCCATTGACTGGCCCACATAAACTGAACAAAGAGTGGAGTATATTTTAATTAAGTCCATTGAACCAGTATTTGTGAAGGATAACACCACATCTCACTCCTGTGTAAAACACGGCTTTGTGCCGATGTGTATTTAGTACAAGAAAAAAATGTACAAATGGACTTCTGCCAACTCAGCTTTGAGAAATATGTTTAACCCTTCCCTGCCAGGTTTCCTTCACAGAATGGGGTAAAGTAATACACAGCACTGCTCCTTCAAATGCTCCGCAATTAAAATCACGTTTCCCGGAAAGAACACATCTCTTTTTCCATTCTGCATTCTGGCAATCCCTCTTACCCCTTCTCTTCTCCTCACCTGTCCATCACCTTCCCCTTCCTTCCATTTCTCCATTATTCACTCTCCTCTCCTGTTGGATTCCTCCTTCAGCCCTTTACCTCTGCCACCTATCACCTTCCAGCTTCTTACTTCATTCCCCCTCCCACATCCACTCACCTTCCCCCTTAACTAGTTTCACCCATCACCTGCCAGCTTGTACTCCATCTTCTCCTCCACCTCAGTAATGTGGCTTCTTCCCCCTTCCTTTCCAGTCCTGATGAAGGGTCTCAGTCTGAAATACTGACTCTTGCACAGCAGATGCTGCCTGATCTGCTGAGTTCCTCCGACATTTTGTCTTTGTTACTCAGGAAATAAAGACCTTGGATCTTTTGCACATTGTTCATCTTGTCAGGATGTCCAAAATTGTTCTATAGCCTGTATAGAGCTTTGAAGTTGTGTCAGTATTCAGGGAAAACTGGCAGTTAAGTTGTACACAACAGGGTTCCACAAACAAAAAAAAAAGAGGCAATCCATTGCAGTGATTTAGTTGAGGAATTATCTTCCACATTTTCTGCTAACCTGAGGAAACCTTTCATTAAAATCTAGGTTGCCAAATAATTACTTGATTCGCCATTTACTAACTTGGAAGTACAGGAGAATTAACCCAGCTGTGATCCCTATTGCATAAGGTAGACCAATAATTTGACACATTGTAACAACCATTGCTCAGGTAACTGACGCTTTACATCTGTGAAATCATACTCCAGGTGAAAAGGTAGAAGGAAGTCAATGAGACAGGGAAAGGATGGTAGGGTACAGGAACCATAGTGTACAAAGGTTGTTGTAAATCTAGTCAAGAAGAAAAGAAGAGCTTACGGAAGGTTCAAAAAACTAGGTAATGATAGAGATCTAGAAGCTTATAAGGCTAGCAGGAAGTAGCTTAAGAATGAAACTTGGAGAGCCAGAAGGGGCCATGAGAAGGCCTTGGCGGACAGGATTAAGGAAAACCCCAAGGCATTCTACAAGTACGTGAAGAGCAAGAGGATAAGATGTGAGAGAATAGGACCAATCAAGTGTGACAGTGGAAAAGTGTGTATGGAACCAGATGAGATAGCAGAGGTACTTAATGAATACTTTGCTTCAGTATTCACTACAGAAAAGGAACTTGGCGATTGTAGGGATGACTTGCATCCCTACAAAGATTGAAAAGCTTGAGCATGTAGATATTAAGGAAGAGGATGTGCTGGAGCTTTTTGAAAGCATCAAGTTGGATAAGTCACTGGGACCATACAGGATGTACTCCAGGCTACTGTGGGAAGTGAGGGAGGAGATTGCTGAGCCTCTGGCAATGATCTTTGCATCATGAATGAGGATGGACGCAGTCCCGGAGGATTGGAGGGTTGAGGATGCTGTTCCCTTATTCAAGAAAGGAAGTAGGGTTAGCCCAGGAAATTATAGGCCAGTGAGTCTTACTTCAGTGGTTGATAAGTTGATGGAGTAGATCCTGAGAGGCAGGATTTATGAATATTTGGAGAGGCATAATATGATTAGAAATAGTCAGCATGGCTTTGCCAAAGGCAAGTCGTGCCTTACGAGCCTGATTGAATTTTTTGAGGATGTGACTAAACACATTGATGAAGGTAGAGCGGTAGATGTACTGTATATGGATTTTAGCAAAGCATTTGATAAGGTACCCCATGGAAGGCTTATTACAGGTTGCCTCACTACAGGAAGGATGTGGAAACCATAGAAAGGGTGCAGTGGAGAATTACAAGAATGTTGCCTGGATTGGGGAGCAGGCCTTATGAGATTGGGTTGAGTGAACTCGGCCTTTTCTCCTTGGAGCGACGGAGGATGAGAGGTGATCTGATAGAGGTGTATAAGATAATGAGAAGCATTGATCATTTGGATAGTCAGAGGCTTTTTCCCAGGGCTGAAATGGCTGGCACGAGAGGGCATAGTTTTAAGGTGCTTGGAAGTAGGTACAGAGGAAATGTCAGGGGTAAGTTTTTTATGCAGAGAGTGGTGAGAGCGTGGAATGGGCTTCAAGAGACGGTGGTGGAGGCCGAAGCAATAGGGCCTTTTAAGAGACTCCTGGAAGGGCTCATGGAGCTGAATGTCAGTCTAATGTGTATCTGATCTCCATCAACGGGCTCAAGCCCTATCATTGGAACTCGGTGTGTAAAAGGTCCAGAGTAGAACCACACAAGATCTACCAGTGGCTCTCAGGATTTATCCTTAGCTGCTGAGCACTAGTTTTAATGACAGCTGACTTGAGAGGTGCTGCCAATGATCTGGGATTGAAATTTTGAGAAAAAGTTGTCAGGACTTACCCCTTCTCTTCTCCTCACCCACCCATCACCTCTGTCTGATGCTCCTCCTTCTTCCCTTTCTCCATGGTCCAGAATCCTCTCCTATCAGAATCCTCCTTCTTCAATGTCCTCCACCTATCACCTCCAAGCTTCTTACTTTATCAACCTTCAACCAAAAGCACTCTTCTGGAAAGTACTGAGTATTAAAACAAAACCTTTTCATCACCTTAAAAGTTTCTTCTCCCAGGCAGTTAATCTGATCAAACATTCCAGTTAGCCATACCTACCAACCTCTATTTATTATCTCAGTAACTGCATTGCACCATAAACACATTTTCTGTTTTTATGCATTCATTTGTATTTGATATGTATTTGTGGGAGAAGCCAGAGAGTGGTAGTAGAGGGTTGCCTCTCTGACTGGAGGCCTGTGACTAGTGGTGCACTGCAGGATTCTTTGCTGGGTCCTTTGTTGTTTGACATCTATATCAATGATTTGGATGATAATGTGGTTAACTAGATCAGCAAATTTTTTAGATTAGAATTTTTTTTAGATTATGAGGACACGCAGTCCTCTTTTATTGTCATTTAGTAATGCATGCATTAACAAATGATACAATGTTCCTCCAGAATGATATCACAGAAACACAAGACAAACCAAGACTGAAAAACTACATAATTATAACATATAGTTACAACAGTGCAAAACAATACCGTAATTTGATAAAGAACAGACCATGGGCACGGTAAATAAAAGTCCCAAAGTCTCTCGAAAGTCCCATCATCTCACGCAGATGGTAGAAGGAAGAAAACCTCTCCCTGCCATGAGCTTCCAGCGCTGCAAACTTGCCGATGCAGCACCCTGGAAGCACCGGACCACAGCCGACTCTTGACAGCTGCGTCACGCTGCCATCTTCTCCTCCCTTCCTTTGTGGATAACACCAAGATTGGTGATGTAGTGGACAGTGAAGAACGCTATCATGGCTTGCAGAAGGATTTGCATCAGCTGGAAAAATGAGCTGAAAATGGCAGATGGAATTTAATGCAGACAAGTGTGAGGTTTTGCACTTCTGTAGGACCAACCAGGGTAGGTCTTACACAGTGAACAGTAGAGCACTGAGGAGTGTATTAGAACCAAGGGAACAGGGAATACAGGCCTATAATTCATTAAAAGTGGCATCACAGGTAGATAGGGTCATGAAGAAAGCTTTTGGCGCATTAGCCTTCATAAATCAATGTATTGGGTACAGGAGATGGGACATTATGTTGAAGTTGTATAAGATGTTGGAGAGCGTTGTGTGCAGTTTTGGTCACATACCTACTGGAAAGTTTTAAGCAAGTTTGGAAGAGTACAGAGAAAATTTTACAAGGATGTTGCCAGGTCTGTAGGGCCTGAGTTATAAGGAAAGATTGAATCAGTTAGGATTGTATTCTTTAGAGCATAGAAGATTGCGAGGAGATTTGATAGAAGTGCACAAAATTGTGAGGGGCAAAGATAGGATAAATGCAAGCAGGCTTTTTCCTCTGAGGTTACAACTAGAGGTCATGTCTTAAGGGTGAGAGGTAAGAAGTTTAAAGGGACCATGAGGGGTAACCTCTTCATCCAGAGGGTCGTGAGAGTGTGAAATGAGCTGCCAGCTCAAGTGGTGCACGCAAGCTTGATTTCAACTTTTAAGAGAAGTTGGATGAGTAAATATGGAGGGCAATGTTTCCTGTGCAGGTCGATGGTGGAGGCAGCTTAAATGGTTTTGGCATGGACCAGGTCGACCAAAGGGCCCTTCTCTGTGCTGTACTTCTCGCTGACTCTATGACTCCATTAACATTTCAATCCATATCAAAACTTTAACCTCTAACTTTATTTGCTTTGGGAATGAGATCAGAGTTACGGATTGCTTGATTGATGTAGGATTGCTCGCGTTTTGCAGGTGACGTGCGCTTTGCTGGAGAGTACTGCAGAGGAGGAAGGCAATCTTCAATCAGGACATAGTCTTCTGATTCCGTCCGGTTCGTCACATCGTTCCGGTTCGCTATCACCATCCACTTATTCTTTACAATTGTGGAGCGTTTTTTTTTATTCCCATTCAATTCAGAAATGTTCAGAAAATCAAATCCTTACTCTTAATGACAATACTAACTCAGAATGAAAGATTTCATTTATTTAGGAATAAAAACAAGAAAAATTTCATTTTGGTTTAGTAACCTCTTTACAAAATTGTATTCTTCCTTTCTCATCAATTTAATATCTCCTACTTTCTCAGAGTGACGGTCAAGCAAGTAATCTCATCAGCAATGGGTATTCATTTTGTGATGTGTTGATGTTTCTGTCTGTTTCTAAGATACTGTGTTACTGATGTCTTCCCCAACAGAACTGTAAGCTTTTATGCCAATAATTTTGAAGAGAAAAAAATCTGAACTGGCTGTAAGTCTGAAATAAAATCAGAAAATTCTTGGCAAACTCCACAGACCTGGCAATCTCCAGGGCAAGAAAAACATAGATAACATGTTGAAAGATCCACTCTGAAAGCTCATTGGCAGGAAATATGCACCCTCAAGATCAAGATTCAAGATCCAAATTTATTTGTCTTGTGTGTTTCCAAACATGCAATAAGATGTGACTTTTACAATCAACGTACCTGAGGGTGTGTGGGAGGCAGCCCACAAGTGTTGCCACCCATTCCAGATCATTACCCTTCCCTCCTCACTGGATATCCCAGCCTTCAGTCCCGGACATGCGCAATATTTCAAGTAAGACTTCCGTCCAGCTTCCCTCCAACTGAGCTTCGCTATAGCATTCAAAAATAAAAGCAGATGTTCAGATACTTTCATTTCACAAAGATTTCTTTTTACATAGAAGAACTAAAATGTGTAGTAGGGAAAGAGGCCAATCATGTCCATGTTGATTGAGAAAAAAAATGTTCAAACCAGATCCATTTCACTGCTTGATTGGTTGCCCTGTACAATATGAAAGATCAAGTATTCATTTTTTGGCACAGTTTTAAACGTGCATGTAGTTCCTGCCTTTCCCATAGTGAGTTTTGAATACTCAATATAGCTTGGGTGAGGATTTCTTTTTTATCTGAAGAACAATTTTAGAGCTTAATATCATATACGTGTGACAGAGAGCCCCCGGTAAACGCACTCCTTACACGCATGCATTCAATCACACACTCAAACATTGCCCTGTCATTCTGCTGCTGTTACACTGCATATACACTTCTGTGTCTACCCCGGTATATTCTCATAATGAGTCCTGCCTGAACTGAGCTGATGTGCTCAGATTGGCTTCATGGCGCCTTTCCCGCCACACACGGCAGAATATTCCATTTGTTAGTAATGGGAATGTGTAAATGTGTGTATGTTGTTTATATACTGTACTTAAGGTCGATACTCTGTTTATTTTATAATATGATTGCAACTACATGTCGAGTGTATCATATTCTAATTCATGTGTAGTGAACTCTGTTGGTAATTAAAGATCGTACGTTCTAGTGCTAAATGAAAAGGAGCTCATTGCCCTCAGTGAGAAAGAGATGGGGGCTGCCAAGGGTTCACACTGGACCAGAATAAGTACGGAGCTATTATTGTGTTTGCTTGTAGACATCTTTTGTAACTATTGGCTATTTTCTCTTCACAATTTTTGCTATTTCTGTAAGTTTGATTTTTGAAGCACCTAATAAACTCCTTTGCGCCAAAATGCTAACTGACTCCAGCCATTTTCCCTTTTGCCATAACCTATGTATCTAACAACATGCATGACCACCTAGCTATTTTCATTAATTAGGGAAAATTGTTTTTTCTTCTTTGCCCACTCTGGGTATTTCATAATCTTATACCCCTCCATTAAATACCCCACAACTCCCCTTGTTCCAAATAAGATAACCCCACTCAGACAACCTTTGCTTATAACAAATTTTTTCAATCAAGACAAAACTGCTTTAGAATTTGCTGAAGTATTAATTCACATGGAATAATTTATTTCGACTTGGTGTCCCATTGTTCAAGCTTCCTATGGGTCCAAGAAATGCTGAATATCTTGGAAATATCTGTAACCAAGGTGGATTCTAAATTTGAAGGGCAGGTGGAATGTATGTGCGGTTTCATATCCTAATCGCACGTAGTGCCAAGAACATAATGAATCACGAGGAGACTGCTGAAGCTGCCATAAAGAGAACTGCTAAAACATGTGTACCTTTTTAATTCCACACTTTCCAACTGCTCTGCATATGTGGACAAACATCACACAAGAATCACAAACCGTTGCACCCAACAGCGAGATTTCAGATGGAAACCATATAAAATAATTTTGTGCCAGAGACAAATACTGTCTAAAAAGATATAGGCACGAAAGCAGATCTAAAGCAAGAAAAAGAAACAGGAGGGATTGAGGTGAAATAGATGATCAGAAATCTTGGAGGACATTTTGTATGAGAAGCATCTCAAAAGTCTCTCCGCTACTGCAAAACAAAATGTTTCCATTTACATAAAACTTACCTGTTTAACACAGCCTTTGCCTTTATACTAATATTGTATGTGACACAATTTCAATTGTTGATGGTTGTTCAATTTCATTGTTGGCAGAACTTCAGATGGCGATGAGAGGGCATACAGGAGTGAAACTATATCAACTAGTTAAGTGGTGTCGTAGCAACAACCTTGCACTCAACATCAGCAAGACCAAAGAACTGATCATGAACTTTAGAAAGGGTAAGACAAGGAAACACACTCCAGTCCTCATAGAAGGAACAGAAATGGAAAGAGTGTGCAATTTCAAATTCCTGGGTGTCAATATCTCTAAGGATCTAATCTGGACCCAATGTGTCGATGCTGCTACTACAAAAAAACAACAGCAGCTGTATTTCATAAGGAGTCTGAAAAGATGTGGTATTATATGTCTCCAAAAACAGTTGAAAATTTCTACAGATGTACCGTGGAGAGCATTCTAATTGACTGCATTACTCTCTAGTACGGGGCCACAACTGCACAGGATGGAAGTAAGCTGCAGAGAGTCGTGAAGCTAGTCAGTTCCATCATGAGCACTAGCCTACATAGTATCCAGGTCATCCTCGAGGAGCGATGCCTCAAAAAGGACCCTCATCACTCAGGCCATGCCCTGTTCTCATCGTTACCATCAGGAAAGAAGTGCAGAAGCATAAAGACACACACTCAACAATTCAGGAACAACTTCTTCTTTGCTGCCATCCGATTTCTGAATGGACATTAAACGCATGAAAGCTGCCCATTTGTATATTTCCACTACTTATTTAATTAAACTATTATATATTTTTTTTTCTATAAATCAGTTATGTTTCTCTATTATTATATATTGCATTGTGCTGCTTCTGCAAAGTTAACAAATTTCATGATATATGCTGGGGATGTTAAACCTAATCTTGATTTTGATTCTGATTATCTGGCTGTTATTTGGAGCACTATAGGATATTTCTAGCTATGTGAATATTTCCAGTTTATATAATAAACTGCGAGGGGAAGTGGTTGAGGCAGGATAGAATAGCATCATGTAAATACTTAGGCGCTTGGACGGGTATGTGGCGGGGCAGAGCTTGCAGGGATATGGACTGAGTGCGGGAAATTGGGAAATTGGGACATTGGGTGGGCACTGTGTTCAGCATGGACTAGTTGAGCTAATAAGCCTGTATCTAAGCTGTATGGTTCTGTAACTATGATTCTATGTTAAAAGCATTAGGAAGTAATTAAAAGGGTGAAAATAAGGCACTGAACCAAATTGATAGAGAGCTGCAGAGGTTTAGAGAGGGAACTTTTGAAGGAGAACAAACACTTGCAGTTACTGCCCCGAACAGTGGGGACGTTATAGAAGAAAACTACAGCAAGAAATGAAAAGAGGAATATATCTAATTATTAGAAATAAATAACCATGAGAAAGTCTGTAGAAGCTGGAAATCCAAAGCAACACACACACACAAAATGCTGAAGGAACTCAGCAGGTCAGGCAGGATCTATGGAAATAGATAATTGATGTTTCGGGCCAAGACTCTTCTTCAGGACATTAGAAATTAAAGTGTTTTAAGAACTTCAGCTGATTCAAGAGCTTTTGGTTGAAGGTTGATGAAGTAAGAAGTTTGGAGGTGATAGGTGCAAGTGATCTCCACCTATCATTAATTGCATGGAATTGTGGGATATCGATCATGTAGTCAGAGAAAACGCTTTGTTTTATTCAGTGAAACATTGAGGATCAAAAGGCCTGTTCATGAGCTGTAATGTTTTATGTTCAATGTCTGCAGTTAGAGGTTGAACTTAAGTCATTATCAAATTGTTTACTGGGTACTACAAGAGAATGGGTCTTACACTCATGTATTCGTTCGTAAGTGATCATGGTCTTTCTGTGGACATGACAGTTCTTTTCAACAGAAGTAGTTTGCCACTGCTTTCTTCTGGGCAGCATCTTTGCCAGCCATTATCAATACTCTGAGAGATTGTTGCCTGGTGTCAGTGGTCACATAACCAGGACGTGATCTGCACCATCTGCTCACACGACCATCCACCACCTGCTCCCATGGCTTCACGTGATCCTGATCGAGGGGGGCTGCACAGGTGCTATACCTGGCCCAAGGGTGACCTGCAGACTAGCGGAGAGAAGCAGTGCCTTACATCTCCTTTGGTAGAGACATATCTCCACCCTGCCTGACACTAGATCTCTGCAAAATAAAAATGCTTTACCAATTTGTTCCTGCTGCAAGATATCACATCAACAACAAGACTTCACACCAAGATTCTGGGAAATCAAAGCCATTACCCACTGCTTGGGGGCCCACCTCTCAGCAAAGGCAGACATCGCTAATGATGGTCAAGGCCTTCAAAGTAAACCAAGAGACTCAGAATGTCAACAACTTCTTTCTCACTTCCCCCCACAGATGCTGCTTGATCCACTAAATTATGCCAGTAGATTATTTCTTGCTTCAGATTCCAACATTGGAAGTCTCTTGTGTCTTCCAGAGAAAATACATAATTCAAAACAAGCTGATCCGGGTTCTTAACTGTAAGCAGGTGACCATTGAACGTCTTTTTTTTAATTGTTAAATTGCACTTACGTATTCACCTTGGTAATGCTAAAATAGCTGCCTGTGCCTTTAAGGGAAAAAGATGTTGTCATTTCGCATGGGTAGAGTAGAATGAAGAGTTGCCATGTTCTAGAAAGGACAACGTTCGAATGCTTTTCCCAGGTTTGGTGAGGAAAGATTTTCGTAAGTAAATTGATTAGTGCTGGATTGCATCATTGGGTGATGTTCCTTATTGGCCCACGTGAGCGAGGAGAGCTCATTTTGAGGTCTAGCCTATATGTGTTTGGAAGTTAAGCACGTGTGTGCCAGATAATTGCCATTACCATATTGGTTTTGTATATTTTGTTTTAGTTATTTTCATACTACATACAAAACAAGAGTGTGGTCCAAAGTTAAGCTGAGATTGTAACAGCGGGAACTGTTGTTTTAATTTATTTTGTCGTATTTATTTTGTTACCCTCTTTCTGCAATAAAACATCTAAACCAGATACAGGAATTAAGACCCAAATAAATACTTGTTGTCCTACATGTCTATTTTTCCTCAGGCTACAAAATAAACAAAACAGAATTGTGGCCAAAGAGAGAAGTTTAGATTAAATATTGGGGGGTGGCATATGGAGATGAGCAATATCTAGATCAGTTATGATCTGATTAAACAGTGGACCAGGTCTGAGTGACCATTCGGGATCCTAGCCCAGAGTTTGAAGTCGGGAACTCTGTCACCAATGAATCCTGGGGTTGATACTGACAATTGATGCGCGAAGGTTGATCAGAAGTCCAAAAGTCGAGGTCTGATGGCCAAAGCCCTGGGTTTATGAGTCTGCGAGACCACTGGGGAAGGTGGATGTCTGCAAGATGAGTTCAACAGGGGCTGGAGGCCTAGATATGGCCTGTCCTTGGTTTGGTGTGGGTGGGTGGGTAGATGGGAGGGAGGAAAGGACCCTGTTTTGCTGTCGTTGTTCGGCTCAGCATTGTAGGCATGTTATAGATTCACTTCATCTCATGTTTTTGATATTAATTGCTTATTTATTTATAATTCATTCTTTCTTTTTATATTTGCACAGTTTGTTGTCTTTTGCGCATTGGTTGAATGCCCAAGTTGGTGCAGTCTTTCATTGATTCAATTATGATTGTGTTTGCCTGCAAGAAAGTGAATCTCAGGGCTGTATTTGGTAACATATATGTACTTTGATGATAACTTCTCGTAGAACTTCAAACTTTTTTATCTGGGAGACAGAAATCAATGATATGCTGATTATTCATGGAATCTGGCTGGGCTGAATGGCCAGGAGTATCATAGCCACCATTATTAATTCTCCCACATTTAATTAATTGCACTTACATTCCCACTTGCTGCGAATGTGGGATTTATATTCATACATCCCTGCCCATCAGTTCAGGCCTCTTGATGACAGTGATGGTAACATAAGCATGACACAATCAAACCATGCAGCAAGGCTACTCTATAAGTCTGGTCCAGGAAGCAATCTGTCTAACCAAAGTGAAGGCAGAACTTTCTTGTTAAAGTTTGCTCAGATATGATCACTGGCTGCATGAATAAAATATGACAACATATAATTTTAAATAATCTTCCACAGAGCGCAGTGGGTTTTCTTGGCTCCTCGTCCCTAAGGACCTCATTATGTGTTTGGTACCTCTGAAACACATGAAACAAAGCAGGGACAAAATACAGGTATAAGTACTCTGAGGGAATTGAACCCTGTGTTTCCGACAGACACCAAGAGTAACTTTTGGTATAATTTTATTCATAGATTCATAGAACTACACTGCACGGAAACAGGTCCTTCGATCAAGATGCTTATCTATGCTAATAACATTTACCTGCACTTGGCCCATTCTCCTCTAAATCTTTCCTATCCATGTACCTTTCCAAATGTCTTTTCAATGTTGTAATTATACTCACCTCTACCACTTCCTCTGGCAATTTGTTCCATACGTGCATCATGCTCCTTGTGAAAAAAATTCAACCTTCACATCCCCATTAAATCTTTCCTGCCTCACCTTAAATCAGTGTTGTCCGGTTTTACACTCGCATTGCTGGAGAAAGGACTGAAAATATCAGCCATGTCTATATCCCTCATAATTTTAAAGTTCAAAATACAAGGTAAATTTTATTTTCAAGGTACATATATATCACCACATACAACGAGATTCATTTTCCTGTGGGCATACTCAGCAAATCTATAGAATAGTAACTACAACAGGATCAATGAAAGATCAACCAGAGTGCAGAAGACAACAAACTGTGCAAATGCAAATATAAATAAATAGCAATAACAAGATAATGAGATAAAATTTCCTTAAAGTGAGCTGATTGGTTGTGGGAACATCTCAATGCATTGGCAAGTGAGTGTAGTTGTCCCCTTTTGTTCAGGAGCTTGATGGTTGAGAGGTAGTAACTGTTTTTGAACCTGGTGGCATGAGTCCTGAGGCTTTGTACCTTCTACCTGATGGTCGCAGCGAGAATAGAGCATGACTCACAACACGCTGGAGGAACAGCATCCGTGGAAACGATCAGGCCAGTTCCCACCCTCCCCCCACCTTCTTTATAGGGCCTCTGCCCCTTCCCTCTTCAGTCCTGACAAAGGGTTCCATGCAGAGGAACCCACGTGGAGGAAGTACAAACTCCTTACGGATATTGGCAGAATTGAAACCGGGTCGCTGGCATTGTAATAGCATTATGCTAACCACTATGCTATCATTCCGCCACCCTCTTTAGCTTAACCACGTCCTATTGTGGAAGAGTAAATGAGGAACTGCCATTCTAAAGAGCTTCCATGACAACTGGGCTATTTATAATGATGAAATAAGTTGAGAGAGAAATCAGAGAGAAAATGTCTTCTCTAGTGAATCTTCCCTGGCCTAGGAGGAACTGGATCATCCAGATGCCAAGATCAATTTCCTCACTGAAAAAAATACAAGATATCTGAGAATGTCATTCCCTCAAATACCTGTTGTTGTTATAAACGTCCATGGTTCAGTTCAATGTATTGACGATTAAAAACACATGCTTAATTATAGCCTTTCATTTGTTTGGACATCTTACAATTAAATACAGTATTTCAATATACATTCAGTGGCTAATTATTAGTTTCCTCCAAACTTGCTCAAGACAACACTATTAGAATTATATCTGCTTTCTGAAAAAGGACCGCTCCTTGTTATACCATTCCAACAGCATAACCATATAGATCTTCTAGACTGCTTCTTGGGTGTCAATATTTCAGAGGATCTAACCTTGACCCAACATCACAATGCAGCTAATAATGCATGACAGTGGCTATATTTCATTAGGAGTTTGAGGAGATTTGGTATGTCACCAAAAACACTCTTAAATTTCTACAGATGTGCCGTGAAGAGCATTCTAACTGGCTGCATCACTGTCTGGTCTTGTGGGTTGGGGGAAGTGCTTCTGCATGGGATTGAAATAAGCTGCAGAGAGCTCTAAACTTATTCAGCTCCATGAAGGGCTCTAGCCTCCATAGTACACAGGACATCTTCAAGAGCGACCTTTCAGAAAGGTGGCGTCCATCATTAAGAACCCCCATCTCCCAGGTCATGCATTGTTCTCATTGCTGCCATCAGGAAGGAGGTACAGAAGCCTGAAGGCACACACTCAGCGATTCAGGAACAGCTTCTTCCCCTCTGTCATCCAGTTTCTGAATGGACATTGAACCCATGAACACTACCTCACTACTTTTTTATTTCTATTTTTGCACTACTTAGTTAATTTAATGGATATACTTACAGTAATTCACTAGTTTTTTTTCTGTTGAGAGATATATATATATATATATATATATATATATATACATATACATAAAAATAGGCATCCGTTAGTCTTGTGAGACTATGGATTTGCGCCTTGGAAGGTTTTCAGGAGGCAGGCCTGGGCAAGGCTGTATGGAAGACCGGCAGTTGCCCATGCTGCAAGTCTTCCCTCTCCACGCCACTGATGTTGTCCAAGAGAAGGGCACTAGGGCTGATACAGCTTGGCACCCGTGTCGTCGCAGAGCAATGTGTGGTTAAGTGCCTTGCTCAAGGACACAACACGCTGCCGCACAGACAACAAATTTTATGACATATGCCGGTGATATTAAATCTAATTGTGATTTGTTTCTGTTAGCTTAATGCCCCTGTTAGTTCTGCAAACCTTGGTGCTCTTACCTATAACACATGGTTATTTGAGTTACTGTGTCTGGGCATCTTCCTCTGAACTCTCATTAACAAGGTGTTTTTGCCCAGAGAACTGCCAGTCACTGGATGTTCTTAATTTTTCGCACCATTCTCTATAAACTCTGGAGACTGTGGTTTGTGAAAATTCCAGGTGATCAGTAGTTTCTGAAATATTCAAACCCCCTCATATAGTACCAATAATCATTCAATCACAGTTCTTTCCCACTTGATGTTTGTTCCGAACAGTAACTGAACCTCTTAACTTTGCCTGCATGCCTTTATGCATTGAGTCGCTGCCACATGATTGGCTGATTAGATATTGGAATTAATGAGCAGGTGTACAGGTGTACCTAATAAAGTGGCCACTGAGTGCATTTTTACAATTAAGACAGCTTCCACTTTTTACCACTGCCTCCAGGTCTTTCTTTCCTACCAGCTCTTAAAAAAAAACACCTGTGTCATTCTGTTCCTTTTTTTGTTCAAAAACATAGGTTCTACATTATCTTCCAACAAGTTAATTGATATGCCAATCAAACAAAGCTGCAGCTCTCCCCAGCAATCTGAAGTGAAACAACCTTTCTTGCAATGAGACATAGTAATTGCAAATTTTAGATTGAAAGAGTGTACGCCAAGATCACTTCTTCTATTTATTTACAATTTAGAAGCATTACCAGCAGAACCTGTATTTATTAGTCCTAAATCATCCCTTTTTAGCCCCAAATTTAGAAGTTCAGCAGATCACTTCAGAGACTAGTTCAGATTCAGTCACATTTGTGAGTCTACAATTAGGGTCGGGTCAGCCTGGGTGATGATGAAGTAGTGTTTGTGTTTTTAAATTCCAGGAATTCTGCAGATGCTAGAAATTCAAGCAACACATATCAAAGCTGCTGGCGAACGCAGCAGGCCAGGCAGCATCTCTAGGAAGAGGTACAGTCGCCGTTTTGGGCCGAGACTCTTCGTCAGGACTAACTGAAGGAACATTTAGTCAGAGATTTGAAACTGAGAGGGGGAGGGGGAGATCTGAAATGATAGGAGAAGACAGGAGGGGGAGGGATGGAGCTAAGAGCTGGACAGGTGATAGGTAAAAGGGATATGAGAGGATCATGGGACAGGAGGCCCAGGGAGAAAGAAAAGGGGGAGGGGGGAAAACCCCAGAGGATGGGCAAGGGGTATAGTCAGAGGGACAGAGGGAGAAAAAGGAGAGAGAGAGAAAGAATGTGTGTATATAAATAAATAACAGATGGGGTACGAGGGGGAGGTGGGGCATTAGCAGAAGTTAGAGAAATCAATGTTCATGCCATCAGGTTGGAGGCTACCCAGACGGAATGTAAGGTGTTGTTCCTCCAACCTGAGTGTGGCTTCATCTTTATAGTAGAGGAGGCCGTGGATAGACATATCAGAATGGGAATGGGATGTGGAATTAAAATGTGTGGCCACTGGGAGATCCTGCTTTCTCTGATGAAGTAGTCAGGCTACAGCAAGGAAAAATGTGCTGGAGGATATCAGCAGATTGAGCAACAACAGTGGGAGGAACTGAATTGTTGATGATTTGGTTTGAAACCCTACATCAGGATGAAAAATGGAGAGAGAGGTAACTGCTACAAACAAAAGAAGGGGAGGGCTGTGACAGGAGTCAGAGGTGATTGGGGAACTGAAGGAAAGGGAGGTACAAAGATCAACAGCAAATCAGGCCCAGTGGTCAACATTCCTCCTCCCCAACAGATGCTGTTAGCGTAATGCTATTACAGTGCCAGCGACCCGCAGTCTGTAAGTACTGTAATTTTCTATGTTCTCCTTATAATTACGTGGCTATCCTCCTGGTGCAACAGTTCCTCCCACATTCCAAATCTGTATGGGTAAGTAGGTTAATTGGTCACATGGGTATCAGTTGGGTGGTATGGGCTCGTTAGCTGGAAAGGCCTTTTACTACTCTGCATCTCTAAATAATAAATAATGAAACCCTTTGTGTTCCTACAGCAATTTTCTTGTTGTTCCATATTTGGCACCTCTCACATCTTGCGTCTCCAAAGCAGCATATTGGTGGCTTTTTGAATCGATCTAGAAGATTCCTAATGAACTATATCACAGTTTAAACATAATAGTTTTGAATTTTAATTGCTATCAGACTCAGGGTGATTCAACCTCCACACCCCTGAATGAATGCTTCTGTTTACTGACGTAATCTCATGAAAACCAAAAAACAGCACATGATAGAGGTATAAAATAAAACAGAAAATGCTGGAAAAAATTCAGCAGCTCAAGTGGAAAGAGAAGCACAATCAGAATTAGGTTTAATATCGCCGGCATATGTTGTGAAATTTGTTAACTTAGCAACAGCAGTACTCTGCAATACATGATAAATAGATATAGAGGAAAAAAAACCTGAGGTACATTAAGGACATATATGTCTACTAAATGGTTAAGTTCAATAAGCAGTGCAAAAAAACAGAAATAAAGGGTAGTGAGGTAGCATTCATGGGTTCAATATCTGTTTAGAAATCAGATGGCAGTGAGGCAGAAGCTGTTCCTGAATAACTGAGTGTGTGCCTTCAGGCTTCTGTACCTCTTTTTCAAAAATAACAATGAGAAGAGAGCATGTCCTGGGTTGTGGGCATCGTTAATGATGGATGCCACCTTCCTAAGGCACCATTCCTTGAAGATGTCTTGGATACTGTGGAGGCTAGTACCCATGATGGAGCTGACTAATTTTCTGCGATTTGCTTCGATCTTGTACAGTAACCTCTCCCATCAGGCGCTGATGCGGCCAGTCAGAATGCTCTCCACACTACATTTGTATAAATCTTCGAGTATTTTAATTGACAAACTAAATCTCCTCAAACTTCTAATGAAATATAGCTGCTGTCTTGCCTTATTTATTACTGCAGCGATATGTTGTGTCCACGTTAGGTCCTCAGAGATACTGACACCCAAGAACTGGAGACTGCTCACTCTCTGCACTTCGTTCCCTCTATGAGGATTGATTTGTGTTCCCTCGTCTTACCCTTTCTGAAGTCCACAATCAGCTCTGTGGTCTTGCTGACATTGAGTGCAAGGCTGTCGCTACGACGTCACTCAACTAACTGGTGTATCTGGTATATCAAAGCAGCAAGTTGAATAATTTTCATCAGAATTATGAACTTATCCACTTGAATTTTGTTCACTTCAAAGTAAATTTATTATTAAAGTATGTACATGTCACCATATATATTAACCTGAGATTCATTTTCTAGCAGGCATTTACTGTAGAACAAAGAAATACATTAGAATCAATAAAACCAACTCAGCATTTGGCCTACTTTAATTGTAAATGGGATAACTCTGATTATTAAACAGATTTATGTGAACAAAGTACCTTCAGGGCTTCGGGTAAAGAGAAGGTGAGGAGAAATAAGCAAATATATCGGCTGAAAAGTCTCTTATCATAGCTCCTGTCACTGAAGAGGGGATGTTTCTTTCTGAATAGTAATGAGCATGACTCTGTCTTGTCATGGAGCCGTTGAAATTAAAATATAAATGAATGTTGGCTTATTTGGCCAATCTGTGCTCTATCATGAATCATTGTAAAGTTAAAAATAATTGGTGGAAAAGCTCAGCAGGTCAGGCAGCATCTGTGGATAGAGAAACAGACAATGTTTCGGTTTAGTGACCCATGGCCAGAGCAATTCTGATGTACAGTGACAAAACAAAAGTATTGACTATTTTCCTTCCATTGATACTGCCTGATCTGCCGAGATTTCTTCCAGTGTTTTCTGCTTTTTCTTTCAGATTTCCAGCACCTTGAATTGTGTTTTGACAAACTACAGTTTGTCCCGTTACCTATTCATGTGTCAGACAGAGAAGACACTATACATGGACATTTCCCAGTCCAGATGAAGGGTCTTGACCAAAAAAGATGACTATCCAGTTCCCCCCTCAGATCCTGCTTGACCCACTGTGTTCTTCCAGCATCTTGTCGTTGTTCACCGTAGGCATCCTGGACAGTTGGAAATCCATGTTTCTGAATGAGCTTATGACCGTGGCAAATAAAAACAGAGAATACTTCAAGTATTCAGCAGGGCAGCAGTGTCTGTAGAGAAGAAACAGACTTAAAATTTCAGATTATTTATCTTCTCTAATAGAAGATTACTGACTTTAAATGTTAGCACGGTCTTTCTCCATAGCTGCTGCCTGGCCTGCTGAGCACTCCCACCACCCTGAGATATAATTTCAGAGATTTACTAATGAAACAGAATTCCCGATGGACTGTAAATTCATAAAATTTAGGAAACATAGACGTTCCAATAGGTAGATGTGATGATTTTTCTCCTCAGTTAAAAATATTGGATCACAGAAAATATGTCGCCATGGAGCCTGAGCTCCTTATCAGTGGTGCCAAATATGCTTTGCGAGCTAGGCTGACTTCGTGTTGATAAACAACCCAAGTGACTAGAGTGCTGACGTTTATTTTCCTTTCCATGAAACTCAAATCTTCTTAAGATGCACATCATCCTAACTTGTAAATAGTTACATTGGTTCTTCAACAATACTGGATCTAGATAATGGAATTCCTTATGCATTTATTTATTTGTTTATCTGTGTATCCATTTATTTATTTATCTTTCTTTCCCCCTCTCTATTTATTTATTGAAAGATACAACACTATAGCAGGCCCTTACTAAACTGCCATTTAGAGTTTGCCAAGGATTATTTGATTTATTTTTTTACTGTTGACAGCATTTATTTCCTGTCCTTAATTGTCCTTGAACTCAGGAGAGGGTGGAAATCACATTGGTAGTGCAAAATGACTGATTTCCTTTTTTGAGGACCTCAGTGGGCTGTATGGGTTTTTACTGTATTATTCAAGTGGAATTCATGTCACTTTGTGTTACCGAGGGCATTGCTGCCATGGTTGTTGCTCTGAGATGCTATGGAACAAGCATAACTAAACTTGGCATGACCCGAAATTGTCAGCCATGATACACGCGTGCGCCAAATCACCTGATTCATTGCAATACACATCAAAGTTGCTGGAAAACGCAGCAGGCCAGGCAGCGTCTCTAGGAAGAGGTACAGTCGACGCTTCGGGCCGAGATCCTTCGTCAGGAATAACTGAAAGAAGAGATAGTAAGAGTTTTGAAAGTGGGAGGGGGAGGGGGAGGGGGAGATCTGAAATGATAGGAGAAGACAGGAGGGGGAGGGATGGAGCTAAGAGCTGGACAGGTGATAGGTAAAAGGGATATGAGAGGATCATGGGACAGGAGGCCCAGGGAGAAGGAAAAGGGGGAGGAGGGAAAAAAACCCAGAGGATGGACAAGGGGTATAGTCAGAGGGACAGAGGGAGAAAAAGGAGAGAGAGAGAGAGAAAGAATGTGTGTATATAAATAAATAACGGATGGGGTACGAGGGGGAGGTGGGGCATTAGCAGAAGTTAATGTTCATGCCATCAGGTTGGAGGCTACCCAGACGGAATATAAGGTGTTGTTCCTCCAACCTGAGTGTGGCTTCGTCTTTACAGTAGAGGAGGCCATGGATAGACATATCAGAATGGAATGGAATGTGGAATTAAAATGTGTGGCCACTGGGAAATCCTACTTTCTCTGGCATCTTTCTCCTTGTGTTCACCTGATTCATATTTTGCTGTTGCAATAGGAGACCATTCCACCCATTAAGTCTGTGCTGGCTCTCAGTGCATTATCATCTGTGTTGTTCCACCAAGCATTGTGGGTAAGCTATGTTGGCACTGGAATATGTGACGACACTTGTGGGCTGCCCCCATCAACATCCTTAGATGTGTTGGTTGTTAACGCAAATGATGCATTTCAGTGCGTGTTTCCACGTATGTGTTATAAATAAATTTGTGCCTAAAGTGGAATCAATTCCGCTTCCCGTTCACTTTCCTTTAACCTAGTCTTTTCTGCATGTCCATTAACGCCTCTCTGATTTGACTCACATTAAGGGTAATTCAGAGTAAACAATTAATTTACCAGCATGCCTCTGGATTGTGGGAGGAAATTGATGAACCTAGGAAAAATTGCAGGGAGGATGTGTGACCCTGACAAAGGCAGCCTCAGAGGTCAGGGTTGAACCAGGGCTGATAGATCTGTGATCAGCAGCGGTTCCACCTGCATCACTAGATCACTCTATTTGGCTGCTCAAGATCTTTACTCAGGATCTTCCTGCTGTCTTCCAGCACTGTTCTTGGGCACCGCAAGCTCCCAGGGCAATGCAGTTAAGCAAGTAGAGCCCAAAGGAAAGGTGGATTTACAGATATGAAGAAAGACAGTTGTCTCTTCATCGTTCCCCTTTTATCACCTCAGGACATTTCTAAGTGCCAACATTCGTTTACTACGGAGAAATGGTTTTGAAGGGTGGTCACTGTTGTCGTAAATGTAGCTGCAAGATTTGACCAACAATAATGTGTTTAATGACCAGATGATCAGTTTAAATGATGTTGATTGAAGGTCAAATTGGTTAGCATGCTCCTGCACAAACAGCACCCTGTTATCCCTTTCTGTCACATCAGAATGGGCTTTAGTTTAAATAGCAGCATTTCCAGCATTCTGCTAAAGCACAATATCAGCCTAGGTATTTTATCTTCATCTCCATTGAGTGGGATGTGCATCCACAGTCTTTCACTTCAGAAGCAAAACAGAAACATAGGTAAGTAAGAGCAGGAGAAGGCCATTCAGCCTTTGATCTTTCAAACCTGCTCCACAATTCAGTACCCTGAATACTGAACATCTGCCTCAACCCTATATTCCTGCTCTTTCCCCAACCCCTCGATAGCTTTTGGGTTGAGAACACTTTTTCCCAGAATGGAAATGTCAAATACTAGAGGAATTGCACTTAAGGAGAGAAGGGAGACAATTCAAAGGAGGTGTGCCAGGTAAATTCTTACCTGGAAAATGGTGGATGTAATAAGCTCCTCAGCCCTGTGTGGGTCACCAGAGAGTGTTGGGCTACAAGGTTTTTATAGAGCACCTGAATTGGTTAATTGTTTGATGAAAGTCATTAACTGTTTAGAGTTCCCTGTGTATTTCTCGAGCATCTCGCTATTAGTAATGAGGATTCTGGTCCTTCTGTTTAAACTTGTTAAGTTTATTTTGATCGGCTCTGGGATTCTGTGCTACTTGTATTATATAAGCAGATGCCTGATTAGCGCTAATCGTGGGGTCCTAGTTTTGAGAATGTTACTCCTCTCGGTGTCGCTCAGCTGAGCCACCAATATTCTTTTGGAATTACTATGAATAAACTCTCATCACCATCTCTACATCGGAGTTTGCCTTTCCTCCACACCTGGGTGCTGATATTGCCAGTATACGTCGCCTGGAATGAGCTTTTAGGGGTGATGGTGGAAGCAGAAATGACAGTGATGTTTAAGAGGGTTTAGACAGCCACATAGATAACCAGGGAATAGAGGGATGTGGATCACGTTCAGGCAGAAGAGATTTAATTTAGTTTAAGTTAATACCATGTTATATTTCTTTAGCAAGAAGGCGGTGAATTTGTGGAATTCTTTGCCACAGAGAGCTGTGGAGGCCAAGTCACTAGGTATAGTTATAGCAGTGGTTGATAGATTCTCAATTATTATATGTGTCAAAGGTTATGTAGAGAAGGCAGAAGATTGGGATTGAGAAGGAAAATGATTGAATGAGGTATAGCAGACCTGATGGGCCAAATGGCTTAATTCTACTCCTCTGTCTTATGTTCAGCACAGAGATCAAAGTTTCAAGTTTCAAAGTGCATTTATTATCACAGAATGTATAAATTATACAACCTTGAGACTTATTTGCTTTCAGGAAGTTGCAAAGCAAGGAACCCAAGAGAACCCCCCAGTGCCCACAGAGAAAGGGAGAAAAAAAGCAAAACAAATCATATAAGCAATAGAAGCAAGCAACAACAATAGCATTCTGAACCGAATAGAGCCCTTTGATCCAAATCCACAGAGCAGTCTGGAGTAGGCCCAAAGCCTACTTTCATCAGTTCATCATATCAGCAGGACAAATCGCTGCCAAGTTTGCAGATATGAAACACAGCAGCCGAGGGCAGTCTTACAGCCTTAGCATCGTGGAGAGAGAGGCCCCCAGACTAACTCACGACACCCTACTCTTCCAGCCTATACGGGTTGGCAGTTAGATCGTCCAAACTGTACCTTGCATTTAGACCTGGGCTTCGCCATGGAAAATCGCTCCCTGCCTTGAACACGTCACCTATCGATTCGCTTTGGACCTCAATTTTGCTGCTGAAGAAGCCGTCCTTGACTTCTCCAATTTGACTCAGCGCTTAGAGTAATCCACCCTCATACCCGGGTTAGTTGGACAGGCATTGGAATTCCTCTGTCCCATCTTCTCCTCTCCGAACCATTCACTCCGACCAGCACGGCTCCGACACCAAGTGCATCAATTTTGCAGCGCACCAGCAGGGCACATGCCACAAATTCACTTTGCCTTCGCTCGGTTCTTCGTTGTGTGCAGTGATAGTTTACCACAATTTACTTCAAAAAAAGTGTTATTGGTAATGGTTCTAATCAAATCCCTTTGCTTTTGAACTACCAGTAAGCAGTCACATGTCTTTGGTAATGCCGTCTTAAACCATTGGGCTGAAGAGCCTACTGCTGGACCATGCTGATCAATGTTCCCTATTTTAAATCTGTCTCCTTCTGAAGTACATTCAATGACTTGTCTCCCATACCTCCCATGGTAGAGAATTCCACAGGTTCACCACCACTTGAGTTAAAGTATTTCTCCTCGTCAGTCCTGAATACCATAAGATATATGCTGCAACAGTGACCCAGCCAGGGGAAATATCCTCCTCTTCTCCAGTCTGTCTGGCCCTGCAGTCTTTACTGACCAGTTCATTAAAAACTTACATTGAGCCACAGACAGAATGAGTTACACCGTCAATTGAAGAGAGGTTGACGTAAAAACAGAAATGGCGGAAATATCTGATGGATTATAGATTCATTTAAACATACAGTACAACATAGAAACATTTTGTACCACCCCTCACATGCCCTCTGCTCACTGTGATATCTAGGCTAATCCCATTTGCCTGCATTCAGCCCATATACCCCTGTGCCATTCACATCCAAACTGTCGTACCACACTTCAATTGTTGTTACTGAGTCAGCCTCAAGTATCTTCCCCAACAACTTATTCCAAATATTTCCCTCTTTCTGTGTGAAAAATTTACCCTTCACTTCTCCTCCAAATTTCTCCCCCTCACCTTAAGCCTGTGCCCTAGACTCCCATGACCCAGGAAAAGATTCTAACTAAACTTTCTAAGTGCCTCTTAATTTTAGAAACATCTTTTCACACTTCAGCTTTCTATAACTCAGTGAGAATAAAGCCAGCCTATTTAAACTTCTACTTTTTTATTACATCCTGGTGAATCCATTCTGCATGCTCACATCCTTCTTGTAGGGATGATGACCATATTGTAGTAACCAGAACGACACACAAAGTTTTGATAGCAAGCCAGCGATAAACTGAAAGGCTTATTACTTGCCTTTCTCTCCACAGAGGCTAATGCATCTGCTAAACATCTTTGTTTCAATTCCAGATTTTCAGCATCTGCAAGAATATTATGTTTAGATAATTGGTCAGAGACTCGGGTTAGTCAAAGGCAAAAGTGGAATTATTCGGTTCGAGATGCAAGGAAGGAATCTGCTGTTACCAGGCACAAAAATTTCCGTGAAGGATTTCAATATTTGAAACAATTGTTCTTCAGAATGCAGGAATTGATGCCAACATTAAGGAAGGCATTTTTGTTGGTCCCCAAATCAAATAGGCAATTCAAAGAACTTTCAGTGGGTCCAGAGAAAATCGCATCGAAGGCATTGAAGGATATTGTTGAAAGTTGTTTCAGCAACTACAGAGCACCAAACTATGTGCAGCTGGTTGACGATATGCTTCAAGCATACAAGATCATGAAGTGAAACATGTCACTGAAGATTCATTTTCTGTATTTCCATTTAGACGTCTTCCCTGCAAATCTTGGCACTGTCAGTGACAAGCATGGTGAAAAGTTCCACCAGGACATTGTGATCATGGAGAAAATATATCAGGGCAACTGAAATCCTTCAATTCTGGGTGATTATTGCTGGGTATTTAAATGAAAAGCCTCAGATACTGAGTACAAAATCATCAACAAAACGTTTTTAGCTTAGTTTAACTATTGCGAAGCATAAGCACCATTATGCAATTATACAGGTTATATTCAATAAAAGCTAACTTCCTGTTTCTCCACATTCCTACAGGATACAAGCAGTCTGAAATTATATTTGTGTTTAGCTTCAATATGTCTATCACAATGAAAAACTATTTTGAAAGAATTGCTGTTCTGTGTAATGGGAATGATTGGATGACTAGAATAGAGATTGCTTTGGTCAGCAGGTTGGAGATACATCTCCACCAAAGGCACTCTGTCCCTCCACTAGCCTGCAGGTCACCATTGGGCAAGGTGTAGCACCAGATTAGTCCCCCTATCTGGGTCAGGTGAAGCAGGTGGTGGATATCGCAAGTCCTGGTTATGTGACCACTGACCCCAGGCAGACAATCTATGAAGAGTATTGATAATGGCTGGGGTCACCTGTCTTGTAAAAACTCTGCCCAGAAGAAGGCAATGGCAAACCCTTTCTTTAGAAGAACTTGCCAAGAACAACCATCGTTGTTGACAATGATCACCCACGTCATATGACACAGCATACATTTATGATGATGAGAGATTGTAGAGGGAGAAAAAGAGAAGGAGACAGGGAGGGAAACAAGGAGAGAGATGAAAGAAGGGGTGCAAGGGGGAGAGAGAGAGAGAGAGGTGAGGAGGGGAAAAGGCACAGCATGGTAGTATAGCAGTTAACATTATGCCTTACAGCACCAGCAGCTATTGATTGGGATTCAGTTCCCACTGCTGTGACCACACAGGTTTCATCTGGGTGCCCCAGTTTCCTCCCACATTCCAAAGAGGTATGGGTTAGGGTTAGTAAGTTGTAGGTATGCCGGGAGTATTTAGACTTGAGAGCTGCCGCCAGCACATGTTCAGACTGATTTAGTCATTGATGCAAATACTCATTTCACTCTATGTTTCAGTGTACATGTTGCAAATAAAGCATGTCTTCAATCTTTAAAACATACAAAAAAGTGAGAAGCATTAAAGGGAAAGGAGAGGAAGAAGAAAGATGAAATGGAAATACAACAAAACAGAAAGACAAAAGAACTGGAGCTTACGTCAGAGAAAAGGTGGCAATAGAGAGATCACAGCAGTCACAGAAACAATCATTCAATTATTGATGAAAGCAACTCGGCATTCCGCTTTATTTTAATTGATGACGGCTGGCGAGGAGAGGTTTCAGACTCTTGTCAGATATTTCCAGTACTGAGCAGTTCTGTCAGTGTATCGTCTTCAAATAAATTCACATACTGAATCAGAGGCAGAGAAATGCCACATGTATTTTAATACGGGGAAACAGAATCAAGCAATTTGGCAAAAGACAGGTGAACTCTGAAGCAGAGAAAATGGGAATCTACCCGAGGTATTGTAACTAGTGATAGATCCTAAGGTTTCAACACATTGCTCATGATGGAATCAGTGATGGATCTAAGGTGTTTATAGACTTGTCATTAAGACCTTACCATGGTATAAATAAACACTAGATCTAAGCACAATTATTAACAAAAGGGACAACAATCTGAGAGAAGAATCTTACAACTACCCTCAAGAGGCTATGATATGGAAGTATAAACAGAAAGGATTCTGTAGATGCTAGAAATCTTGAGCAATGCACACAAAGTACTAAAGGAACTTGACAAGTCGGGCAGCATCTGTGGAGGAGAAAAACCGTCAAGGTTTCAAGTTATTGCCTGACTTGCTGAATACTTCCAGCTCTTTGTGTGTGTTGCATAAGGAAGAAACACATTGTTAATCACAGCACTAAAATGGTTATAAAATCAGGAAAATCTGCTCCTATTGCTTTGGATCTGATGTGTTCTGTGTTCTGAGGGAGAGCGATACAAAGCCAATGGCCAGAGATCTGTATATCTTGGCACTGTTTGCAGAGGGATCTGTCCCAATGTGTAACAACATTCACTCTATCTGGACATTGTAAATATTGTCAGAGAAATGTCGACATTCAGCAAATAGTGGAGTACTTTAATTCTCGAAACAGATAAATTCAGCAAAGAAGACAATAATTGCACTGCATAAATCAACCTGCAATTGTTCCAAATATACAGAACTGAGAAGAAATTAAAAAGAGTCAGCACTTTGAAACACACAGGACAAATACACCCTGATGGATGTGTTTTCTGCAACCTAACAGAATATAGGCAGAGCCCAATGGCATTAACCAAAGACCATTATTTTCTGCAATATTACTTAATTTCAAAGAAAGCTGAATATCCATGTAGACTGCCGTCTGAATATTATGATATAAAGCACCACAAACTGGGACTGAACATCTTATAATGCTTTACTATAATATACTGCAGCTTTAACTGGTCTCAAGTGTGATTAGATCAGATAGAGTTTAGTGTAATGGATTTATATTCAATAGTCTCCCATAACTCCCTAATGAAATGTCACTATTCCTGTACAAATCCTTTCATTTCACAGCTGCCCTTCCCCTCCACCCCCCCATACACTATATTTCATTCCTCCACTGATGTGATATTATTGCTTTCTTCCTAAGCTATTGATTTAGGTGTATATGGTTATTACAATGCAAAATAAAACCGTTTGCAATCCATTCCAACTTGTATCCTTGAACATTAACTCAATTTGCTTTAAATCTGCATTTGATTTGGCCAGACAAAACGCATTCATCTTTATGAAGCAGTTGTTCATTATGCAAAGGCTTGAGGAGATTACTTTTTTTTTCAAAACTTAATACTATTGTGTTTCTTTTTAGGCATCCTATGACTATGGAAAGCCAGGAGACACAGGACTAACCCTGACTGTATTGCACCCCTCGATAGTACATGGAGTATTGGGAGCTAGCTACTTAATACAAATTGATTAAAAAAATAAATTATTTTCATGGAATATTGCCTGAGAAAGCACAGTTTACCCAAAAGAGCTGATGCATGTAGTTTAGTGAATAATTGGGATTTTCTTTCCCCTTCAGGACTTTCGTATGTTGCTGGTAGTTCAAATGCAACAGTGCATGCAAGCACGAAATGTAAGGAGTTTAAGACATCGTTAAGAAAATGCCCATCATCAAAAGAAATTTAGGAGATAAACAATGAAGGCACGAATTTCAATAGTTACTCAGTAGTAATCTAATCAAGGAGCTGCATGATATCTATGCAGAACAATGCACCTTGGGAATGAAGGGGTTTGTATATGAAGGGCCCAAAGCATTATTGAGGATCCCTACCACCCATTCCACAATCTCTTTGACCCACTACTGACAAGAAGGAGGCACAGGAGCATCAAGACTAGGATTGCCAGACCAGATAACAGCTTCTTCCCTTAGGATGTGAGACAAAAAAAATACCCTGCCAACGCCAAGGCCTCATGACTAAGACAGCAAGTGATTTAAAGTTTACTTGTGTTGTGCACTTCACATGCATTCTGAATTATACTTTAACTTATTTTTGGTAATAATATGTTTTATATGCTGTGTGTGACATATGTATTGTGAGTGCAGCATGGTTCAGAGGAAAATTGTTTCAATTAGTTGTATAAATGTACAGTCAGAACTGAAGCTGAACCTGAACTTGAACAAATCCCAATTTGTAATCTATTGCAGATTATTGGAGTTGCAAACGAATGAAGAGAAGATTCTGTTTGATGTGATACCTTTCACAAACTAGGTTTGTCCAAAACACTTTATGACATGGTCATTCTTCAAATGGACGGAAATGTGGCTGTCAGCTTGTGCAAGGAGCAGTGCTAATGATCAAATGTTTTAAAATTAACTTCTGGATTGTATGTGGCACATGAAAATGAATATTTATTGCCCATCCCTAGGAGCCCTTAAGAAGGCAGTAGTGAGCTTGAACTACTTCCAGTAAACATACTCACATAGCTGATCATTGTTTTTGAGATGTTGGTTGAGGGATTGGTTCCTCAAGGTTCTTCCTTAAGGGAGAGTGTTAATGGGGATAATTTCCCACTACAGAGTAAATGTTCACAATAGTGTGCTTCTCAAATAGCATCTGACAAGCAAATCCAGCTCCTGGCCTTCACAAGTGCCTTAACTGCGGGTTGAGTCAGTAGTGATGCAGGCAAATGCCATGTTAGCACTCATTTCAAGAGGTCTAGAATGCAAGAGCAAGAATTTATAAGGCACTGTCAAGGCCTCACCTTGAGTATTGTGAACAGTTTTGGGCCCCTCATCTTAGAAAAGATGTGCTGGCATTGGAAAGGGTCCAGAGGTTGTTCACAATGATGATTCCAGGAATTAAAGGGTTATCATACCAGGAATGTTTGATGGCTCTGGGTCTGTACTTGCTGGAATTCAGAAAGCTGAGGGGGGATCTCATTGAAACCTTTTGAATGTTGTAAGGCCTGGACAGAGTAGATGTGGAAAGGATGTGTCTCATGGTGGGAGAGTTTAGGACAAGAGGGCACAGCCTCAGGATAGAGGGGCGCCCTTTCAAAACAGAGATGCAAAGAAATTTCTTTAGCCAAAGGGTGCTGATTTGTGGAATTTGTTGCCACATGCAACTGTGGAGGCCAGGTCGTTTTGTGTATTTAAGGCAGACATTGATAGGTTCTTGTTTGGACATAGCATCAAAGGTTATGGGGAGAAGGTCAGGAACCGGGGTTGAGGAGGAGATGGAAAAAAAGGATCAGCCATGATTGAATGATGAAGCAGACTCAATGGGCCAGATGGCCTAATTCTGCTCCTATGTCTTATGGTCTATGGTCTTATGGTCTTAACTACTAAGCCTAGCGGAACTATTTCCTACTGACAGGAGAAGGGGTAAAGATGGGTTACAGGCACCTTAAAACCAGTCACTTTGGCCAGATTGGGCTTGTCAGCCGTGGCTGGAAACTTATCTAGGCAAAGAAAAACTCTCATCTAAAACCTCCACTGCCTTTCAGCTGTACACCGAGTAAGTAAGTAGCTGAAGTCCCTGAAGCAGTCTTACGTTGAGGTCAACGCTGACTGGAAACTCCTACGATGTTGCTCGTGCCAAACTGTATTGGTCTCTGCAGTTGCTTTGTATTAATCAACTGTGTGGAGAGGGGGAGCCTATTACATGGGCAACAGCTTGCTCCCCATGTCATACCTCCCTTGCTTGCATATCCGGTACACAGCTGGGATGCAACGTCCATGGTAGACCACGACCAACGGAGGGTCTCCTATTGGTTGAAGAAAGTCAATGTACTGCAGCCGCAAAACAGAAAATTTCACAACGTATGCCTGTGTTATTAAACCTGATTCTGATTAATCAAGACAATGAGATAAAGTACAAGAGAAACACAGAAGAATTCAGATGCTGGAATCTGAAGCAACAAGCGATCTGCCAGAGGAATTCATAAGCACAAGAGATTCTGCAAATGCTGGCAATCCAGAGTAACACACATAAAATGCTGAAGGAACTCTGCAGGCCAGGCCGTATCCATGGGGAAAATAAAGTCAAATTTTCAGGCCGAGACCCTTCTTCTGGCATTTCCCCCCTTCCTTTCAAGTCCTGAAGAAGAGTATCCACCTGAAACATCAAATTCATTCCACAGATGCTCCCTAACCTGCTGAGTTCCTCCAGCATTTTGCGTTTATTGTGCGGGAGGAAGTCAGTGGATTGAGCACTGTCGGGGAGAGGGATGGGCGGGGATTCACTGACATTTTGTGTTGAGACTCTGAATCAAGACTAAGTGTGGAGAGGCGAGATGCTCAGTATAAAGTGGGGGATGGGGAATGACAAGACAGGGGACCGAGGAGCAGGGTAGAGCAAGTGTTGAAGGCCGACAGGCAGGTTGAGCCAGGACGGGGAGGGATGGATTAGGCAGATGTGACGGATGGAGGCAGACAAAAGGAAGGGAGGAAGATGGATACAGAGGGTGAAGGTTGAGAACACTGCTGCATAATGTATATAAGTACTGCCTTATAAGACATTACGTACATAATATACATAATAAGATCCTCCCTAAGTTGTGAAATGAATTTCAAAATATTGTGGATAAGTCTGACCAAATTTGAAAAGTATTTTTTTTATTTGAAAAATTCAGTAAGCTAAGAACATATAACACAGAACAGTATAGAAAGAGCTCCTTCAGTCTACAATATTGTGCTAACGAAGCTATTAATGCCCAATTGAACTAAACCCTTCTACCTGCACAATATCTATACCCTTCCTTTCTCTGCATGTCCATGTATCTATCAAATAGCCTTTTAAATCCCTCTATCATATCTGCACATTTGTTTCTTGTAGGAGGAAGCACCTTAACTACACAAACAACTAATATTTATCTTATAAAAACATTTCAATCATGCCAGTATGCTTTATCCACGGAGAGTCCTGGTGCATGATATTTTGAATACCTATTCCCTGG
This sequence comes from Mobula hypostoma, assembly GCF_963921235.1. Classification (NCBI taxonomy): domain Eukaryota; kingdom Metazoa; phylum Chordata; class Chondrichthyes; order Myliobatiformes; family Myliobatidae; genus Mobula; species Mobula hypostoma. Next base: position 64,425,538 of record NC_086110.1, read on the forward strand.
TGCACTGCAGCTCATCGCTCCATTTCAGGGATGTGATTGTTTCAGCTGCAGAACTAGCTGCGTAGAGGCCCCAAGTCTGGCAGTCCCTGGGAGCAGCTGAAGTTTTGGCCAGTGATCCCAGAAGTGGGATCAGCTTACCCAACCCATTATATCCAGGGTCTGATTATGCATAATCTATGATTTCAGCAATGTTGCAACTCAGTTGGGGTCTTAATATAGTGAATCCTGGGACTGGAAGCCCAAGGTCGCTTGGCTAATCCAAAGGTCGGAGGCCTAAGATTGGCGAGTCTTGGGGTCAAAGCATAGGGGTCAGCAAGTCTTGAGGTTGAAGCCCAGAGTTGGAAGTTCCAAGGCCAGCAAGTCCAAGATCAAAGCCTGAGGTTAGTGAGTATGGAGGTCAAAGCCCAGGGTTGGCATGTTCAGAGATCAAAGCCCGAAGTCAATGAATCTGAAAGTCGGAGGCCTGTGAGTCTAGAGTCACCGTTTGGAGGTCAAAGCCCTGGAGATGGCCTGTCCTAGAGTCAGAGGCCCATCTGTTTGTGGAGAAATGGGTTTAATTTGTTGTTGTTGTTTGCTGTTCTGCTAAATATTATGGGCATGCTATGTTGCTGAGGTGGTTGTTCAGTGAAGTTGGTATTCTTCTATTCCAGGGGTGGTCCTGATGCCAAGGCAATGAGCTTTAGGATTTTAGAGAAAGGTACAAGCCTTTTGCTTGATGAAAAAAGGTAAAGAACCAGCTGGATGAGTTAAAGACCTTAAAGTCCAAAAATTGGGTGTCAACTTTACTGCCAAGAAGAAGCTTGCTTCTAGAAAAAGCATTCAAGAGAATACAGAATAGGTATAGAATGGATTGGAAGGGATTAGCTAGGAAGTTGAAGGGGGTGTCCAATTAACACAGAGGAACATGAGCTGAAATGCATTCTCAGATTGTGTTGGTTGTTAAAGTAAACAACACATTTCACTCTATGTTTTGATGTACATGTGATTAATAAATAAATATAATGTCTAATCAATTATGTATACCTGAGAGTTAACAGGATTAACTCAGTGGAGTTGGGCTATTGCCTGGGTAGAATAATGCATATCCAGGAGTAAATTACTGATAGGATCTTAACATTTAAGCAAATTAAATGTTGAAAGCTAATTACATCAAAGAATTAACCTAGAATATTCATCTTTAACATTAACTGCCAGAGTGGACTAATCTGCACTAGGAGTAGAGAGCAGGGTAAAATTTATTGCAGCTGGTTTATTAATAGATTGGTGGACACAGAGAAAAATGATAAGTTTGAGTACTTTGTGAATGCGATCCGAAGCTAATGAGATGAGGCTTTGTAATCGTTCTTCTTTTTAAGCCCTACTGAGGCATAAGCCATCAGCAGCAGCTCGCTGGAGTCCACTGTCCTATGCCACTCTTTCAATTTGTCCCCAGGGGTAGTTCATCTTCTTGGTCTCCTCCTCCCATCGATGAACTAATTGGAGCTTCTGTAGGCACTTCTGCAGCCCTGGGTTTTTACGGGATCAGAATCAGATTTAATATCACTAGCATATGTCGTGAAATCTGTTAACTTTATGGCAGCAGTACAATGAAATACATGATAAATAGATATAAAGAAAACAAAAAAGGGTTATATGGTTATATATATATTTTAATTAAATAGTTAAGTTAAAGTAAGGAGTTCAAAATAACAGAAATGAAAAAGTAGAGAGGTATTGTTCATGGGTTCAATGTCCATTTAGATATCAGATGGCAGAGGGGAAGAAGCTGTTCCTGAATCACTGAGTGTGTGTCTTTAGGCTCCTGTATATCCTTCCCAATGGTAACAGTATGAAGAGGAGATGTCCTGGATGGTGGGGGAACCTTAATGATGGATGCCGCCTTCCTTCGGACACTACAGAGGCTGGCACCCATGATAAAGCTGACTAAATTTACAAGTTTCTGTGACTTATTTCGATCTTGTGCAGTAGCCCCCCACCCCCCATACCAGACGGTGATGCAGCCAGTCAGAATGCTCTCCACGGAACACCTGTAGAAGATTTTGAGTGTTTTAATTGCCTAACCCTCTTCCTTTTGCAACTGGGCTTGGGATGACCCACGGCAAAGTTTGTTTTTAAATCGTTCCATTCTGTTTATTGTTTTTTTTTCACACCATAGACATTCAAGATGTTGAAAGCCCATGACTTGAGAGCAGAATTTCAGGATGGGCCCTCAAACTGAATAATGACTGCTAAAACAATGTATCAATAAATTGCAATTATTTTCCTGCCAATGAATTAGGAGAAGCTGGCATGTTGCCATGCAACCACTTATGATAGTTTGTCATGGTGCAATGTTCATCGGTTCCAATTATTCAGCCTAGTGCTTACCATCAGATGGGAGTAGAATGGTGCCCCTTTTACACCACACTCCCCTATAGCCTCCACAGGCATACAGTAAGTGTCATTCTACAAGTCTTCCTCCCAACAGAAATGGAAACAGTGGAATTACTTAATTATTTAAGGGGGATCTGAGGGAGATTTTCTTCATTTTGAGGATATTGCAAGTGTGGAATGATCTACCAGCAGAAGTGGTAGATGTTGATTCAATTGGATGGGGTGGCATGGTAGTGTAGTAGTTAGCACAATGCTTTACCAGCGACCCGGGTTCAATTCCCGCTGCTGCCTGTAAAGAATTAGTATGTTCTCCATGTGGCCGCGTGGGTTTCCTCCGGGTGCTCCAGTTTACTCCCATAGTCCAAAGCCGTACCAAGTGATAGGTTAGTTGGTCGTTGTAAAACTGGCTCATAATTCAGCTCGGATTAAATTGAGGGAATTCTGGGAAGCGTGGCACAAAGTGCCAGAAGCGCCAATTCCACTCTGTATCTCAATAAGTATATATGGTTCAGCTGCAGGTAGATGGGACGAGGCAGAAGACCAGTTTGACATGGACGAGATGGGTCAAAGCTCCTGTCTCTTTGTTGTGGTATTCTGTGACTTCATCGACTAAAAACGATGCATTAATAGTTCAGCAGCTCCTGAAATAATACTTTTCTTTGGCTCTTTTCATTTGTCATAGGTCATCACAAAAACAAAGAAATAGAAGGGTTAAGGCTTTTAGCTCCATTTTCCTACTTAACCAGGTCACAGTCAGTCTTCTAGCACAGTTCCACATTTCTGCACCGCCCCTTATTTCCTATGAACCCCTTAACTTCTAAAATAAAAATCTATTGATTGGTTTTTTTGACTTTGAAGGAATATAATTTTATAAAAGAAGAGATATAATCCAATATTGTTTTTAATTGTTATTTGCTTGTGACAGAGGCAGACTGTCAATGTGACATTATTAGTTACAGCATCTGCCTTGAACTTCCAAATCACGTACAAATTCCATTAAAACCTCTATATTTTGCCTCTTCCAAAATAGGAAAATAAATTTGACAACTTTTCAAGATGCAGAGCCAAAGTAAAGAGTTGTATGAGGGGCTGCTGAACAGTTAATTCATCTGGGGACACACCTTTAATCTGCTCATACTTTTTATTCTCAGTTGCAAGAGAAACAACAGTTTGCTCCTGAAAGAGTTAATTTGCAAAAGGATCAGAAGACTTTGATGGTGATGCTTTAATGTTGCTTTACTTTTACCCTTCAACCTCTATTGCCAAAGAGATTTCAGTTTTCTGTTTGAGTCTCCAGCTGTACAGGGTTACAACATGAACACAACTGAGGAAAGGTTGTTTTCACTCATTCTAATAGACCCAGGGGGTTGTGGGGGGTGGGGAAATTTCTTAGCCTGACCTGTTTGGACCCCATCTATACACGAAGCTTAATTTCCTGAAGAATGATTTAGTTAGCAAGTTAAATTCCACCCCCCCACATACCACCCAATCCAATTGATAATTTATAATACCTTTTTTTAATCTCATCCATTAACATAACATTTTAAGTCATTTGTTTTAGCATTTAGGCTAGGCAACTAAATTACTAACAGCCCCAGCTAAGCAGAGTGCAGCCATTTAGAATTTCATTGCATCACATAAAAAAAACTTGTTTACGAGTCAGTTGCAAAATAATGTGTAAAAATAATATCTAAAAACACAATTTTGTGGAATTAAAAAAGGATTAATATCAAATAATACAAACCCTGTAATGATTATAGAGCAATGGCTCCCAGCCTTTTTTTATACCGCTAACTCAGCGGTCCATGGACCCCAGGTTAGGAACCCCTGTTACAGAGCCTATGTTTTGTTTTAATTTAATAAGAAGACATATGTTTTTACTGTGTCTTTCACATCAGTTTTGGGATGTTCCAAAGCACTATGCAGTTAATAAAGTTTTTTAATGTATATGTTGCGTTATTACTATTGTAACAGGAATGCATACAATAGGACCCCATCAAGAGCAATGTGCATCTTATATTAAGTAATAATGGAAGATATTGGAGACACTCAGCAGATCAGACAGTATCTGTGGATAGGCAAAGTAAATACACGTTTCAGGTCAAAGACCTTTCATCAGAACTGGGAAAGTGGAAAAGACAAATTGGTTTTAAGTTATAGTGAGGATCGGGGGAGTGGATGTGTAGAAGAGTAAAATGAAAAAAATTTCCCTAATTAGATAAGGTCAGGATCCCTTCCAAAGTCTTCAGCCAGGTAAGAAATTAAAGAGGACAAGTGGACAGAGAAAGCAAACAGAGGGGCATGTTAAAGCCATGAAGAGCAAACATGAGCCCTTGATGAAACCTGAAATCAGAAACTAAAAGAAGAAAGTACATCAAATAGTGTCTGTAGAGGGAAAAAAAGGCCTGTTAATATTGCAGATGGTTAACGTGCAGCACGCCCTGATAGAACTTGGAACATTTTGCTGTTCCAAAATGTTAGGATTTTTCTTTTAAAAAAAACCTTTTCACAGATGCTCCTTGACTGGCAGAGCTCCTCCAGCTTTTCCATATTTGTTTCACATCCCATCTTTTTATTTCTTTGCTTTTACCACCTAATGTTGGAGTCAAATGCAGCACCCTCATTGCTCACCTGCCTGGTAAACAGCTACTTACAGAGAGCACATCCAAAGCTGGGACATTCCTGTCTGTTTGGCTCCAACATTGAGACACACTCCTCTTAGTGCTTGACTTGGAAGGAGCAAAATTTAAATCAGAATCAGGTTTGTTATCATTGATGTACATCATGAAACTTGTTGTTTTGCAGCAAAGGAATCCATTACATTCGGAACAACAACAGAAAAATATTTCTCAACTTTTAACCAAGGGTTCAGCATATTTTCTCTCCTCCCAATCAAATATTTTCTTCTCTTTTCTGCTTAATATTTTTGTTTTGCCAAGCCATAAAAATCATCTTGTTATCCCACTCATGAAGCTGTTTTATTTCATGAAATTCAGATTCAGGATGAAGTCCAGAATATGGCCCATTTCCAACTGGTCAACTGTGAGCATAAAATTGTATTAATGATGTCAACTGAGTATCCAAACAGGACTTGGACACATGACCCTTCAACTGACTGTTTATGTAAAAATTCCAACCCGTTTATTCACATCACTGCCAAGTTGTGGTAGTGTTTACATGTGATGGTTGTGGGAAAGGAGAGAAGAATCTGTATACTGTATGAATAAAATATATACAAAATATGATTCATAGCAAGTAAAAGCCAAATAAAGCATTCCTTTCCTTTTTTAATCTATATGGAAATAACAAAGTGAATGCATTGAATTCTTGACTCTCAAATTCCATATCTGTGTATTTAATCTTATTTAAATTATAATTGCCCTTTTTCACAGGTAGTTAGGAGTTAGAGTTCATAGGTTAATTGTCTGACTCTCGAGTTGGAAAGGTTCACTGATGGAGGAGCTTCGAAGAGAAATTTAGATTTTCTTTAACACAAAATAATCTGCAGATTCTGGGGTCAAAGCAACACTCACAGGACGCTGGAGGAACTCAGCAGGTGGGGCAGCGACCGTGGAAAAGATCGGTCGATGTTTCGGGCCGGAACCCTTTGTCAGGACTGTAGGGGGAAGGGCCTATAAAGAAGGTGGGGGGAGGGTGGGAAGGAGAAGGCTGGTAGGTTCCAGGTGAAAAACCAGTAAGGGGAAAGATAAAGGGGTGGGGGAGGGGAGACAGGGAGGTGATAGGCAGGAAAGGTGAAAAAAGAATAGGTGGAAAACACAATGGGTAGTAGATGGAGGCGGAACCAAGAGGGAGGTGATAGGCAGCTGGGGGAGGGGGCAGAGTGATATAGGGATAGGGGAAGGGAGGGGGAGGGAATTACCTGAAGTTGGAGAATTCTATGTTCATACCAAGGGGCTGGAGAATACCTAGACAGTACATGAGGTGTTGCTCCTCCAACCTGAGTTTAGCTTCATCATGGCAGTAGAGGAGGCCATATATGGACATATCTGAATGGGAGTGGGAAGCAGAGTTGAAGTGGGTGGCTACTGGGAGATCCTGTCTGTTTTGGCGGACGGAGCGGAGGTGCTCGACGAAGCAGTCCCCCAATCTGCGTCGAGTTTCACCGATGTAGAGGAGGCCGCACCGGGAGCACCAGATGCAATAGATGACCCCAACAGACTCACAAAGTGAAGTGTTGCCTCACTTGGAAGTACTGTTTGGGTCCCTGAATGGTGGCAAGAGAGGAGGTGTAGGGACAGGTGTAGCACTTGCGCTTATAGGGATAAGTGCCAGGTGGGAGATCCGTGGGGAGGGACGTGTGGACCAGGGAGTTGTGGAGGGACCGATCTCTGTGGAAAGCGGAGAGGGGTGGAGAGGGAAAGATGTGCTTAGGGTGGGGTCCTGTTGAAGGTGGCGGAAGTTGCGGAGGATAATGTGCTGGATCCGGAGGCTGGTGGGGTGGTAGGTGAGGACAAGGGGAACTCTGTCCCTGTTGTGGTGGCGGGAGGATGGGGTGAGAGCCGAAGTGCGGGAAATGGAGGAGATGCGGGTGAGGGCATCATTGATGACGGCAGAAGGGAAACCACAGTCCTTAAAGAAAGAGGACATTTGAGATGTCCTGGAATGGAAAACCTCATCCTCGGAGCAGATGTGGCAGAGACGGAGGAACTGGGAATAGGGAATGGCATTTTTTCATGTGGCGGGGTGGGAAGAGGTATAGTTGAGGTAGTTATGAGAGTCAGTGGGCTTGTAGAAGATGTCAGTGGACAATCTGTCTCCAGAGATGGAGACCGAGAGATCGAGGAAGGGGAGAGAAGTGTCCGAGATAGACCAAGTGAATTTGAGGGCTGGGTGGAAGTTAGAAGTAAAGTCGATGAAATTGACGAGCTCAGCATGGGTGCAGGAAGCAGCACCAATGTAGTCATCAATGTAGCGAAGGAAAAGTTGGGGAGCAGTACCAGAATAGGTTTGGATCGCAGACTGTTCCACATAACCAACGAAGAGGCAGGCATAGCTAGGGCCCATGCGAGTTCCCATAGCTACACCCTTGGTCTGAAGAAAGTGGGAAGAGCCAAAAGAGAAGTTATTGAGTGTGGGAACCAGTTCCGCCAACTGGAGGAGGGTAGTGGTGGTGGGGAACTGGTGAGGTCTATTATCCAGAAAGTAGCGGAGGACTTTGAGGCCTTCTTCATGGGGAATGGAGGTGTATAGGGATTGGACATCCATAGTGAAAATGAAGTGGTTGGGACCAGGGAACTGGAAGTTATTGAAGAGGTGGAGGGCATGGGATGTATCCTGGATGAAGGTGGGGAGAGACTGAACTATGGGTGACAAAATGGAGTCCAGGTAGGTAGATACAAGTTTGGTGGGACAGGAACAGACAGAAACGATGGGTCTGCCGGGACAGTCAGGCTTGTGGATCTTGGGGAGGAGGTAAAACTGAGCGGTACGGGGTGTGGGAATTATGAGTTTAGTGGCTGAGGATGGAAGGTCTCCAGAGTTGATAAGGGCGGGGATGGTACGGGAGAAAATGGTTTGATGTTTTTTGGTGGGGTCTTGTTCATGCCCTCCACCTCTTCAATAACTTCCAGTTCCCTGGTCCCAACCGCTTCATTTTCACTATGGATGTCCAATCCCTATACACCTCCATTCCCCATGAAGAAGGCCTCTACTGCCATGATGAGGATAAACTCAGGTTGGAGGAGCAACACCTCATATACTGTCTAGGTAGTCTCCAGCCCCTTGGTATGAACGTAGAATTCTCCAACTTCTGGTAATTTCCTCCCCCTCCCTTCCCCTATCCCTATGTCACTCTGCCCCTCCCTCCAGCTGCCTACCACCTCCCTCTTGGCTCCGTCTCCTTCTACTACTCATTGTATTTTCCCCTATTCTTTCTTCACCTTTCCTGCCTATCACTTCCCTGCCTCCCTTCCCCCACCCCTTTATCTTTCCTCTTACTGGTTTTTCACCTGGAACCTACCAGCCTTCTCCTTCCCACCCTCCCCCTACCTTCTTTATAGGGTCTCTGCCCCTTCCCACTACAGTCCTGACGAAGGGTTCCGGCCCGAAACGTCGACCGATCTTTTCCACGGATGCTGCCTGACCTGCTGAGTTCCTTCAGCGTGTTGTGAGTGTAGATTTTCTTTATATGCTCCGCGTACATCAACACATATAGTGAAATGTGTTGTTTATTGGTCTTTGTTGAAAGAAACCTACATGGTCACAGTGAAAATCTATATCTATATCTTTCTAGGATGTTAACCAAGTTAAGAGTTTTAGTTAAAGGAATTGTTAAAGTAATGGTTTTCTTTCAACCAAACTTTTTTTTTCTAATCATTCAGAAGGCAGGGAGAATCTGGATGTCAGACTGCCAGCTTACTGCAATATCTGTATCTGATTCAGAAAACCATTCCTTGTACTCCACTAGTGATGCTCCAGAATTGTATAAGTAACAATCTTCGATATGTTTATGCAGTTGTAACCTTGGCCAGGAATACAGCTTGAAGTTATCTTTAACTGTGCATTGTGCAAAAAATAAGATTAGATTAGATTATGAGGACACACAGTCCTCTTTTATTGTCATTTAGTAATGCATGTATTAAGAAATGATACAATGTTCCTCCAGAATGATATCACAAAAACACAAGACAAACCAAGAATAAAAAAGCTGATAAAAACCACATAATTATAACATATAGTTACAACAGTGCAAAGCAATACTGTAATTTGATAAAGGACAGACCATGGGCACGGTAAAAAAAAGTCTCAAAGACTCTCGAAAGTCCCATCATCTCACGCAGACAGTAGAAGGAAGAGAAACTCTCGTCCTGCCATGAACCTCCAGCGCCGCAAACTTGCCGATGCAGCATCTTGGAAGCACCCGACCACAGCCGACTCTTGAGTCCACCTGAAAACTTTGAGCCTCTGACCAGCCCTCTGACACCAAGCACCATCTTTGCTGAGCGCTTCGACCCCAGCCCTGGCAACAGGCAATAGGCAAAGCCAAGGATTTTGGGCCTTACCCTCCGGAGATTCTTGATCGCACAGTAGCAACGGCAGCGAAGCAGGCATTTCAGAAGTTTCTCCAGATGTTCCTCTGTGCTTCTCACGTCTGTCTCCATCAAATCAGGATTGTGCACGGTACCTACTTAACAAATACGATATCCTTCTGGAGCGGCCACGTGTGCTGCGTCACGCCGTCATCTTCTCCTCCCCAGAGGAGACACAGATCTTCACAATGGTAATTTAGACCATAACACCATAAGACATAGGAGTGGAATTGGGCCATTTGGCCCATTGAGTCTGCTCTGCTATTCCATCATGGCTGATTTATTATCCCTCTCAACCTCATTCTTCTGCCTTCTCTACGTAACCTTTGACTGCTTTACTGATCAGGATAGGAAAAAGGGAGAATGGCGGGGGGGGGCGGCGGTAGTGAAAGGGGACTCAATAATCAGAGGAACAGACAGAAGATTCTGTGGTCGTGAACAGAACACCCGGATGGTATGTTATCTTCCAGGTGCCCAGGTTGAGGATGCCTCAGATCGTGCCCATAGCATTTTGGAGAGGGAGTGAGGGCAGCTAGATGTCTTGATACATATTGGTGCCAAATACATAGGAAGGAAAAACAATGAGGTCCTGAAGAGGAGAACTTAGAGAGCAAGGCAGAAAACTGAGAAGCAGGACCTCCAGAGAAGTAATTTTTGGATTGCTACCTGTGCTACACGCCTTTGATGGCAGAAATAGGACGATTTGGCAGCTAAATGCATCTGATAAGCTGGTGCAAGGGCAGGGTTTCAGGTTCTTGGATCATTGGGATCTCTTCTGAGGGAGGTATGAGCTGTACAAAAACAGACAGATTGACCCTGAACCCAAAGGGGCCAATATTCTCATAGGCAGGTTTGTTAGAACTGTTGGGGAGGGTTAATCTAATTTGGCAGGGGGTGGGAACTGAAGCAAAGTGTCTCAGAATAGGATGGATAGTAAAAAAGCAAAGATTGTGTGCAGTCAAACTGTTAGGAAAAGCTGGCAGATGATAGGACAAAATTGCAGCCAGCAGGGTGAGTGCCCATGCATTAGGATGCAAAATCAAAAAGCATAGCAAGTATAGTACTCAGAGTGTTATTCTCCATGTATTAAGATATAAGAAATAAGGAGGATGATCTTGTTGCACTTTTACAGATGGTCGAGTATGATGTCGCGGCCATCACAGAATCATGGCTGAAGGATGGTTGTAGTTGGGATGTACAAGGCTACACATTGTATTGGAGGGATAGGAAAGTAGGCAGATGGGGTAACATGGCTTTGCTAATAAAGAATGACATCAAATCATGAGAAAGATGTGACATAGGATCCGAAGATGTTGAAACCTTGTGGGTTGTGAAAACTGCAAGTGTATGCAAGTCTCCCAACAGTAGCTGGAATGTGGACTACAGATTACAACAGGAAACACAAAAGGTGTGTCAAATGGGCAATGTTATGACAGTTGGGAGAATTTAACATGCAGATTGGGAAAATCAGGTTGACATGGGAAAATCAGGTTGGCAATGGATCTCAAGAGAGTAAATTTGTTGAATGCCTGCAAGATGGATTTTTTCTTTGTCATCACGCTTACTAGGGATTAGTTATACTTGATTGGGTGTTATGTAATGAACTGGAGATGATTAGGGAGCTTAAGGTAAAAGAACCCTTGGGAGGCTGTGATCACAATATGATAAAGTTCAACTTGAAATGTGATTGGCAGAAAGTAAAGTCTGATGTAGCAGTATTTCAGTGGAGTAAAGGAAATTACAGTGATATGAGAGAGGAGTTGGTCAAAATACATTAGAAGGAGATGTTGACAGGGAAAACAGCAGAGCAGCAATGGCGTGAGTTTCTGGGGAAACTGAGGTGGTGCAGGATAGATATTTTCCAAAAACAAAGGAATACTCAAATGATAAAATAGTACAACTGTGGTTGAGAAGCGAAGTCAAAACTTATGTAAAGCAAAAGAGAGGGCATACAACAAAACAAAAACTAGCTGTAAGGTAGAGGATTGGACAGTTTTAAAAACCTACAGAAAGCCAACTAAAAAAATCCATTGTGAGGGAAAAGATGAAATATGGAAGTAAGCTAGTAATCAATATCAAGGTGGATCGAAAAAGCTTTTTCAAGTATATAAAAATTTTAAAAAAGAGATGAGAGTGGATAAAGGACTACTAGAAAATTAGGCTGGACAAATAACAGGTGACATGGAGATGGCAAATGAATTAAATGAGTATTTTGCATCAGTTCTCACTGTGGAAGACACTACCAATGTGTCAGGTGTTGAAATGTGTGAGGGAAGAGAAGTGAGTGCAGTTACTATTACAAGTGAGAAGGTGGTCAAAAAGCTGAAAGACCCAAGGGTATATCAGTCACCCAGACCAGATGAACTGCACCCTAGTGTTCTGAAGGAGGTAGCGGTAGACATTGTGGAGGCATTAGTAATGAACTTTCAAAAATCATTTACTCTAGCATGGTTCCTGACGATTGGAAAATTGCAAATGTCACACCACTCTTTAAGAAATGAGGGAAGCTGCAGAAAGGAAATTATAGATCAATTAGTCTGACCTCTGTGGCTGGGAAGATTTTGGAGTCAATAATGAAGGAAGAGGTTATGGAATATTTGGTGACACAGGACAAGATAGGACAAAGTCAGTATGGTTTCCTGAAGAGAAAATCTTGCCTGACACACCTGTTGGAATTTTTAAAGAAAATTACAAGTAGTATAGATAAAGGGGATGCTGTGGATGTTGCATATTTGGACTATCAGAAGGCCTTTGGTAAGGTGCACAGATGAGGCTGCTTACCAAGTTAAGAGCCCATGGTATTACAGGAAATTACTAACATGGTTAGAGCATTGGCTGATTGGTTGGAGGCAGTGAGTAGGAATACAAGGATCCTTCCCTGGTTGGCTGTATATTAATGGAATAGATGGCTTTGTTGCCAATTTTTCAGATGATATGAAGATTGGTGGGACAGGTGGTACTGAAGAAATGGGAAGGCAGCAGAAGAAGTGGCAGATAAAACACAATGATGGAAAATGCACGGTCATGCACTTTAGTAGAAGAAATAAATTTGCAGACTTTTTTCTAAACAGGGAGAAAATCCAAAAATCTAAGATGCAAAAGGAATTGGGAGTCCTTATGCAGATCACCTTAAAGGTTAACTTGCATATTGAGTCAATGGTGAGGATTACAAATGCAATGTTAGCATTCATTTCAAGAGGTCTAGAATACAGAGAAGGGTTGTGATACTGAGGCTTTAACTGGTGAGGTCTCACTTGATTATTATATCAGTTTTGGGCTCTTCATCCAAGAAAAGATGCGTTGGCATTGGAGAGGGTTCAGAGAAGCTTCAAAAGGATGATTTGGGATTGAGAAGGTTATCATATATGGAACATTTAATGGCTGTGGGCCTATATTCGCTTTAAGTTAGAAGGATGAAAGGGGGATCTCATTGAAACCTTTCAAATGTTGAAAGGCCTGGACAGAATAGATGTGGAAGGGATGTTTCCCATGGTGGGGGAGTCTAGGACAAGAGGGCACTGCCTCAGGATAGAGGAGTGTCCATTTAAAACAAAGATGCGGAGAAATTTCTTTACCCAGAGGGGCGTGAATATGTGGAATTTGTTACCACAGCCAGCTGTGGAGGCCAGATCATTGGGTGTATTTAAGACGGAGATTGATAGGTTCTTGATTGGCCATGGCATCAAAGGTTATAGGGAGAAGGCTAGGAAGTGGAGCTGAGGAGAGGGGGAAAAAAAAGGATCAGCCTTGATTAAGTAACAGAGCAGACTGCATGGGTTAAGTGGCCTTTTTCTGCTCCTATGTCTATAGTTTTCCTCAGTAACCATGTGTTACCACAGTGATGTGCTGAAGACACTCTCTGAACACACAACACATTGAACCTTAAAGTGGATAGGCTACAGCAGCAGAAGGCCATGAACATATACTTAATGATCATTTTATTAGGTACAGGAGGTCCCACTGAAAGTAGCCACTGAGTGTATAATCAATTTACAATGACTGTCCATTTTACAATCAGCTAGAATATCTCATCAACTACTTACTGAATGTTAAGTGTAGCTGCTTTCAACACAACTAGTTTTTTCTAGTTATCCCTTTTGTCAACACTCCTTGATACAAGTATAACGGTAAATGCCAGATACCAAAATAGCTGCCCTTAATATTAGTAACAGCTTTCAAGAGGGTTATGCTGAATGCTTAAAGTGGAAAAGACCTCTAAACTGATAAAACAGTGTGATTGGGAATAAACTTGACAGGCTGAATGGCCTCCTTCTCTACTATGATGGAACCCTGGCACAATCAGTTCTACTGCATTGTCTAAGCAAACACTTGCCTTTTCTTTGGCAAATTCAAAGTTTTTAGGAATAATATTTCCTTTAAAATTCTGAGCTGACTTCTCATAAGAAATTTTCTACAACATCTTCAAGTGACTATTTGGTTACCACTTTTATAAAGTTATCTGGTTCACAGACTGGCTTACAGTTTATTTTCTAAAGAAAGGAATGACTGATATTTATACTTTGGCCATTTTATTAGGTACATCCTGTGCTAATAAAGTGGCCACTGAGTATATGTTTGTGATCTTCTGCTGCAGTAGCCCATCCACTTCATGGTTTGAGGTGTTGTGCATTCAGAGATGTTCTTCTGCACACCACTGTGGTGACGGGTGGTTATTTGAGTGAGTTTGTTTCCACACAAGTCGTTTGTCTCTAACTCACAAGTGACTTGAGCCTCTCCTTTCCCAGTATGCTGAGTAAATAAATCAGGGCTTATTCTTGGATAATTTGAGAGCAGCCAAGTGTGAGGTGACTGTATGTTGGCAGAGTGCTAGAGAAATCAATTCAAGTGGTTGGAAATGCAGAACAAGACCAGGGACCCACCACACATCCCTCCCCCATTAATCTCCTACACATCCATAGAACCGCATTTACCTCAATCTGTGGGTGTGAGAACAGAATTTATTCTAACCAACTTTGGGGTATTACTGCTCAGTTTTAAGTCTGGCTCAAAGGATGAGGAGGAGGAGAGGCGCCTTGATAGAGGCATACAAGATGATAAAAGGCATAGATCAATTAGAAAGCCAGAGATATTTTTCCCCAGAGCAGAAATGGCTAATAGCAGGGGCATACTTTTAAGGTGATTGTTGAAAAATATAGAAGCAGGGTGTCAGTGTTATGTTTTTTTTGCACAGAAAGTAGTAAGAGAATGGAATACATTGTTGTGTAGAGTTGTGGCAGAGGCAGATAAATTACAGACATTAAAGAAAATCTTAGTCACATGGAGGATAGAAAAATTGAGGACTCTGTAAGGGGGAAGTGTTAAATTCATTTTAGAGTAGGTTAAAAGATCAGCACAACATTGTGAGCCAAAGGGCGTGTACTGTGCTGTACTGTACTGTTCTATGTTGTATGTTTTAGATACATTATGTAATGTTTCAAAGATGAGTGTACACAGCCTTCAAAATTTAGCTTAAAGATACAATACAGATGCAAAAAAGCATTTCTTACTAAAGAAATAGTTATGATCTGGAACTCAAAGCCTTTGAGAGAACAGAAACAAAGTCAATCAAGATCTTCCTGCTGAAGGGTCTCGACCTGAAACGTCAACTGTAATCTTTTCCAAAGCTGCTGTCTGGCCTGCTGAGTTCCTCCAGAATTTCATTTGTGTTGCTTGGATTTCTAGCACCTGCAGATTTTCTCTTGTTTGTAATAGGAAAGAGGGATAATAATTTGCCAGGTTATAGTCAATGAGACAGGCAGTGTGAATAATAAGAACATTTAAGTAGCAGAAAGCATAGATTCTATAGGCTGAACGTCCTTCTGTATCAAAACAGTTCTATAATCCTATGACTTCTTGTTATTAATGTAACACTGAGGATAATATACACATTATGACTCAAGTGAAGAAGTTTTGATATAAGCATTCATTTTGCATTTTTTGCAGTATTAATCTAAATAATCCTGAGGACACCAATTATCAAAGCATGAGCGCCAAGCTCCAATGGAGTGATGCATACTGACCATCATTTAATTCCAAAGGTTTCTGGTGTCATCCGAAGATGGAAATGGTTGCACATGAATTAGGGCAAGGGACAATGTTTGTGTTTGGACAACTCGTTTAAAGACTCTTAAATCACTTCCTCCTGTGGATCATTCACCTTGAGGCTTCCTTGCATCTGCTTTGCAGCAAACAGTAAAGAGCCTCGTTCATGGTTTTAAGGTCAAATCCCAGTGCCACTTGACGAACTGCAAAACACCAGCTTTGTGTTATGTAAAGGCAGATAATTACAAAATAAAAGTTTGGGAGTCCTGGTAATAAATAAGCGATCCTGACGCAGATTTCATCAGAAAAATTACAGCTGGTCTTGCTTTTTACTCAAGCAATAACTGGAATCAGTGCGTTATCTTTGGCTTAGTATTAATGCCATGCCCAAAGAACTGACCAAATACTACATCTCTTTGTACACAAACTAATATTTACTGGTCAAATGCCTCTGAACTTAAGACTTTTCATGATTCCCTACCCTTCCCCACCTTCCCTTGGTGCTTATAATATCTGAAAACTGGGCGAATAACAAGCTACCACCATCCAATTGAATATCCACTTGTCTTGTCTGCATTGTGCTGATCAGCTAATGATTTCTGGGAAACTGGAAGGCTCCCTCTTGGGGCATAGGAGAATGAGGGGGCTGACCAGAGAAGTTCATAAAATCATAAGGGATATGAATAAGGATGATGAACATAATTTTTTTTCCAGGACTAGGGAGTCCAAAACTAGAGGGCAGAGATACAAGAAAGGTGGGGAGAGATTTAAAACAGACCCAAGAGATCACTTCCTGACACAGAGGATATTTAGAACCTGAAATGAGCTGCCAGAGGAAGTGGTCAGGGCAGGAACGATTGCAACATTTCAGAGATGCTCATAGAAACATAGAAAACCCACAGGACAATACAACACCTTTGGCCTACAAAGCTGTGCCGAACATGTCCTTATCTGAGAAATTACCTAGAGTTACCCATAGCCCCCTATTTTTCAGAGCTCCATATACCTGTCCAGGAGTTTCTTAAAAGGTTCTACCGTATCCTCCTCCACCACCATTGCCAGCAGCCCATTCCATGCACTCACCACTCTGTGTAAAACTTACCTGATATCTCCTCTGTACCTACTTCCAAGCACCTTAAAACTATGTCCCCTCATTTCGGCCCTGGGAAAAAGCCTCTGACTATCCACACAATTAATGCCTCTCATCAACTTATACACCTCTATCAGGTCACCTCTCATCCTTCATCGCTCCAAGGAAAAAAAGGCAGAGTTCACTTAACCTATTCTCATAAGGCATGCTCCCTAATCCAGGCAACATCCTTGTAAATCTCCTCTGCACCCTTTCTATGGTTTCCACATCCTTCCTATTGTGAGACGACCAGAACTAAGCACAGTACTCCGAGTAGGGTCTGAAGAGGGCCTTATATAGCTGCAGTATTACCTCTCGGCTCCTAAACTCAGTCCCACGATTGATGAAGGCCAGTGCACTGTATGCTTTCTTAACTACAGAGTTAACTTGCTCAGCAGCTTTGTGTCCTATGGACTCGGACTCCAAGATCCCTCTGATCCTCCGCACTGCCAAGAGTCTCACCATTAATACTATATTCTGTCATCATACTTGACCTACCAAAATGAACCACCTCACACTTATCTGGGTTGAACTCTATCTGCCACTTCTCAGCCCAGTTTTGCACCCTATCAATATCCCACTGTAACCTCTGAGAGTCCTCCACACTATCCACAACACTATTCGGAGTGGTACATTGAGTTGAGGGGCTTGGAGCCTCTGCTCCATCCTCCAAAAGCAGACAATCCTGATGGCCCAATATTTTCAGTCCCATTCCTGTTCCAAGATGGTGGTCCACAGCCTCTCTTGTGCGAAGATGAGGCCACCCTCAGGGTGCTGGAGCAACGCCTTAATTCCATCTGGGTAGCCTCCAATCTGATGGCATGAATATCAATTTCTCCTTTTGGTATTTTTTCCCACCCCCTCTCCTCTTCTTCAGTTACCTCTTCTTGACTGCCCATCACTTCTCCCTGGGGCCTTCCCTATTCTCTTTATCCTATGCTCCGCTCTCCTTTCCGATCAGATTCCTTCTTCTCCAGCCCTTTACCTTTCCTACCCATCCAGCTAGCCTCCTTCCCTTCATCTTCCACCTTCCTTTTCAGTCCTGAAGAAGGGCCTCTGTCCAAAATGTTGACTGTTTATTGGTTTCCATAGATGCTGTCTGACCTACTGAGTTCCTCCAGCATTTTGTGTGTGTTGCTTTGGAGTGTTTTGGGCCAAATGTGGGCAACTGGGATCAGCAGGGAAGATGGACCAGTTGGGCTGAAGGGCTTGTTTCCATGTTGTATTACTCCATGAACCCGAGTGTGATTCTCTCCTCATTTGAGTCTCTGTGCAAAGGGGGTTAGTTGGCCCCTGTACACAAATCCTTGAAACCTAGCTCACAGGTACATAGATGAAAAGAATATTAGTATTAAACTCAAGACCATTCAGAAGAGATGCTTTTCCTGAGACCAAATTGTATTGAGGTTAGTTCAGACCCATTTTGGAGTTTTGCAGTCAGTTTTGAGATCTGAAATATATGAAAGGATCATCGATAGGAGTAAATGCAAATACCCCACTGTATTTCAGTAGATTATGTTATGAAGATGAGAAAATCTGCTGGAAATCCAAAGCAACACACACACACAAAGTGCTGAAGGAACTCAGCAGGTCAGGCAGCATCCATGAAAATGAATAGATAGTCAACATTTCAGGATGAGATCCTTCATCAGGAATAAATTATGAAATCAGTTTCCACAGAGTGGGTGTTCACTGTGAATTCTGGTCTATGGAGATGTTAAACATCAGAACTTTTATTTAAAAAAAAACACACATTTCCTCTGATGAGGAGAAAGGTGCTGTATCTCTTATAAATGGAGCTGGATTCTATGGAATAAAATCACAAAATTCCTTCATACACAAAGTGTGGCAGAAATCTGCAAGTTTTATGGAAGGTAGAGGGTGTAGGACGTAGAGGATGTTGGAGGTCACTTGGAATTTTCAATCTGACCTTGTTGTTTAAGGACATTGAGCATTAAATAAAGATAAGTAGAGGGTTGAGGTACAGCTCACTTGAGATTGCATGGAATGGTGGGATAGGAGAAAATGGCTGGACGGCTTCCATTTTCCAGCAGTATTTATTGGGAATACTCTCAGTTGCCATTTTAATAGGTGCAGAAGTGAAACCCTGTGTTGTCTTATGCTGCTGAAACCCATCCACTTGAAGGTTTGGTGTGTTGTGTATTCAGAGATGCTTTTCTGCGCACTACTGTTATAACACGTGGTTATTTGAGTTATTGTTGCCTTCCTGTGGGCTTGAACCAGTCTGATAGTTCTCCTCTGACTTCTCTCATTAAGAAGGTGTTTTCAGCCACTGATCTTATTGGATGCTTTTTGTACTATTCTCTGAAAACTCTAGGGGCTGTTGTGTGAAAACCTCAGGAGATCCCAGTGAGTTTGAGATATTCAAACCACCCTGTTTAACACCAACAATCATTTCACAGTCAAAGTTACTTTGATCACATTTCTTCCCCATTCTCATGTTTGGTCTGAAAATCAACTGAACCTTGACTTTGTCTGCATTCTTTAATGCATTGATTTGGGGCCACGTGATTGACTGATTATTTATTTGCATTAAAAAATGTAACGTGTACCTAATAAAGTGGCCCCTGGGTGTATATTAAAAATAAGAATACCAGCTATTTTTCTTACGTCTTCCAACACTTGGAGGTCAGAGACTGTGTGGTGCCTCTGCAATAACCCCTTGCGTTAAATCAATCCATACAAAAAAAGCCTGGTGATTGAAAGATGGTTTTCAAAACCCAATGGATTCAATGAAGTCATCCCACATCTGAACGTTATTAAAAACAGCAGCACATTTTACAGAATCTCCACTTTTTGTTGAACAAACACTGTGGGTTCAGTTCAAAGATTTTGTTAATTGTCCACTTCGTGCCCACATAGTCATTCTAATCCAAGTTAAACACATCTGGAATAAAACTGGGATTTAACTATACTCTAAACATGATTTCAATTAAAACAAACAAAACTCTTGGAATAGTAACTGTGGTTCAGTTCAATGAATGGGCATTCAATATTTATCCTCTGGATTCATTATAGCCCTCATCTTCACAACTCCGTGATGCCAAGGGTAAAAGTCCTCCCACACACACAAACCCTACCATTTAATATGTTCCTGTAAGCCCACTGTTCAGTGACAAGGCAGGTCTTCAAGACTCAAAGTGAGACGTATTTGTAAACGAAGTCAACATTAACGTCAAAGACGTATTTGTGAATGTGTGGGAGAGTAACCCACGAAATGGGTGTGGAACAGTTGCCCAGTTTACAAAGTAAGATTAACAGCAAAAGGATTAACTGAATCCAAGAGCAGAGAGATGTCTGCCATACTTGTAAAAGGAAGAACTGCAGATGTTGCAAATCTGAAATAAAACCAGAAAATGCTTATCAGATCAAATCTAATGTTTAATAAGTTTGAAAGAGTACAGAGAAAATTTACAAGGATGTTGCTGGACTGGAGAACCTGACTTATAAGGAAAGATTGAATAGGTTAGGACTTTATTCCTTGGAACATAGAAGATTGAGAGGAGATTTGTTAGAGGTATACAAAATTATTAGGGGTATGAATAGTCTAAATGCAAGCAGGCTTTTTCCACTGAGGTTGGGTGGGATTACACCTAGAGGTTATGAGTTAAAGGTGAAAAGTGAAATGTTTAAGGGAAAACTTCTTTACTCAGAGGGTGGTGAGAGTGTGGAATAAGCTACCAGCGCAAGTGGTGGATGTGATTTTGATGGTTACGAAAAGTTTGGACAAGTACATGAATGGGAGGGGCATGGAGAACAATTGCCCAGGTGTAGATAAATGGGACCAGGCAGTTTAAATAGGTCAGGAATGACTAGATGGGTCAAAGGGTCTGTTTTTGTGCTATAATTATCTATGACTCTATAATCATAAATGCAAGAGATTCTACAGATTTCTGCTTGAAATGCAGAGTAGCACACACAAAATCCTCACCTGGTTTCACTTACCACTTTTTAGCTTGTACTCCTTCCTCTCCTCCCACCAATTCATTTAGGCTTCTTTCCCTCTTCCTTTCCAGGCTTGCTGAAGGGTCTCGGTCTGAAAAGTTAACTCTTTATTTCCCTCCGTAGATTCTGCCTGGCTTGCTGAGTTTCTTCAACATTTTTGTTTAGTTTTAATAGTTCAAGTGGCATCTGTAGAGAGAATAACAGTTAGTATTTCAAGCCCTAGACCTTTTATGTGCAGATGGTAGCTGGATCCAGTTGAGAATATTGTTCCATTCCTTCCCTCCATCCTTTTAATCAACCTTTCAGCCTGGATGAAGGGTCTTAACCCAAAATATCAACTGTTCATTTCCCTCAAATATTAATTCCTCCAGCTTGTTCTGCATTACTCTTCATAATTGCCTGCTTCCCATCATTAAAAAGAGCTATGGTTTCCAGCTGATGATTGGTGGCTCATTTAAACTAATTATCTTTTTGCTGGAAGTGATTATAGAAGCCACATTTGTTTATAAATTAACAAAATACCTTGTAATTGAATGAAAATTGGGAGAATTCCTAACACAAACAAATTTCTTTGACTCTTGCTACTAAACTACAGTTATAACATCTCATGAATGACAACAGCACAGACGATAAATTATGAAAGAAAAATAATGTATTTGTCTGTGTGTCTTTTGCTCAGTTTCAGATACAGGGACAGAATCCCCAGTGTGCTGAAGTCTGTGATAATTGTGCATCTTTTACATCCCTTTTTGCTTCATTAGTCGACAACTGCTTAACCCAGGTAAAGCTTTTATTTAGTTAACCCTCTGGGTACCGAATCTGGCTCAACCTTTTGAGTTCCACCAGCAGTTTCATTTTTTTGCTCCAGGTTCTGATGTTTGCAGTCTCCTGTGTCTCCAAAACCTTTGGCTAGTTAGTTTGTATGTGAGAAGCACCGAGGTGTCGTTAATATAACTGCTTCAGAAAAGTTGCCCTTTGAAGTAGAGCAAGAGCTTTGGATCTGCAATGAAATGCTGAATACTGACCTCGTATACCTTCCCAAAATATGGAAACAATGTCTCATTTAGCCCTTCTCCTTCCTATTCATTCTAAACATATTTTTACAACCGACTGGCCATATTCACTCTCCATTCATCATGATAATAGCACCATAAGGAAACACTTCCCAACACAGCAGCAAGAACTTCACTGCTTCACAAGAAGCGAGGAATTTAGCAGCACCTTCTTTGACTTTTGGGAGGTGGCTTCTTGTTTCCAACAAGAGGAAGCAAGAACAAGATGGCTTCTTGTTCTTGTTCCCTTTTAGCCCTGCTCTTGTCCTCACCCGACTGTCACCTCTTGGTTGTGCCTCCTCTCCTTCTCTTTCTCCATAAGTCCACTCTCCTCTCCTATCAGATTCCTTCTTCATTAGCCCTTTGCCTTTTCCACCTATCGCCTCCCAGTTTCTTACTTCATCCTCCTTCCCTCACCTACCTACCTTTCCTCTCAGCTGCTTTCACCTATCACTTGCTAACTTGCACTATACCTCCTCCCCCCCCCCGCCAACCTTCTTATTCTGGCTTCTTCCTCCTTCTTTTTCAGTCCAGATGAAGGTTCTTGACAGGTAACATCAACTGTTCATTCCCTTCTTTAGATGCAACTTGACATGCTGTTCATCCAGATTTTGTGTTTGTTCCTCTGGATTTCTGGCATCTGCAGAACCTCTTGTTTTCATATTTTCTCCTGTTGTGATTTAAAAGCTCTTAGGGAAGTCCTGATACCTGGCTTAAGGATGGCCATAAGCTTTCATAGTGCTATGAGGTTCTAAGTAGGTTCTAACTCTTTCAAGTTGACTTAAGTTGGTGCTTCATATACTGTAAACTTGTCAACTACACAAGAGATTCTGCAGATGCTGGAAATCCAGAGCAACACACACAAAATGGCAGAGGATCTCAGCAGGTCAGGCAGCATCTATGGAGGGGAACGAACAATCAACTTTTCATCCCGAGACCAATCTTAAGGACTGGAAGACAAGAGAACAGAAGCCAGATTAAGAAGGTGGGTGAGGGGAAGGAATACAAACTGGCAGGTAATATATGAGACTAGTTGAGGGGAATGCTAGAGAGATGGGTCGGAGTGGGGGTGGGGGAGGGGGGATAAAATAAGATGTTGGGAGATAATAAGTGAACAAGGTAAGGTGCAGAATGAGGAGGAATTTAACAGAAGAGGACAGTGGGCCATGGAAGAAAGGGAAGGAAGAAGGAAACTAGAGAGAGATATTGGGGAGGTAGGAAGAAGATATGCATAAGAGGGTAACCAGAATGGGGAATGAAAAATTAGTGAAAAGGAAGGGGAAGCATCACTGGAAGATAGAGAAATAGATTTTCATGCCAAAAGGAATATGAGATGATTCTCCCCCAAACTGAGCTTGGCCTCATCATGGCAGTAGAGAAGGCCATGGACAAACATGTCGGAATGGGAAGTTGAATTACATGGGTATCCATTGGGAGATCCTGCCTTCTGTGGTGGACAGAATGAAGGTGCTCTTCAAAGCATTCCCCCTACCCAGGGTTCTGCGGTCTCTAACTTGTTATCAAGATAAACTATTTCTGAGGCAACATAAAAAATGTCTTTTCTCAGTCACAATCCTGCTTCCCAACATCCTTTGCTCCCACCAGATTTACAAGCTGATTCACTTTACTCTTATTCCTGCTCTTTTCTTTCTCACATTTCTCTCTCTTTCATGCTCATGTTCTTTCTCTCTATATCTTCTCTCCTTTTCAACCTCTTGTCTTTCTCTTTCTCGCCTTCCTTTTTCTTCTTCTAGTGTCTTGTGAGTACTTCTGAATTTGCTGATTTCTTGGGAAATTAGGTTTGGTCTATCCTTTTCCATTTCCATACCACTTACGTCATCCTCCTCTTTCTTTTCCTTTTGCTTCTTTCTAGTTTGTGCATCTTGATCTTGGGAAGGTGCATTTAGTTCACTGGAATATTCTCTTATTAAACCTTCTTTTACTCCCTTTATGATCTGATCTGTCCTCTTGGTTTCTTCATCCGACAAACCATCTGTTTTGGTATCTTCATTGACCGCTTTCTTTTAGGCATTCCACCCATCCAGCTGGACTTTGATCTGTGCATCTACTTTTACAAGCAGCTTTTTGCCTCCCACTTGTAGTTCATGCAGTAACCTTAATGCACGCAGATCTGTATCTAGTTCTTTATACTTACAAAAGCCAAATGCTTGCAACTTTTCTGAAGCCCTTTGAACTCTCTTCCAGTTTAATACCAAGCCATATTTCCAAAGTAACTGCCTGGCTAACATATCAGAAGCTTTTTCAGATAAGTTGCCAGCAAAAACTTTTCTAGTTGGACCACTACTCTTGCTGCTTTTATGATTCCTCTAAGCAGCATGGTCTTTCCTTGGTACTTTCCAAACAAAGGCAAAGATGTTGGCACTAAAACCTGTTTGCCCTATGTTGTACAGCATAGAAACTGTACTGGCATCTTCCAGTTGTTTTCTTAATTCACTTTCAATTTACTCTTTTACATGCCAATAGTGGGTGGATCTCCAATTAAGTTATAATTGTCTCGGCCACCCAAACCTTCACAATGCTGACCCTCCTGTTTTTACCACATACCAATGTGGCTTGCTTCTTGTTGTAATCAGTGTTCCAAATGTCATTCCAGCAGGAGTTATCTTTTCTCCAGTGGGTGTTCTGAGTTTGATAACTGTACGCTTCAGTTCAGTATCTTTGAAATACTGTTCAATCTCAGAAACAGCCGAACCAGTATTCAATTCCATTTTTCTTAAGTTACCATTCACTTCTGGTGTAAGCTATATTTCTTAGTTTTCACACTGTAAATCTTAAGACTACCCAATTCTCTAACACACTTGTTGTGTATGTGGCCTGGTTACACAACAATGTTATTAATAAAAACGCTGGAGATGGGAACTTCACTTTACTTTACGGGAGTTCATGGTTCTTTACTGGCATAAACCGAACTCGGCACTCACGTACAGATCAATATGTGCCTAATAGCGCATGCTCAATATGCACCTATTAGTGCATTCAACGACGTGTTACTAAAACATAAAGTAGTCTCTTGTTATACTGTAGTCTATGGTTGTTACGAATTGGAACGTTTTAGAAAAAAAACCAGCAGCAAGAGATTTCACAGAGTCAGATTTTCATGTTAAAACCACTATCTTTATTAGTATCTACTTATAATATAGTAATTTAACGAGATAAACAAAAGCTAACAGCGTTATGTGTATATAAGTGTGTAAATATAACTCCCAAACTATTAAGCTTGGGGGAACAAGGCTTAACGTCTTGAGATGGTAAAGTAGGAAAGTTTAGTAATCCACAAAATAAATGATGGGAGAGAGATATTTGTAATCCATGTTGTAATGGAGAGGGAAGGTAAGTATGAAGTATTCCATGAGTTTCTCACTGGTAACACGGGGTAACAGTCGCCTCCAGATCTTGTCCATCATGATGTTTCAAATCCACATACGAATTATCACCAAAAGTGGCCTGTCACAAGAATATCATCTTCCAGAGGTTACCACACAACATACCCAGGCAAGGGTTAACACATAAGTGGTCCCACAGATATTCCAAAATCCACTCCTATGGATTATACGAAGTGACAGTCACACATTCGTTGTGCACCGTGTGCCGATGTTCAACCCACCCTTGTGGGCATAGGAGAGTTCGAAGTCTCAGCTGTGACAAACTGAAGCTACTGGCTTCCTCAGTCCGTCAGTCAGTCTCTCCCTCTCTCTCTCCCCCCCCCCTCTCTCTCTCTCTCTCTCTCTCTCTCTCTCTCTCTCTCTCGCCTTCTCTTTCGACTGAAGGTTGCCCTCTCTGTATATGAGTTTAAGTTCGCAGCAGCCTGTGACTGACGTCATAGTCCGGCCTCACTCAGACGCTGAAATGAAACCAGTGGGTTCATAACACTTCCCCCCAAAAAGGAAAATTTTGATCTGCAATAGTAAAATTTTAACTGCAAGCTACAATATATAAAACAATACATTTGCAATTACTATATAACATATTGCTGAAGTGTATACAAATACCAGATTCTACTCCACTATTAAAACTACATTGCAATCTTAACTCATGCAAAGGCAGTCAGCAATTATATTATCTTTGCCTTTAACGTGAGTTATCATAAGATCATATTGTTGCAAAATCAGACTCCAGTTTAACAACTTTCTGTTTTTATCCTTTATCTTACTCAAAAACACCGATGGATTATGATCTGTATAAACCACAAGTGGTTTCTGAGCTGGACAAAATAAACATCAAAATGCTGCGAAGCCAAGATGAGTGACAATGACTCTTTCTCTATGGTGGAATAATTTATTTGATGCTCATTATATTTCCTTGAAAAGTAAACTACGGGATGTTCAACCCCATCACATTCATCCTTTTCTAACAACTCTGCTTCTGCAGCTTCATCACTGGCATCTAGAGCTATAGAGAATGGCTTTGTAAAATCAGGTTCCCGGAGCACAGGTTGATGACACAAAATGGCTTTTAATTGATCACATGCCTCCTGACAAGATTCTGTCCAAACAAACTCTTCACCCTTCCTCAGGAGATTAGTTAAAGGAAAAGCAATATCAGCAAAGTTCTTACAAAACTTACAATAATATCCGACCATTCCCAGAAATCTTCTGAGAGCCTTTTTCTCAGTTGGAATGGGAACATCAGAAATTGCCTGAACTTTTGCCTGGACAGGAGCTAACTCACCTTGACCTACCACATAACCAAGATAGGTCACAGTGGCATGGCCAAATTCACTCTTCGCTAAATTAACTGTAAGGTTGGCCTTGGAAAGCTTGTCAAAACAGCTTTTCTACTGCAGAGATATGGGCTTCCCACATGTCATTTCCTGTGACTAAATCATCAATATAAGTATCTGTGTGTTTTAACCTTTGAATTACAGAATTAATTATTCTCTGGAATGTTCCTGGAGCATCCTTCATCCCAAATGGCAAAACATTGTATTCATACAATCCAGAAGGTGTCACAAATGCAGAAATTTCTCTACCCGTCTCCGTCAAAGGAACACACCAATACCCTTTCAACAGATCAATCTTTGTAAGAAACTTAGCTTTTCCAACCTTATCTATGCAATCATCTACCCTAGAGATGGGATAAGCATCTATTTTCATTATAGCATTCACCTTTCTTACAGTCAGCGCAAAACCTAATACTACCATCTGGTTTAGGTAGCATAACACAAGATGAGATCCACCCTGAAGTTAAAGGCCTAATAATAACATTTTCTAATATATATTCAACTTCTTGTTCAGCCAGTTTACATTTTTCTATGTTCATACGATATGGGTGTTGTTTCATGGGCTTAGCATCCCCGACATTGACATCATGTGATGCCACTGTCGTTCTCCTTGAAACATCAGGAAATAAGTCTTTAAACTTCAAAAGTAATTCCTTCAATTGTTTTTGTTGCTGTGGCTGCAAGTGGGCCAACTTGTTAACAATGTTTTCTAGAACCGTCAAGTTTGTTAGCCTTACTGGGACAATGTTTGATTTAAAATAAACCTCGGATGAATCAATTAATTCGTTCCCAGGGATGGCCAGACTCATTCGTATTGTCAACAACACTCACAGATCTGCACTTCAAAATATGATTTAAACATATTTACATGTACCACCTGAGTTGACTTTTGTTGATTGGGTGCTTTGACTACAAAATTTATATCATTTATTTTTGACATTATCTCATACGGTCTTTGGAATTTCGCTTGAAGTGCATTTGTCAGCATTGGAAATAACACCAGTACCTTATCTCTCACCTGGAATTTCCTCTCACGAGCCTGTTTATCATACCAACACTTCATTTTGTCTTGAGAAACCTTTAAGTTTTGTCTTGCTAGGTACAGGCTTTGTGTAATCTGTCTTTGAATTTCAAAACATAATCTAACAAATTGATATGCATGTCCTCATTAATCCACTGTTCCTTTAACAGGGTCAAAGGTCCTTGAACCTTATGACCAAATATAAGTTCAAATGGACTAAAACCTAGTGATTCCTGTATTGATCATCTTACTGCAAATAAAAGCAAATGAACTCCTTCATCCCAATCCTTCTCATTTTCAACACAGAATGTCTTAATCATTGTTTTGAGGGTAGAAGGGAATCTTTCTAAAGCCCCTTGTGATTCTGGATTGGTACATAATTTGTTTGACTCCTAGTATATAAACTACTTGCTGAAATAATCCTGACATAAAAATACTTCCTTGATCAGACTGGATTTCTTTAGGCAAACCAAATAAAGTAAAAAACTTTATAAGAGCCTTTATATTCCTGAGAGGTATTGCTTCAGGAAATGTAGATGCGGTGCACATAATAGTTAGCAAATACTGATGGCCAGCTTTAGTCTTTGGCAATGGGCCAACACAATCCACAATAACTTTGGAAAAGGGTTCACCAAATGCAGGGATAGGCTGCAGTGGGGCCACTGGTGTGACTTGATTAGGTTTACCCACAACCTGACAAGTGTGACAAGTCTGGCAAAATGTTACCACATCTTTCTACAGGCTAGGCCAGAAAAATTGTTTTGAAATCTTGCTCACAGTTTTATTTACACCAAGATGGCCACCTAAGGGCATACTATGGGCCAAAGTTAAAATCTCGTTCCTATAGACTTCAGGAACTACAACTTAGTGAACAATTGCCCACTCCTCACTTGCAGGAATATCAGATGGTCTCCACTTCCTCATTAACACTCCATTCTTGATATAATACCCAGCTGGCCCTTTCTTAGTCACATCATCTGAGAAAGCTTTTTCTTTTAAAGCTTCAATCTCAGGGTTTAGGTTCTGTTCTGCTACAAACTCCTTCCTTGACAGAGATAAATGTTTCTTGTCAGATTTAATACCTGGATCCTCGTGAAACAATGAAGGCAGAAAAGTCCCTGACAAGTCATCAATACCTGAATCCTGATTTTGACTATCATGGGTAGAAGTATCATGCTGTACAGAGCTATCTGCATTGGCTGACTTCTTAGCCATACTTCGAGTTACTGAGCAGGTGGGATAAATGGTAGAATCCATCTGTGGGTCATAAATGTTTGGCTTCGTTGTCAGCTGCACTGCAGGAACAACTTTACCACCTGCTACGTCATTCCATAAGAACAATTAAACACCTTCCACCAGTAAACTAGGTCGTACTCCTATCTTAACAAGTCCTGAAGCTAACCTCGACTTCAAAATCACCTTATGCAGAGATGCAGAGGTACAGAAACAGCGTTGCCTCCAATACCCTTGATAAAATTTACTTCACCAATCTCAGTCTCATCACTAAACTTTAAAACACTATCCAACAAGAGTGACTGAGAAACCCCAATATCCCGAAGAATTTTCACTGGTACAGGGGTTGACCCTTCCTTCACTGACACAAACCCATCTGACACAAAATAATCAAATCCCTTCCTAACTCGGTCCAACCTCTCAGCCCCTGACAAAGCTTCATCAGAATGTCCGGAACCCTGTGGGTTCACGGGTGTTTCAACGTTTTGAATACAGGCATCTGGGACTGACTCCTTTTCCATCTTCTTCTTCTTCAGAAGGAAACAGTTAGCCATAACATGACCAGCTTTCCTACAATAGTGACAAGTAAGACCAAAATATTTCTCTTTCACTTGCTTCCCTTCATCCTTACCATTGTCACTAGACCCAAATTTAATTTCTGGTTTACCCTGACTCTCCATGCTACACTTTAGGAAGCACTTACTCGGGGTAAACTTAACCTTGTGGGTTAAAGCAAACTCATCTGCTAATCTAGCAGACTCCTGCAAA
The DNA here is from genome assembly GCF_963921235.1 of Mobula hypostoma. Lineage (NCBI taxonomy): Eukaryota > Metazoa > Chordata > Chondrichthyes > Myliobatiformes > Myliobatidae > Mobula > Mobula hypostoma. Next base: position 64,454,912 of record NC_086110.1, read on the forward strand.
GTGGCAGCATCCTTTTCATCTAAATATACCTTTATGTCATTAGGGACACACCTCTTAAATTCTTCAATTAAGACCAAACCTTTCAAGCTGTTGAAATCATTATTCACATTTTTAGATGTGTACCACTGGTCAAAACATACAAACTTCTCATAAGCAAATTCCACATAAGTCTGGTTCACAGATTTCCTCAAATTTCTAAACCTTTGCTATAGGCTTCTGGAACCAGTTCATAGACTTTAAGCACAGCCTGTTTAACAGCCTCATATTTAGCTGCATTTTCAATTGATAAGGCAGAATAAGGCTGTTGAGCTTTTCCTTTAATTACACTTTGTAAGAGAAGAGGCCAACTCTTTTTTGGACACTGTAAACTCTGAGCAACTTCCTCAAATGCTGGAAGTATTTATCAACCTCAGCCTCATCAAATGGAGGGACCAGTTTAACTTCCTGGCTGGCAATAAACATGTACAACCAGTTTCCTAGAGCCAGCAACTTCTTTCTCGAGCCTTAACTTATCCATTTCAAACCGCCTCTACTTGTCTGCTTCTTTCCTCTGTTTGTCTGCTTCTCTAGCATCAAATTGCCTTTGTCTTTCTTTATCCTCAGCCTCTAATTTAAATAAATCATATTTAATTTGTTGCAGTCGTAACTGGATCTCCTCTTTACTCACAGGAAACCTCTTTAACACCTCCTCATCAAACTGCTTCATAGATATATAGCGCTCAACTATTTTCCTCTAATTCTCTGGATTTCTCATAGCCCGTTTTATCTCAGTAAGGTTCAGCTCACTAGCAATGGCCAACAATTCATCCTTTTTGGCTTTCTACAATGCCTCAGAGGTTGGTGCTTCCAGAAATGTCCCTATATCCATTGCTGCTGATTTCCACACACAAGTCAAACTAAAGGAATTGGGTCTTTCCCTTTTCCCCAGTCAGATCGATAATTAATTAATCAATAAGCTCCAATTTTGTTCATATCCTGGATGAGCCCCCAATTTGTTACGAATTGTAATGTTTTAGAAACAAACCAGCAGCAAGCGATTTCACACTGAGTCAGATTTTCATGTTAAAACCACTATCTTTATTAGTATCTACTTATAACATAGTAACTTAATGAGATAAACAAAAGTTAACAGTGTTTTGTGTATATATGAGTGTAAATATAAGTCCCAAACTATTGAGCTTGGGGGAACAAGGCTGAAAGTCTTGAGATGATAAAGTAAGAAACTTCAGTAATCCATGAAATAAATGATGGGAGAGAGATATCTGTAATCCATGTTGTAATGGAGAGGAAAGGTAAGTACGAAGATCTTGTCCGTCGTGACGTTCCAAATCCACATACGAGTTATCACCGAAAGTGACCTGTCACAGGAATATCGTCTTCCAGAGGTTACCACACAACATACCCAGGCAAGGGTTAACACATAAGTGGTCCCATGGATACTTCAAAATCCACTCCTATGGATTATATGAAGTGACAGTCACACATTCGTTGTGCACCGTGTGCCGATGTATAACCCACCCTTTTGGGCATAGGAGAGTCAAAGTCTCAGCTGCAACAAGCTGAAGCTACCGGTTTCTCCAGTCTCTCTCTCTCTCTCTCTCTCTTTCGACTGAAGGTCGCTCTCTGTGTACATGAGTTTAAGTTCGCAGCAACCTGTGACTGACATCATAGTCCCCCCTTACTCAGGCACTTAAAGCAACAGTCCACAGTAAATGATACCTGTGGGTTTGTAACACGGTACACTCCTCCCCTTTTATTTTAATAGTGTATCCACTGTTTTTTTTACTGGGGCATTATGCTAAACAAATATGTTTACCCTTAACATACAAACGCCTACCATTTGTTTACTTAACAACTTAATATTATCAAATTATAATGAAGTAACATAATAATATCAAATTATAACAAGCTTTTTTTTTACTTTTGGCCTAAGACCCATTTATAACTCAAGTCTGTGGGGGGGGGGGCGCGGTCTTCTCTGGTTTGTCTGGCACTGAAACGAATGGGTCTTCACTCTATTTTCTGGAATAAATTAAACAATCCGCAAATTGGCAGGTTCCAGCCATAAAGAGTAGTCACCTTCATCTTGCAAAGATGACGAAAGCAGAGTGAAATCCGTGAAAGTCCGTCAGAAGGACATCCGCATGATTTGTTGCCTCCCGGGTGCCAGGTTCCGGGATGTCTCTGACTGGGTGCACAACATCCTAGTACAAGAGGGAAAGCAACCAGAAGTCGTGATACGTGTTGGTACCAACGACATAGGCAGGAAGAGGGATGAGGTTCTGAACTGTGAGTTTCGGGAACTAGGCAGAAGGCTGAAGAACAGGACCTCAAGGGTGGTGTTCTCAGGATTGCTGCCAGTGCTACATGACAGTGATGGTAAGAATTGGAGGAGATGGCAGTTGAATGCATGGCTGAGGAGTTGGTGCAGGGAGCAGGGTTTTAGATTATTGGATCATTGGGATCTCTTCTGGGGAAGGTGGGACCTGTACAGATTGGATGGGTTGCACCTAAACTCGAGGGGGAGAAATATCCTTGCAGGTAGGTTTGCTAGCATGGTTGGGGAGGGTTTAAACTAATTTGCAAGGGGGATGGGACATAGAGCGATAGAGCAGTGAAAGAAGTGCATGGAGTAAAGCCAGATCTAACATATAGAGAGGCTTTGAGGAAAGAGAAGCAGAATAAACGGTGTAAAGGTAGTAAGGCAGAAGGGCTGAAGTGTGTGTACCTCAATGCAAGAAGCATCAGGAAAAAAGGTGGTGAATTGAGAGCTTGGATACATACATGGAATTATGATGTAGTGGCCATTACAGAGACTTGGCTGGCACCAGGGCAGGAATGGTTTCTCAATATTCCCTGATTTCAGTGCTTTAAAAGGGATAGAGAGGGGGAAAAAGGGGAGGAGGGGTGGCATTACTGGTCAGAGATACTATTACAGTTACAGAAAGAGTGGGTAATGCAGCAGGATCCTCTTTTGAGTCAGTATGGGTGGAAGTCAGGAACAGGAAGGGAGCAGTTATTCTACTGGGGGTATACTATAGGCCCCCTGGTAGCAGCACAGATACCGAGGAGCAGATTGGGAGGCAGATTTTGGAAAGGTGCAAAAATAACAGGGTTGTTATCATGGGTGACTTTAACTTCCCTAATATTGATTGGCACCTGATTAGCTCCAAGGGTTTAGATGGTGCAGAGTTTGTAAAGTGTGTCCAGGACAGATTCCTGTCACAGTATGTGGACAGGCCAACTAAGGGGAATGCCATACTAGATCTAGTACTAGGTAATGAACCAGGTCAGGTCACAGATCTCTCAGTGGGTGAGCATCTGGGGGACAGTGACCACCGCTCCCTGGGCTTCAGCATTATCATGGAAAAGGATAGAATCAGAGAGGACAGGAAAATTTTTAATTGGGGAAGGGCAAATTATGAGGCTATAAAGCTAGAACTTGCGGGTGTGAATTGGGATGATGTTTTTGCAGGGAAATGTACTATGGACATGTGGTCGATGTTTAGTGATCTCTTGCAGGATGTTAGGGATATATTTATCCCAGTGGGAAGATAAAGAATGGTAGGGTGACAATTGAGGTGGAAAATCTAGTCAGGTGGAAGAAGGCAGCATACATGAGGTTTAGGAAGTAGGGATCAGATGGGTCTATTGAGGAATATAGGGAAGCAAGAAAGGAGCTTAAGAAGGGGCTGAGAAGAGCAAGAAAGGGGCATGAGAAGGCCTTGGCAAGTAGAGTAAAGGAAAACCCCAAGGAATTCTTCAATTATGTGAAGAAAAAAAGGATGCCAGGAGTGAAGGTAGAACTGATTAGAGATAAAGGTGGGAAGATGTGCCTGGAGGCTGTGGAAGCGAGCGAGGTCCTCAATAAATACTTTTCTTCAGTATTCACCAATGAGAGGGAACTTGATGATGGTGAGGACAATATGAGTGTGGTTGATGTTCTGGAGCATGTTGATATTAAGGGAGAGGAGGTGTTGGAGTTGTTAAAATACATTAGGACGGATAAGTCCCCGGGACCTGACAGAATATTCCCCAGGCTGCTCCACGAGGCGAGGGAAGAGATTGCTGAGCTTCTGACGAGGATCTTTATGTCCTCGTTGTCCACGGGAATGGTACTGGAGGATTGGAGGAAGGCAAATGTTGTCCCCTTGTTCAAAAAAGGTAGTAGAGATAGTCAGGGTAATTATAGACCAGTGAGCATTACGTTTGTTGGAAAAGCTTCTTAGAGGTAGGATCTCTGGGCATTTAGAGAATCATGGTCTGATCAGGGAGAGTCAGCATGGCTTTGTGAAGGGCAGATCGTGTCTAACAAGCCTGATAGAGTTCTTTGAGGAGGTGACTGGGCATATAATGAGGGTAGGGCAGTGGATGTGATCTATATGGATTTTAGTAAGGCATTTGACAAGTTTCCACATGGTAGGCTTATTCAGAAAGTCAGAAGGCATAGGATCCAGGGAAGTTTGGCCAGGTGGATTCAGAATTGGCTTGCTTGCAGAAGGCAGAGGGTCGTGGTGGAGGGAGTACATTCAGATTGGAGGATTGTGACTAGTGGTGTCCCACAAGGATCTGCTCTGGGACCTCTACTTTTCATGATTTTCATTAACGACCTGGATGTGGAGGTACAAGGTTTAAGAGTCGCGATGTAATGATGCAGCTCTATAAGACTCTGGTTAGGCCACACTTGGACTTTTGTGTCCAGTTCTGGTCGCCTCACTATAGGAAGGATGTGGAAGCATTGGAAAGGGTACAGAGGAGATTTACCAGGATGCTACCTGGTTTAGAGAGTATACATTATGATCAGAGATTAAGGGAGCTAGTGCTTTACTCTTTTGAGAGAAGGAGGATGAGAGGAGACATGATAGAGGTGTACAAGATATTAAGAGGAATAGATAGAGTGGATAGCCAGCGCTCTTTCCCAGGGCACCACTGCCCAATACAAGAGGACATGGCTTTAAGGTAAGGGGTGGGAAGTTCAAGGAGGATATTAGAGGAAGGTTTTTTACTCAGAGAGTGGTTGGTGCGTGGAATGCACTGCCTGAGTCAGTGGTGGAGGCAAATACACTAGTGAAGTTTAAGAGACTACTAGACAGGTATATGGAGGAATTTAAGGTGGGGGCTTATATGGGAGACAGGGTTTGAGGTTCAGCACAACATTGTGGGCCGAAGGGTCTGTAATGTGCTATACTATTCTATGTTCTATGTTCTATGTTCTATGAAAAGGTGAATGTTATTCTTAAAAATACATACCATCATCAAAACTAAGAAGGTATTGGCAAGTGTGTTCGAATAGTGTGTTCTTCAGTCTGTCAATAAACTTGTTTGTTTTAATACAGATTTCCATATAAAAGTCATGAACAGTTGACCTCTGAGCATAGGGAGCTAAGAAGATGTGCACCTCCAACTTGCTAAGAGTTCTAGGCAACAGATCACCTCTGTATAATGAAGACTCCTCTGTGCAGCTGCCCTAGATATATACGCATCGTTGTGCTATCACTTGTCTTCCTTACCCATATCTCATTTATTCCAACTGAGCTAATTACACAGCTAACCTTTGTATTCTCCTTCGATTCCAAATAGATAGCCTGACCTTTATGACACCATCTCTTTTCATAATATAACTTTCCACCTTCTATTCGTGCTTCATATCTTTGTGCTGATGATTCAGCAGGAGTGCTGGGAAGATGCTCAGGAGAAGACGGAGATGCTGGTCTTTTCGGAGATTTAAGCTTATTGAGAGTTCACAGATCTTCCACTATCTGTTCATCTGTTAACAAGTAATTTAACTGTGCAGGTGCAGGTTGTCATCTTTTGTCTGTAATTGGAACAGGGTAATTAGGTCTCCTCCTTAGTTCCTTAGTCATTATTGGCTTTACCTCCATAGAATCTCCTGTGAGTTCCATTATTAGCCTCTCATTCTCAATCATCTTTTTCTTTTCTTCTAACTCAATCTTCTTATCTTCAAATTCCTTCACTGCTGCTTTTTTCTCTTTAATATAATTCCTTTCCACTTGTTCTGTCTCCAGTTGCAGAAAAAGCTCTGCATTTCGTATTCTTTCCTTGTATTATTGATCTAGTTTCTTCATCCTTTTCTGATACTCCTGCAAAGTGCCTTCCTGTAACTGCCTTAGCTGTCTTTTGAGAGATGTCAATTTCTCCTGGTACATCTGCTCTTTTACTTCCAGGTAGTCTTCATCATCCTGCTTATTGGCAACATCTGTCTCCCTTGCATCCTCTGTATCTTCATCCGAGTCGCGGATACAGATACTGCGTTCGTCCTCATCGTTGTAATAGTCGACAATGGGTGAGAGAAGAACGTCGGACATCTTCCTCGCTGAGCTGCCCTCCTTTGTTGACTGATCTAGTGCCTTAATGGATTGCCAATCCAACTGGATTTTCCTGAGCCATTCATGTCCCAGTAGCAGTGGTCCTCCATTTTTCAGTACATAGAGGTTCAGCTGCTGTGTTTTGTCTCTATAGGTCACTCTCACTTTAATTTTACCTTTGGGATGCACTTTCTGTCCTGTGTAAGTCTTTAGCAGTAATTTAGTTCATTTCAGAGGTTATGTGAGAAAACAGTCGTTTGTAGTCATGTACAGAGATCACTGTTAAAGCTGAGCCTATGTCTAATGCTGTGAAATTGCAGACAAGACAACTCATTTTCATCTGAGTCATTTTCATCAGAACTGCCTTCTTTCATTTTGTGTACCTTGTTGTATTTTCCTTTCTGGGGTTTCCTTTTTCTTTGTATTTTGCCCTTTTTCTGCTGTTGACTAGCTTTGCATACTCCGCCAATGTGCCCCTGTTTACCACAGTTTCTGCATTCTTTGTCTTTAAATCAATAGTAATTCGGGTCACGTGACCTGTTCCCACAATGATAACATTTCTTTCCTTCATTTCTGTTCAGTGACATTTTATTTGTAGCATATTCCAGAGATTTTTGTTGTATCTCAGAAGAACCCCGTGCCGCTGTTTCCATTGATATTGCAATGTTTAGCGCTTTCTCAAATGTAAGGTCTCTTTCACACAGAAACTTCTTCTGTGTGGTTTCACAGTGCATGCCACACACTAACTTGTCCCTCAATGCATCTGATAGACCAGCTCCAAATTGACAATGTTCTGATAATTTGCGCAATACAGTACAATATTCAGAAATGCTTTCATTTTTGCACTGATTCCGATTGTGAAATTTAAATATTTCAGTAATGACCAGTGGTTTGGGGTTTAAATGCTGTTGGAGAGTGTCTACTATTTGCTTGAATATTTTGTCAGCTGACTTTTCAGGGGTTACCAAGCTCCGTAGCAGGCCGTATGTTTTTGCTCCCATAATACTGAGTAAGATGCTGGCTTTCTTTTCATCCGTAACCTCACAATATAACTCCACTCTTTCAATGTAAGTCGCCCAGTCTTCAATGCCACTATCAAATGCTGTAATGTTTCCAATCATCGCCATCTTTGTAATGTTAATTAAACCCCGTTCTCCCCTTTTTGCTAGCGCCACGAGCGCACTCCATCTAGATGTGTGTGTCGCTCCATTTTATCTCCTTTCTGGGGCAGGCAGACCCTCAGTCCCTGGGGGTCAGCGCTAGCTGTGGTCTCGGCTGGACATGCTGCAGCTCCGACTGTGTCTCTTGGTCTCCCGAAATTCCCAACCCCAGCTGTGCTCCCGCTTCTTTTCCGACTCACGGCCTCTCTCTGCCTCCTTCCCCTGCTCCTTGGCTCGTTCCTTGCACTCTTCTTCTGAGTGTCATTATCAATTAAAACACAGCGTCCCAATACGGTGTAGGTTCAGTAACCTCGTCGCCAATTTGTTGTGTATGTGGCCTGGTTACACAACAATGTTCTTAAGAAAAACGCTGGAGACGGGAGCTAAGGTTCATGGTTCTTTACTGGCATAAACCGAACTCAGCACAGACATGTACAGATCAATACACGCCTAATAACGCATGCGCAATATGTGCCTAATAGCGCATTCAGCGATGTGTTACTATAACATAAAGTAGCCCCTTAGTTTCCTGTAGGCTATACAGTACAACTGTCATCATCATCAGATTTTTTCATAAGCAGCATACAGTTTAGTGTATATTTTTAAACAGTAATTTGACTTTTTATCTTGTGGTTCAGTTATGATCCATTCTTTGAATGCTTTCTTTGTAAGATTCCACAAACGTAACTATTCCTTAATGCATCATTAAGTTCATCACTGAACTGACAATGCTCAGACAGCTTCTTCAATTCAGTGAAATGGACTCCCCTTCCTTTTGATTCCACTTCTGAAACCTAAAGCATTCTACATTCAACAATGGTTTAGGTTATAAATGTCCCTACATTACTTTCACGATATCAGCAAAGCTTATTTTGGCTGGTTCAGTTGGAGCAGTTAAACTTCTAAGCAAACTGTATGCCTTTAAACCCAATACACTCAGCAAAACTGCCACTCACTTTGTATTTGCTATGTCATTTGCTTCAAAGTATAGCTCAATCTATTCAGTATATAAAATCCAGTCTATCACTTGTGCAATCTTACATGTCAATCTTTCCTATGTAACCAGCCATTTCTGCTGTATTTTAAATTTATGGTGATTATCACCTGGTCCTCACTGTTCTTGAACCCGTGAATTTGTTCATTTTCTGCCTTTTTTTAAACTCAAACATTTCATTGCGCTTCAACAGGTGGGTAGTCACTTCATGTTAAATTAAAACTTCCTTGTCACCAGTGTTATGTTGTGTTGCTCCAAAACATGAAAACTAATTGGAAGAAAAACAAGGGAGCCAGGAGATCACTTGTGTACCCTCATTTTTACTTTAAGTGAGGTGTGCGTATATGACACAGTGACGTAATAACATAACACAAGAACATAAGAAATAGGAGCAGGAGTAGGCCATCTGGCCCGTTGAGCCTGCTTCATCATTCAACAAGATCATGGCTGATCTGACCATGGACTCATCTCCACCTAGCTTAACCCTTAATTCCCCTGTTATTCAACCTTGTCTTAAATCTATTTACTGAGGTAGCCTCCACTGCATCTTTGGGCAGGGAATCCCACAGATTCACCACTCTCTGGGAAGAGCAGTTCCTCCTCATCTCCATCCAAAATTAACGCCCCAAATTTTGAGGCTACGTCCCCTGGTTCAAGTCTCACCTACCAGTGGCAACAACTTTCCTGCCTCTATCTTATCTATCCCTTTCATAATTGTATATGTTTCTATAAAATCTCCTCTCAATTTTCTGAATTCCAATGAGTACCGTCCCAGGCAACTCAATCTCCCCTCATAGTGTAACCCCCTCATCTCTGGAATCAACCTGGTGAACCTCCTCTGCACCTCCTCCAAAGCCAGTAGATCCATCAATTAAGGATACCAGAACTGTACACAGTACTCCAAGTGTAGCTTCACCAGTACCCTGTAGAGTTTGCAGCACAACCACCCTGCTCTTAAATTCGTCTTTCTAGAAATGAAGGCCGACCTTCCATTTGCCTTCTTGATAGCCTGCTGCATCTACAAACTAACCTTTTGTGATTCATGCACAAGCACTCCCAAGTCCTTCTGCACAGCAGCATCACATTTTTTTACCATTTAAATAATAATCTGATCTTTTATTTTTCCTTCTAAAGTGGATAACTTTGCATTTACCAACATTGTACTGCATCTGCCAGAACCGTGCCCACTCAATCTATTGATATCTCTCTGCAGACTATCTGTATCCTCTGCACAATTTGCTTTTCCACTCAATTTAATGTCATCAGCAAACTTAAATACATTAAACTCAGTCCCCTCTTCCAGATTGTTAATGTACGTTGTGAACAGTAGTAGGCCCAGCACTGATCCCTGCAGCACATTGCTCACCACTGATTGCCAACTGAGAAACACCCATCAATTCCAACTCTCTGCTTTCTATTAGCTAACCAATCCTCTGTCCTTGCTAATACATCACCCCCAACTCTATGCATCCTTATCTTATGGATAAGCCTTTTATGTGGCACCCTATTGAACGCCTTCTGGAAACCCAAGTAAATAACGTCCAACTGTTTCCCTCTATCCATTGCGCTCATTATATCCTCAAAGAACTCCAATAAGTCTGTTAAAGTGGACCTGCCTTTGCTGAATCCATGCTCCACTTGCTTGATGGATCCATTTCTTTCCAGACGCCTTGCTGTTTCTTCTTTAATGATAGCTACAAGCATTTTCTCAACTACAGATGTTAAACTAATTAGTCTATAGTTACCTGCTTTTGTCTACATCCTTTTTTGAACAGTGGCATGACATTCGCCTTCTTCCAATCTGCCGGGACCTGCCCAGAGTCCGGAGAACTTTGGTAAATCATCACCAAAGCTTCTACTATAACTTCTGCCATTTCTTTCAGTACGATGGGTTGCATTCCATTAGGACTAGGGGACTTTTCTATCTTTAGGGCCACAAGTTTGCTCAGTACTACCTCTTTAGTGATAGTTATTGTATCAAAAACACAAAATACTCTGCAGATGCTGGGGTCAAAGCAACACGCACAACACGCTGGAGGAACTCAGCAGGTCGGGCAGCATCCGTGGAACCGAACAGTCAACATTTCCACGGATGCTGCCCGACCTGCTGAGTTCCTCCAGCGTGTTGTGTGTGTGTAGCTATTGTATTGAGGTCCTTACCTCCCATCACATCCATAACATTTCTCTTTGCCATGTAAAATGTGTCCCCCATGGTGAAGACTGACACAAAATAGTCATTCAAAGCGTCCGCTATTTCCTTCTTACGTAATATCAATTCCCCCTTCTCATCCTCCAAAGGACCTACGCTCACTTTAGCCACCCTTTTCTGCTTTATATAATTATAAAAAATTTACTATTCATTTTTATATATTGTTTATTTTCATAATCCATCTTCCCTTTCTTTATTGCTTGCTTAGTGTTTCTTTGCTGCTTTTTAACATTTTCCCAATTTTCCAGCTTCTCACAACTCTTGTCAATTTTGTACACACGAGCTTTTAGTTTGATGCCTTCCTTTATTTCTTTAGTTTTCCATCACTGACTCTCCCCACCCTCACCCTTACTATCCTTGCTTTTAACTGGAATATACTTCTGTTGATCACTGTGAAAAATCTCTTTGAAAGTCTCCTACTATTCTTCAACCATCCCACCATATAGCCTGTGTTCCTAAACACAAAATAATCTGCAGCTGCTGGGATCAAATCATTTAGTTTTTCAACTGAACCTACCAGCCTTCTACTTCCAACCCTCCCCCACCTTCTTTATAGGGCCTCTGCCCCTTCCCTCTTCAGTCCTGACGAAGGGTTCCGGCCCGAAATGTCGACTCATCATTTCCACGGATGCTGCCCGACCTGCTGAGCTCCTCCAGCGTGTTGTGAGCCTGTGTTCCTAGTTTACCCTATCCAAATCTTCCATCTTCCTGTTGTAGTCTCCCTTGTTTAGGCATAATACACTGGTTTTAGATTCGAACTATTGCACCCTCCATTTGTATGAGAAACTCAATCATACTGTGATCACTCTTTCCAAGAGGATCCCTAACTACAAGATTGCTTATTTTACCTGTCTCGTTACACAGGACCAGATCTGAATAGCACATTCCCTTGTAGATTCAGTAACCTGACGTATCCCTTTTGTGTACTTTGTAGGTATTGTTACGTACCCCGTAACTGGGTTGCCAAACCAGCAGAAATGGATCACTCAGTTGGAGTCTGGATTACTAGAACTAAGAAAATTTTATTAAAGAAACAGGCAACACAGTACTCTAATCAAAAGGATAATGAATGCAACAGTTCAGCAGTGATAAACATACATGTACACAGAATTCAGATAACAGGATCAATCAAGCTCTATCGTTGTCTGGGGGTAAATGACCAGTTTCAAGGGGATGCAAAGTTCAGTTCAATTTAGTTCAGTTCAGTTCGCAGTAATCGCTGCCGTGGCGATGGACAGTGGGGGGGAAGGAGAGAGAGAGCAGAACGAATGAATATTCAAAACAGCTTCCACACAGACCTTTGCAGTCAGCTTTCGGGCGAGTCCTTTGTGATGTCATCTGAGGTCACCGACCGTGACCCCTCCGTTTCCAGATACGATCGTTTCCCTGCGGTGAACCTGGCACCCAGGCAAGGGTGGACACACACCAGGTTCCCACCGATCGTGCCTTTCCACCCTGTGCGTTTATGGCCCAGTACTTCCCACCGACTTGTGAGAGACGCACCGCTTCCAGGGTCTTGTTACCTCAGGTGTCGTGTGTGTGTCCTGCCTTAGCGAACCTGTCCCTTTTTATCCCCCTGCTGGGGTATCGCCTGTCCATCACTTCAAACAGTTCGGGGTTCAAAGGGGGAGCCGCTCTTGCCAGCTCTCCTTCCTTCATTAACATCTCCAAATGCTGCTCCATTGTTTTCCTTATCTCTCTCTCTCCTGAAGACAGGTGGCAGACCAACTGCTGATTCCACTGGTGCCAGCCCAGGCCAGCTACATCTTAATCTATGTGTATTCTTGTCACAGTATAATCATAATGAATTATTTAAATAACAAAGAATGTTTAATCAAACAATATATTTACAATATTACTCAAGTATTACTGTTATATTAAATACACAATAGTGGCATTTACCAGGCCATTATATATGAAGGAACCAAAGTATTGTTGAGGATGCCTACTACTCATCCCATAATTTGTTTGTCACACTACCATCAGGAAAGAGGTACAGGAGCATCAGGACTAGGACTGCCAGACTGAGTAACAGGTTCTTCCCTTTGAATACCCTGCCACCACTGAGGTCTCATCACGAGGACAGCAAGCTGTTTCCTGTTTACCATTCACCTGTGCTGCACAATACATACAATGACATTTTATTAACTTCATTGTGGTAATATTTGGTTTTACCTGCTGTGTGTGATAAATGTTTTGTGTGTGCGCCATGGTCCAGAGGAATGGTGATGTGTATGCTTGTAAATGTGTATAGTCAGATGACAATAAACTTGAACTTCTTCATGCAGAGGGTGTTATGTATATAGAACAAGTGGCCAGAGGGAGTGCTTGAGGCTAGTAAAATTAAAAAAAAATCTTTTAAAAGATACTTGGACAAACACATGGACAGGAAAGGTTTAAAGGGATATGTGTCATATGCAGGCAAATGGGACTAGCTGAGATTGGTATCTTGGTCGATGTGGATGAGTTGGGACGTTTCCATGCTGTGCTGGATAACTCTGTGGCTACTGATCATTGTCTGGGCTACATCAAATGCCCACTTGCAATTCATGACCTTTTCATTTAGAAATGAATACGCACATCTTGAATCAACAAATCTGTGCAATCTTGCAACTTATGCACACTTATAGCATTGCACTGTTGTTCAGCAGCACAGTTTATCTGATCTGAATGCCAAACTTGTATGTTTGAATTTCAATTATGAGACTGGGGGGTGGGGGGGAGAGGCATGCATGTTGATCAATTAATTAACTAAAACAGAAACTGCTGGAGATGCACAGCATTTCAAGCCACCTCTCTGGAAAGGGAAACAGAGCTCGAAAGAGGTTAAAGACCTTTCACCAGATTCTGCAACTAATGAAAGACTTCTGACCTTTTTCCCTTCCCACAGATGTGACCTGACCCACTGTGTATTTCCGGCCTTTTTTGCTTTTACAGTATATCGGGTTTCCAACGTCTGTGTTTTTAAAAAAATTTTCACTAACGAGTTAACTATCTCCTCTTGTCTTCTCACTTAGTTTCCTAGGAGTTATCTTAAAAATATTTTAATCAACGTGCATGCCTTCTGAATCAGAATCAGCTTTATTATCTTTGACATGTGTTGTGAAATGTGTTGCCTTGCAGCAGCTGGACAGTGCAAGACATAAACATTTCTATAAGTGATAATAAATAAATTTCTAGGGCAGAAGAGGTTAATGATCGGTTTATGGACTATTCAGGATTCTGATGGTGGAGGGAAAGAAGCTGTTAGCGAAATAGACATTCTCTTCCCTGTTGAGATGCCTTTACAACAAAAAGCCTCATAGTTCAACATAGGGAATTCACAATTCAACTAAAACATTGAAGAATCTAAAGTATTGATTCTGATCATCTTGAGTCATGCAATGTCATGAGACAACCAAGGCAAGTACTGAAAAGAATAAGTGAAATCCAATTCAGTCTTAATCAACTACACTGTATTATACTGTTTAGAGGAAAATATACTGCAAAATCCCACAGAAGGCTCACAAAACATAACTATATTCACCTGGCTTGTTCTCTTATTATTGTCACCAACTATTTTAATATAACCATATAACAATTACAGCACGGAAACAGGCTATCTCGGCCCTTCTAGTCCATGCTGAACTCTTACTCTCACCTAGTCCCATCGACCTGCGCTCAGCCCACAACCCTCCATTCCTTTCCTGTCCATATATCTATCCAATTTAATTTTAAATGACAACATTGAACCTGCCTCAACCACTTCTGCTGGAAGCAGAATATCACAGTTCTGTGTATGCAAGCTTTAAGTATACGAGTTTACATTTCAGCAATTATAATGTGTGCAACCTCTGTGCAAAGCCATTTTATTTCTTTCAGTGTTATCATCTGACCTTTTAATTCTTAAATTGATGAATAATTGAGCTATTAATTTATAAAATCTTTTAAAATCCACATTCAAGATATTGCAATTACCATTACTGATACTACATTCACTCATTACACGGCGTGTCGTATGACACGGGTGATCATGGTCTTTCTTTGACCATGATTGCTCTTGGAAAAACTTTTCTACAGCCTTCTCAAGACAGTGTCTTTTCAAGATGGGTGACCCCAGCCGTCACTCAACCCTCTTCAGAGATTGCCTGCCCGGCGTCAGTGGTCGCATTAACCAGGACTTGTGATATGCATTAACTGCTCAGACGACCATCCACCACCCGCTTCATGACACTGATTTGGGGGGGTGAAGGGCTAACCAGGTGCTACACCTTGCTCAAGGGCAACCTGCAGGCTATCAAAGGGAACGAGCACCTTTCACCTCCTTTGGTTGAGGCTTATCTCCTCTCCACTACCCAAATTACTGATACCGGTTCCTAGAAATTAGTATTTACCCTCTTTTTTCAGTAAATGTCACTTTGTTAATCCTTGAATTGGATGCCCTGAAAAAGATTTGGAAATTGACAAAAAGGCAAATGAATAATCATAAGAGTGGCTTCCATCCTGAATAAAACACAAAATATGTGTTATAAATGCAACTTATTATCTGTTAATTTACTAATGGTAGTATTACTTTAAGTGTTATTTTTGAGTTACATGTACTGTGTTGTGTACCTTGCTCTAGAGGAACATTTTTTCATTTGGCAGTATACGTGTGTACAGTTGAATGACAATAAACTGAACTGGAAATGGAACTTGAATTTGAATTTAACTAGCTGAGTTTTTCCAGCTGCTGCTGCTACCATCTTATTTCCATACTGACAACTGGGAAGTGAGTTGGATCTTAAAAAAGCATTTTCAAAGGCAGTTATATGCAGTAGCTTTAAAGGTGATGGTGGAAACAATGAATGTGAAATTCACTGCTTGCAGAAGGAAGATTCCCATTGGCTACTTTCCCATGCCACAGTGAGGTACAGACACATGAAAGGGCCAGTAACTGTTACATCATGCATGAAGGAGCATTTCATGGAGATCTTGTGACCTTTGCTTGTGATTCTTGTGGATAAAAGTAGAAAATGAACCTGACAGAGGCTCAATATCCCAGAGAAAAACTTGTAATCTGAATATATTTGCTAAACTGCTATGGGGCTTTTTCCTTGTTTTATTATGAATGAGAAATGCGGGTCATGGGTTACACTCTTAATGTCCACATTTATCTGTAATTCATCCAAGACGACTGCAACCTTGCTATAAGGTTTGGAGGTTTGCCTGCCCCTATGACCTGGAGGGTTACGTTGGCTAGACTCAGGGCCTTGTGCTTTGGCTCTTGGTAAGGTCACTCATCCAGCAGGTGGCACGGCACGGCAGCAGTGGCCTTTCAAATCTGGTGCTACTTTAATTTAGTTTTTTAATTTAATTTTAAGGTACAATTAGGGTTTAGGGCAATGGCTAACAGAGCGACTACCTACCATCACCAGATACTGCTACAATACAGAGATTGCCCAAAAACAAACCTTCATGAAGATCTGCTGATTAAATTGCGCGACCTCGGCTTGCTGAGGGAATCGGGCCCGCAGTCCTCGGAGACGCCTGATGCCAGTGGCCGGAGGTGAGGACGTCGTAAGCGGTGTGCGAGGAAGCGGAAGCGAGGCGAGTGAGCAAGAGTCCGTGCCAGGAAAAGAGCAAGCCCTAGCCGGCCAACTCCCCCATCCATTTTGCTCTCCAATGGACATTAAATTGAACTGTATCCGACTCCAACAAAATACTCAGCGGGGGTACAGAAACGGACAGAATCCCGGACTCAGCTTTTTAATTATGTAACAGTTTTCCCCCCAAGCTATTGGACTACCAGCCTACTGCCCTCTGCCGTGCCTATTGTCTTGTTTATTATTTATTGTAATGCCTGCACTGTTCTGTGTACTTTATGCAGTGCTGTGTAGTTTTTGTGTTGTTTTACGTAGTTCAGTGTAGTTTTTGTATCGTTTCCTGGAGCACCATGGTCCTCAAAAACTTTGTCTCCTTTTTACTGTGTACTGTACCAGCAGTTATGGTCAAAATGACAATAAAAAGTGACTTGAGACTTGACTTGACTTCAGACTTCATGCCAAACAGGTCAAAGGGTAGAGGCCAGACTAAGAGTGCCCCACCGGTCCTCCAGGTTCAGGGGTTCAGCTCAGGGCTAACGACACTGACAGGCAAAGAAAAATTGTTAAGGAAAAATTAATGAAAAATCCTTCTATATCTGTGTGGGAGTGAGAGCCCTGAACCACAGATGGGGCACAATAGGGAAGATGGCCAATGACAGACAGAGATAGAGGACTTTCATTGCTGCCCTAAGCACTGGCAGCATAATGTGCAGTAATTGCTATAAAGAGCGATGTGCGCTGGATGATGCAATTAGGTGGGTGCTTGGCACTGTAAAAACTCAAAGCACATTGGCAAGCATCAGACTGGAAGTTTCTGTTCCAATTTCCCGCTAGGCAGCATTTTACTAGATGGTCTGGTGTGCCTTAATCTAGGCAATGAGGCATTTATGCATAGACTACACATTTAGAACATAGAACATAGAATGTAGAACAGTACAGCACAGTACTGACTTTTTGGTCTATAATATTGTGCTATTCTTCTAACTTGCTCCTATGATTAATCTAACCCTTTCCTCCTACATAGCCCATAACCCCCCATTTCTTCTTTACTAAATTAACTTCCCAGTAGTCAGCACAGAAACTGAATTTATTTTTTTTCAATCCTTATTGTTTTAATTCTGTGTGAATCATTGAATTTAAATCTTCTCAATTGTTGTGATGGATTCAAATTCACATCTCCAGAAATTCACATCTCCAAGCCACCTGCTACTGGCTGAGCTGCTTAAAAATGCATTGATTATTCTTGTGTTTCAAATATTCTCTGTGGGTAAATAGCCTTATCTACTCCACTCTTGTAAGCACATTGTGAACTGCAATTCATCTCAGACACAAAGAAGAAAATGTCTCTGCTTCTACTGGTCTCCAGTCTGTTGCCTTGATCTCCATGTAGTGTGTTCATTTCCTTTCATTCGTCGTCTTTTCCCACAGAGTAGTGATCACTAAACTCTCTCAAGGCAATGGACTATTAGTTGGCCACCCACCTTGTACCTTCCGTAAACATTGAATTTATCCTATCTGTGTCATCCATACAATAACCAACACCTGGCCAAATTGCCTGGATACATTTGTACCAACAATGGTTCCATTTTCAACCACGTATTCCAATCCTCCAATAGATCTAACCCTGTCTTGATAGTGTTGCATCATCCAATGTCTGAGCTTTCCAAGATCCTGGCATACATCCTGGTTTGGTCTCTTGCTCATCTTTGATCTTTTCTGCTCCTCCATTCGATTGGAAGAAAGAGACAGACCTCGGATACTTGTTGTAACTCTTATCTCTTCAAACATTTAATCGGCTGTTTCAAAACTTCCTTGGTGTCATCTTGTCAAATTGCATTCAATAATTCAGCTGGCAATCACATTAGGATATCTTACTATTTTACTTTTATGATATACATACATAGTGTCAGCAAAACTGAGAAGTAAAACCCAATAGACAGGAAGCCTTCCTGCCTTGCTACTGCTATTGTAAGGATGCATAGGTTCCTGAACTTTCTACAAATTTATGGCACAACAGTGAAGCAAGCATTCTCTAGTGTTGCTGAACTTCTGAAAATGTTTCACATTAGCAGAAAATGATTCCTCATTGAAGCCACATTTGGGGCTTACATCAAATCATTACAGCCCATGTATGTGATCTTGTAGTGATAACTATCATTATTCTCTGTGTTTACTCCAGGAAGCCCAGCATCTTTGAGACTTTGCTTATGTGTGGTTTAGCATGGAAATCCTGAACCTGTTGTCATTGTTCTGCCATGAAGTATTTCTCCACTTCAAGAGAATTGACTTGATATGACTCAATTTTCAGGTGCCTATAAACCATCTGGTTGTTTTTATTCTT